>NC_083721.1:82468556-83068556 GCF_028564815.1 Eubalaena glacialis | reverse complement strand
ATGTGCAGACAGGGAAATTTTCTTTGACCTCAGCAGTGGTCATCTTATCTCTTCACTTCAGCAGAGCTCAGCTTCTGCCACTACCTTTGTCCTTGGAGTGTCTGGTTGAGAACAAAGCTTTAATTTTACTCCACTTGACAAACACAGCTGTTCGACCCAGGGGCCCATCTATCTTCTACCTCACCCCCACTTGGGCCCTAGCCCAGCCAAAGCCCCCTGCCTTAGCAGGGAGGGTTCATTTTCCATTCGGATTTACACAGCCAATAACAAAATGGATGCTAAGACTGAAATAGCACAGGCTTTAATCAATGGCCAGAGAATGGAGAAGCAGGAACTTAGTTTGAAAATCAACTTCTCCTTGCAAAACCACCAGAATCACAACTAACTGCTGAACAACCATTGACAGGAAGACACTGGAACTAACCAAAAAAGATACCCCACATCCAAAGACAAAGGAGAAGCCAGAATGAGACGTTAGGAGGGGCACAATCACAATAAAATCAAATCCCATAATTCCTGGGTGGGTGACTCACAAACCGGAGAACACATACCACAGAAGTCCACCCACTGGATTGAAGGTTCTGAGCCCACATCAGGCTTCCGAACTTGGGGGTCTCGCAATGGGAGGAGGAATTCCTAGAGAATCAGACTTTGAAGGCTAGCGGGATTTGATTGCAGGACTATGACAGGACTGGGGGAAACAGAGACTCCACTCTTGGAGGGCACACACAAAGTAGTGTGCACATTGGGACCCAGGGGAAGGAGCAGTGACCCCATCAAGACTGAATCAGACCTACCTGCTAGTGTTGGAGGGTCTCCTGAAGAGGTGGGGTGTGGCTGTGTCTCACCGTGAGGACAAGGACACTGGCAGCAAAAGTTCTGGGAAGTACTCCTTGGTGTGAGCCTTCCCAGAGTCCTCCATTAGCCCCACCAAAGAGCCTGGGTAGGCTCCAGTGTTGGGTCACCTCAGGCCAAACAACCAACAGGGAGGGGACCCACCCAGGCCCACCCATCAGCAGACAAGCAGATTAAAGTTTTACTGAGCTCTGCCCACCAGAGCAACACCCAACTCTACCCACCACTGGTCCCTCCCATCAGGAAACTTTCACAAGTCTCTTAGATAGCCTCATCCACCAGAGGACAGACAGCAGAAGCAAGAAGAACTACAATCTTGCAGCCTGTGGAACAAAAACCACATTCACAGAGAGATAGACAAGATGAAAAGGCAGAGGGCTATGTACCAGATGAAGGAACAAGATAAAACCCCAGAAAAACAACTAAATGAAGTGGAGATAGGCAACCTTCCAGAAAAAGAATTCAGAATAATGATAGTGAAGATGATCCAGGACCTCGGAAAAAGAATGGAGGCAAAGATCGAGAAGATGCAAGAAATGTTTAACAAAGATCTAGAAGAATTAAAGAACAAACAAACAGAGATGAACAATACAATAACTGAAATGAAAAATACACTAGAAGGAATCAACTGCAGAATAACTCTGGCAGAAGGACGGATAAGTGACCTGGAAGACAGAATGGTGGAATTCACTGCTGCGGAACAGAATAAAGAAAAAAGAATGAAAAGAAATGAAGACAGCCTAAGAGACCTCTGGGACAACATTAAACGCAACAACATTCGCATAATAGGGGTCCCAGAAGGAGAAGAGAGAGAGAAAGGACTTGAGAAATATTTGAAGAGATTATAGTTGAAAATTTCCCTAACATGGGAAAGGAAATAGCCACCCAAGTCCAGGAAGCACAGAGAGTCCCATACAGGATAAACCCAAGGAGAAACACGCCGAGACACATAGTAATCAAATTGGCAAAAATTAAATACAAAGAAAAATTATTGAAAGCAGCAAGGGAAAAATGACAACATACAAGGGAACTCCCATAAGGTTAAGAGCTGATTTCTCAGCAGAAACTCTACAAGCTAGAAGGGAGTGGCACGATATACTTAAAGTGATGAAAGGGAAGACCCTACAACCAAGATTACCCTACCCAGCAAGGATCTCATTCAGATTCGATGGAGAAATCAAAAGCTTTATAGACAAGCAAAAGCTAAGAGAATTCAGCACCACCAAACCAGCTCTACAACAAATGCTAAAGGAAGTTCTCTAGGTGGGAAACACAAGAGAAGAAAAGGACCTACAAAAAAAACCCCAAAACAATTTAAAAATGGTAATAGGAACATACATATCAATAATTACCTTAAACGTGAATGGATTAAATACTCCAACCAAAAGACACAGGCTCTCTGAATGGATACAAAAACAACACCCATATATATGCTGTCTACAAGAGACCCACCTCAGACCTATGGACACATACAGACTGAAAGTGAGAGGATGGAAAAAGGTATTCCATGCAAATGGAAATCAAAAGAAAGATGGAGTAGCAATACTCATATCAGATAAAATAGACTTTAAAATAAAGAATGTTACAAGAGACAAGGAAGGACATTACATAATGATCAAGGGATCAATCCAAGAAGAAGATATAACAATTATAAATATATATGCACCCAACATAGGAGCACCTCAATACATAAGGCAACTGCTAACAGCTATAAAAGAGGGAATCAACAGTAACACAATAATAGTGGGGGACTTTAACACCTCACTTACACCAATGGACAGTTCATCCAAACAGAAAATTAGTAAGGGAACACAAGCTTTAAATGACACAATAGACCAGATAGATTTAATTGATATTTATAGGACATTCCATCCCAAAACAGCAGATTACACTTTCTTATCAAGTGCACATGGAACATTCTCTAGGATAGATCACATCTTGGGTCACAAATCAAGCCTCAGTAAATTTACGAAAATTGAAATCATATTAAGCATCTATTCCGACCACAACGCTATGACATTAGAAATCAATTACAGGGAAAAAAACGTAAAAAACACAAACACATCGTGGCTAAACAATACGTTACTAAATAACCAAGATATTACTGAAGAAATCAAAGAGGAAATCAAAAAATACCTAGAGACAAATGACAATGAAAACATGATGATCCAAAACCTATGGGATGCAGCAAAAGCAGTTCTCAGAGGGAAGTTTATACCTATACAAGCCTACCTCAAGAAACAAGAAAAATCTCAAATAAACAATCTAACCTTACACCTAAAGGAACTAGAGAAAGAAGAACCAAAAAACCCCAGAATTAGTAGAAGGAAGGAAATCATAAAGATCAGAGCAGAAATAAATGAAATAGAAACAACGAAAACAATAGCAAAGATCAATACAACTGAAAGCTGGTTCTTTGAGAAGATAAACAAAATTGATAAACCTTTAGCCAGACTCATCAAGAAAAAGAGGGAGAGGACTCAAATCAATAAAATTAGAAATGAAAAAAGGAGAAGTTACAATGGACACTGCAGCAATACAAAGCATCCTAAGAGACTACTACAAGCAACTCTATGCCAATAAAATGGACAACCTGGAAGAAATGGACAAATTCTTAGAAAGGTATAACCTTCCAAGACTGAACCAGGAAGAAATGGAAAATATGCACAGACAAATCACAAGTAATGAAATTGAAATTGTGATTAAAAATCTTCCAACAAACAAAAGTCCAGGACCAGATGGCTTCACAGGTGAATTCTATCAGACATTTAGAGAAGAGCTAACACCCATCCTTCTCAAACTCTTCCAAAAAATTGCAGAGGAAGGAACACTCCCAAACTCATTCTATGAGGCCACCATCACCCTGATACCAAAACCAGACAAAGATACTACAAAAAAAGAAAATTACAGACCAATATCACTGATGAATATAGATGCAAAAATCCTCAACAAAATACTAGCAAGCAGAATCCAACAACACATAAAAAGGGATCATACACCATGATCAAGTGGGGTTTATCCCAGGGATGCAAGGATTCTTCAATATACGCAAGTCAATCAATGTGATATACCATATTAACAAATTGAAGAATAAAAACCATATATGATCATCTCAATAGATGCAGAAAAAGCTTTTGGCAAAATTCAACACCCATATATGATAAAAACTCTCCAGAAAGTGGGCATAGAGAGAAGCTACCTCAACATAATAAAGGCCATATACAACAAACCCACAGCAACCATCATTCTCAATGGTGAAAAACTGAAAGCATTTCCTCTAAGGTCAGGAACAAGACAAGGATGTTCACTCTCACCACTATTATTCAACATAGTTTTGGAAGTCCTCGCCATGGCAATCAGAGAAGAAAAAGAAACAAAAGGAATACAAACTGGAAAAGAAGAAGTGAAACTGTCACTGTTTGCAGATGACATGATACTATACATAGAGAATCCTAAAGATGCTACCAGAAAACTACTAGAGCTAATCAATGAATTTGGTTAAGTTGCAGGATACAAAATTAATGCACAGAAATCTCTTGCATTCCTATACACTAATGATGAAAAATCTGAAAGAGAAATTAAGGAAACACTCCCATTTACCATTGCAATGAGACAAATAAAATACCTAGGAATAAACCTACCTTGGGAGACAAAAGACCTGTATGCAGAAAACTATAAGACACTGATGAAAGAAATTAAAGATGATACCAACAAATGGAGAGATATACCATGTTCTTGGATTGGAAGAATCAATATTGTGAAAATGACTATACTATCCAAAGCAATCTACAGATTCAATGCAATCCCTATCAAATTACCAATGGCATTTTTTAAGGAACTAGAACAAAAAATCTTAAAATTTGCGTGGAGACACAAAAGATCCCGAATAGCCAAAACAGTCTTGAGGGAAAAAAACGGAGCTGGAGGAATCAGACTCCCTGACTTCAGACTATACTACAAAGCTACAGTAATCAAGACAATATGGTACTGGCACAAAAACAGAAATATATATTAATGGAACAAGGTAGAAAGCCCAGAGATAAGCCCACTCATCTATGGTCAACTAATCTATGAAAAGTAGGCAAGGATATACAATGGAGAAATGACAGTCTCTTCAATAAGTGGTGCTGGGAAAACTGGACGGCTACATGTAAAATAATGAAATTAGAACACTCCCTAACACCATACACAAAAATAAACTCAAAATGGATTAGAGACCTAAATGTAAGACCGGACACTATAAAACTCTTAGAGGAAAACATAGGAACACTCTTTGACATAAATCACAGTAAGATCTTTTTTCATCTGCCTGCTAGAGTAATGGAAATAAAAACAAAAATATACAAATGGGACCTAATGAAACTTAAAAGCTTTTGCACAGCAAAGGAAACCAGAAACAAGATGAAAAGACAACCCTCTGAATGGGAGAAAATATTTGCAAACGAATCAACAGACAAGGGATTAATCTCCAAAATATATAAACAGCTCATGCAGCTCAATATTAAAAAAACAAACAACCCAATCCAAAAATGGGCAGAAGACCTAAATAGACGTTTCTCCAAAAAGACATACAGATGGCCAAGAAGCACATGAAAGCTGCTCAACATCACTAATTATTAGAGAAATGCAAATCAAAACTACAATGAGGTATCACCTCACACCAGTTAGAATGGGCATCATCAGAAAATCTACAAACAAGAATGCTGGAGAGGGTGTGGAGAAAAGGGAACCCTCTTGCACTGTTGGTGGGAATGTAAATTGATACAGCCACTATGAAGAACAGTATGGAGGTTCCTTAAAAAACTAAAAATAGAATTACCATATGACCCAGCAATCCCACTACTGGGCATATACCCAGAGAAAACCATAATTCGGAGAGACACATGCACCCCAATGTTCATTGCAGCACTATTTACAATAGCCAGGTCATGGAAGTAACCTACATGCCCATCGACAGACAAATGGATAAAGAAGAAGTGGTACATATATACAATGGAATATTACTCAGCCATAAAAAGGAATAAAATTGGGTCATTTGTAGAGACGTGGATGGATCTAGAGACTGTCATGCAGAGTGAAGTATGTCAGAAATAGAAAAACAAATATCATATATTAACACATATATGTGGAACCTAGAAAAATGGTACAGATGAACCGGTTTGCAGGGCAGAAATTGAGACACAGATGTAGACAACAAATGTATGGACACCAAGGGGGAAAAGCAGCAGGGGGTGGGGTTGGTGGTGTGATGAATTGGGAGATTGGGATTGACATGTATACACTGATGTGTATAAAATGGATGACTAATGAGAACCTGCTCTATAAAAGAATAAATAAAATAAAATTCAAAAAAAAAAAGAAAAAAAAAATAGTAATGTGCCAGTGTTACTGTCTTACTTTTATAAATGTACCACAGTTATGTATTAGGAGCAAATGGGTGAAGAGTATAAGGGAAGTCTGTATTCTCTGTAACTTTTCTGTAAATCTAAAATTACTCCAAAATAAAATGTTTATTTAAAAAAAAAAAAAATCAACTTCTCAACCTGCTTGAGACACTACATATACAGGAGGGTCGAGGTAAAAGGAGGGAACTGAGTAAAGTGAGGGAGGAGGACTTCTCTGGAGGTCCAGTGCTTAAGACTCCAAGCTTCCACTGCAGGGGGGCATGGGTTCAATCCCTGTTCAGGGAACTGAGATCCCGCATGCCAAGCAGCGCAGCAAAAAAAAAAAGAGAGTGAGGAATATATATGACTTATCTGAGAACAGAGGTGTGGTATGCTAGGAACTGGGACAACACCCGTTTTACAACACCCGTTTTCAGTCCTTCTATGGGCTCTTCTGGCTCTTCCCATGGCAATTGTCAACTATCAGGTGTGTTATTTACCATGCAAATGTATTACAGTGAGCATATAATGAGGGTCTACTGAAGGTCAGGTTTTCTACCACCTTGGACATAGCTGGTTCTAACTGGTTTGGTGGGCTCTTGTTTTTCTCTTCTGGTGGTTTCCTGTAAGACTAGGGTAACACCTCCCTGCAGCTGAAGGGGGAGGATTAGAGCTCAAGGCTAACAGTCTTGGTAACATTTGGAGAGGGGAATGGGCAGATCTGTAGAAAACATAGGATGCAGAACTGGCAAGTTAAATGACTTATTAGATATGAGAAGGAAAGAGAGGGAAGAGAAACATTAAGCACTTAGCTATGCTGGGCATTGAAGTAGCCCTTTCATATACATCAACACATTTAATGTGCCCACAGATCTGAGAGACGGGTTTGGTGAACTCTGTTTTGCAGATGAGGAAATAGGCTTAGGTAGGGCCTGATGCTATTATTTCTCCACTTGAGGCAGGCCAAGCCGTTTGTAGTTGATGTGAGCAAATTTTGTAATAAAATCTAGGACACGGAAAACTGTACTTGCTTTTGGCATAATATGGCCAAAGTTATTGGACAGACTGAATAAGATCAAAGTCACATTATTAGAAGGGCTCGCTTTTCTTGAGTACCAGAGGAGTTGGTCCCCAGAAGGAAATTAATTTTCATGGTGGTGAATTATGTTAGATTTTAGGCACATTAGGCCCAAACCAACAACACCTCACCTATGGGCTTATATCCCGCTTCAGTCAAAGGGCCCAGATCTCTCTTCTAACAGTGGTCAGCAAAAACGAAGTTGGGAGGAAATCTTTTAACACTTCGAGAATGCTGGCCAAGGGAAAATTTGCAAGACTAAAGAATGGATTGGAGGGCTGGGTCTTCATTGTTCTGTGGAGGGGAGGTAGGTTTTGAGGAAGATGGGGGAGGGGCCATGGAAAGGCTTGAAGGAGAGGATCTCCGCAGGAGGAGGAGGAGGAGCTCTTTTTGGAAAATTAGGGTAACCGGTTAGGATATCCTGTGAAAACTGAAGCAATGAGGTTGTGCTCCTCTGGCGGTACATGGGTGCAAGTTATCCAAAGCAAGGGCAGAAATCTCAGTATCCTTGTTACTCCATGTGATTTTGGGATTCTCCTCTGGGCCTCCAGTGAAGAGTTCCTGAGTCTGGGAATGGCTCCGGCAGTAGTGGATTTGGGGTTAAGGATAATCCCACTCCTTGGTCAGTGGATGGGCAGTGGTCCACGCCTCTACTGTCGACGACTGGACATCGAAGGCACCAACTGGCAGACGAGACCCAGGCAGAAGCGACTGTAAGGCTGAATCCCCTTTCTTTCTCCATTTCAGAGGGTGACTAGAGAACTAGGAGGACATAAAGGTGATGTATGTGTGCAGAGGGGCTGGCAGAGTTATTGTTTGCTGATGAGGTCCAGAGATTCGGACTGAGGTTTGTAATCCCAAAGCCCTCCCACTTTTCATGGCGGGTGACCTACGTTTCAGTATTGGGTATGTGAGGGTGCTCTTAATGAGGCCGGAAAAGAAAAAAAAATTGTGTTGTGGTGTCGTAGTAGTCTGCTCTGAGACTTGATGCCAATGTTTCTTAAATCTTGGTGGCCAGAACCTGGGAGAAGCTGCTCTTCTAACTAAAGCAGCTTGCAGTTTTCTGATTTATGTTTCAATGAAGACCACTCTTTTGTTTTGGAGAATTCCTTTCCAATACTTGAGTGGTCTTCTTGGTTTGGCAAAAGCAAAGACTTACTTCTATAGTGGAATGGACAGTTGGGAAACAGCTGAACTGCCCTGCATAATAATGCCAATGGTAATCTCCTTTTAAGTTAACTTGCGAGTCCAGCCTGAAATGGGTAGACGCAAATGTGGAAGGGAAATTATCTTCTGTTGGTGACACGTAGAAGTTGTTGAGAAGAGTGGAGAGATGACCTTGAGGGGCCCAGAATCCTTTTGGGAGGCAATGGGCTATAGATGCTGTACTTGTAATAGCCACTTCTGAATCTTCTCAGCTTTATATTAATAATTCTCCTATTATTCCCAAACTATCTGTAACAGACAGGTGTTAGCTATATTTTAGGGAATTGAGGGAGGATCCCATGTTCACACTTAGAATTTGCTTCTACCCTCTAGGACCTGCCCTCATCCCCCCAGGCCAGTGTGGTGGTAGCCACAGGTGGGTAGCTGTTGCTTCTGGGGCTCTAGTGGGTGGCTTGCTGCAGAAAGAATCTAGGAAGAATGTCTATTGAGCAAATGATGAGGCTTACTGGGGAGTGCCTGTGTTGAAGTTCAAGCAAATCTGGATGTCTGACCTTAACTGAATCACAGATTAAGGATCAAGTGCATTCAGGGATGGATTCGTGGGGCATGAAAACATTTGAGGATTCCCAAGAGTGTTGGGCCAGGGGACTGGATTTTCCTTTAGTAAGAGGGTGGGTCCTTTTCTGTTGTTGATAATTAACCTTAAGTAGGACCTCTAGATAAGAGAGGGAGAGTAATTAGCAGCACTCCCTGCCAGCTCAGGGGGGGACTAGTAGGTACTAGTAGGCCACAGGTAGCTTTTCATCCTTAAGTTTCTGTGAAGCCTTCCTTGAGTTGTGCCCTTTCCTTAACTTCCCTAGCCGACGGTTTTCCTTTCTCTGGCTCCTACTGCACTTTCTACCCACCTTTATCAGAGCAGCCAATTATCTTTTTAAAAATTTAATTGAAGTATAGTTTACTTACAGCCAATTATCTTGTATTGTAATTTGTAATCATGTTTCTGCCAGTAGATGGACTTCAAGGGCGAGGGACTGTGGCGCTGGTACACAGACTGCGGTTCAAATTCCAGCTGTGCCACTAGCTAGCTTTTTGACTTTAGGCAATTACTTAATCGCTCTATGCCTGGATTTCCTTATTAAAAATGGGCACAAGGCTCCGCATCGCCTGCGGTTGCTGGGAGAAATGAAGGTGACTGCGTGTAAAATACCAGACATAAAGTATGTGAAAAGTAAGGGGCGCCTAGCAGCGTAAACGTTTGTTAATTAACCTGACTAACCTTTATTTGGTGCACTCACCAAATTTACTGATCACCTACTGTGTTTCAGGGCTGGGAGCGCTCCCTCCCGGGTGGAGAAACCTCACGAGCGGCCCGTGGGCCTTGTCCCGCGGGCAGCCTCAGGACTGGCTCCGCCGAAGAGAAAACCCCGCCCACAGCCCTTGCGATCTTGTTAGCGATTGGGCTGGGACCATCCCGCAGGCATTCTGGTTGCTAGGCTCGGGAGGTGGGGACCTAGGTTGCGCCTGCGCAGGTTTGAGGGCGAAGATGCTTTCCGGTCGGGCGGGAGGAGGTGACGTCAGAAGCGGTGGCAAGCGGGGGCGTCCTGCAGCTCAATGACGTTGTATCTGTGGGCCCTAGGACCGCGTCACAAGTCGGCGACTGAGCTTTGGCGTTGGTGGCCGAGGCAGCGAAGGCGGCAGCGGCGGCGACAGCTCTGGGGTTTGCGTCTCGGGGTGTGTCGGCCGCCGCTGCTGCTTGGGCCTGGTATGTACAAATGGCTGGTTAGGATTCTCGGCACCATTTTCCGTTTCTGTGATCGGCCGGTGCCCCCTGCCCGGGCCCTCCTGAAGAGGCGGCGCTCGAACAGGTGAGAGGAGAGGGGGCCGAGCGCTGGCCTGGCTGTTCCCCTCCCCCACCCCGGTCTCGGCCGGCATAGGGCTGATCCAGCCAGGCAGGCCCCGCTCGGCAGAAACAGGTAGCTGGGGCGGAGGCGGTAGAGGTGCGTGTCGCGGATGCCCTGGTGACGTAGTCGCTCCTCCGCGCTGTGCAGATGCGAATCCTGATGATGGAAGGAGCTAGTGGTCGGTGATGGTTAGGCTCTTTCTTGTCAGAGTCCAAGCTGGTTGCTGTCAACAAATGGGGCTGTATCATATTTTGCTGCTCTTAGGTTGAAAACTGAAAATTGAAGGAGTACTGTCTTTGTGTGGCTCCTGTTTACAAAGCACACTCCCAAGTGTTATCTGTGCGCAATAAGTGCAGGTAAGGGAAGTGAGACTCACAGCTTGCCCAAAGCCCTTTCGATTACACTTACTGTTCTCTTAGCACCAAGAGACAGCAGCTGTCTTGTTTTGAAACAACTGTCAAACTCTGTGTGTGTGTGTGTGTGTGTGTGTGTGTGTGTGTGTGTGTGTTTTGCTGGGGAGGGAGAGTGATTCTGTGCTTTAGAATTAGTGTATGAGAAAAAAAAGTAGGTACTTGATTCCTTTAAAAAGATCACTAGTCTGTACTCCAAAATTCAGTTAAAATTTTTGGGAAACTAAAAGTTGTTCTTAGCATTTACCTGTTGGTTTGTCCCATTTCATAGTGTCTACCCCCTTCCCTAAGAATTAATCTAGAGAATAAAGTACCATACCAATTCTATACATAACCTCCCAACTTTTAATGATCAAGTGTTAATTTCATTTTTTTAAATTAAGCCTCAAGATCATTGGAGGATGGTTTCTTGGAGCTTGAGAAAACAAGATGATTACTTAATGTATGAGTCTAAGAATTCAGATCATTGATGAATTGGCTGTGAGCTAAATTCCATCATGTGTTCCAGAGAGGGCAAGGTTTTAACGTATTCTTTCTACCTTTCTGTAGGGTTGATATAAGGATCATTTGACAACAAGTTGTAAAGTACCTAAAATGATGCTTAGGGTATATAAGGGTAGTGTTTGTATATTCTGCCCCAAGGGCCTTGTGCAGAGGCTGGTGCGTGATAGGCACTTGGTACATATTTATTGAATAAGGAAATGTTAATTTCCTCTCCCCTGTCCTTTATTTTTACTGCGAATCTCTGCTGGTCAGGGAAATAGTGGCTTGTAGGTCAAACTCCTGTTCTTTACCACATCCTTTATCTAAAACAACTCTTTTAAATGTAAGCCATTTTTCAGTCCAGATGAAGATAGTAAGTCTTGTTGGGATGTTTAAAGTTATGAACTGAATGGTATTCTCCTGGGATTTATTCTGTTCATTTTTTTTGTAAATATGATCATTCATAATCATCTTTAGAAGGATGATTATACCATGAACCTTTAACATTCTTGAGGTATAGGTCCAAAAAGTTTCCTGAATTTCCAAATTCTTTGTTATCACTGTAACATAGTTTCCATGATAAAAATGCAGTTAAATATAACACCTTTTTCTGGCTGAGAACTATCTTTTGAGGCTTCTTGTATTGTCTACTTCTATCTGAAGTAGAAAGTGACTTTCTTTGGGGAGGGTGTCATCTTTCAAAAGGAAATTATTTGTTCTTAAATCATTTCTGGAGAGAAAAGGAATAGCATAGTCCTAAGCTTTTACCTATATTCATTTACTAGTTAAGGGATTTCTGACCAGTTTCATGTTTGTACTTTAGCCAGACTACAGATTATTATGTAATAGGGAGTTTTGGATCTCATATAGTTGAAACCATAGTGTTACGTCCTCAAATGCTAAAGGCCTACTATAGCATAAACGTTAGTTGGATCTCATTTTATGACAAAGTGAATGGAAGGGGGTGTGTTGCATGAATAGTAAGCTTACTTATAGGAGTGCGTATGTGTGTATATGAATATATACATATATATCTCTTTTCTCTTTTTTCAGCACTCTGCTTTCTACAGTGGACGCTGATGAAATACCAGCCAAAAGACCGAGATTAGGTATTAAATATTAATTTTAAAAGTTAGTTTTTTAAATAAGAAAAGTTTATGTATGGACAAAATTCAAAAGATAAAAAGTACATACAGTGAAAAGTAAGTCTCTTTCCTGTCCCTCTTCTACTCAGTTATCTTCTCTAGAGGTAACCAGTGTTAGCAGAGATGTAAGTATCTTTCCAGATAAATAAGCCTGTATGTTGAAAGTGCATTTCAAAATTCCGAATCTTCCTATAAAGAAAAGGTGCTTTTTAAATTTGGGGAGAAAACACTGTAAAAACTACTTCAAACTGAGTCATCTAGTTCGGATAGCTGAGTGAACCAGTGTAATCTGTTGCCTCAAATTGTTTACTTCCCTATACCTGAAGGGCTAGACGTTGCTTGGTAGAAGAGAATAAAACTAGATTAGAGTAAAGAGAAAAGGCACAATGGAATACTATAGTAATATTTTCCTCTTTCTCAAAAATGCACGTGAATTTGAATCTACCTCCGGATGAGGTAAAGAGTGGACATGCCTGTGTTAAGATTTCATTTAAATCCAATGAGTGCTTATTGAGCCTGTCTTACTGTTAAGCAATGTGTTAGGTTCCACAGGAAGTACAAAAATAAGTATGACAGGGTCTCTTTTTAAGGATCTTAAAATTGTAGGGGGTGTATGATTATATAGTGGGGGGTTTTAAGACAAGTACATAAATAATACTAATGTCTATGAGGATATGATAAGTGATATAAGAAAGGTAGTAACAAAATACTGTCCAATTTTCTTCTGGTTAAGAGTCTCGGTAAATAATTTGATGAAGGATCTAATATGTGAAATGAGTCTTGAAGCATAGATAGGGTATCGACAGAGAGCAATAGGAAGGAAAAGCATTCTAGGCAGAGGGAACAGTATGGGAAATTGTGTAATTCAGGAAATAGCAAATAGAACTTAGGGAAAAAGTTGACCAAAGAGAGAGTTCAAAATACAGAGGGACTTTGAATGCCAGGAATTTATACTAAATTCATTAGGACAGTATTTCCCAAAGCACAGGATAGATACCAATTCAAGAAACGATTTTAGGAGATACAACATTCATAGCATTAAGTATCATCTGAATTATGTTATAAACTAAAAATGTTGTATCCTTTTCAGTTATTTTTAATTTATGATTATTTTAAGCAGAAAACATGTTGATTTAATGCTAGCATGTATTTAAAACTTGTCTAATACATGCTAATCTTCCCTTTTTTAACAGGCCCAGCTAGAACTTAATATTGTTGTTTTCATTTCCTCATAAGGCAAATGAGGTTGCTTTACATCAACAGTAGTAATATAAAGTTACCTTTCACAAATACATTTGTTTAGCAAAAAAAAGTGAGTCAATTTTATAGAAAAATATAAATAAACAGCTGTATGTGGTTAAAAACAAAAAACAAAAAACTTTGATGGTGGTATTAGAGAAGGTTCCTGAAATAATTCTGGTATGTTAAGGTTCTCACCGTCCATGATTTCCACGAAATATATATTAAGATTTTCTGACTAGAAACTATAGAAGGGAACCTAAGCCAAGGGGGAAGCAGTGGGTAGCAGAGATAATACTTCCTGGTAGAGTTTGTAAAGGTCTCTAGCAGTGCTGGCCAATAGAACTCTCTGAGATGATGGCTATTGAGTACCTGAAGTGGGGCTATGCAACTGAGGAACTGAATTTAATTTTAATTAAATTTAAACTTAGGTAACTACCTGTGGACACTGGCTACTATATTGGACCGTATGAGTCTGTTGGCTGCTTTGGAGAGAAAAAAAGGAAGAGTGAAAAGAAGAAGCAGCTTAGAATTAGAACTTACCCCTTCCTTAGAACTCATGATCTTACAGATGAAAGGGACCTGAAGCGATCTACGTAGTCTAGTCTCAGCAAAATAAGATGGGCTTATCTTCATTTTACAGATGAGGTGGGCCTTCCTGCCTGCTTTTTTTTTTTTAATCAATGAGATCTTTTGACATAATTTTGGGGCATACTCAGATTTTGACAAAACTTATGGGAAAATAAATATCACAACACTTTTTGTGAGCACTTATGTTATTACACATTTATGTTATTACGAGTACTTCCTGCCGTTTGGAGTCTGGATGACAATCTGGATGATAAGCACCAATCCCTAAAGTTCTTCTTCTCCCACTTACAGCACAGTAGAATGTAAGTGATATCCCTCAACGTTATTAGAGGGATAACCTGGAATTCTCTCCAGTTCCTAAAATGAGAAACAAGGCATTTGCAAATTTTGGTACTTCTAACTATTCTATAGTGACAGATTACTTCAAATTGGATTCTGCTTTACCCATCTAGCACATCTTTCTTGTTGTTTAAGTTATTCCCCTATCTTCCTGGAAAGTATTTTATATCTTATATGTTCTGGAGTGCTTGATGTTTAAAAGCCACCATTTCACTTTCAGGGTATTTTTCTCTAAAGCAGAATATGGTTAAGATGATGACCCCTTGGGCTTCCCTAGTGGCGCAGTGGTTGAGAGTCTGCCTGCCAATGCAGGGGACACGGGTTCGAGCCCTGGTCTGGGAAGATCCCACATGCCGCGGAGCAACTAGGCCCGTGAGCCACAACTACTGAGCCTGCGCGTCTGGAGCCTGTGCTCCGCAACAGGAGAGGACGCGACAGTGAGAGGCCCGCGCACCGCGATGAAGAGTGGCCCCCGCTCGCCGCAACTAGAGAAAGCCCTTGCACAGAAACGAAGACCCAACACAGCCAAAAATTAAATAAATAAATAAGTAAATTTAAGAATAAAGATGTTAATCTGAGATCACAAAACGATCTTTTTTAAAAAAAAAAAAAAGATGATGACCCCTTTATCTCAAACTAGTGCTTTAGAAAACCTTAATTAGGAAATAGAAAGGAAATTGTAGAAAACAAATCAGCAGTGTAGGAAGTGAGAAGGGGGTAGTGTGATAAAAGGAGGAAGTGGGGAAAGCATTGAAATCTACCCCTCACCCTTATTTATTTACTTATTTTGTAATCTTTATTTTTGGTGGCAGGGAGGGGTGAGTCTGAGATCTTCCAACACATCTTCTCCAGTAGAGGCATAGCTTTGTTTCATCATCCTAGACGTTTAGGAGCCACATATACTTCACTAATTTCCATCCTGGATATAGCCAAGGTAGTAAGTAGTTGTTTAGGACAACTATATTGTTAACCTGCCTGAGAAGTAAGGATAAACCAGTGAGTAAATGGTAATGCTTCCTAGAATTCTGCCATACCTAGTAACTATATGCTCCAGGTTGTCTAAGTTATGCCCTTATGTCTCTGGAAAAGATTTATTTTACAGTATATATTCTGGGGAACTCATTGCTTAAAAGCTGTCATTTCAGGACTTTTTTTTGTGAATCACTATGTGATTTGCTAAAATGATGGTTTCATGCTTTTGTAACCTCCTAGATATTTTACTAAAAAAACCCCAAAATGCTAATGCTGGAATTGCAGTTATTCAGATACGAGAAAAATTATATTTACAGGTACCTTTTTCTCTCAATGGTTGAAGATAGGACTTCTAATAAAAATTGAGAGAGGCCTTTTCTAAGATATAATCTTTTTTTTTTTTTTTTTTGCTAAAAGTTTAAGTACTCTATATATGTATATGTAATCTATATTACACTTTCTAGGTTGCTTTATTCACCAAGTGAAAAACAGTCTCTACAATGCTGCCAGCTTATTTGGATTCCCATTCCAGCTGACCACAAAGCCCATAGTGACTTCTGCTTGTAATGGAACACGGAATGTGGTCCCTTCAGGAGAGGTCAGTGGGGATAAGGCTTCACTGGGGCTACTGGTCTTTGTACTTAATCATTAAAGTTAAATTTTAGAAATATTCTCTTTTTAGGAATTAATATGTAGAATGACTTCTTTCCGAAATGTTCATGTCTTAATTAGCCTTGATACAGAGACCAAAAAATGAAAGATTAAGAAATTGCACATTTAAAAAATATTTATAAGGAGCCTAATTACTAATACAGTTGACCTCTGAACAATGCTTGGGTTATGGGCCCCAACTCTCCACACAGTCAAAAACTCACATAGTTGGCCTTCCAGATCCTTGGTTCTGCCATATCTGAGGTTCTGCATCCGTGGATTCCTAATCAGTAATCATGTAATACACTAGTATTTACTGTTGAAAAAAATCCACGTTTAATTGGATCCACGGAGTTCAGACCCTTGTTCAAGAGTCAACTCTACATCTGGTTTTCTTGTTTAAGTATGTGTGAAGAATCTGGAATTGTTACTTTTTACATCATTTTGTGAGTCTTGGTCTTACTGATGAAGTTTCTTCTGTGAGGTAACTAAATCATCACTAAAATAGAGTGATTTTTTTTTTTCATATTAAGACTTATTTAAATTCTGAGAGTTAATACAGAGATGATTCTTTTTGATTTTAAGGTATTTTCGAACTCTTCATCTTCTGAACTGACAGATTCCGGATCCTGGAACAACATGCTGAAACTGGGTGAGGTGGTCAAAAACATTTCTGCTTCCCCTACCTCCTTCTGCCTCTGTTCTCTGAGTTTTGGGAATGTGAAAGGAAAACACTGATTTGGCTTCGGATGAGAACACAGATATATTCTCCCTACCATTCTAAAAAGCAAATCGCTTTCCTTTAGTATTGTCTTCGAATTTACTGTTATGTTTCCTATTTGCTTTATCAGCGTCTTTAATGTGACTTAGATCAGGGCTTATTTATTAAAAAGCAAAAAAAGGTGTTACCTGAGAGCTTACTCTGTCAGACACTGTGCTGAGTTATCATGAATAACAAAATAATAAAACCTTAAGTAGCAAAATAACAAAACAAAATAATAGAATAATAAAACCTTTAATAACAAAATAGCAAAACAAATAACAACATAATAAAATAACAAAATAATAAAACCCTGCCTTTGAGGGACATCATCTGATGGGGGAGCAACCTTAGGTTCCCAGTTCTCATGGTTTTGTGGATTAGGAACCTCCATATCATCCTTAGATCCCGAAATTGAATTGTAATTATTATATATACTATATAAAATGCTCTGGTGGGGAAAAATAGGAAGAAGCCAGAGTCCTGAAAATGATTGTGATCTCTGCCACACAGATAGGCTTGTAAAGTTTGAGAGGAAGGGGGAAAAAGAGCTTTTAGAGAAGTTGTGGGTTCAGAAAATTGACATATAGAGAGGATGGTAGATTTATCTTGTGCCTGAAGTACCAGCACTATATTTCTGTGGGTTTGTGTAGCCTAGTCAGAGAAGCATGGGTATTCCTAGGGCAGATTTCTTATATAAAGAAATCCACAATCTCAAATCGGAAACGCTTGGAGATATGTTTGGGAATTCCACATTTTTCAGTTGTTTATTGAATATTATTTAAAAAACCCCAACAGGATTGAACATTGATTCAAGTCAGGTTTTACAAACAAATGAATGCAGGTCAGTTCACGTTTTGCTGCTACTGACTTAAGAAAAAACTTTGAGCTTTAGACCTCTTTGCATTTTGGAGTCCTCAGGGACTCCAAACCCCTGTAGTAGCTCCAGCAGATAACGTGGCTGATGAAAATTTTGTTACCCTTTTTTGAGGTATAGTAACCGTCTCACAGGTATTAGAAGCTTCCAGGGAAATGTAGTAACAAAGCAGATTTTCATTTAAAAATACTTCTGTTTTCTTGAGAAGAAGAAACAATTTGAAAAATTTACTCAATTTGATTAGATTACAGAGTTTATAATCATTGAGTTCTTCATGCCTTTTGTTGGCCCCAGCAAGCAAAACTAGTAAAGCTTTCCTATGAATTGCTACTACCTACCTGAGAGCAAAGACAGACTAAGCACTATTGCTTTTCCTTTAACTTTTACAAAATGTGTGCTAGAAAGTAATAGAATTTGAAAAAATAAGATATTTAGTTCTACAGTATAGACTGCTCACAGATTTTCTTTTTTTTTTTTTAATTAATTTATTTTTGGCCGTGTTGGGTCTTTGTTGCTGCAAGCAGGCTTTCTCTAGTTGCGGCGAGTGGGGGCTATTCTTTGTTGTGCTGTGCGGGCTTCTCATTTCGGTGGCTGCTCTTGTTGCATAGCACGGGCTCTAGGTGCGTGGGCTTCAGTAGTTGTGGCATGAGGGCTCAGTAGTTGTGGCTCACGGGCTCTAGAGTGTAGGCTCTGTAGTTGTGGCACACGAGCTTAGCTGCTCCACAGCATGTGGGATCTTCCCGGACCAGGGCTCCAACCTGTGTCCCCTGCATTGGCAGGCGGATTCTTAACCACTGTGCCACCAGGGAAGTCCAGATTTTCTTTTCTAATGCAGACTGTTCACAGGTATTTTTGTGTGTGTTTTTTGTTTTTCTTTTACAATTACAAATGGTTTTTAAAAATAGGTAATAAATCTCCTAATGGAATAAGTGACTATCCAAAGATCAGAGTGACAGTAACTCGAGATCAGCCACGCAGAGTCCTGCCTTCCTTTGGGTAAGTGTTAAATTCTGCCTTTCTGTAAATGGAAACTTAGTAATTTTTAGGTGGTCACTCTTGCTAGGCATTCTCACTTCTATTATGTAATCTTGTTAAGTAAGTACTCTGAGGTTAGTAACTTGCCAAATATCATACAGCTGGTGAGAGACGTACTCAAGTGTGTGTTACTTTTTCTACCATATCATATGCCTATATAATGTGATTTTGAAAACCTTTAATTTTTAAAATTATTTTTAATTTTTATTTTTTGGCCTCACCATGTTGCTTGTTGGATCTTAGTTCCCCAACCAGGGGTTGAACCCAGGCCCTCGACAGTGAAAGCACTGTACTGCCAGGGAATGCCCTTTAAAACCTTTTAAAAAAGAATTGTCACTCACTTCTAAACTTTTTTTTGAAGTATAATATGCATTCAGAACAGTGCAGAAATCATGTATACAATGAACTGTTATTATTTTATTAGTAATTTTCTTCTCTCTGTGTTCTCACTTTCTAGAACTTCTGTTGCTTGGATATCGGACCTTATGGATTGATCTAATTTAATTTTCATATATAATTCTCTTTTGTTTTTGTCCTCACCCTTTTTTAAAAAAAATCTTCTACCACCGAGATAAACATATATGTATACTTTTTTTTTTTTTGGCTTCATAGTTTTTAAGTTGTAAGCATCCTCCCACTCCCTATTCCCCATGGCTTTTTCTTTCTCCAACCATCGAATTCTTATTATAGAGGTGCAATATCTTTTCTTATCTCTCTAAAGCTGTTAATTATTTTAAAATTTCTTCTCCTCCTTGCTTTGTCTGCTTCCTTTGAGTTACTCCTCCCCCTTTGGTTTATTTTGGTTTTATCTTTCTTACGAGTTCTTATTCAAATACCTGGTACTCCTTGGCTATCCACTCATGTTTGAAAATGAGACACTAACTATAAAAAGTAAGGCTCCCTGGAGGTGGATAAATGGCTGATTGTAGGATTAGGAGAGATAAAGTAAAAAATGATTGTGGAACGTCCTGTGCCAGCAATTAAAGGAGCCCTAAAAACCTGGGGACATTATCAACATGACACAGGAGGAAACTTGAAGGGGCTTTCACTGGCCAGCTGGGGACAATTTAAGCATCAAATGAGTAAAGACAAGAATACACATGTTAATAAATAAATACATAGTGTGGGAGGAAAAGGTCTTTATAGTAGAATGCCAACTAGTAAGTGTAGAAGGAATGATGGAATTAGAAAATCACCATCTTTTAACTATCACAGTAATAACTGATATATACAGGAATTGTCAGTTGAGCTAAAACTAGTAAGTAAAAGTTTTATGAAGTATGGAATATTTATATAAACTCAGAATTTTTCCCCACATATTACTTACTAATTATAAAGGGAAAAATAGTAACTTCAGAGTGAAGAAACCTGCCTGACGCCACCTTAACCAAAGGATCAAAGTTTAAATCACCCACAGTGGGCAAACTCACATCCTGGCCTCCAGATACATTGCACTGAGCAGGACATCATCACCTAATGTAGTATTCCTGAAAAGATCAATAATCTGAATATAATTATGAGAAAACTGGTTAAGCTGAAACTAAGGTTAATTCTACAAAACATCAGGCTTATACTCTTCATTTTACTCTTCATTCATACTCCTCCTCTTTAACCTGTGATTATTTAGAAGGGTAGAATTATATTGTTTAATTTCCAGATACTTGGGGCTTTCCAGGTATCTTTCTGTTACTGATTTCTAGTTTAATTTCATTATGGTCAGAGAATATACTTAGTACGATTTCATTCCTTTTAAATTTGTTAACATTTGTTTATGTCCTAGAATATATTCAGTCTGGATATTCCATGTTCACTGAAAAGAATGTGTCTTCTGCTATTGTTGGGTGGAGTGTTCTGTAAATGTCAGTTAATGTTTGCTGATAATGTTTTACAGGTCTTACTGGTTTTCTGTCTACTTTTTTATTGATTGATGAGTATCGAGTGTTGATGTTTCCTACTGTAATTGTGGACTTGACTATTTCTCTCATCCAGTTATGTCAGATTTTGCTTCATGTACGGTATTTTGCAACTCTGTAGGTGAATACATTTGACCTAGATTCACCAGTTGTTACCATTTTTCCAGTTTGCTTTATCATTCTCTGTTATATGTACATAATATTTTTTTCTGAATCATTTGAGAGTAAGTCTTAGACTCATGCCCCTTTAATCATAAGTACTTGAGTGTGTTTATTTCTCAGAATGAGGACATTCACTTACATAATCACAGACTACCAAAATCAGAAAATTTAACATTGATATAGTACTATTATATAATCTTATTTAAATTTCTCTATTATAGAGATTATTTTTTTCTGGCCCACAGTTCAGGGCAGGATCATGTATTACATTTAATTTTCATGTCTCTTTGATCTCCTTTAATCTGGAACAACGCCTTAGCCTCTCTTTGTCTGTAATAGCATGAATATTTTTAAAGAGTACAAAGCATTGCTTTTGTAGAATCCCTTAATTTTGTCTGATGTTTACTCATGATTTATTTTAGATTATGCAAATTTTTTGGTAAAAATACTGCATATGTGATGTGTCCTTTCTTAAACCTCACATCAAGAGAGGTATGATGTCAGTTTGTTCCATTATCGGTAATGGCAAGAGAGGCAGGCTCTATCAACCAGCAACAATGACTAGGTGAGGGCTTCATTCATGGCTTCCCATTCTTTAGCATTTATTAATTTAGTATTCATTAATTTAGTATTCAGCAGATACTGATTGAGTGCCTTTTGGCTTAGACCATGTACCAGGATACGGTGGTGGAAGGATGAAATCTCTGTCTTCATGGACTTTAAAGTTTAGTGTGGGATGCAGTCCCACAGTGACACCAATAATTAATCAATCACACCAATAATTAATTTCAATGGTGCTAAATGACTAAAGGAAAAGTGTAGTACCAGAGGAGGGTATGTTGTGTAATAGCGAGCTAAGCCAGAGTTGGAGTTGGAAAATTGGGCATGAGGAAAAAGGCAAAGGCTTTCATGTGGAAGCCCTGGTGACTGGGAATAGACATACCATAGCAGAATTCTGGGGTGCCCTCTGCTCTAGAGATCTAATTTTTGTGAATGGTGGTTGTCTGATTTGCCAGGAGCAAGCTTAACCTGAGACAGCTTAGTCACAGGATTGTCTGGAGCTTAAATTCCAACAATTTAAGCCATTTGGGAATAACTTTTTCTTTCTTTTTTCCTCTCAGTTTTACTTTGAGCTCAGAAGCCTATAATAGAAGACCAGGTGGCCGTCGCCATAGCAAAGGCAATCTGGAGAGTTCCTTAACGTGGAAGCCTCAGGAACAGGTTGTAACAGAGATGATTTCTGAAGAGGGTGGCAAGGGTCTGAGGCGTCCCCACTGTACTGTGGAGGAGGTAAGCCCTTTTAGCCTGATCTCTTTTAAAAGCAATTTTAGGAATTTGGGTGGGGAGGGGGGCCGGATAAATAGTATATGTTCTGTGGTACAAAATTCAAAAGGTATAAATGGGTGTACAGGGACTGTAAATTTCCCAGTCTCCCTTCTATATCTGGCCCCTATTTGACTCCAATGCTTATATGTATTCTTCTGTATATATGTAGTCAATTTTCAGGTAAAAGAAAGAAAAAGGAATCATATTAGGAAAAGGTACGATTATAGATTCTTTCTTTTTGGGTGCCTGAATTATTCTAACTTGTTTCTTGTATAAGCTGTAATAACTGTGACTAAGTAAGGGAAGTAAATGGTGTACATGTCTGCTTTTTCCTTCCATTTTTAGGGCACCTAGCATGATGTCTTCATCAACAATCTTCCCTTCCCTCTTGAAGTCTTCACTTATTCCAGGAGAATTTAGAACTATTCCTGTCTCTGGCATTTCCCCCAGACCATCACCTATTGCAATTTGCTAGATGGTTTTCTGAGCCACTTAGCTTAGTTCATCAAAGAAATGTTTATTTGGGTCCCAGGTGCTGTGCCAGTTTTCAGCAATTCAGAATTGAATAAAATATGGTCCCTGTTCTCTAGGAGCTTATACATTAATTGTTGTAATCAGCAAGCAAGTAGGCAGAGAAAGGAATGGACTGCAGCCCTGGAGGGGATTTTAAGGAGAGGTGTCAAAGTAGGCTTCAGTACCTCCTAGATGAGAAATAAGGGATGGGACTGAACAGATATGTATGGGGTATACACAGGCCATATTCTAGAAATATTAGAAGGTAGTATTAGCAAGGACATACTTACTGGTTAAGTGTGATATAAGGTTAGATGGAAGAGCCTGAGTCCCAAATTTCAATCTTGGATAAATGTGTGCCACTGACCAGGATACCCTACGTGTTTAGGGGAAGGTGATGACTTCAGTTATGGACATTGTTTAAAGTGCCTGTGAAACACGCAAGAAGACCTGTCCTGTAGACTTTTGGATATATGGGAGTTTTGAGAAGAAGGCAGGGTTAGGGACACATTTCTGAATCTTCTGCATATTGGTGTTAGATAAATCAAGGGAGCTGAAGAGATTATTCAGGGAGAGTATGTAGTGTGAGAAGAGATAATGGGCAGAACCATCGACATTTACAGGCAGGCAGAAGAAATAATATTCAGTGGAGACTGAGAAGATAAGAAATTAGGAGAGGGGCTTCCCTGGTGGTCCAATAGTAAAGAATCTGCCTTCCAATGCAGGGGATGCAGGTTTGATCCCTGGTTGGGAACTAAGAACCCACATCCTGCGGGGCAACTAAGCCCACGCACCACAACTACTGAGCTTGTGCGCCTCAATGGGAGCGCCTGTGTGCTGCAAGCTACAGAGCCCACGCACCCTGGAGCCCGCACGCCACGGCTAGAGAGAAGCCTGCGCGCCGCAACAAAAGATCCCACGTGCCTCATCAAAGATCCCGCGTGCCACAATTAAGACCCGACGCAGACCCAAAAAAATAAAGAAAATAAAGAAATATTAAAAAAAAAAAAAAAAGAAATCAGGAGAGTGTATTGTCCAGGAAGGCAAGGTGAGGTTAGCAGGGTGAGATGCTGGAGAGAGGTCAAGTGACAGAAGAGCTGAAAATGTGTCCATTGGATTTGGCCATAGAGGGTCATTAGTGACTTTGGTGAGACCAGTTCTGTTTTGGAAGCTGAATGTTCTGAATATGCAAGTGGATTATTTCTGCTGAGTTTTTTGTGGTTAACCCAGTTTCACTGTCAAAAACTCAGATGCTATCAAGGTCTAGCAGATAATGTAAATGAGTGAAATGGACTGGAGTGAATAGGTGACCAAGGGAATAAATAGTCTTACATAGCTCCAGATTGTTGATACAGTGTTTCAAAAGAGACCAGATGTTATTGGATTTTTCTTTTTAATTTATAAAGTTGGTAATTAAAATTAAAGGAATTAAAAGAAAACTAAAATTACAAAAACACTGTGCTGGCGAATGAAACACATCTATGAGCTGCGTTTGACCTCTTAGTCTTTGTTTATGATTTAATTATAGGTTTGATGTGCTGGTAGTTATCTAAATGCTTTCTTTTATTTAGGGTGTTCAAAAAGAGGAAAGAGAGAAATACCGAAGGTTATTGGAGCGACTTAAAGAAGGTGGTCATGGAAACTCTGTTCCTCCTGTAACTTCAACTCATCATAGGTAAAGATGCGTTAACAAGATAAATGCTTTGCCAGACATCTTTTTCCTTATTTTTGGAGAAGGGATTGGTGGGAAGGGCTTTGCTGAAAAAAGAGATTAATATTGAGAGAGCGAGCCCTGTAATTTGTCTGTACTGATGGATTATATTGAACAGTGGTTTTACAAAATAGAATTTTCTGTTAGCTTTAAGAGTCCTTTGTTCAAGTGAACTCTTAACATAAAACTCTGATACAGAAAAGTGGAATCACTGGTTGAAGTCAGGTTCCCAGGGAGCAGAGAGTTTTTTCAACCTCCCCAACACACGTTTCTCATGACCTCTGTCTTCCTCTCTTTTTCCCCCTCTTCTCCCCAGCTCGTCCCTCCCTTCATCTCCCCCCACCCGCACCGCGCCCCCCGCCCCCCCGCCCCACGTACACATAGTCTCTGAAGCATCCTAGTGGATGCATCTTAGCACAGTCGGAAATCTTCCACTCTAGAGACAAGATTAAAATCATCCCAGGTCATAAGAAGTTTTC
Source organism: Eubalaena glacialis (assembly GCF_028564815.1). Lineage (NCBI taxonomy): Eukaryota > Metazoa > Chordata > Mammalia > Artiodactyla > Balaenidae > Eubalaena > Eubalaena glacialis. Next base: position 83,043,565 of record NC_083721.1, on the reverse strand, counting down.
CTTACAAGACAGCTTGTTAATTAACTGTGCTGAGTTGACCAAATAGATGAGAATGGCAGAAGGAATTGATGTCTGGCCTTTTATTTCCCTGTAAACAAGGGGACAAAAAATATGTGAGCTCAGGTTTGAGATCTACTTGATAATTCTGACAAGCAGTGTGAGAATACACAGAGGGGAGTCCCAGAAATTATGTAACAGTAAGTTGAAGGTGAAGAAGTCACAAGACTGTCTAGCTTGTTGAATGCAGAAGTAACAAGAATTTTAACTTTGGGAATTTTAACTTTGGTTGTGAACTTTAAAAAGAAATTCAGGGACTTCCCTGGTGGCATAGTGGTTAAGAATCCGCCTGCCAATGCAGGGGACACGGGTTCAAGCCCTGGTCCGGGAATGTCCCACATGCCGCGGAGCAACTAAGCCCGTGCGCCACAACTACCGAGCCTGCGCTCTAGAGCCCGTGAGCCACAACTACTGAGCCCGTGTGCCACAACTACTGAAGCCTGCGCTCCTAGAGCCCGTGCTCAGCAACAAGAGAAGCCACCGCAATGGAAAACCCGCACACCACATCGAAGAGTAGCCCCTGCTCACTGCAACTAGAGAAAACCCACGGCCAGCAATGAAAACCAAACACAGCCAAAAAATAAAGAAATTTATTTAAAAAGAAATTCAGTTTAGTCTATCAGAATGTTCATATTTTTTTCCATTTTGACTAGCCACTATTGGAAGCAATAGTATGCTTCATGAACTATTGGTTTTGTCATGTCAGCAAAATCCTCAAACTATTTTGCTTATTATGGTTTTTTTGTTGTTGTTCTTTTTCTTCTTATGTTCTTTTAATGTGTTGTTTTGGGATCCATTTCAGTATAGCGTTTAAAATTTTTCGTCTTGTAACTTGGGTGTTATCATGCTGAGATTTTTCAGTCAAGGTGGTGCTGGGGATTGAGAACATCCACTTTTATAATGGAGAAACTGGAGGTTAGGTAACTTGGCTGTAATATTAGAATCAGGATTAGACTCCTTTTATCCTAGTCCCAGATGATGCTATGTTGCGTCCTTTCTCTTGTAATTTGACATTTCTGGGTTATCAATAACTCCTGTTTGGAGAAGCTTACCAGAAAGAGATAATGAATACTTATAATAGATTTTCCTTTTGTATCTGATCTTCTTCACTTTTTGTGTTTCTAAGTTCTCAAAGAAGTCAGATGGACACATTAAAGACCAAAGGCTGGGGGCAAGAGCAAAGTCATGGAGTCAAAACAACTCAGTTTGTTCCAAAACAATGTGAGTTCCCAGATTTAGCTGTATCTTAATAGTCTTAATATATTGAACTTAGTTCAAGTGCATATAAAATTGAAAAATGACATACTAGTAAAAGATGGTGTACCAAACTTTAAAATATTATCAGACCCCAGGGCATTGATGGGGGCCTACCAGTACCAGTAGTTTAGTAAAAAAGCTATTTCAAAATAAAGCCAATTTATAAAATACCTCTTGATTATTATTCCTAGCTTCTATATCATAGTGTATATTTTGTGAGCCTAAAATTAATTTCTTTGTATTCCGTATATTAATTTCCTTGTATTTCTCCACTTGCTGTTCACTAAATGACACTAAATGATAGCTTACCAGATGAGCAGATATTAGTCAGTTTACACTAAAGATTATATTTAAAGCAGAAAGAGATTTATGCATTTTTAAGCAACTTAATTTGTATGGAGGCTAATGTCTTTGGAACCCATTTTAGCATTTCAATGTAAATTAATATCTTGATACTTTGGAAACCGTAAATTGAAATTCCAGCTATATGATTGATTAATAAAGGAAACACTTTTTTTTTTTTCTTTTTTTTTTATCATCCTCACAGATAGAGTTGTTGAAACAAGGGGACCTCTATGTTCAGTGAGAAGTGAAAAGAGGTACATGGTTCAGTTTATTCTAAGTTTTCTTTGACATATTATTTTCTTACTTTATAAACTATATTTATGAGTAACCATGTCTGAGGAATTGTGAACTCTCCTCAGCTCTGGTAGCTGGTCAACATATGTGGGTACATAGGTAGCTCTTGTGTCAGATGTCCACCCTAGCTTGGGAGGGTGCCCTTCTCCCCTAGGCATTAGAGGTTGGGAGGCATAGGTACTGCTTAGACAAGAGCGTGGGTGTGGTGGGCATCTCTGGTGATCAGCATCTCTAGTATATGAACAGTGAAGGCAGTTCTGTGTGCCTTAGGATTTTGGATGCTGGTTCATTTATAGTAGAGTTTGGTAAACTATGGCCCATGGACCAAATCTGGTCCACCTGCCTGTTTTTGTAAGTAAAGTTTTATTGGGCACAGTCATGCTCATTCATTTACATACTACTTATGGCCGCTTTTAAACTACAATGAAAGTTGAGAAGATGTGACAAAAACCATAAGACCTGCAAAGCTAAGATATTTACTGTCTAATCCTTTTTAGAAAAATTTTGCTAACCTTTGGTTTAGAGGACTATATAAACTCAAGGCAATATTTGTTTACAATTATTAAATCTTCTTTCTGAAACTAGTTTAATATGTATCAGATTACAGTCATCCAGTCTGTAATCTCTCACTTTTTTTCCTCAGGTGTTCAAAGGGGAAACTTTCTGATACAGAGAAGACAGTTGGAATCAGACTAGAAAATGAAGGTGTAAGTAGAAACCCCAGTTAAATTTTATGTCTTTTATTCTTTCACCTGACTTATGTTAAAATTTTGGTGCCCATGAAAAATAAGAAAGATGATATATGATGATATATGTTACTTTGATTTCTAATTCCATTGTTTTCTTTGAAGAAGCAGCAGGCATTGAGGATACACACCTTTGGCTTTCTTCTGAGTTGCCAGATTTTTATCTCTGTGCTGTAGCCAGCTTTGTAAGAGAGACTAACTTGCCTCCATCCCAACCCTTATCTCTGTTGCCTGGCTTCTTTTGGAGAATTTTTTAAAACCATACATCTTTAGGGAAAATAGTTGTTCAGGACTTTCTTTTCAGATTCAAGATTTCATATTTACTTGAAAATATTACCAATCTTCTGCTTAATTGGATTTTATATTTTCTATATAAGTATCAGAATAAGAAGTGTCCCAATGATCTCCATAGCAATACCAACATTTTAAATAATAGTGGCAAAGTGTTTTACTAAGCACTCCATATCCAAAAGAATTATATTCCTAAACTAAATGCAAAGTTAAAGTTTTAGATTATTTCATATTTTAGGTAATAGAAATACCAAAGTTTAGGGAACTGCTTTGTGTTAAATAGCAGTCTGATCAAGATTCTCTTTTCCCATTTGATATCTTCATAAGAACTAGTCTTAAGGCTAAGTCATAGTCTTAAGTCATGATCTTAAGTCCTAAGTCTTAGATTGTTCCCTTCTCTAATGTATTTGTTACCTGGCTAAAGACTACATCCTGCTTCTATCCTGGCTGAACCTGAAGGCATTGCAATCTGGGACCATGTGGAAGGGCCAGCAGCTACTGGTTTCCTAGGACCAGTATACCTGGCAGTCAGCTAGAGTAAAGAGCACTGGCTACGTGTGTTGAGAGTGTAGTTCTAGTCCAATGCTCTATTTCTAAATAAATTTCCTAATTTTAGATAAGTTTGCCTAGCAGATGACTTAAGTTCAGTATTAACAGTTCCGTAGGGTCATGATAAGGAAAGATTCTTATCAGAGTTTCTGGGATGCTGGCAAAATTCTGTTTATTGACCTGAATGGTGGTTACATAGGTGTTAATATTACAAAAACTAAGTGGCACATTAATGTTTTATGCATTTTCCTATAATATATAATTACTTTTTTAAAAGGATGAAGTAGAACAAGTTTACTTGGTATAAGGATAGAAGTGGTTTATTTTGAGTGGTGGGATTATGGGTCATATTTTTTGCTTTTTTAAAGCTTTTCAAAATGTCTTTTAACTGTATTATTTTTAATTGAAATAAGAGAACTGAAAATACTTTTCTTGCTACCTCCAGGGAAAACGAATGTTCTGTTTCATGGTTTGTAATTGAGGTGTCCTGTTGTGAGCCTTAGGTCTTGAACAATTTTTGTTCCCTCTTCCAGGGACAGGCAGATATGCTTAATCTACTTTACTCATTTGGGGATTTACTAATTCTCTTTTCTTTCAAGATAATGGTGCTGTTTTATATTTCATGTGTTACATATGTTTATATGTGCAAGTATCAAACATGTCAGTAGAATATGGGAACTTTTTTGATCAGAGGAGGGGACTCCAGCTGGAACCTGACTTATCTGAAGAAGTGTCAGCCCGACTCCGCCTGGGCAGTGGAAGCAACGGCTTACTCAGGAGAAAGATGTCAATACTTGAGACAAAAGAAAAAAATTGCTCAAGCAAAGAGAGGGATAAAAGGACAGATGATCTTCTTGAACTTACAGAGGTATTGTTTCTTGTGTTGATCAGAATAAGGGGCATGTTTTTTAAATAACCTCAGTTATTTAAGACTTGAGTGAATGTTTTGTTTTGAAGAGTTTCTCCAGGCTGGGGAATGTATATATGAAGGAAATCAGGCCCGAGGGCTGGTCAGTCACTGGCTACACTGATCATTAGTGATCTGTGAAAGTGGCCTAAGGGATTAGATTAATTTCAGCAAATGTGAGTAGACAGAATTGTCACATATCTTGGAATATAATGGGTTCTTTGTAGATTCTTTTTCTAAACTTAAAATATTTTGAGTTACACTGTATGGGTTTGACATTAGGAAGGAGTTCATTGCAGTTGTTCGTTTTTTTTTTTTTAAACATTTTATTTTATTTGTTTATTTTTGGCCGAGATGCACGGCCTGTGGGATCCCAGTTCCCCAACCAGGGATCGAACCCAGGCCCCGGCAGTGAAAGTGCCAAGTCCCAACCACTGGACTGCCAGGGAACTCCCCTTCATTGAGGTTTTTGTTAAGCGATTATGGTTCACTAAAATGTCCCTTTCAATGATTATTGTATTTGAAACATTTCTATAAGTAAAGACTCATAGAAAACAAGGAAATGAAGGTAGTTAAAAATTCTCATTTTAAAGGTGAGCCCACATCTTGACTCCTTCTCCATTGTTGTGGTAGTCAGTACTATTCAGTGAATATTTATTGAGCACTTACTATATGTTGGGCATACAGGTGGAGAGAGAGAGATCCATAAAATTGCAAAATTGTGTATAGTGGGGGGGAGCAGTATTGAAAATATTTGGATGAAATAATTTCTATTGGTTTATAGATTCAGGCTTATAGCTTAAATATGCATTTCTCTTTGTAATTCTTTAGAATGATGCCATCTGTTCAATAAGGACTCAGTTGCTAGACTGCTGCCTAGTTTTCTAGTTTCTGCTTACTCTCTTCATGTCAAAAGTGGATAGAATGATCTCTTTGATGTCCTAATTTTATTACTTTGATGTTTTAAAATAAAAGTTCAGGAGGTAGATAAGCAAAGTATGAAAATGCTTTTATAGTATTGTGAAAGGAGCAAAGGCTAAGGAGTTAGACACTCCTGGGTTCAAATCTTGGCTCTGCCTTTTAATCATTATATGACTTTGAGCATGTAACCAAAATTCTCTGAGCTTTTACCTCTTCTATAAAATGGTGATAATACTTTCCCCACAAGCAGGGATTAATTGTGTGCTTCAAGCATCTGGTACATGTTTGGCTCATGTATCCCACATAGTAGTGGGATAATTGAGAGTATACTTTAAATATTATTACCAAATTATTGTTTTCAGAAGCTAATAATTGAACTAGCATTTTTTATAACCATTAGTAGTAAGATTGCTTTGTGCTCCTAAATTGAAATCTTTTCCTACTTCAATTTAGTAGGTCTTTGATGGTATATATTTCTTAAGGGTCAGGTATTACAGAGATGAAAAGCTTTTTTCCATCTCAGACTTTCAGTATCTGATAGTGGTTCCATATTAAAGTAGCAACCTCTGGACTTTGTAATTCAGGACATGGAAAAGGAAATCAGTAATGCTCTAGGCCATGGCCCACAGGATGAGATCCTAAGTAGTGCTTTCAAATTACGAATCACTCGAGGAGATATCCAGACCTTGAAGAACTATCACTGGCTCAATGATGAAGTAAGTTGTCTTTTTTTCCCCCTTTGACTATCATTATGCTTAACCATTTTCTGTCTGTAACCATAGTGGTTTCTACACAATTAAAAGGGGCTGGTAAAGCAGCTTTAGTTTATCTAAAACAAAAACATCTTAAACCTTAAAAAGATGATTAATTCTGATTGTTTGCTGCCTTTAACTAGCAATGTTTCCCTCTTCTCCATTTGTGCTTTATTTCATCCACCACTGCATTTACTAGTCTTCAGTGAGATTTTTATAAATCCTGGGTGCAAGTGATAAATGGAAGGAAGCAAGCAAGTGATACTTTATTTTAGATGAATTCTTATAGGAGCCATTTTATTATTTCAATAATAAAGGAATATATTGATCACTGTATGTACACTATGTGATTTTTTTCTTTATTTCATTTGAGTGATAACTGTAAAATTTGCCTAATTGTCATCTTGTATCCTTATGTATTTAGCTAAAGCTAGCTCTTGGTTCTTGCCAATTTCCCAGTTGGTTCTTTACCCAGCTGCTCAGCCCCTGCATTTTCTCCCTTTGCCTTCCTTCCTCCCCGCTATAACTAGTGACATATAAACATATTCTTGTAAAATTAGAATGTTTCTGTTTCACATTATAAATGTAATATGTTTATTATAGAAAATTTAGAAAATACAGGAAAAGTGAAGGAAAAACATCGTTCGAAAGTGGCACAACTCAAAAATAAACAAAATACTAATGTTTTGGTGTATTTCCTTCCATTTAATTTTTTTTAATTGAGGTGTAATTTATATATAGTAAAATTCACTTCCAGTTAATATTTTTGCATATTTTGTGTGTGATATAATTACATATACATTTTCATTGTTGCAGACTTTCTCCTTGAGTTCTTTCTTGTCTCTCCTACTCATATGCCTCAAAAGTACAGTCTCATTCCTTCTTAATCCCTCCCATTTTGCACTGATCATTTTTTTTTAAATAAATTTATTTTATTTTATTTATTTTATTTTTGGCTGCTTTGGGTCTTCGTTGCTGCAAGCGGGCTTTCTCTAGTTGCGGTGAGCGGGGGCCACTCTTTGTTGCGGTGCGCAGGCTTCTCACTGCGGTGGCTTCTCTTGTTGCGGAGCACGGGCTCTAGGTGCGTGGGCTTCAGTAGTTGTGGCATGCAGGCTCAGTAGTTGTGGCACACAGGCTAATTTGCTCCGCGGCATATGGGATCTTCCCGGACCAGGGATCGAACCGTGTCCCCTGCATTGGCAGGCGGATTCTTAACCACTGTGCCACCAGGGAAGTCCCTGCACTGATCATTTTTTGTTTTCCATCTTCTGTCATAGACAGCCCTTTTATCCCCTTCCTTAGTACCTTCCCTTCCCTCAGCTTATTTTCTAATTCATCCTAATTCAGTTAGGTAGAAATCTAGTTTTGATAATATACTTGCCATATTCCAACATTTACTCTCTTGGTATTACAGGTCATTAATTTTTACATGAATCTCCTGGTGGAAAGAAATAAAAAACAAGGGTATCCAGCACTTTATGCATTCAGTACTTTCTTCTATCCGAAATTAAAGTCTGGGGGTTACCAAGCAGTGAAAAGATGGACCAAAGGGGTCAATCTCTTTGAACAGGAACTTATTCTGGTGCCTATTCATCGTAAGGTACATTGGAGCCTGGTGGTAAGTCGAGAGGTTTAATTGTTGGAGTTTGGATAATGACTGTTTTGTTAAATGCAGGCATACCTCAGAGATATTGCAGGTTCAGTTACAGACCACCGCTGTAAAGCAAATATCGCAATAAAGTGACATCAATTTCTTGGTTTCCCAGTGCATATAAAAGTTATGTTTACACTACACTGTAGTCTGTTAAGTCTGCATTAACACTATATCTAAAAATCAGTCTACGTACCTTAATTTAAAAATACTTTATTGCTAACTACTTTTTATGCTAACCATCATCTGAGCCTTCAGTGAGCTGTAATCTTTTTGCAATAGTAGCATCAACGGTCACTGATCACAGAGCACCATAACAAGTATAGTAATAATGAAAAAGTTTGAAATGTTGTGAAGAATTACCAAGATATGACACACAGACATGAAGTGAGCAAACACTGTTAGAAAAATGACGCTGATAGACTTGCTTAATGCAGGGTTGCCACAGACCTTCAATTTGTGAAAAATGCAGTGTCTGCAAAGCACAATAAAATGAAGTGTGCTGGAAATGAAGGCGACTCTTCTGTCTAGTGAGAGTCCCGTAGTATATGTTAAAGGCATACTCTGCAGAGTCCCTTCTTAGTTCTTGAGTTGAACAACTTAGAAAGCTACAAGACAGTCTGTGTAGTGGAGGAGCTTTGATTTTTAATAGGAAAGAATTTTAATATACGTGGGTTATTTTATTACTTTTGTTTATAAGATAACAGGTTTATTGTAGTAAAGTAAAGGTATAAAGAAAAAGGAAAAAAAAAAAAAATCTCATCACTCTGAGAGGACCACTAATGTTTTAAGGAATAAGTTTCTATGCCTTTCTCTAGGAATAGAAAAATATAATTTTATAGACATGGAGCTCATATCATCTGTGATGTTTTATGAAAAATGTGTCTTAGAAATCCATTCATGTTGGTACATATATTGATATTTTTTTAAATGCTTATCTTTTTAGAAATAAAATTCTCATTTTTGTGATGGTTGTTTCTGGATGTTGCATTTTTCCATTATAGGTGATAGACCTAAGAAAAAAGTGTCTTAAATATCTGGATTCTATGGGACAAAAGGGCCACAGGATCTGTGAGATTCTCCTGTAAGTAAAGGCTTAAAAACTTCAGTGTTGCCTCAGTGTGCCCTTTGTTAAGTGGTCTTTCTTCTTTCCATCCTCTGGTGGATGGTAGTCTAATGTGTAGTGAGAGCTATCTTCCTAGTTGTTCACAACTTGACCTGAATCCATCTTTTTGTCTAAAAATAACCCCAAAATCTGATCTTAACTGAGAAATCTTATTTAATAGCATCATTGAAAAGAAGTTTGTCATATGTCATAATGTAAAATATATTTGATCAGAATCCCGTGATTTGAATTAGATTTCTCTGGGATTGATACATTAGTTCTCTCAATTCTTAAACCCACTCACTGATGTCTCTGTGCTTTCCATGATGGTTCGGTTTATCTCATAGAACCTGGAGGTAATTTTTAAGTTAAAACATGGTTTGTAGGCAACTGTTTTAATAGTAATTGCTAGAAACCTGCCTTTAAAGCATAGCCATCTATTAGCTATGTAAAGTGATGACAAGAATTTCACAGAGAGGAAGCAAATCAGTGAAACAAGTCTATTTTGAAACCCTTATGCTCACTGGAAGCAAATGCAGGTTCCAGTTTTTAATTTTAGTAAGGATACTTGGATAATTTTAATAAGGATACTTTAGTAAGGAACTCTTGTTGAATGATGTGAAGAAAAGTTAACAATAATTCAGTTCTTTCTTCTTTGATGTTGTTTTAGTGTAAAAGATCCTTTTTATTTATGGGTGTTTATCTTGAATAAAAAATATAGAGAAGAAATTTTTTAAAATCATAAGATGCACCAAATTGTTTATAAAGCAGTTATTTCCTTCTAGTCTTTTCTGCTTAAGATGTATGTAAAATGTGCATACATACATACGTGTGCACATACACATACATATAATCACATACTTATGAATGTTTTCATTGGAATCATACAGCAAAATTTTGTCTGTTGCTTATAATAGGATACCAAAAAACCATACTTTTATAACATTCATACTTTTTTTCCCCTCTCTCTCTCTTTTTTAATATATGAAGAGTTCAGGTTCTTTGGGTATCTGAGGCCCCCTCCCTTTCCTGATGCCCCTAGTCCAACTTTTCTCAATTTTTTTCATTATCACCTCCCCACTCCAAATTTTTTTTAAATTTAATTTCTCCATGACAAGAGAAAATAGTATTAAGGAAGAGACTTTTTTTGTTTGTTGGGTTGAGCTTTAGAGGGCTACAAACCATTGAAATATCTAAGATTTTTGCCTTCTAAGAACCAGTTTTCACCTCTCTGGGGGTGACATTGCTGCTCCCGTTGAGAGCGCATGCCCTAGCATAGCACTGGTTTACCTTTTATGCAGGTTAGGGTGAGAACTGAGATGCCTGCGTTAAATTCGATAACCCTCTGGAGATTTGGATAAAATTAAATCACTCTCAATACTTAAGTATATATCACTTAGGAATGAGGAAATTCTCTTACATAACCACAATGCCATTATCACACTTAAGAAAATTGACAACCACTAATGTGTAATATATGATTCATGTTCTGATATCGTCAGGTATCTTTTATAGCTTTTTTTTCCTAATCCAGGAAGTCAGTCAGGGTTCATGCATGTAAGTAATGTCTCTTTAGTCTCCTTTAGTTTAGAATAGTCTCCTACATTTTTTTTTGTTTTCCATGGCAGTGCCTTTTTTTTTTTTAAGACTCCAGGCCAGATGTCTTGTTTTATATCTATTTTTAAGTGAGAAAAAGCAAGTTATAGAATGAAGTACTTTTTTTTAATAGAATAAAATGTGTGTTTTAAAATGGGGTGGAGTAGAACTAGAAAAGCAAACAGCAAACCGTTAATAGTAAATATTTCTAGAGTGGTTATTATGGGGTCTTTTGCATTTTACATATTATGTTTTAGTTTTTAAAATATAACCATATATAATTTTTGTAATCAGAAAAAACACAAAATAAAATGTAAAAAGCCAAAAACAATCATATTTTAAAAAATCTAACAGAGATGGATTTGAGAATGGCAGGTCTATTAAACATCACAATGTCTTTGTAGTCATAATGCTAAGTCTCCACAGGGATTCATCAATATATTCCTTCTTTGCTGTTTTTTCAGTCAGTATTTACAGGATGAAAGTAAGACCAAAAGAAATATTGACCTGAATGTTTTAGAGTGGACCCACTACAGCATGAAGCCACATGTAAGTGGTGATCATCTGTATTTCAAATACTTTGTGGCGTTTCCTGTCAGTAGCATATTATTTAGACTTGGCTTCCTTCCTCCCCTTACTCACTCATCCTTAGGCTTGCATTCTCCTGAGGTGTACATCTTTAGAATGATCACTTCTAAATCTTCAGAAGTTCATTTAACCAAGTTGTTTGCTTTTAAGCCATTATCTTGTTTCTTAAACTATAAATGTTAAATATCTGCATGTCTCAAAAAATTGACAAAAAAACACAACATAATAAATTCAAGCCAGCTACTTTTCTTGGTTGGCATTAATCGAAATTTTAAAGCTCCTGTTCAAAACTTATCTGAGAAATTTGTATATTTAGATCTTAAGGGTTCGATGCTGTGAGTCCTCAACAGTCAGGTGTGCTATTTGTGAATGTGCTTTGGATCGTGCCAGATTTGAATCTCATTCAGGGTTTAAAAATGCATACATCTGGGACTTCCCTAGTGGCGCAGTGGTTAAGAATCCTCCTGCCAATGCAGGGAACACGGGTTCGAGCCCTGGTCCGGGAAGATCCCACATGCTGCGGAGCAACTAAGCCCGTGCACCACAACTATGGAGCCTGTGCTCTAGAACCTGTGAGCCACAACTACTGAGCTCGTGCGCCACAATTACCGAAGCCCGAGTGCCTAGAGCCTATGCTCCACAACAAGAGAAGCCACCACAATGAGAAGGCTGCTCACTGCAACGAAGAGTAGCCCCGCTCGTTGCAACTAGAGAAAGCCTGCTTGCAGAAACAAAGACCCAGCGCAGCCAAAAATTAATTAATTAATTTAAAAATGCATACATCTTTTAGTCCTAATGGCTCCTTTTCTTTTTTTAAAAAATATTTATTTATTTATTTATTTTTGGGGCAGTGTTGGGTCTTAGTTGCGGCACGTGGGATCTTTATTGCCGCGTGCTGGATCTTTAGTTGCGGCAAGTGGGATCTTTCGTTGTAGCATGTGAACTCTTAGTTGCAGCATGTGGGATCTAGTTCCTGGACCAGGGTTTGAACCCATGCCCCCTGCATTGGGAGTGTGGAGTCTTTGCTACTGGACTGCTAGGGAAGTCCCCTCATGGCTCCTTTTTAAAGTAAGCTACATGAGTTCAATATTAGCCCTAACCTCTATATAATGGCTGACTATCTTTATCCAAAAGCATTTTCATTTCTAAGTTGAATAATTAGAAGAGTAAGTGTTGAAATTTCCTGAGGAAAGCACAGATAAAAGAAGAGTTTGTTAGGATGAGTAACTGTGTTCGGGAATGGGAAATGTAATAAAGAAGACAAATTCTCTTCATTTGTGTGGTGGAGTCTATAGTTCTCTCCACTCTGTGAGAGATGCTGGGCTCAGGAGAGAAGTTCGAGGTACCTACCATATGTATGGGTGGTGTGCATTTTCAATCTTTTCCTTTTTACAATAATCATGTGTATTTTTTTGAATAAAAATTGAGTTGTCATCTAGTATGTCTTCCAGCAGTGGAATTAGACTCTCTTATACTCTTATTCCCCTTATAACTGACAGCCAAAGTGTGTAAGGGGCTGGCCAAGATTAGTGCGACACGGGCTTGGGGAATGTGTGAGTTTACTTCACCTGGGCTTTGAATCCACCGCCTTTGGTTTATGGTGCCTTTAAGTGCTGCTTGCAAGCAGTAGTGTTTTTTTTTTCTGGACAGAACTGAACATCATGGCAAGATTTCCTAACTGGTTAAACCCTATAAAGAGGCTTTTTTCTTTCTCCTACTTGCAGCTGTGGGGGTCCAAGGCAGTAGTCTTAGTTTTCTGGCTAGGGAAGACAAGTCAGACTCTGCAGTATGGAAATAGGTTAGTTGTACTGTAAGCATATTTCTGATTGAACCACACTTAGCCCTTTTCAAAATTTATGAATGCCCCTGAAACAATTCTGACTAGAATTCCTGTTCCTGGTAATAAACCTTCTTTCAATTTGGTTTATATGAGAGCTGAGAGATGGAACTCTCACTTTGCTTTTCTCTTTCCTTCTAAAAAACATTTTCCATGAGGCTCACATACTCCCATGTCATGGGTTGGGTTTTTATGCCACATAAAGACTAATTGTGTTTGTGTGTGTGTGTTTGTGTAATACCAGATTTAACATTTACCTTTATAATATTGTTTATCCACAGTAATATTTAGAAAAAGTCAAAGGAGTTTGTATTTTATGTAATTTTACCCCTTCCTTTCTTTTTTTTTTGTAATTTTAGGAGATTCCTCAACAGTTGAATGGGAGTGATTGTGGAATGTTTACTTGTAAATATGCAGATTATATCTCTAGGGACAAACCTATCACATTTACTCAGGTGAGTGGAGACCCCTCCTCATCCATTTACTTGTTACTAAACAAGATAAACTCAGAGCATGTTACCAGTGCCTGGCACACATTAAGCTCTTAATAATGGTAGCTGTGCTACTATTATTGCTGTAAACCTTGGCCATAGCCCTACTCTTGCTAGTATCAGGGTTTGTCACTGTATCTGCTCTCACGTTTATCCTAGTCTTTGGTGACCAGTGGGGCAATTTGCGTATCTCCGAACTCCAGTGTTCACTGGTTCTTGAGTATTACTAATACTTTTAGCCAAAGAAGGAGGCACATCAGAATATGTAACAGCATGGGGAAATCAGGCCTTGTGAGAACTTAAGCTGCAGGTCTAAGATGTAACTATGAATCCTGATTTTCCTTTCTGTTCTGATTACTTTTGGTTCTCCATAGCTCTGCATTTGAGTGGAAATTCAAATATGTTGGGAACTCTTGAGTATTTATGTTTGTAATAGTGGATTCTCAGTCTTTTTACAACCAAGGACAACCTCCTTTAAAAAATAGTTTGCTTTAACAGACCTCATTTTGATAGCTACCAAATTGTACATATTGAATAGTAGGACTAATAATAACCCCATTCTAAGCTTTTGAACAACATGAACTAACTAGGGCTCCCGTGCTGAATTAATACAATTGGTTAGCTTCAGCAGTTTTACTAAGAATAAATATGTAATTTTTTACTACATGTTTTGAGCTATTTAAAATAATTTATGAATCCATGTGTTAAGACTTTTTAGGCCTCTTCACACTAGTTTATAGTAAAATGGTATATCCAACTATTTATAAGGAAACTCCAGGAGTACCTCAAGGGTATCTGATTTCATCAAAAAGAGTTACAGGTGATTTTGGATTTGTCTTGCATGTTGTTGCTTTGAAAATTGGACCATGTAGTGATTATCAGTTAAAGCAGAATAATATATTAAGAAAAGCATCTAATTCTTTGATGCTTCTAAAGAAGGAGTTATTTATTCTCTGAACCTAATGACATGAGATTTGAAGGGGGGAAGTTGCTATTTGAACAGAATTGGCTGTGGACAACATTTGGTATAGCACAGAGTAATTTGCAGGTTTGTTTTTTTCTTTATTTAAATAGACTTCATGTTTTTCTCATAAGAAAGCAGAATATATTCATTTTAGAATGTTTTGAAATACAGATGAGTAGAAAAGTTACTTTTTGTGCCACCACTTAGCTATTTCCCTTTTTGGTACACGTTTTTGTTATGAAGTTGTTGTTGGACTCTATTGTATAATTCTGCATCCTGCTTTGATTTTCCTTAACATGTAAAAATGCTTATGATACATATAATAATACAAATAACCTCCTTTTTTTATGGCTTTGTAAGTCTGTACCATGATGCGGAAAAGTCAAGGCTTACACAAAGGACATTGACATCCTACTTTATTTACATGCTACAACTAAAGGTTGTTGACGCTGGGCACTTTCATGTGTGATGTATGTGTTACTTGTGGATTCTCTGCAGCACCAGATGCCTCTGTTCCGGAAGAAGATGGTGTGGGAAATCCTTCATCAGCAGTTGCTGTGAGAACGCCCTGCCGCAGTCCCTCCCGCTGCTGGTGGTTCTTTCACGGATGGACGTTTCCATATACCTCATGCATTGTGGGTTAAAAAGTCCCTGCATCACCTCTGTTCTCTCACAGGTACTGAGCTGTTAGAAGTGCATGAAGGCCCCTCTCTGCACCCTAGTCCTGACTTGGTGTGTGGAGGGCTGCTTGCAACCCTGTTTATAAGGCCGTGCCTGCTCAGAGCCCTGGACTGTCAACCCACACGAGAACAAACGCTAATTAATACTTTTTTTAAGATTTTTTTTTTTTCCCTATGAATGTGGGAAATGCAGGATTTATTCTATGATTTGTTTTTTCTGTGTGTTCACGTGTATTCATTCACTCACTCATTTGCAAACATAATGGGCAGTGGCTGTTTTCTGCTGCTCTTTTAAAGTTAACTCTGAATTTCTCATTTGAACTATTTATTTCTGAAAGGAATGTTAAGCTGCCACTCCCTGCTGAAGATCAGGAGGGAAAGCAGTTGGGGGAGGAAGGGTTAATTAACTTCTCTAGCTGGAGCAGTAACTGCCGACTTGAAGCAGGAGGTCTTCTTTCTTTTGAGGCTTGAAAATGCCAGGAGAAGCGCTGTGGTGTAGGGCTCTGGTTGCCTTTCAGAGGAAGTTCCACACTACAGCATTGGCACGGTGTCGTGGAAAAGTGGAACTGTGGCCAAGGAACTCTGGCTATCCAAGTGTCTTCAGAAGAGTGTCGTGGTCATCCTAAAGAGACTTCCCTTTCTGGAAATGAGGTGACTTGGCTACTCTTGAAACTGGATTTGAAGTCACTGTAAACCCTAAATCTTCATTTTCATCCCAGATCTGGCTGAGTATAAGCCTCAGATATGTAAGGGCTGGCCTGAGATGTGTATTTCAAAAGATACTATTCAGTTTAAAGCTATTTTCCTCAAAGTTTCTTTTTCTATATATAAAGCCAAAATTAAGTTTTGTACTCATTAGTATTTACATTTCCCCATTCCACCGCCACTGAAATCTGTGCAAGAAAATTTAGTACTTGGCTCTGAGGTTGCCAGTTATACAGTAGTCTATTTTGCCTATGAAATTTGTATTTAACTGTTTTGTTCATTAAAAACCTTACAGTGGTTACGCATATTTAATTTCAGAAAGTTTAGAGTTGGTCAGAACATTTTGCAAGATCTAGTGCCTAGTGTTGCTTTTCTGATGTAATAAAAGGTTGTCTGGCAGAACCTGAAAAGTATACGCTGATTTCTAACCCTTTCCCTACTTAAACCTCCCACACTTCTCCTCGTTCACAAAAGTAAGAGGTCAAACCAGAAAAACTGGGCATCTGTTAGCTATGAATCAACATGTCTGCCATCTGGAGGCCCTGGCTTCTGGTCGCAGAGGCATACTTTTTTTTTTTTTTTTTTTAATTTATTTATTTAATTTTGGCTGCATTGGGTCTTCGTTGCTGTGTGTGGGCTTTGTTGCAGTGAGCGGGGGCTGTTCTTCGTTGCGGTGCATGGGCTCTAGGCGCGCAGGCTTCAGTAATTGTGGCACATGGGCTCGGTAGTTGTGGCTCGCAGGCTCTAGAGCGCAGGCTCAGTAGTTGTGGCGCACAGGCTTAGTTGCTCCACGGCATGTGGGATCTTCCCGGACCAGGGCTCGAACCCGTGTCCCCTGCATTGGCAGGCGGATTCTTAACCACTGCGCCACCAGGGAAGCCCTACAGAGGCATACTCTCGCAGGCAGTTTTCCCTGAGATGTGTAAAAGTCTTGGTATAGGACCTGGTGCCTGTGGTGAGGATTGAAACCGCTGTGCCTACTTGATGGTCAAACCAGAGGACGTGTGCTTAGGTGATGATTAAATAGTGAGCCAGTTGGGCTGAGTCTCCCTCAAGCTTAGGCTGTACAGAGAACCCTACCTGCAGTTCCTTTCTTGAGGCTTCTGGAGCTGTGCCAGTATGTATTGGGATCAGGCAGCGGGCACAGCCAAGAAAGGCCAGAGATTTACTGGGTCAGCAATGCACTGAACGCCTGGTTCCCACTTGGCACTAGTAGGTTTCACCTGAGAATTTAGAACCTTGGTTAAGATTTGTTCCATGTGGGGTAAATCCTTTTAGGAATGGCAGCCCAAATGAGTGATGGTGGGGGTTAATGTATTTGTATTACAAGTATTTGGAGGGGCTTCTTAGAGCAGCATTCACTGAGCTTTCCACTAATGTGATTCTTCAGGATAGCTCTTAATAATCTTCTAGGACATAATGAATTGATGAGAACAGAGAGTCAAGTTGGAGAATGCCATTCTACTTAACCCTGAGTTTCTGAATTTAATAGGAGATAACACAGCCATGCTTCTCTAGGCACTGACATTTCTCTGTACAGATACTTGTTGGTAATAGAATTTTAATACCTAAACAGTTTATGAGAAAAGCAGCCAGCTACTGATAATTTGCTAATTATCAGTAGCAAATTATTAACATTAAAGCCAGTGAGAATGATATCTATATCTCTCTATATATTTTATTGCAGTAGTTTGGGGGTCTGAAAAAAAGTTGGAGTGAACCATTGTTCTTTTTTTAGTAGGCAGTCTCTCCTAAAGATTGATGATGAAGAAGAAAAAAAAACCCCACAACTGTTGGTGAGCAAATGTCTTTCTCATTTTTGACCTTTGAGCCAGGAGGAGGGTGGGAGGGAAACAGACTTGGGGCCTATGGAAGATGTCTGGAGAGCCCCTTATTCTACCTCAGTTACCTAAGGCTATTAGAACTTCTGATCTTTTCCTCCTAAGCGCAGCTTGGGGAATGCCATGTTGAATGGTGGATGTTTGCCTGCACTGAGAGGAGTTGCTTGGTGCTGGGACCAAGCAAGGTGTGGGTGCAGGGAGAATGTGTCCCTGAAGATATATTGAACTTCAGATATGAATAGATAAATATGGTGGAGAAATTTAAGTTTGTAACAACCTTAGTACTATAGTTAAGCTACACAGTTTAAATTGGCTTTTGTGAGGGAATTCCCTGGTGGTCCAGTGGTTAGGACTCTGCGCTTTCACTGCCGAGGGCGCGGGCTCAATCCCTGGCTGGGGAACTAAGATCCCACAAGCCAAGCGGCGCAGCCAAAAAAATAAATAAAAATTTTTTTAAAAAACTGGCTTTCGTGAACTAATTGGGAACCTAATCTCTTTATGATAGTTTCTTTAAGAAAAGCTCTAGGTACCCAATATTCAAACAAATTTTTGGTAATTGTTTGTAAGTTGGGGATCTAGGTGTCTGTATTGCTTTGGTGATTTTTTTTTTTTAATTTATCTAATATATACAAGGAAGGGTTTGGATGTTTGAAATAGGTGTTGATTTTATCTATTTATCAATAAATTCATCTCTTTAATTCAGTGGCTTTCAAATATTTTTGATTGCAACTCATAGTAATAAATGTATTTTTTGGCTGCGCTGCAAATTTTTTTTTAAAAATTTTAAAAAATCAATGTGACCACCAGGTTGATTTCTCAACCCACTAATGGATAGAAATCCAGTTTGAAAAACACTGCTCTAAATGAACTGACAGCAAAATGCAAATTATGTTCAAAACTATAATGCTGGAGACCACAAAAATACAACAAATGTGGGGTTGTTTTGAGATGAATCAATCTAAATCTAGGAAAACGGGCCAGAAGTTTTCAGACCCTCAATGGAAATACGTGGTTAAACAATCCTTGTTCTTCAGGTTTTTACACTGGAACTTCGTGAAATATGTTCAGTAGAAGTCCTATTACTTCTATGTAGGATGTAAAACAAAGGGTTCTATGGCCCAGTGAATGTGTGTACCATGTGTTTTCCTCCTGGGGATGCATGGCAAACGTAATAAATTAATGTCTTAACCTAGTGTGTCTAAAAACTTGGACGTTGAGCCCTCTGTGTTGACACCTGTGGAACTGTTTTGTGAAATACAGTTTGGCACGCGCCAGGAGAAGCAACATAGAGTTCTTGGAAGCATATGCTTCAAATATACATTGGGGAAGTATCCCCTCTCCCCATCTCAGGCCCCACCCGCCAAGCACACACACTGCCTCCTTAAGGGCATGTGGTGATCATAGTCTGTGGTGCCACTTATATTTTTCTTTAATTGTATCAGTAATAGGTGTTCATAGTAGAAAAATAAAATACTGATAAAAGTTAAAGAATAAGGGCTTCCCTGGTGGCACAGTGGTTGAGAATCTGCCTGCCAATGCAGGGGACACGGGTTCAAGCCCTGGTCTGGGAAGATCCCACATGCCGCGGAGCAACTAAGCCTGTGAGCCACAATTACTGAGCCTGCGCGTCTGGAGCCTGTGCTCCGCAACAAGAGAGGCCGCGATAGTGAGAGGCCCGCGCACCGCGATGAAGAGTGGCCCCCACTTGCCACAACTAGAGAAAGCCCTCGCACAGAAACGAAGACCCAACACAGCCATAAATAAATAAATAAATAATTTTTTTAAAAAAAGAAAACTTTATTTAAAAAAAAAAAGTTAAAGAATAAGAGTTCTGTAAACTCACCACCCAGAGTAAATAACTCTTAACATTAACATTCTGGTATATATCCTGGCCTTTGGTATATACTCTGTCACGTGTGTATTAATAAGTGTGTGTGTTGTGCACACTTGTGCAAGTATATATATTTATTTTTGTTATTAACAAATATGGAATCACACTATGTGGCTATATAACCCCCTTTCCACTTAATTTATGTTGAACATATTTTCATGTCAATAAATATTGACATCTTAATTGTCGTGTAGTGTTCCAGCGTATGGTTATAACATAATTTATTTAATCAGTATTGTTAGACATACTGTCTTGCAGTGTTTTCAGTTATTCTCTTAGGAGAAGTTCTTAGAATTAAAATTTCTAAATTAAAGTTACATGTATTTTTTTAAAAATCAGAGGTAAAAATCACCCATTAGTATTTTGACTTTTCTTCTGGCACAGGCTGATGACCTGTACCTCCACTGATTTAAGTTTTATAATATTTTTCATGTGTAGGTCTTGTGTAGGTCTTCTGGATAAGTTCATTCTGAAGGATTTAATGTCTCATTTTAGTGGACAATTTCATCTTTATTCAACTACTTTACAAAAAACTAATTATGGAAATTTTAAGACATAAACAATCATCACCACCTTTCAGCAGTTACTAAAATGTGGCTAATCTTGATTCACCTTTTTTTCATGGGAGGGGGAGAGTCTGGAGTATATTAAAGCAAAACCCAGACATGTCTTTCTACCTAAACACTTAAGAATGTCTCCCTAACATATAATAACTTAAAAAAAAAGCCTTTGTCATTTTTACACGTAACAAAATTAGTAAGAATTTGCCAGTACCATCTAATAGTTCATATTCAAGTTTCCCTGATGATTAAAACGTTTTATTACATTCTTCTAATCAGGATATATAGTGGGTTGAATGGTGGCCCCAAAAAACATATGTCCACACCCTTATCCTTGGAACCTGTATTACTTTCTTTGGCAAAAGATGTGATTAAGATCTGGAAAAAAGGAATTTATCCTGGATTGTCTGGGTGCGCCGTAAGTGCAATCACATGCTGTATAAGAAAGAAGCAGACAGTTTTGAGATGGATAAGGCGGAGGCGTTGAAATGGGCCTAGGCAGTGTTTATTTTTATACCCATTTTTAGGTATAAACAAAATCTGGAAAAAGACACCCAAGTGTTAATGATTGGCTGGACAGGCTCTGTTGCTTTCTAATTTATAAACTTGTGTTTGGAGTTAAAAATTAAAAAAAGGAAGAGGCAATGAGACTACTACAGAAGCAAGACTGGAGTGATGCTACCACAAGCCAAGGAAGCCTGGAGCCACCAGAGCTGGAAGAGCCTTCAGAGGGAACCTGACCCTGATGACACCTTGATTTCAGGCTTCTGGCTCCAAAACTGTGACAGAATAAATTTCTGCTGTTTAAGTCCATCAAATCTGTGGTAGTTACAGCAGTCTCAGAACAGTAATATGGGATCCAGTAAAATGTACACGTTGCCGTTGGTTATTATATCTCTTGAGTCTCTTTTGTTCAACAATAGTCTCCTTCCTTGTACTATTATTTATTAGAGAAACCGGGTGTTCCTGCGGAAAATCCCACTTCTAAATTTGGCTTATAACTCCTTGGTGGTTTTTAACTACTTCCTCTATCCCTTGTATTTCATGTAAACTGGTAAGCTTGATCTAGAGGCTTGATCAGATTCAGGTTGAATTTATTAGGCAAGGATACTTCATTAGTGGTCATACTGTATTGTATCACATGATGCATAATGTCTACTTGTTCCACTTACTGGTGCTACGATTGATCTGTAATTCAGGCTGTCAGAGTTCCTATTCATCTTTCTCCTCTTGGTTTTAAATTTAATTGATGATCCATTATTAAGAGGTACAAAATGGTGATTTTCTAATTCTATCATTTCTCTATGTTAATTACCTTGAATTCTTCTATAAAAGAAAAACTTCTTATCAACTGATTTGGTTACCCTGAAATGCACTGCAACTAGGAAAAAATATGACTTTTAAAAATTTCTTTATTTTATTGAAATAGTTGATTTACAATATTATATTAGTTTCAACTGTATAACATAGTGATTTAAAATTTTTAAAGATTATACTCCATTTAAAATTATTATATAAAATATTGGCTATATTCCCTGTGCTGTACAATATATCCTTGTAGCTTATTTATTTTATACATAGTAATTTGTAAGTCTTAATCCCCTACCCCTATCTTGTCCCTCTCCCCTTCCCTCTCCCCACTGGTTTGTTCTCTATATCTCAGTCTGTATCTGTTATATTCATTTGTTTTATTTTTTAGATTCCACATATGAGTGATAACATGGAGTATTTGTCTTTCTCTGACTTATTTCACTAAGCATAATACCCTCCAGGTCCATCCATGTTGTTGCAAACGGCAAAATTTCATTCTTTTTTTTAAATGGCTGAGTAATATTCCTCTTTGTGTGTGTGTGTGTGTGTGTCTATCACATCTTCTTTATCCCTTTATCTGCTGATGGACTTAGGTTGCTTCCATGTCTTGGCTATTGTAAATAATGCCATGAACATTGGGGTGTATGTATCTTTTTGAATTAGTGTTCTAATTTATTCCAGAGTGGAGTTCCTGGGTCATATGGCAGCTCTATTTTTAGTTCTTTTAGGAACCTCCATACTGTTTTCCACAGTGGTTACACCAATTTACATTCCTGGCAACAGAGTATGAGGGTTCCCTTTTCTCCACATCCTCACCAACATTTGTTATTTGTGTTCTTTTTGATGATAGCCGTTCTGACAGGTGTGAGGTGATATCTCATTATGGTTCTGATTCACATTTCTCTGATGTTGAGCTTTTCATGTGCCCATTGGCCATCTGTATGTCGTGTCTATTCAGGTCTTCTGCCCATTTTTAAATCAGCTTATCTGTTTTTTTGATGTGAGTTGTTTGAGCTGTTTATGTATTTTGGATATTTTGGATATTACCCCCTTATCAGTCATATCATCAGCAAATATTTTCTCCCATTATGTAGGTTGTCTTTTTTGTTTTGTTGATGGTTTCCTGTGCTGTGCAACAGCTTTTAAGTTTAATTAGGTCCTATTTGTTTATTTTTGCTTTTGTTTCCTTTGCCTTAGGAGGCAGATCCAAAATAACACTGCTCTGATTTATGTCAAAGAGTGTTCTGCCTATGTTTTCTTTTGGGAGTTTTATGGTTTCCAGTCTTACATTTAGGTCTTTAATCAATTTTGAGTTTATTTTTATATATGGTGTGAGAAAATGTTCTAATTTCGTTCTTTTACATTTAGCTGTCCAGTTTTCCCAGCACCACTTATTGAAGAGATTGTTTTTTCTGCATTGTATATTCTTGCCTCCTTTGTTGTAGATTAATTGACCATAGGTGTGTGGGTTTATTTCTGGGCTCTCTTTTCTGTTCCACTGGTCTATGTGTCTGGTTTTGTGCCAGTACCATACTGCTTTGATTACCGTAGCTTTGTGTATAGTCTGAAGTCAGGGAGCAAGTTACCTCCAGCTCTGTTCTTCTTTCTCAAGATTGTTTTGCCTATTTGGGGTTTTTTGGGTTTCCATATAAATTTAAAATTATTTGTTCTTGTTCTGTGAACAGTGCTGTGGGTATTTTGATAGGGACTGCATTGATTCTGAAGATTGCCTTGGGTAGTATAGTCATTTTGACAATATTGATTCTTCCAATCCAAGAACATGGTATATCTCTCCATCTGTTTGTGTCATCTTTGATTTCTTTCATCAGTGTCTTAAGTTCTCTGAGTACAGGTCTTTTACCTCCTTAGTTAGTTTTATTCCTAGGTATTTTATTCTAGGAATAAAATGTGATTGTAAATGGAATTGTTTTCTTAATTTGTTTCTGATAGTTCATTGTTAGTGTATACAAATGCATCAGATTTCTGTATATTAATTTTGTATCCTGCAACTTTACTGAATTCATTGATGAGCTCTAGTAGTTTTTTAGTGGCATCTTTAGGATTTTCCATGTATAGTGGCATGTCATCTTGCAAACAGTGACAGTTTTATTTCTTCCTTTCCAGTTTGGATTCCTTTATTTCTTTTTCTTGTCTGATTGCTGTGGCTAAAACTTCCAATATTATATTGAATAAAAGTGATGAGAGTAGACATCCCTGTCTTGTTCTTGATCTTAGAGGAAATGCTTTCAGCTTTTCACTGTTGAGTATGATGTTAGCTGTAGGTTTGTCATATATGGCCTTTATTATGTTGAGGTATGTTCCCTCTATACCCACTTATTGGAGAGTTTTTCTTATCGTAAATGGGTGTTGAATTTTGTCAAAAGCTTTTCCTGCATCTGTTGAGATGATCATATGACTTTTATTCTTCAGTTTGTTACTATAGTGTATCACATTTTGATTGATTTGCAGATATTGAACTATTCCTGCATCCCTGGGATAAATCCCACTTAATCATGTTATATGATCCTTTTAATGAATTTTTGGATTAGTTTGCTAATATTTTGTTGAGGATTATTGCATCTATGTTCATCAGTGATATCTGCCTGTAATTTTCTCTTTTTTGTGATATCTTTGTCTGGTTTTGGTATCATGGCGATGCTGGGCTTGTAGAATGAATTTGGAAGTGTTCTTTCCTGTGCAGTTTTTTGGAATAGTTTCAGAAGGATAGGTTTTAATGCTTCTCTAAGTGTTTGGTAGAATTCACCTGTGAAGCCCTCTGGTCCTGCAGTTTTGTTTGTTGGGGATTTTAAAATTACTGATTCAACTTCAGTACCGGTAATTGGTTTGTTCATATTTTCTACTTCTTCCTGGTTCTGTCTTGGGAGAGTGTACATTTCTAGGAATTTATCCACTTCTTCTAGGTTTTCTGTTTTATTGGCATATAGTTGTTTGCAGTACTTTGTATTTCTGTGGTGTTAGTTGTAACTTCTTTTTCATTTCTGACTTTATTGATTTGGGCCCTCTTTTTTCTTGATGTGTCTGGCTAAGGCTTGTCAATTTTACCTTTTCAGAGAACCAGCTCTTAGTTTCATTGATTTTTTTTAAATTGTTTTTTTGTTTGTTTTGTTGTTGGTGTTTTTTTGGTCTCTTTCATTTATTTCTGCTCTGATCTTTATGATTTCTTTCCTTCTGTTAACTTTGTGTTTTCTTTGTTCTTTTTCTGGTTCCTTTAGGTATAAGGTTAGGTTGTTTATTTGAGAGTTTTCTTGTTTCCTGAGGTAGGTTTGTATCACTATAAACTTCTTTCTTAGAACTGCTCTTGCTGTGTCCTATCAATTTTGGAGCATTGTGTTTTCGTTTTAATTTGTCTTCAGGTATTTTTTGATTTCTTAGATTTCTTCAGTGATCTGTTGGTTGTTTAGTAGTGTATTGTTTAGTCTCCATGTGTTGTGTTTTTTTTTTGCAGTTTTTTCCTTGTATTTAATTTCTAGTTTCTTAATGTTGTATTGGAAAAGATGCCTGATATGATTACTGAGGCTTGTTTTGTGGCCTAGCATGTGATCTGTCCTGGAGAATGTTCCATGTTGCACTTGAAAAGAATGTGTATTCTGCTGCTTTTGGATAGAATGTTCTATATATATCTATTAAGTCCATTTGGTCTAACATGTCATTTAAGACCAGATTTTCTGTTTGGATGATCTGTCCATTGATGTAAATGGGGTGTTAAAGTCTCCTACTGTTATATTACTGTCAGTTTCTCCCTTTGTACCTGTTAATATTTGCTTTACATATTTAACTCCTCCTGTGTTGGGTGCATATATTTACAATTGTTATATCTTCTTCTTAGATTGATCCCTTGATCATTATGTAGTGTCATTCTTGGTCTATTGTTACAGTCTTTGTTTTAAAGTCTATTTTGTCTGGTATAAGTATTGCTACCCTGGCTTTCTTTTGATTTCCATTTGCATGGAATACCTTTTTTTTAATCCCCTTATTTTCAGTCTGTATGTGCCTCTAGATCTGAAGTGAGTCTCTTATAGGCAGCATATATATGGGTCTTATTTTTGTATCTCTTCAGCCACACTGTGTCTTTTGGTTGGAGCATTTAGTCCATTTACATTTAAGGTTATTATTGATAGGTATATACTTATTGCCATTTTGTTAATTGTTTTGGGGTTGTTTTTGTAGTTCATTTTTGTTCCTTTCTTCTTCTTTTGTTCTCTTCCCTTGTGATGTGATGACTATCTTTAGTTTTTTGGGGGGTTTTTTTGTTTGTTTTTTGCCACACCGCATGGCATGTGGGATCTTAGTTCCCCGACCAGGGATCGAACCTGCGTCCCCTGCAGTGGAAGCATGGAGCCTTAACCTTGCCAGGGAAACCCCTATCTTTAGTATTATATTTGGATTCCTTTCTCTTTTGTGTTTGTGTACCTATTACAGATTTTTCATTTGTAGTTACCGTGACATACATATATAACCGTCTATATATGTGTGATTATTTTAAGTTGCTGTTCTCTTAACTTCAAATGCATTTTAACAACCCTGCATGTTTACTCCCCTCACCTAGTGATTACTGTTTTTGGCATCATATTTTACATTTTTTTGTTTGTGTATCCCTTACTTTCTTATTGTGGATACAGATGATTTTATTACTTTTGTCTTTTAACCTTCCCACTAGCTTTTTACATGGTTGGTTTACTACCATTACTGTATATTTGTCTTTACCAGTGTGCTTTTCTTCCTTTCATAATTTTCATGTTTCTAGTTGTGGTCTTTTCTTTTTCATGTAGAGAGTCCCTTTCACATTTCTTGTAAAGTTGATCTGGTGGTGCTGAACTCTTTTAGCTTTTGCTTGTCTGTAAAACTTTTGATCTCTCCATCAAATCTGAATGAAAGCCTTGCTGGGTATTTTTGGTTGTAGGTTTTTCTCCTTCATTACTTTAAATATATCATGACACTCCCTTCTGGCCTGCAGAGTTTCTGCTGAAAAGTCAGCCATATGGGAGTTCCCTTGCATGTAACTTATTGCTTTTCACTTGCTGCTTTTAA
Organism: Eubalaena glacialis; assembly: GCF_028564815.1. Classification (NCBI taxonomy): domain Eukaryota; kingdom Metazoa; phylum Chordata; class Mammalia; order Artiodactyla; family Balaenidae; genus Eubalaena; species Eubalaena glacialis. The sequence continues at coordinate 83,017,177 of NC_083721.1, read as the reverse complement.
TATTCTCTCTTTATCTTTAATTTTTGGCATTTTAATTACAGTGTGTCTTGGTGTAGTCCTCTTTGATCCTATTTGGGACTCTCTGTACTTCCTGGACATGGACGTCTGTTTCCTTTCCCAGGTTTGGGGAGTTTTCAGCTATTATGTCGTCAAATATGTTTTCTGCCCCTTTCTCTCTTCTCCTTTTGGGGCACCTATAACTTTTTTTTTTTTAATTAAATTTATTTATTTAAAAAAATTTTGGCTGTGTTGGGTCTTTGTTGTTGCGCGTGGGCTTTCTCTAGTTGCAGCAAGTGGGGGCTACTCTTCGTTGCGGTGCATGGGCTTCTTCTCATTGCAGTGGCTTCTCTTGTTGCGGAGCACGGGCTCTAGGCGTGCGGGCTTCGGTAGTTGTCGCACGCGGGCTCAGTAGTTGTGGCTTGTGGGCCCTAGAGCGCAGGCTCAGTAGTTGTAGCACATGGGCTTAGTTGCTCTGTGGCATGTGGGATCTTCCTGGACCAGGGCTTGAACTCGTGTCCCTTGCACTGGCAGGTGGAATCTTAACCACTGTGCCACCAGGGAGGTCCCACCTATAACGTTTTGATATTGTCTCAGAGGTCTTGTAAGCTGACTTCATTTCCTTTTATTCTTTTCTCTATTTTCTGTTCAGCATCAGTGATTTCCACTACTCTGCCTTCCAGCTTACTGTTCCATTTCTCTGTATCATTTAATCTACTGTTGATTCCTTCTAGTGTATTTTTCATTTCAGTCATTTCAGTTATTGTAGTCTCCATCTCTGATTGGTGGTTCTTTATATTTTCTAAGTCTTTGTTTAAAACTTCTAATTTTTTTTTTTCAGCCATGCCACATAGCTTGCAGGATCTTAGTTCCCTGACCAGGGATTGAACCAGGGCCTAACTACTGGACCGCCAGGGAATTCCCAGCAATTTCTAACTTCTCACTCTGTTCATCTATTCGTCTCCTGAGTTCTTTGATCATCTTTATTATTGTAAAAACTTAACTCTTTATCTGATAGATTGTACCCCCACTTCATTCAGTTCTTGGGGTTTTATCCTGTTCTTTTATAACATGTTCCTCTGTCACCTAACTTTTCTGAATTTGTTTTTATTTCTATGTGTCTGGTAGGTTGGTTACGTTTCCTGACCTTGGAGAAGTGGCCTTTTGTAGAAGACATCCTATGCATCCCAGAAGTGTACTCTCCTCTGGTCACCAGTGCTATATGCTCTAGATGTGCTCCTAACCTATGTGGGCTGTGTGGGTCCTTTTATTATAGAGAGCTGGTTATTGTGGGCTGTCTGGTAGGACTGGCTGACCCCTGGTCTGGTTGGTTGCCAGGGTCTGCCTTGTGTGGAGGCTGCCAGCCACTGTTTGGCAGGGCCAGGTCATGTGGCTGGCTGCAGAAGCCTGGAGGGCCCTGGGGCTAGTGGTGGCTCACTCTTGGGCAGAACTGGGTTCTGGGGTGGGTGGTTGCAGAGCCAGCATTCCTGGATATAGTGTTGGCCTGCTGGTGGGTGTGGCCAGTTCCTGAAATGGCTCAGTGTAGGTTCCAGGGTGTCTCAGAGCTGGTGCTGGCCCACGGGTATGTGGGGCTGGATCCCAGGGTGGCTGGTTGAATAGTGCATGGTATCTCAGAGGTGGTATTGGCCTGCTGATGCGTGGGGCCAGAGCCCAGGGGCTCCCAGAGCTATTGCCAGCTCACTGGTGGGTGGGGCTGGATCCAAAGGCCTCTGGCTGAGGTGCCCAAGGTGTCCCAAAGGAGATGTTGGCCTGCTGATGGAAAGGGCTGGAGCTTGGGGCTCCTGAGGGTGGTGCTGTCCTACTGGTGTACTGTCTGAGTCCTGACAAGGCAGGCTGTGGGGCATGGTGGTTCTGTTCCTGCTGTCTACCCACTGGTGGGTGGGGTCAGTGCCCAGGAGGTCCTGGGGTGTTGGCCCACTGGTGGGCAGAGCTGGCTCCCAGGGTCTCTGGCTGCAGGGTCTTGGAAGTCCTGAGTCCAATGCCTGTGTACTAAGTGTCTGGGTCCAGGTCCTGGGTCCTCTGATGGACAGAGCTGTGTTCAGGGATGGCTCTGGGCTATGGGGGTCTTAAGGCAGCCTGGCTGCTCATGGGTGGGACTGTGTCCCCAGATGGCTAGTTACTTGGCCTGAGAGGACCCAGTACTTGGGCCTACAGGCTGGTGGGAGGGGGTAGGGCTGGTTCCCAAGGCTAACAAGCTAGAGGGAGGATTCCAAAATGGCAGTTGCCAGCACCAGTGTCCCCATGGTAGAAGGAACTCTCAAAAATGGCTGCTGTCAGTGTCTTTGTCCCCAGGGTGAGCTCTACTTTCTCCCTGTCTCTCCAGGAGACTTTCCAAGTTCAGCAGGTAGGTCTGACCCAGGCTCCTTTCAAATTACTGCTTCTGCACGGGGTCCCGGAGGATGTGAGATTTTGTGTGCACCCTTTAAGAGTAGCGTCTCTCTGGATCTCCCAAAAGTAAGCCCCACTAGCCTTCAAAGCCAAATGTTCTGGGGGCTCATCTTCGTAGTGCACCCCTGTGTTGGGGAGCCTGATGTGGGGCTCAGACCACTTGCTCCCTGGGGAGAACCTCTGCAATTGTAATTATCTTCCCTTTTGTGGGTTACTCCCCCAGGGGTGTGGGTCTTGACAATATTGCAACTCCACCCTTCCTAACCATCTTGTTGTGGTTCCTTATATCTTTAGTTGTAGATCTTTTCTGCTAGTCTTCTGGGTTTTCTCATTGATAATTGCTCTGTAAATGGTTGTAATTTTGCTGTGTCCATGAGAGGAGGTGAGCTCACGGTCTTCCTACTCCTCCTTGGCCCAGCCCTATGATTTTTTTTTTTTAATATATAAATTTGTTTTTGGCTGCGTTGGGTCTTCATTGCTGTGTGGGCTTTCTCTAGTTGCAGTGAGCCGGGGGCTACTCTTCGTTGTGATGTGCAGGCTTCTCATTGCGGTGGCTTCTCTTGTTGTGGAGCATGGGCTCTACGTGTGTGGGATTCAGTAGTTGTGGCTCACGGGCTCAGCAGTTGTGGCTCGCAGGCTCTAGAGTGCAGGCTCAGTAGTTGTGGCGCATGGGCTTAGTTACTCTGCGGCATGTGGGATCTTCCCGGACCAGGGCTCGAACCCGTGTCCCCTGCATTGGCAGGCGGATTCTTAACCACTGTGCCACCAGGAAGTCCTCTTTCTTGATGTTTAATGAGAAATTGTAAGAAGGAACGTTGAAGGCTGCTAACCAGAAGCCATTTTTGACTTGGAAGTCCCTTCTTATACATCAGTTAGAATCAAAGACTTTGTTGTGTTCAAACTTTTATTTTACAGATGAGGAGACAGGCCTCCAAGAGGCTGTGATGTGCACAAGGTTATTTAGCTAGTGTACAGGCAACCAGGGAGAAAATGTCTGGGCCTGGGCTTTCTTATTCTCCTGATGAGAAAGTGAGACTGGTAGAGATCTGGTAGAGGGAAAGAGGCACCCATCCCTGCCTTCAGGCCTGCCTTAGGGCAAAGCTGAGCTACGCCCTGGTTAAGTTCCCTTCACAGCCCCTTGCTCTGTTTGCTGAGCAAGGCCTCCCATGCTGACCGCCAGTTACTGGGGCTTTCGAAGGTGCAGGATGCAGGAGGTGGGGCTGTATTCCTTCAAAATGATTTTTCAGAGCTGGGGGAAAGCAAGTCCCAGCGATGAGGGATGACTGGAGGAACTGAGTAAAGGGAGAACTAGACAACTGTCTTCAAACATTAGGGGAGTTGTCCTAAGTAACATGTAGCAGATTCAGTGTGTGGTGGTTGTGGGGTGAGCAGATTTCAGATCACTGGAAGGAAGACCTACGAGGCTGGACTGTGCGACGACAGAACTGTCTGCCTTAGGAGCCGCGTTTCCCCTCGCCGGGGGGTGGCCAGACTTTGGAGAGAGTATAGAGGACATTATTCCATATTAGGAAAGTGGACCAAATGACCTCGAAAATCCTTTCCCAATACTGCTGTTCTGTGAATTTAGAGTTGAGAAAAGGTTTTGCCAGGTTCAGTAAGGGTGACTGGAAGCAGTTTTGTAGCTATCGGGAATCAGGGACATTCAGGAGTCACAGAAGTCAGGGGAATCTTTCGTATTAGGAATTGTTGCAATTACAGATAAACTGATCTGTTTGAGTTTGGTTTTTCATTCAGAGTTTGCCCTGATCACTAGAGGTTACTGGAGGCAAACGGGAATATTCTTCACTGTTTATTGTCAGCCACATCTGAGATTAGGTTAGATCTTAAAATGGGAACAAACCAAGTACCTTGGATCCCTGCTTTTACAAGAGAACACAGGAGGATCGAGGTCAAGTTAGAATATAGTTGTTCCATGAGGTTTCTCCTCATGTTGGCTGTTTCTGTGAGAGCAAGAGCTATTAAGAGCACTCATGGCTTCTAGAGAGACAGACAGTGACTTATGTGGCTGATGTGAGCTAGAATAGAAAATTAACATGCATATGGGGTAAGTCTCAAATTTTAATTCACCAGCACCTTAAGGGGAATGTAGAGAGGAAATAAAAGGCGGCAACAATTGACAGTAAACATCAGGGGATTTGCTAGCAGTGGTATTAGACATTAGCAGTAGCAGGTCAAAGGTATCTCCATTAGGCTTTAAGACAGTGAAAGATTTGGATGCATGTACAATTTAGGCTGGTCTCTGAACTTCTACAGTTGCGGGCTTCTCTCATCATCGTTCACATGGGGATGCCTCTGTTGCCCATGTCCTTCCCCAGGGATGCAGGAGTAAGACTAGGCCAAATGCTTTCATACTCCATAAGTCCTTATCCCATCTCTGTCTACTCAGTCACCGAGTCATTCACATCCTAGCTGATGCCAGGTTATCAATTTTCCCCTGCTTCCCTTAGAAGTCATTTCCTCTTTTCTCCAAATTTCTATTCTATCGATCCTTTTTCTCATGTTTTTAAGTTCTCCCTCTACGCTGGAATCCTCTCCCAATTTGCAAACAACCTCTTTCCATAGCTCCATGTTGGAGAAAACGAGATTGTCTTGAGGCAAAGTTGGAGCGAAACTAACCAGGATAGAAGGGGTGTCCAGGCCTACTCACCACATCTCCTGACATACTTAAAATTTGGCTTCTGGGGAGGGGTGAAGGAAGTACCTCTTCCCTTAAATTGTCAAGCATATTAGCCTCTTCCTTCCCCCCACATAAAAATAAGCTCTTTCCCTGGCCAGGCTTAAAGGTTCCTAAGATAGGGGATGACCTTACCTAGTTACTGTGCAGTCAGTATCCAGCCCTCTAGTTCTGTGGTTCTCAAACCTCAGCGTACATCGGAATCACCCCGAGGGCTCACTGACGGAGACTGCTCAAGCCCACCCTCCACCCTTAGAATTTCTGTCCCAAGGTGGACCCTGAGAACCTTCATTTCTAACACGTTCCCAGGTGATACTGGTGCTGCTGGTCTGAGCACAGTCTGAGCACCACTGACCTAGTTTAGCTTCTCCCAAAGACCTGCCTGGAGAAGCCAGCCTCCTCAGTGTAGCTTCCCAGTCCTGACGGTATATGCCACCCATTTCCCTGAAGTCCCCTCAGAGGTGGAATTCAGCTGACACTTTGGGATGGGCGATACTTAGTAAAATAAGAGACCAAGACACCAGGATCTTGTTAGCTGGATATATTTCTTTTTGTTTGTTTGTTTGTTTTTGTTTTTGTCACAGAACACTGTTTGCAGTAGAGGAAACTGGCATTGCAGTCTGGTGGTAAAATGGCTTGTTCACATAAACCAGTACATGTTCATCCTTTAGCGCAAAAAGCCCTAATGGCGCGTACCCTATTGAAATTCAGGACATCTCCAATATTCTCTCTCTCTGTTTTTCTTTGTCACTTTTTTTTTTAAATAAACATTTTCAAGGTTTGTCCAAAAGAAGGCCATATAGGTTCTTGGCTAGCGGAAGACAATTCAGAACAGTTGTTGCACACTTGGACTGTTACCTTCTCCAGGCTGGCAGTTGATATCTTATTTTTTTCCAACTCATTTTTATTAAAAAAATAAAAAAATGCTCCAACTATCAGTTTTACAAAATCTCTAAGGGAAACACAAGAGCAAGGTGCTGAGGTAAAAAACACCTGAGGTAGCTTTTTTTTGTGTGTTTTTCTCGTTAAAAAAATCTGTAAATTTAACGCCCTGGGCCAACGACCTCGTGTAAATTGCTGTTTTCCTCCATATTTTTTTTTAAAAGAAAGAAATCATTTTGCTGAATATTGATGGCTTATACACCAAAATGTAAAAAGACAAAATACATTCTTTCTTTGTGGAATTTTTCTTTGTTTGGTTTGATGGGTTACTGTTTTTCCTCTTCCAAAATGCTAGGACAAGTACCATTGACTCTTGTTCTTTTGAGTAACCAAGTGTAAGTTGAGGCTGGTTTGTGTGTTTCGCTTTTGTTCCTTTGTGTGATGTGATACTCAGAGCACTGCTTTGCCTGGGGGGTGCGTAGATATGGGAATTGAGACAGAGGGATGAGGGAATTAACAAGAATGGGGATGGAGAGGATGGGGAGGGAGAGGGGTAGGGGAGAGATAAACAGAGAGAGACAGAGAATTATATAGCAGTATGCAAAAACCAGTTTAAAACCTGTGAAGCAAAGAGAAATGGGTGTGTGAGCTAGACAGGGATGAAGAGAGACAGAGTTTCCTCTTCAGAGAGACGGTATCCCTTCTGTTGACATACACAGGTGATCCAGAACTGCTGTGAGTGTCCTTTCGACGAGATTTCCCTCCGGGTGAATTTTGTGTGGGTGGCCTTGAAGCTCCTTACTAAACCGTTAGACCTCCCAAAGCACGACTTTATTCTTTAAAGTCTAGAAAAGCCTGCTTTCTCTTTAAAAAGAAAAAAGAATAACTGATTAAAAATTGGAGTTAGTTGAGTTATTTGATATATTATTTCTAAAATATATTAACGCCGCAGGCACCCTGTGTAACCCACAGGCCACATATCTTAACATCTTTCCCTTCTAATATGTACATACATGTACAGAGACAATTTTCCGCAAAAAGAAAAGGGTGTGAATTTTGCTTTGATTTGAACGCGTTCACCTATGTTAGTTCAACTAGAAGGGATAGCGTGGTGGGGTTAGGAGAGACCCGAGTGGATGGTGAAGTGGATGGCTGGGAAGCCTGCAGAGGCCCTGGGGGAGCTGGGAGGCCGGGCCCCGGCACGGCTGCCCTCCCGCCTCCTCCCTGGCCCCCCGGATTCTCAGGGCCTCTGCAGAGCCCCTGGCGCCTCCGCAGACTTCTCATTCCTCAGGATGGTCTTTGGTTTGCTCCCGATCTGGCTGGCTGTGTTTGGTCTCATTCTGTCAGGTGTTGGAAGGGCTACATTCATCCGTTGTTTGCTGGTGCCTGTGGGAGCCTCACTTGCTGCGCTGTGAGGCAACTCCCTGAGGATATTTCTGCTCCTGCTGCTTCACCTGTTGTACAATTTCCCTGATCTTGCGCTGTGCAGTCTGCAGCAAGGGAGAGGAGGGGGACAGGGGAGAAAAGGAACCCAGTTCTGAGGACAAGCAGTGTGGTGTGGGGAAGCGGGGCTGGGACTTGGGGGAAGGAGGCGGTAAACTCAGAAAAGTGTCATCTATCTACTGAGGCCCTGACTCCAGGCCTTTTCTGCCTGTAAGTAAAGTGGCAGAGGTCCCCACCCCCACCCCGCTGAGGCTGCTGGGTGGAGGGTAAGAGGGTGGGACCCCAGGAAGCAGAACCAGGGCATTAGTGACTAGGGAACCTGCAGAGGTCAGACGGCATCCTCCCTCCCAGCTAACACACGCTCCAACGTCCAACGCTTCGCCTCCTCCCCGCCTTCCTAGAGTTACTGCAAAGACAGTGGTGTATGGCAAGGGAAGATGGACAGTCAATGGGATGGGGAGAAAGTGAGAAACTGGCCCAGACACTCTACCCTGAACAAGTGGAGAAAACACATGAACACAAACCTGTCCCCTCACCCACCCTGCTGCTCCCACTGCAGGGAGAACCCTGCAGACTGAACTCCTACAGGAGCCCAGCCACTGAGACCCACGCCGGGGACACTGGAAGAGCTGGGATGGGAGAGCCCCAGGGGTGGTGTGGTTGGGCTCTGACTCTACGAGTCTCAAAGGGTGCTGGTGGGGTGCAGGGCGCAGCAGCGTGGCAGGTCCTGGCAAAGGCACGGCACTGAGCGCGCAGGCTGACGCTCAGACAAACCTGCAGTGTTGGCTTAGACTGCCTCTGCTCCTTTGGGACAGGGACTGGACTGCTCTATCCCCAAACCCAACCCCCTCCCCCAACAACAACAACAAAGCATCAAAAAGAACCAGGTCACGTGATTCTGAGTCACTAGCCCTTCTGACTGGAGGAGAAGCAGCTGTGTGGAGCCCTGAGTCCTAATGGGGGTTGTCACAGTGAGGTAGAGGAGAGGAAAGAGAAACAAGGGTCTCCTGACATGAGCGTTTAACCCATAATAGTGGAATTGCGGCACCTAGGCTGGTCCTCAGGGCCCAAGGGTGGCCCTTGCCTGGTAATGTGGCTCCCAGCAGGGGAAGGCCGTGACTGAGGCCTGAGCAGGAGGACGAGGGAACAGGAGAGCCCGCAGTTCAGCATTTCAGAGGCTTGAACTGTGCTGGCTTGACTCCAAAGCTCTATACCCTTCCTCAGGCTCCTCTAGCAGGCCTGGGAGAGAGAGCAGTGGTGAGCCAAGAACAGTCGCCCCTGCCCTGTTCCATCTGTGCATGGGGGTCAGGGTCGGGGGGTGTGCACGGCCTGGGGCCACTGGACAGGTCACCAAGAACTTAGAGACTTGCAAAGAGATTAGCAGGAGAGACTGGACCCTCACAGCACAGGTACCTGGCTGGCAAAGAAATGCCCGATAATTCGGACAATCACTTCCTCATTTTCATCTGGCGTTTGGTCACGAGGCACAATGACTTCTGCACTGGTTAAGTTCTGCAGTTCATTCACCTGTGAAGGGAGAAACCAAAAAAATTCCTGTGACTTGCTTCACTGCAGTGGTCAGGAACCGGAACCCAGCATATCTGCAAGGTATGTCTGTATACTCTGGGCGGGACTCTGCTCCTTATCATTTTCCTGCTGCTATGTGTGTGGGTTTACAGGGGCAGGAGGCAGGCTCCCTGTCTTCATTTCCCAGCACATAGCCTAGATGCAGTGTTCCTGGACCCAGGACCCTGCTGTTTCGGTGTCTGGCTCAGCACTGGGGATTTGGGGCCCTCAGCTCTGGATGATGCTAATTACATTTTTGTCCTTGAAGAGTCAGTGGGGGTCTGAGGGAAGTTAGGCCAGGAGACGAAGCCAGCTCAGAGCACACTTACGGTTTTGCCACCCTTGCCGATCACACGGCCGGCTGTAGAGGAGGGCACTCGGATGTGGGCTTCCAGCTTTACCTCCTCTTTGGGGTTAAAGAAGTTTTCTTCTTTCAGTTTCCCAAAGATCCGCCCCTGAGCCTGAGAGAGCAAGACATGTCAACCTGCTTTAGCAGCACTGCTACAGGAACCAGTGAGTCCAGGCAATGGTACAGCCCCAGCCCCATGCTCCCCGGGGTCTGCTCAGCTCACTCAGACCCAGTGGGTGCATGCCTGCCACACCCAAGGAGTGCACCTTGCAGACATGCACAGACACTCCCGTGTCTTCAGGTTTGCACATGGATCGCACAGGAAGCTTTCTGTGTATACGGTCAGGGTGGAACTACATGTCTTATTTCTGTATCCTGAGCACCTATAAATGTTTGGTTGAATGAATTTGTTCAGGGAGTTCTTAACTTCCTCCCACCACGATATGTTCAGGCCTCTGGTTATTAAAGGATGGAGGCAAGGGTGGTGGTGATGGGATTTGCTCTTTGATGTCTAACTCCAGAGCCAGTGTAGCCAAAACCTTTTTGTTCTTTTTAAAAGAACCTTTTTTTTAAAAAAAATTATTTATTTATTTATTGGCTGCACCACATCGCATGTGGGATCTTAGTTCCCCAACCAGGGATCAAACCCGTGCCCCCTGCAGTGGAAGCGCAGTCTTAACAACTGGACCGCCAGGGAAGTCCCTAAAAGAACTTTAAAAAAAACTGAGATATAACTTACATAACCTAAAATTCAGCATTTTAACGTGTACACTCCAGTGGTTTTTAGTATATTCACTAGGTTGTGCAACCACCACTGCTATCCAGAACATTTCCATCCCATTCCCCCAAATAAAAACCCATACCTATTAGCAGATAGTCCCAATTCCTCCCTTCCCCTAGTCCCTGGCAACCACTAAACTACCCTTCTGTCTCTGGATTTGCCTTTTCTGGATGTTTCACATAAATAGAATATATAATATGTGATCTACTGTGTCTGCCTTCTTTCACTTGGTGTAATGTTTTCTAGGTTCATCCATGATATAGCATGCATCAGAATTTCACTCTTTCCATGGCTGAATGATATCCTATTATGTGGATATACCACATTTTGTTATCCATTCATGAGTTGAAGGATTATTGTTCTTGAACATTTACATGTGTTAATTTTTTTTCAGACACATTTCAAATATTTTTAATACGAATTATACTTTTACAAATAAATGTTTCTGACTTTCAGAAAACTCAAGTTATAATTTTCCTAGGGGTGAAAAGGCAATAACAAAACCATGCAGGGGAAGGGGTACAAGATGGTGGAATAGAAGGACTTGAGCTCACCACCTCTCACGAAAACACCAAAATCACAACTAACTGCTGAACAACCATTGACAAAAAAAACCCTGGAACCTATCAAAAAAGATATTCTACATCCAAAGACAAAGAAGAAGCCACAACGAGATGGCAGGAGGGGTGCTTTCACGATATAATCAAATCCCACACCCACCAGATGGGTGACCCACAAACTGGAAACTGATTATATCGTAGAGGTTCTCCCATAGGAGTGAGAGTTCTGAACCCCATGCTAGGCTCCTCAGCCTGGTGGTCTGGCATCTGGAGGAGGAGCCTCCAGAGCATGTGGCTTTGAAGGCCAGTGGGGCTTGAGTGCAAGAGCTCCGCAAGACTAGAGGAAACAGAGACTCCATTCTTGGAGGGCGCACGCAAGGTTTCATGTGAACTGCGACCCAGGGCAAAGCAGTGACTCCACAGGAGCCTGGGCCAGACCTACCTGTGGGTCTTGGAGGGTCTCCTGGGGAGGCAGGGGTTGGCTGTGGCCCACTGCAGTGGCAAGGACACTGGTAGCGGAGGCCCCAGGGAATACTTCTCAGCATGAGTATGCCTCCTCCCTGAGGTCGCCATATTGGTACTGAGACCTGGCCCCACCCAACAGCCTGCAGGCTCCAGCGCTTGGACGCCTCGGGCCAAACAACCAACAAGGTGGGAATACAGCCCCACCCATTGACAGCTGCCTAAAGTCATCCTGAGCCCACAGCCACCTCTAGACACACCCCTTGACACGGCCCTGCCCACCAGAGGAACAAGACCCAGCTCCACCCTCCCATGGGCAGGCACAAGTCCGTCCCACCAGGAAGCCTGCACAAGCCCCTGGACCAACCTCAGCCAGGGGTTGAGGCAGACACCAGAAGCAAGAACTACAATCTGGCAGCCTGCAGAACGGAGACCACAAACACAGAAAGTCAGACAAAATGAGACAGCAGAGAAATATGTTCCAGACGAAGGAACAAGATAAAACCCCAGAAGAACAACTAAGTGAAATAGAGATAGGCAATCTCCCTGAAAAAAGAATTCAGAATAATGATAGTAAAGATAATCCAAGATCTTGGAAAAAGAATGGAGGCACAGACCAAGAAGATACAAGAAATATTTAACAAAGAGCTAGAAGATTTAAAGAACAAACAGATGAACAATACAATAACTGAAATGAAAAATAAACTAGAAGGAATCAAAGGCAGAAGAGATGAGGCAGAAGAATAAATAAGTGAGCTGGGAGACAGACTGGTGGAAATCACTGCCACAGAACAGAATAAAGAAAAAAGAATGAAAAGAAATAAGGACAATTTAAGAGACCTCTGGGGCAACATTAAATGCACCAAGATTTGCATTACAGGGTTTCCAGAAGGAGAAGAGAGAAATGGCCCTAGAAAATATTTGAAAAGATAATAGCCAAAAACTTCCCTAACATGGGAAAGGAAACACTCAAGTCCAGGAAGCACAGAGAATCCCATACAGGATAAACCCAAGGAGGAACATGCTGAGACACATATTAATCAAACTGACAAAAATTAAAGACAAAGGGAAAATATTAAAAGCAACAAGAGAAAAGCAACAAATAACATACAAGGGAATCCCCATAAGGTTATCAGCTGATTTTTCAGCAGAAACTCTGCAGGCCAGAAGGGAGTGGCACCATATATTTAAAGTGATAAAAGGGGAAAAAACTACAACCAAGAATACTCTACCCACCAAGGCTCTTATTCAGATTCAGTGGAGAAATCAAAAGCTTTACAGACAAGCACAAGCTAAGAGAATTCAGCACCACCAAACCAGCTTTACAACAAATGCTAAAGAAACTTCTCTAGGTGGAAAAGAAAAGCCCACAACTAGAAACAGGAAAATTACGAATGAGAAAGCTCACTGGTAAAGGCAAACATACAGTAAAGGTAGGAAATCATCCACACACAAATATGATATCAAAACCAGCAATCATGAGGAGAGTACAAATGCAGGATACTGGAAATGCATTTGAAATGAAGAGACCAGCAACTTTAAACAATCATATACATACACACACACACACACACACATATAGACTGCTATATCAAAACCTTGTGGTAACCACAAACCAAAAATCTACAACAGGAACACACACACAAAAAAGAAAGAGCAATCCAAACACAACACTAAAGATAGTCATCAAATCATAAGAGAAGAAAAAAAAGAGGAAGGGAAGAAAAAAGATCTACAAAAACAAATACAAAACAATTAACAAAATGGCAATAAGAACATACATATTGATAATTACCTTAAATGTAAATGGATTAAATGCTCCAACCAAAAGAGATATATATATATATACACACACACACACAATGGAATATTACTCATCCATATAAAAGAATGAAATAATACCACTGCAGCAACATGGATGGACCTAGAGATTATCATACTAACTGAAGTCAATCAGACAGAGAAAGATGAATATCATATGATATCACTTATATGTGGAATCTAAAACAATGATACAAATGAACTTATTTACAAAACAGAAACAGACACAGACTTCGAAAACAAACTTACGGTTACCAAAGGGGAAACGGGGGGGGGGGGGAGGGATAAATTAGGAATTTGGCATTAACATATACACATTACTATATATAAAATAGTCAACAAGGACCTACTGTATAGCACAAGGAACTGTACTCAATATTGTGTACTAACCTATATGGGAAAAGGATCTGAAAAAGAATGGATATATGTATATGTATAACTGAATCACTTTGCTGTACACCTAAAACTGACACAACATTGTAAGTGAACTATACTCCAATATAAAAAATTAAAACAATGCACACACACCCCCCCCCCCCACCAAACACTTCCAACAAACTGTGCTATTTCCCCTCACACCCATGTTTATGCCCCATCTTCAAAACCACGACCAAGGGGATCAGAGATGCCACCTGAATGGGGCATTGACAGAGAGTCCTTTTCCACGGGAAAGAAGGGAAGGAGGGCTCCACACAGAGGGAGCAGCCTGGAGGTGGGGAAGACAGGGTGGGTGGGGACTATAGAAGGAAGGGAAATGGAGGTGGGGCCTCCAAAGAAGAGCCTGAACCTGGCTCTGGGGCAGCTGCGCCTGCTAAAGGCCCTCAGCCTTCCCTAACAGGCTGCCCTGTATCCAGGGCTGCAGGGCTGAAGGGGTTCTTGGCACTGACCTTGAACTGGGCTTCAGGTGGGCCGGTGATGATGACCATCCTTTCACTGACATCTGGGCCTTCTGCTGGGGCAATCTGCAGTTCACAAAGCAAGAGGGAAATGCTACTGCTTGGCTCTGTTCCCCGAGCTCCTCCTTCTTGTCCAAGAGGATGGCACACCCACTAGCAAGAGATTATAAGACTCACGCCTTTGTACCTGGTGCTTTGTCTGACCCTGCTGCTTCCACTCTGGGTCTTAGGAGATTATGACCGTAGTGCCCAGTATCACATTTGGGTCTCTGGCCACCCAGGAATAGTTGGAAACAAGTTAGTACTTACTGCCTGTCCTGGCCCCCACCAGCAGTGTGACCAGCCTCCTTTCACCAAGGAGCTCCACTAGCCCACCCAGGGCCCAGAGGCGAGGAAGGGCTGGTCCACAGAGGAGTTAAGTTGGAGTCAGCCTGCAGAGAGGGCTGTTAGTGACAGGTGTGACGAGGACCAGCTCCTCTGTAGCACACGAATCAACTGATGGCACCAGAGCAAGAATGAGGACACCTCGGTTCCACTGCGTGCTCTACAAACCCCTCCTCCCCCCACAGATGAAACGTGGCAGTTGAACCTGGCAAGCTCAAAACCTCCTAGCTCTCACTCTGTGACTCTGACGTCTTTTGTAACAGAACTCAAGGTGGAACAACCGAACATTTTTTTGTTAGATCCTCTTTACATATTTTTTCCCCGCATACCCTGCCTTATTTCAAAAACCTTTAAGGGGACTTCCCTGGTGGCACAGTGGTTAAGAATCCGCCTGCCAATGCAGGGGACACAGGTTCGATCCCTGGTCCGGGAAGATCCCACATGCCGCAGAGCAACTAAGCCCGTGCGCCACAACTACTGAAGCCCGTGCACCTAGAGCCCGTGCTCAGCAACAAGAGAAGCCACCACAATGAGAAGCCTGCGCACCGCAACGAAGAGCAGCCCCCGCTCGCCGCAACTAGAGAAAGCCTGCGCGCAGCAACGAAGACCCAACACAGCCAAAAATAAATTAAATAAAGAAATAATTAAAAAAAAAAAAAACCTTTAAGGTAGCTTTAAAAATAAATACAATGTAGCATAATTAAAGTTAAATTTATTTATTTTTTTTTGGGGGGGGGGCCACACCACGTGGCTTGTGGGATCTTAGTTCCCTAATCAGGGAACTTGTGCCCCCTGCAATGGAAGCGTGGAGTCCTAACCACTGGACCACCAGGGAATTCCCATAAAGTTACTTTTAAATGAGCTAAAAGTACACCAGGCACTTAGGGATAAGCCAGGAGTGAGGTTAGTACACAAATGCACCTCATAAAGTTCTACACACCACCCAGAGACCCCATCCCCGAGACTGAGCTGTTCAGCGTGAACATGAGTCACCACTGACGGGGCATGTCTGAAGTTATCACCTCTGAACCACTGTGTCTCAGCCTTGGCTCCCGCAAGAAGACCTCCACCTCCACAGGGTTTTAGTTTTCTCTCAGTACATGTCCTAAGCCAGGCTGCACCTGCAGGCCTCAGGGTCCTGTGTCGCTGTCCCAGCTTTACCGTGAAGACAGACCCAAGGCCTGTGCTGACCTTGCCCACTCTGAAAGGAGAGACTCTTCTATGAGACCTTCCAAGAAGATCTGGCCCTGACTACTTAGTGGCATGAGGATGAACATTGAGACACAGGTCACCGACCACTGAGCTTCTTGGGGGTCTTCCCTTTGTTGCGGGCAGACCACCTGCCAGCCTTCACCTGCAGGGCAGCAGCCTCAGCCAAAAAACAGATGTGTCCAGGGGACTGAGACCCTCCAGCAGGCTGCATACAGACTGGCCCTTAAGATCACTGGCGGGAACCCTCATCTCTACTTCTACATCCATAGGTGGCATTAAATCTGCTCCTTATTTCCAAGAGTAAATGAGAGTGACAGGAGCACGGATATGGTGGTTCCCAGCTCTTATCCACCCAAATCAAGAAGGGCTGAAAGGCTAATTCATAATTCACGTTGACCCAATCAGCTCTCACAGTTGCCTTGCTCCGATCCTGAAAGAAAGCCCCCCATCTCTCCACTACCTGGTATTCACAGCCCAGCCCAGAACTCTGAGAGCCGCACGTGTGCTCCTGCAGTTCTGGAATGGCACTCCCCAGGCAAACTCCCTGAGAGGACCTGGAATGAGGACTCCACTTTATGACTGAAGCAAATGGGATGCAGAAAGATGAGGTGACCACCAAGATCACAGGTGAGCAGGGCTGAAACAAGGATCAGGAATTTTGTGTGGCATTCTGAAGCCTGTCGGCCAGATGATGTGCAGGAAAGGCAGGCGACGGGGGCTTAGCTCTCGCCTGTAACTGAAGCATCTCTTGCATGCACTGCCCTATCCCAACTCAGCCCACCCCCTTCCAGCACTCTGCTCCCATGTGTTAGTGTAAAGCTCTCCCCCTGCCCCAGCAGCATCAAATGTGCCTCTAGTTGTGGCCCCTGAAGACTGGCAGAGCAGGATTGGGGTGTGGTTCTCTGGAATTAGTGAGATCATCATCTTTAGAGACAGATGCTGTCAGAGACCTGTCAAGATGAAGGAAATCTAGCAAAAACCAGATTGATTTTAAAAAGTAGGAAATGTCTCTTGCAAATGTTTGGCTTCCCTGGCTTCCTCTCTTCTTTACTGCTCTGGAGAGAGCCAGAGCCCATTCTGTCCCCTGCTGTCTTTGCCCATCACAGAAGTCACGCCACCACTCAACTCTGCTGGGACATAGAGGGACTACGGGGATGCTGTGGGGGAAGCCCAAGGGGTTGATCCTTCTCTACTTTCCCAAAGTCTTGCTGGAATGACTCTGGTATAGCACTCAGGTTGCTCAGGTTGAAAAAACATTGGACCAAAAATAGGACAGCCTGGTCCAACCTCGGCTCTCACATTCTTTAGCTTTGTGGCCATTGACATGTCAATTAAACACTGGGCCCTAGTTCCTTATGGGCAATGGTAAGTGGAGAGTTATTGCTGCGATTAGTCCTGGGAAGTGCCCTGTAGCCTACAAGTCGGCAGAACTGCTATCTAAGAGCCAGTCCTGCCACCTGTGTGCCTTGGCCATCTCCCGTTCCCTCTCTGTCTCCCTTTTCTCAGGGGAAAAAGAGAGGATTTGATGAGACGATCCCTCAAGTCCCTTTTAGTTGAAATTGTCTCATTCTGTCCCTTGCGTTGCATCGCACCTCAGGACCGGACACCGAGAATGGCCCTCAGGGTGCAGCCAGCCCAGTGGTCGTCCATACCTTACCTGTCCCACACAGAGGGCGGGCCCAGCACAGCCCGTCAGTACCTGGGCTGGGGTCTCACCTGCAACAAGCCCGCTGGGTGCAAAGGCCCCGGGTGCTCCACCACCGTCTGCCCCCACCTCGGGCTCTCCAATCTGCGCGCTTTGCGGGTGAGATAAACGAGCACCGAGAGGGGAAATGATTTACCTACATAAAATTCTTCCATGGTCTCACTGCAATCCTTGTTCTGCACTACTCAGAATGTTTTGTTTTTGTTTTTTCTCCAGCACACTTGCTGTGGGAGAAATTCCAGCTCTTCTTAGGGAGAAAGTGTAAGCATTCTTTCTCTCCAAGTCATGAGACTTCTTGTTCGGAATTCCGGGTTGTCCCATGGCAGCAAATTATTTTACGTAACAACGGAAACTCTTGTTTCTGACAGCGTTTCACGAGGCTTGGGACGTGCTCAGCATTCTGCCCGTGAGTCAGCGCTGATAGCTGGGCTTGGAGCAGGACCAGGGTCGAATAATCCTCCCCTTTCAGCTTCTCTGCCGACTCTTCCCATTATGCTCCAGGAGACAGGCGGTGGGAATGTAACTGCAGCTGTGTCTGCACTCGGCCAGTGCATGAATCAGGGGCCCTCCTTCCTGACCTCTCTCCTCAACCCCAGACTCTCCTCAACCCTGAGGCCGCGGCTCAGGTTATATCACCGGCTTTTGTTTATCTGCGGTTTCATCACTGCCTTTCAAAGAGTTTTCCATTCAAACTATTTGTTAAAGTTCAAAGGTTTCTGAAATGGAGACTAACTAAAGCATCAAAGCATTGACAACTGCTGAGTATAAATTATTGCTTTCCTTAGGCTCACCCCCTTCACTTGGGAGAATCCTCAGCCTTTGTTTTCTCTTGAGGACAATGGTAGCCCAAAGAGGACCAGGTTGGCTTATGTATTACTAGTATTTTTTCCTAATTCATTTGTTAGTTGAACAAAAAAGGAGTGAGAGAGGTAAAGATGAATGTACATGGGAATAGTCCTGAAGGCAGGCTTTCCAGGTCCTGTAGGATTTTATGGATGGTGTAAGAACTGCCCGGGACGGACAGAAGGAACAAGGGACATGGGGTGGAGATGGGGGTGGAAGAGGGTGGTATAGGGACAGCTGTCAAGAGCGGCTTTACCTTGATGGAGGCCCCGGCGAATCTGGCCAGCTGTTTAATGTGCGCCCCTTTCTTCCCGATGATGGCACCCACAGCCTGGGTTGGGATGAAGAGATTCACAATCTCCTGCTCTGGATACTGGAAGGACAGGACAAGACAAGACAGATGACATCATTCCTACTGGGGCTGCTCCTTCAGGCACTCAACAGTAACGGAGCAATGGCCGGATGCCGCATGGGATTCTTCTGGGGCCTGGGGCGCTGCAGCGGGGAAGCTGGAGGGATGAACTTGAACAGGGTCCACACTAACTACACAACCACTAGAGTGCAAACTCCTCCTGAGCAGCTCTGAATTTGCTAGACACAGCAAGCTGTCTGTCCACGGGCCTTCTGTCAAGTTCAAATGTGATGTGTATTTCTCCTGTGTCTTCATCCAAGGAATCAGTAGCTATTAAGCACACCTGGCCTGAGGCACTTTGTTAGCAGGAACGGAGAGCTGCCCTCCCACCTAGCGGGCAGGAGCGGCATTATCACTGGAGGGGAACTGGGTTCAAAACGAGACTGTAATTAAACCTGCCCTGAACAGGCCGCGAGGGGACGGCCCAGAGAGACACAGGCAAGCCCACCAGGAGCCCTTGCTGTTCTTGTCTGTAGGGGTCTGTGGGAATGACATGGCCCACTTGCTAGACTTTGTTAAAGAACTTTGGAGACTCTGTTCTTTAGCCCAACACCACCTCCTAATTTGACCTGCTGATTGCTCCTCTGCACCAGTTTCCAGCCACCTGTGGGATCTGTGAGCACCAGCAGGATGCTGAAGGGCCTCTTAGTGCACTTGAGTGCCGGGTGGCCTGGTGTGCTGATGCCCTGCAATGTGTCACTCCCAGGACAGCCTGGAACCAGGGGACCCGGCACGCACACCGTGAGCATGCAGTGGTCAGTCTGCTAAGGACTGAGTGGCACCGGCCACAGGAGAGGGACAAGTGGCAGATGGGGCTGAACTGTGGGCACTTACTGAGTGATGATGCGGGAACGGGCCAAACTGGTGAGGGGGGTACAAGCTGGAGAAGTATCCGGAGTGGGTCTGCAGCAGGAGAGAAACGGTCAGTCAGCAGGGCCCATAGGGCCGCTCACCAAACTCAGGGAGGCAAGATTCCCACACACAACAAAGGCTCCCGGCACCACCACCGGGCCGCGCTGTCCTAAAGGCACACCTGTGCCTCTGCAGCTCAGATCTCTGCCCCCTTCTCTCACGGAGCACTGGCTGGGCTGGATATTCATCATTTCCAAGCTGAGTCATGGTCTAGGCTTCCCAGGAACCCACCAGAGGAGGGAACATGCACAAGCACTTTTTAACCTGCCCTCAGGCAGAGAGGAAGCGCCAGTGGTTTCTATTTTCTGAGGAATTATGAACCACAGATTAAAGGAACAGAGAGAGCCAGGACAAATCCAAGAGTTATTCTAAACAAGCAAAGTGTTCCTGGGAAGTCAGATCAGTGAGCGCCCAGAGAATCTCAGAAGGAATGGAGAGACTGAGAATAGAGAAATTGAAAACGAAACTGAGGGGAGAAAATGAATGAATACATACATATTGTGGAGGGGGAGGGGGAAGCAGGGGACAGGAAGGCAGATTTGGTAGAAGAAAACAGAGCTATTAGGAAAGTAGTGTTAATTTTTAAAGTAGCTGCTTTTTATTGAATACCTACTGTGTCCTAAGTATTGTGGTAGATACTTTATCCATAAACTTTTTTTTAAAAAAAATATTTTATTTTTGGCTGTGCCACGCAGCGTGTGGGATCCTTAGTTCTCCGACCAGGGATCAAACCCATGCCCCTTATAGTGAAAGTGTGGAGTCCTAACCACTGGACCACCAGGGAATTCCCCATAAACTCTCTTAATCCTCACAACAGTCCTGCAAGACAGGAATACATCTGCATTCATATATTTTACGGGCAGGACATTAAGTAGAGTCAGCAATGTCTAGTTCACTGTGCTTTACACATAAGGCCAAGTAAATGCTGACATGCCTATTACAGGAAGGGAGGTGGACAGCTCTGGGCACCATGGAACCAATCCCTGAGGGGCCGTCCAGCAGTGGTCAGACACTGACCAGCTGGAGGCTTGGAGTTAGGGGACCTAGCTTTCATTTGAGGGTCCCTGAGCACATCTCCTGGTATCCTCTGTCTCCTGAATAACCAGTTGGATTCTGAGTTCCAGAGCACAACTTTGCCTTCGGACTCATTAGGGACAAAAATGAAACGAATCCTCTTTTTGAGTTTGGATAGTGGACTTCAGGGGAAAAGAGATGTGAACACAGTGGGGAACTTCCTCCAAGGGTGCTCTGAGTGTCCACAGCACCTGCAGGGGACAGAGCTTTGCCAAAGGAAGGGAACGATCCTGTAATGCAAGCCTCTGCTCTCACGACTTGGAAAGAGGCTGCAGTGACACCTCAGGGCCACAAGAGGGGGCTATGAGATCAGTGTTCTTCTGGCCGACGTCCACTTTTGAAAGGAAGCTGAGTGAAGACGTTTGGCTTACTTGGGCCTGCCTCTTTCTTGAAGAGCATCAGCTCCAGACCCTTCTCAGTGCAGGTCCCTTTCCTGGGCCACGGTGGGTCAGGGAGAATTCCTGCCACTTTTCTGCTCAGACAAAGCTCTACCTTGGGGAAAGGATGCTTCTGCCCTCCTCTCACCTGGAGAGCTTTTCCTTCAGCTCTCAGCAGAAATAATTCTTTTGAATTGTGATTTGGCCTCAAAATAGACAAACCACAAGTGTAGCTCCATTCTGGGTTCAAATACTCCCAATATAAACACTGTATCAAATTCAGATCTACCACTTGGGTGAGGGGAGGGGATGAACTATAAAAGGATAAAAAGAAATAATTCCCCAGTCCTCTTTTTATTCATGAGTTACAGCTGGAAAACCGTTGTGGAGAAAGAACCCCAAACTCCGCAATCAGGAACGTGTTTCTAGCTGAGGCTCTGTCATTAGCCTTTGTGTATATAAGTTGGTTTTTGGAGTCAGAAGACCCAGAAGACTTGAGTCTGAATCACTAGTTCTATACAACTTGGAATAATTTATTCAGCTTTTCTGAACCTCATCCACAAATGGATTAAAATAATATCCAGAGCTTACAATACTGTTGTGGGAGTTCATTCAATTGTTTACTCATTCATCCAAAAGATATTTGAGCAAAGCACTGTTCCAGGTGCTGGGGACACAGCTATTGAGACAGAAAAGGTCACTGCCACCACAGAACTTAGGTTCTACTGGAGAGGCAGACAAGCATGTGAAAGAAACGAACAGCAGGATATGAGGAAGGGTAGCTGCCGAGATGAGGAGTGGGATGGCAACTTCAGCTGGAGGGGTCTGGGAAGCCTCTTGGAGGAGGTGACCTCTGAGTTGGGACCCACGGAGGAGACGGAGCCCCATGCAAGGCACTAGGGAAGAGACATTCTAAGCAGGGTTCTGAGAGGTGCAGAGCTAGGAAAGGGGTTGGTCTGTTTGGAAAACAGAAAAGAGGCCAGTATGGTGAAAGCAACTGAGAGAACAGCCTGATGGGATGGGGAGGCAGGTAGTGTGAGATCACGCAGGGAGGGCCCTGTGGGCCTCGATTTGGATGCGGATTTGACCCAAAGTACAATGGATGCCCCTGAAGGACGTTACGTGGCATTCAATGAGGTCACAGGAATGGAGAATCCATCATCAGGCAATGTATGGCTTGAACTACTGAGTGTTAAATGAGTACTTATTTATCACTTATCAGAGCACACTTTCCATTCTCCCTACCCCCATGCTTACATGGAGTCCACAACCACAACTGGAAGAGGAGCTTAGTCATAATGATCAAAAAGTAACCTGTTGATGACTTAAATAAATGTTCTCTTTAATGGGAAAGCAGGGTGTACCCATCTGACAAACGGGCCCCAGAGTGGGGTGGGCGGTATGGAACCACAACCCTAAAATGGCAATTGGGCTTTTACTGTCTCAGTTTGAGGGTCCCCAGCTATTTTATGAGGGAGAAGCTACTTTACTTTTGAGAGTTTCAAAAGAATTATGATTTGGAGTATGGGGGGGGGGGGAGAAGAGGTTATGGTAAAGGTGCCCCTGCCAGGTGTGCTCCCCCAAAAAGAGAGGCAGCAAGGGTGCAGGGGGTCACTATTATCCACTGGTTCATTTCAGATTCTGTTTGAGGGCAACTAGTGTCTGCTTTTCCTCTGTGCTTGACTACCTGGGGGTAGTAGAGGTGTATATATCAAACATACTCATGAACATTTAGAATGGAATTACATTTTAAGTTGGGCCTGCTTTTCCTGGAAGAACTGCAGGGTCCTCAGTTCCTAGCTGTTGTGTATGACCATCTGATATATCATTTAGGTGATATTCTGAATCATGAAGAAATCAGGGAGCAGGAAGAGAGAGGGGTGTTGAAGGGGTAGTAAAGAGGGCAAGGGTCAGGCATACAAATTATGTTCAAAAATATAAATAGCTTTAGTGTGATGACAGAGTGGTGTTATAAAGATGGCAGGTGCTCTCCCTGGGAACCAGGGATATGTATATGGGAGGAAGGGAGTGGACTTGGTCAGAGTCATGGGCAGAGCTATTCAAAATTCAGAAGGTGCACCAATCTATCCCAGCTTGTCCAGTGCCTCCTTCCAGCCCCTGCCTATCACCCCTGTGAGCTCTCAGAGGACCACCTCAGAAGCTGAGGGGGACCAGAAATTGGTAAGCTAGCAAGAGGTGGAGCCAAGATTTGAGCAGAGATCTCTGTGTCTGACTCTGCGTCCCAAGATCTTAACCCAACACTGCCCTCCCCTGGAACATTCCAAATTTTTTAGTTCAGGGGGGGCCCATGGTGCAGTTATGATAAGGCTCCCCTAAGGATTCTAATATGCCCTCTGCTGAGTTTAAGTACATGAATGGACAATTAAAACTCATTGGACATATACAGAGAATCAGCAGCATGAAAGAGGGGAGCAAAGCTGAGCAAGGCAAGAAAATGACCTCAGTGAATTAATTCAGGAAAGACGGAGAGCTTTTTTAAAAAGTCTGCTTTGATTTCTCAGTTGAGATTCAAGAGGGCAGTGCTTTAATATGTGAGTAGACTGCTACGAGGGAAGCCAATCAGAGAACTAGATCGATCTTAGAAATTAAAAACATGACTTGTGGAGTAAAAACTCAATAGAAGTCATACAAATAGCAGCATGGACACTCTTGAAAAGCCAATCAGTGCACAAGAAGATTAACTCACGCAAAACAAAAGGAAGGACTCAGACGTGATGAGTAGAGTGGGAAGATCTACTCTCCCTCCATAAAGTGGAAACTCCAGGAGGAAATGGAGTGGAGGGAAGAGAAGCAATGCTAAAATTAATTACAGACGCAGAAGGTTTTCCTGAACCAATGAAAAACTTGAATGTTCAGATTAAAGCGCTCAGAGTCAGATTTCTGATTTCCAAGGGTGTCAGTAAAATACTACAAAAGGCAAAAAACTTACAGACAAAAGAAAAAAAAAAGTTACCTACTAAAGAAAGAGAATCAGACTGGTAGCAACAATGTTTTCAGAGTTCTAAAGGAACTAAGACCCTAGAATTTTTAGATACCTAGTTGAACTTTCATTCACATGTGAAGTGGTGCGGGGGGGGGAGGCATTTTCAGGTATAGAAAAGCTTAGAAATTATACTACTTACATAATTATTCCTGTAAAAAAAGTTGTCTGAGGAACTACTCCAGAAAAACAAAGAAACGAAAACAAATAACGCAAAAAATAAGAGGATATGGAATACAAGAAACCATCTGTAGTGAGCAAAGAAACCAGTAAGAAAAGTTTAGTTAATTCTAAATAACTGTGAAATGTGAGATTGTGTATTGACTAAGAAAGAAAGTTTAATAATTTGTACTAAAATTCCAGGTTATTTATAGAGTAATATAATAAAAATACATTAAACAAAAATCTGTTAGAAATAAAGAATTTGAAAAATCATAATCATAGTGGGAGAACAGTAAACTGCTATCAAAATGTAGTAAGTCACAGAGATAAAAATAATTATGTAGAGGATACAAGCCACCAATTAAAAGCTTGATTTTACAGCCATAAACACAACTTTGAGTCCATCACAGAAGGCACATCTTTCCAAGTGCCCATGATTTCAAAAATTTGATCATGCATGAGCAAGACCACAAAAATCAGAGATGTTCCAATAACAGTCTTTGAGTACAAAATGTACAGGAAACAATTATACGATAACAAAAAAGAAACCCTTAACTACTTAAAAATTAAAAGAAAAATCCCTAGTAAATTTGATTAAGAAAAAGAAGAGAATGGAAATATACGATGTTAGGAATTAAAAGAGAGAGATATTCACAAGTTCGCAGCTTTAAAAGGCAACAGTTTGCTTTGCACAGCTTTGTGTCACTAAGTATGAAAAGAGAGATGAATACTTTCATAGGAAAATATAAATCAACAAAACCAAGTCAAAAACTTATAAGAAATTGAAAAGGTTATAAATGATCGATCTTTCTCCAAACAAAAGGTACTAGGCCCAGAATTTTTATGGATGGATTGTATCAAATCTTCAAGGAACAGAAAATTCCTACATATTAATTTTCCCAAGTATAGTATAAGTTGACCATCTTTCCAATTCAACCTTTGAGGAAAAAAAAGATTGTTGAAACTGTCAAAGATGCTATAAAACTATAGTGTAGACAAAAAGATGAATGGAACAGAATAGAGCCCAGGAATATGACTCAGCGGGAATTAAGTGAACAACAAAGCTGCCATTTCAAATTGAGTGATGAAATGGTGCATTTCTCAATAAGTGACTTTCGGAAAACTGGCTATCTATTTGGAAAAAAAATAACGTTAGATCCCTATCTCAAAGTACAAGTTAAGATAAATTCCCTGTGAATTATAAACTATGATCCCCCAAAAGCAACAACTAAAAATTACTGTAAGAAAACTTGGGAGAATATTTTATAGTCTTAGACGACAGAAGGCTTTTTCTTAGCATAACATCAAAGGCCAGAAGTCCATAAAGGAAAACATCACTGATTTAACTATCTTAATTCTTAAAATTTCTGCATAAATTCTGCTGAAGGGAAATGTGAAAATTTAAAATACATTCCCCTTTGATGCAATAATTGGAGTCTTAGAATTTACTTCTAGATATACTCACACACTTATGTATAAGGATATTCATTTTGACACTATTTGTAGCAGAGAAAGCCTAGAGATAACCCAAATGTAGAAAAATAGTATGCTCATTAGAAAAATTATAGTAAATTTCATACAATGGAATACTATGTAGCCATCAAAGAGAATTAGTTCTAAATATGGAAAGATGCCCATAGTAAGTAAAATATGGAAACAAACAAATAAAAAACACAGTAATTCATTGTGTGTGGCATGATTCCATTTATGTTTTGGAATAATATGATTATAGGATTATATATGCTCATAAAACATATTTTAAAACATAATAGTGCTATACTTCTGGGTAGTGGTTGCTGGGTGAAATTTGGGTAAGAGAAGGAAGGCTGAAGGGAAACGTTTACTATTTACTTCACACAGCATAGTTCGATTGTTCAAAAAATATCTATTTTAAATTACTATGGCACAATTTGCAGAGATGTGGATGGACCTAGAGATTGTCATACAGAGTGAAGTAAGTAAGAAAGAGAAAATCAAATTACCGCTTATATGTGGAATATAGAAAAATGGTACAGGTGAACTTATTTGCGAAGCAGAAATAGAGTCACAGATGTAGAGAAAAAACTTATGGTTACCAAGGGGGGAAGGGGAAGTGGGAGGAATAGGGAGACTGGGACTGACATATAAACACTACTATGCATAAAATAGATAACTAATGAGAACCTAGTGTATAGCACAGGGAACTCTACTCAATGCTCTGTGGTGACCTAAATGGGAAGGAAATCTAAAAAAGTGGATATATGTATATGTATAACTGATTCACTTTGCTGCATGGCAGAAACTCACATAACATTGTAAAGCAACTATACTCTAAAAAAAATTAATTTAAAAAAGAAAAAAAAAGGTAAAAAAAATAAATTAAGTAAGCCAAAAAAAAGAATTTACTATGGCACAAGACACCACAAATAAAGTAAAGAGAAATGACAAGCTGGTGGAAGATATTTACAACATGACAAATGGTTAACAGCTTTAATATGTAATTAGCTGTTACAAATCATTCAGAAAAAGATGGCGGTAAATGACAATAGCAGCTAAGATTTACATAGCAATTACTGTGTGCAGGTTTTTACTTATTTAACAACCCCATGATATGTGTACTATTATTACCCCCATCTTATAGACAGGGACATGGAGACACAAAGAGGTTAAGTCACTTGCCCAAGTTTGTTAAAAATAACAAGTGATATAGTGCAGAGATTCAAACACAGGCAGCCTGACTCCAGAATCTATACTGCCTCTTAATAGACTGATGGGCAAGGGATACAAAAAGACAATTCATTAGAGAGGGAAAAAAATGGCCAATAAGCCCCAAAGTGTTAAATCTCATAATAGCACCCTTTAAAAGTATCAGATTGCAAGGAATAATTACATTGGTAGTGAGTATAGGAGAAAAAAAACACCTCTCCGTCACATACCAGATAGGAAGGAAAAGTAGTACATTCTTTATGTATCAAAATTTATCATGTATCAATATTTATATTTTTTACAGTTATATATAAAATTTATACATTCTTTGGCTCCGCAATTCTATTTCCAGGAATTTATTGAGAAAATAGCTGGATAAAAGAACCAAGATATATATACAAGGATTTCCATTGTAGAGTGAAAATTTGGAACACACACACACACACACACACACACACACACATATCACCTATTTAATACATTATACATGTATATATAAATTGCATATATACCCACACACATATACATAGAAACATTGATTATTTCTAGATTAAGAAAAAACTTGCACTTGTATTATTTGCTTCTTAAATACTTTGCACATATTACTTTTATAACCAGAAAATGATAATGGTAATTTTCATACATACACACATACATTAAAAGCTTCCAGAGTTGAGAGACCAATTTGTGCATGTGTGAGCCAGCTGCAAAGAGGTGCAGAGACTTCCTGACCTTTGGATGCTAAGAGCAAAAGCACTAGAGTTTTGTGATGCACAAAAGCAACCAGGAAATAACCTAGTTCCTTGAAATCTGAATGCCTTTGTGACAAGAAAGCAATAATATTTTATAAGTATTTGAAGTATCCCCACCACCCCATCCTACCCTGTCCTTCTCAGGGGGCCTGGGCCCACTAGGGAAGCCCTCAATCCTGCAGTACAGGCTCTAGATTCTGCACAGGTGGGTGGCGATGGCCACCTCCATGCCTGCCCTGCGTTCTGCAGCTGTCAGAGAGAGAGGTCTGCAGGAGCTGTATTGTTGCAGATTTGGGGCAACTGTGTGCTTTCGATTAGAATCTAATCTTGACCTATGGGTTCAAGATCAGAACTACATGGCTTTTAGCTTAAAGAAGAAATTTTATTTAAAATCTATTTTATAAAGAACAGAAACTATTTTAGTAAAATCATTACTCTACTATTTTAGTAAAATCATTATTCTACTATTTTAGTAAAAAATCTCAGATGTGAAGGAAGCTTTCAAAATGGCAAAACCTATTTTCAAGTTTAGAAAATATTCTGCTATCATATGAAAAGTTCTCTTTTTGTTTAGTTCAGGGGTCTGCAAAATTTTCTGTAAAGAGCCAAATAAATATTTTAGGCTTTGCATACCTCAGGGTCTCTACTGCATCTACTCAACTCTGCCATCACAGCAGGAAAGCAAACAGACAGTACGTAAATAAACATTCACAGATGTATTTATTTACAAAAATAAGTGGTGGGCTGCCTCAGGCTGTCGTTTGCTGACCTCTCTTTTAGATTATCAATTTTAGAAGTGGTCTATTGTATTATACCTTTTTTCTCCCACCATTTACGTTACTTAGGTTGAGAGGCTTTTGAAGTTATCTTCTGTGGAGCAGTATTTCTCCCAAGAAATGAGATGTGTCTAAATGCCAGTTCATTGTACTGGGCTCGGTCATTCTCAAATCTCAGCAAAGATACGGGGTCATGCACCTCTCATAGCTGTTCTCCCTCCTTAGAGCAGCTACATGACTATAACAGCTGCCATTTCCCTCCTGCCATATTCCCAGCTCCCTCTAACACACACACACACACACACACACACACACACACACACACACACGGCTCAATATTGGGCCTTATCCTTTAGTTTAAGGGAAAATGTATATAACTCTAAAGAAATGGTATGGAGATTTAAAAATGACTCAGAAGAGCTGTATATAAACAAGATGACAGAACGTGTATGTTTTTGTGACTAAGGACGTGGGTGCAAGTTCATGTCTGTATTTTGTTGACAAAACAGCACAGTGAGTTCATCCTACCTCTCTACAGAGACCCAAAGAGTTACTAGGAATTTGGACATTGCAATGCCTACTACACCAGAGACCACCTCTCAAAACAAAGAAGTGGTTAAGCTAATGTTCTCCAACCTGATTCTTCCCATTTAAACAGTATAAACATTGGGAGAAAATTAGTTTGCTTAAAAAATAAGTAGTATGTCTGGAGAAGAATTAGGAATGAAAAAAAAAAAAAAGCTGTCAAGTATCCTGAGTCCTAATTTGGTAATTTGTTGATCCTGAATGATGCTTGAGAATGGGAACCAGCAGAAAACACATAAAGTTCACATTTCTTCTGCCACTATTAATTATGATTCAAACAATAAATACTTACTGAGAATCTACTAAATGCCAGGCATTGTGCTAAGTGTTTAGAAATCTAAACACTGTGTGTTATTTTCTTTTAAAAACTGCCTATTAATAGAATATAATGAATTTGAGTCATAGACACAGGTGGAAATTTTATACATGAGTCATCCAGGTACCCTAATATTTTAGTAGGTGAACAACACTCATGAAGGTTCTTATTTGAGCTAACAAATCCTTTTTTACAATGAATAGGCTTCTAGCTAATGAATTTGCTAGTAGTCTCTTTCTTTCCCAGATATGACATATACTATATGTTTAAGAGCACATACTTAGAAGATGGTTTAGTAACATTAATCTGTCCATTAGGAAGAAGTCCTAAGAACTGTTGAATTCATTCTACAATCCCTTATGAGCACAGCCTCCAAATGAAGGTTTTGGCTCTGATTCAACATGGCAGAGAAATGCTGCTGCCTGGAGGAGCACGAGCAGACCCCTGAAAGCTGAGCTACTTACAGCGAAAGGGTGGTAGGGGGGAGCGGGGGGAGCTCCTCGGGGCCCTGCTGGCGGAGGCAGCATGGACAGTCCTGTTGAAAAGATGCCAAGTGCGCTGAGGTTCAACCCCGGGATCAGATTGGCTTGTTGCTGGGAATAAAAATGGAGAAAAAGTTGAGGGGAGGAGACCTGAGAGGTCCAGCTTGCCTGGGTCAACCTCCATCTCTTGTCTGGATGGCACCAGTGTCTCCTCATCAGCTCCGCCCAGGCCCTGTGGACCTCTTCCTCACCCTGCTGCAGGGTCGAGCTCTCCAAACCTCAACCTGACTGTGGCATTCCTTCAAAGCTTCTCTGCTGCCTTGAGAGTGTCTACACATCTTAACACAGCAAGCAAGGCTCTTCCTGGGGACCCAGGCCACCTCACCAGCATCTCTCCTGCTAACCCTTTACCTCCACTCTGCCCAGTCCTGCTCCTCTCTCTCCTCTGGATCCCCGCACACACTGTCTACCTTGCAAGAAATGTGCTTCTCTCCCTCCTCACCTGGCTACATCCTACTCGTCATGTGGGTTTCACCTGAGCTTAGGTGTCCCCTCTTCGAGGAAGCCTTCTCTCACCCCAAAGGCCTCAGCTCAACTGCCCTTTCTGTGCTCTCCTAACATGCCCACGTTTCCTTACAACAGCATGCATCACATGGTATCTGAATGGCCTGTGTAGCTGCCCCTCCCCTTTTTAGACCACAATTTCCTCATAGACAGAGACTGTCCTATTTAGTGCTGTGAGCTCAGTGCCTGGTACATAGTAAGTACTCAATAAATATTTGCTGAATGAATATGTTTAAAACATAAGATTAATAGTTTTTCCTAACTCTATCCAGGAAAAGATCAGACCCTTCACTAAGATACCACTTATGTAAACTCCATTATCCATATTCAGAATGGTTCACAACCTTGGCTTCTTTACCATTTAGTAGCCAGCTTCATGATCATCTCACTTGCTTATTTCACATTTAAACATGGGGATGCTCACATAAGCTGCCCCTTCAGAGGCAGAGGGATGATGCAGCGCCCACCCTGGCCTGTATCCAACCTGTCCCACCATTGCCCCCCGAACGCTAAGCAAATCTCTAACATTTTCTCTTTTCTTATCTGTGGCTCTAGGGTCACCCAGTAAGTTGCCTTCCTTTAGAATGTCTGGAATAGGAGAGCTAGGATCCTTAACCTTGATCCCATTCATGTATAAGATCTAGTAGTTTTGTTATTCACCTATCAATGCATGACTTTAGCACAGACATGAATGAACCTAAGTGATATATATGCTCAGGGGAAGATGTTTGGAGCACCCAGACCCTTTGTAGCATTTCCAGGTGTTCACGGAAAGAGCTGTTTATCATAAGATATCAAGATCCCAAAAGAAGAAAATGAGATCAGTGGATGATACTTTCAAAGACAAATACACACAAATGGGGGAGAAGTTCCCACTGAAGTCTTCTCCTCGTTGTGCCTCGTAATTATGATGTGATGTGGGCTACTAAGGTGGGATTTGGGGTGAGGTGGGAGAGAGAGTACTGACCTGAGTAAGAAGGTCCTGTGGAAAGTGCTGCAGGTGAGGAAACTGGGGCTGCGTTTAACCTATTAACCTACCTAGTACTTCGTCAACATTTATTCTTCTGTGAAATGTTATATACAAAGTCTGGGATTTTCTTCAAAGTCATCCAAGGGGGGTGGGGATATGGATAAAGGTTCAGATGAAACAAAACAGGCCATGAGTTGATAACTGTTGAAGCTGGATTATGGGCATATGAGAGCTTATCATAGTATCCTTTCCTGTTTTGTATATGTTAAAAAAATCATTATCATAAAAAATGAAAAAATTTACTCCTCTGAGCCGAGTTTGTGCTTTGATCGATGGACAAATATTTTTAAGATTTCTGAATGAACTTTAGAATGGTGTCTCCCCATTAAAAAGTTGGAACTAGTAGTAATAACAGGAAGAACAAATCCAAATCAGTCTGCTAGAAGTATTAGAGCTGAGGTGGATGACAACATTTACTGGGCAATACATCAGGGACTGCCTTGGTGGCGCAGTGGTTAAGAATCCGCCTGCCAATGCAGGGGACACGGGTTCGATCCCTGGTCCGGGAAGATCCCACATGCCACGGAGCAACTAAGCCCGTGCGCCACAACTAATGAGCCTGCGCTCTAGAGCCTGTGAGCCACAACTACTGAGCCCGCGTGCCGCAACTACGGAAGCCCGCGCGCCCTAAGGCCTGCGTGCCGCAACTACTGAAGCCTGCGTGCCTAGAGCCCGTGCTCCACAACAAGAGAAGCCACCACAATGAGAAGCCCGCACACCACAACGAAGAGTAGCCCCCACTCGCCACAACTAGAGAAAGCCCGCACGCAGCAACGAAGACCCAATGCAGCCAAAAATAAATAAAATTTAAAAATAAATAAATTAATTTAAAAAAATAAAAGAATAGATCAGTGAGAGATGAAAATCAGAAGTTATTTTTAAAGTATGTATTTTTAAAATTGGAAAGGAGGGAAAAAATCCCACTTTTCTAACATACCAGCTATTTTGATTTTTATATATAGCCTTCCAGGCATTTTGACCCATATTATTTTACATAATTATAACCCTAGTTATATATACTTTTATATATTCTTTTCTTAATTAACAATACATCATAAGCAATTCCTCATTTTAAAATCTTCCAAGTTGTGATTTTATTGACTTCACACTATTTTGTCCAGTGCACTTATCATAATTTACTAGTTCATTTCCTGATTATTCTAATGTCCTTGTCCCAAGAAGACATGAATAACTCTGCATACCTATTCTAAAGTGCTTCTTCACTCTCTGAATGGCAATTATTCTTAGAGAGGCTTGGGTCCTGCCTGAAAATACATGTGAAAACCAGTGGAGAAGAAAGCAGTAGGCACTTACATTAACAGCCAGCATATCATTTTCAAAGGCCTCACGCAGCTTCTTCATAATCTCTATTTCAGCATTGGCACAGGCCTCAACTGTGCCCTTCACAGTGATGGTTCTTTCAGGGTTGTATATGCTCAAATCCTGCAAGCTGGCCACCAGGAAAAAGAGAAAAATTTCCTTTTTTCAAAAGGAAAAATAAAATCCCAGAAGGATCACAAACAAGTCTTGGTGGAGGAGACAGGGAGAAGACACCACACGCTGTGGCACAGAATATCTGCCATCTTATCTCAAATCTTTGTAGTGATTTAGATCAAATCCATAGTAGAAAATGTTTGACTGGTAACTATTTATGTATTTGTTTTGATGGTGTTGAACATAATCATATCACTTATGATTACATTCCCACTTTAAGGAAAAGCAGATGAATGAGTTGGATATATCAAAATGCTCAAATTCTCCATTATTGGGCACAATTAATCTGAACAAGTGGCTTACGATGAGATTGTTATCTTGGTCCCTGTCTCGTGTTCAATTTTCTTCAAATTTCTGCCTTCTTTTCCAATCAGTCTTCCAACCAAGCCATTGTGGGCCAAGATCTTCAGAGGAATCTCTTCAGCTCTAAAAGACACAAGCAACATTTTAACATTTAAGGTGAACACAACGGTTGCCTCCCAAGAGCTATTACCCTCCTTTTTTCTTACAAATAGAAGCCATTTTTGTTCAGGTACCAAGTGGCCATGGGCTTTATGAGATGCTGGGTCCTTCACTAACTCTGGTGTGTGAATTCTGATTAACACAAGCCAAATCATGGTAATTATACTCCCTTGTTGTGACTGGTTGGAAATGGGTCCATGAGAGAGATCTGGCCAACGAGGTATGAGAATAAGTCTGTTGGGTGATTTCAGGAAGGTTTTCCTTGCTCTTAAAAAAGGCACAATGGATAATGACATCAGTCAGATGGTAGACTAGGAAGCTACAGGCCCTCCTACTCCCACAGAGACACCAAGTTGACAACAAAAGATAGGCTAGACTATCTCTCTGAAAACTCTAGAGATCAGGTGAGAAGCTATAGCACCCAGGCTTTTATAAAACCAAAAAGGGATTCAAGTAAAAGGGGTAGGAAATTTTGTGGCATTTGGCATGCCTTTCATGCTCCTTCCTCTACACAGTATAGCAAGGGGAAACTAGGAGGAAATCCTCCATACCAGGGATCCTCCCCTGGGACAGAAACAAAAGACTGGACCATGATTCCCACGTTCTGGCTTGCCTGGGGGCTGCCCGAGTGATTGGTTTCTGTCTCGCCTGACTTAGAGTTGACAAGCCTGGTGCCAGAGTCTGGAAGCTGCTCAAAACAGAGGTGAACTGTTAGAGCTGCAGTTCCATAGTCAGAAGCCAGAGGGTGAAAGAGATCAGAAATGGTTTGAGAGGTCCTAGAACCTCCAGCCAGACTGATTAGTGATGATCTTCTCCTGAACAAAGCCAGTATGCAAAGACTGTGAGAGGTGTTTTTTTTCAAATGCCCAAATCGCAGCAAAAAATTATAAGGCATATAAAGAAATGGAAACATGGCCTAATCAAAGGATCAAAATAAAACTCCAGAAACTGACCCTAAAGAAATGCAGATCTATGAGCTACCTGACAAAGACTTTAAAATAATGATCATAAAGATACTCAATAACCTAAAAGAGAACACAGACAACTAAATGAAATCAGGAAGATGATGCATGAACGAAGTGAGAATATCAACAAAGAAAAAGAAACTATTAAAAAACAACCTAACAGAAATAACAGAACTGAAAAATACAATAACTGAACTGAAATATTCATTAAAAGGGTTCAACAGCACACATGATCAGGCAGAAGACAGAATCAGCAAACTTGAAGATCAGTCATGTGAAATCATCAAATGAGAGGAGAAAAAAGAAAAGAGAATTTTTTAAAAGTGGAGAAAGGGACTTCCCTGGTGGCACAGTGGTTAAGAATCTGCCTGCCAATGCAGGGGACACAGGTTCAATCCCTGGTCCGGGAAGATCCCACATGCTGCGGAGCAACTAAGCCTGTGCACCACAACTACTGAGCCTGCGCTCTAGAGCCTGTGTGCCACAACTACTGAAGCCCGTGCGCCTAGTGCCCATGC
This sequence comes from Eubalaena glacialis, assembly GCF_028564815.1. Lineage (NCBI taxonomy): Eukaryota > Metazoa > Chordata > Mammalia > Artiodactyla > Balaenidae > Eubalaena > Eubalaena glacialis. Next base: position 82,982,605 of record NC_083721.1, on the reverse strand, counting down.
TCCACAACAAGAGAAGCCTGTGCACCGCAACGAAGAATAGCCCCCACTCACCACAACTAGAGAAAGCCCGCACGCTGCAAGGAAGACCCAACGCAGCCAAAAAAAAAAAAAGTGGAGAAAGGCTAAGGGACTTATGGAACATTATCAAGTGGATCAAAATACATGTCACTGGAATCCCAGAAGGAGAAGAGAGAGATGGTGCAGAGAGCTTATTCAAAGAAAAAAGGCAGAAAACTTTCTAAATCTGAGAAAAGAAATGGACATACAGATTCAAGAAGCTCCAAGAACATCCAACTGGGATAAACCAAAAGAGAATGCCATTGAGATACATTATAACCCAAGTGTCTAAAGTCAAAGAGAAAATCTTGAAAGCAGCAAGACAAAAGTGATTAGTAACATATGAGGAAGTCTCCATAAGATTATGGATGGATTTCTCAGCAGAAATTTTGCCCGCCAGAAGTGAATGGGATGACATATTCAAAGCACTGAAAGAAAAAACTATCAACCAAGAATACTGTATCTAGCAAACTGTCTTTGAAAATGATGGGGAAATTAAGACTTTTCCAGATAAACAAAAGCTGAAGGAGTTCATTACTATCAGATCAGCTCTACAAGAAATGCTAAAGGGAGTCCTTTAAGTTGAAATGAAAAGATGGTTCAACATATGAAAATTAATCAATATAATACACCACATTAACTGAATGAAGGACAAAACCCACATGATCATCTCAATTGATGCAGAAAAAGCATTTGATAAAATTTAACAACTTTTCATGATTAATAACACCCAACGATTTAGGAATAGAAGGAAACTACCTCAACATAGTAAAGGCCACTTGTGAAAAGCCCACAGTGAACATCATATTTAATGGTGAAAAACTGAAAGGTTTTCCTCTAAGATCAGGAACAGAACAAAGATGCCCTCAGTATTTCTATTTAACATACTATTAGAAGTCCTATCCACAGCAATTAGCTAAGGAAAAAAAATAAAAGACATCTAAGTTGGAGAGGAAGAGGTAAAATTATCTCTGTTCACAGATGATATGATCTTATATGTAGAAAACAAAGATTCCACAAAAAAACTGTTAGAACTAATAAACTAATTCAGCAACACTGTAGGATATAAAATCAACACACAAAGAACAGTTGTGTTTCTATACACTAACAATGAACAATATGAAAAGGAAATTAAGAAAATAATTCCATTTATAATAGCATCATAAAGAATAAAGTATTGAGCAATAAGCCTAATTAAAGAAGTAAAAGACTTACACACTGAAAACTATAAAACAATGCTGAAAGAAAGTAAAGACAGAAATCAATGGAAAGACATCCCGGATGCATGGACTGGAAAACCTAAAGTTGTTTAGATGTCCACACCACCCAAAACAATCTACAGATTTGATGTAATCCCTATCAAAATCCCAATGGCAACTTTTGCAGAAACAGAAAAATTCATTGTAAAATTCATATGGAGGGGCTTCCCTGGTGGTGCAGTGGTTAAGAATCGCCTGCCAATGTAGGGGACACAGGTTTGAGCCCTGGTCCGGGAAGACCCACATGCTGTGGAGCGACTAAGCCTGTCTACCACAACTACTGAGCCTGTGCTCTGGAGCCCACGAGCCACAACCACTGAGCCCACGTGCCACAACTACTGAAGCCCGCGTGCCTAGAGCCTGTGCTCTGCAACAAGAGAAGCCACTGCAATGAGAAGCCCGCGCACCATGACGAAGAGTAGCCCCCGCTCACCGCAACTAGAAAGCCCACATGCAGCAATGAAGACCCAATGCAGCCAAAAATAAATAAACAAAATAAATAAATTTATTTAAAAAAAAATTCATATGGAATCTCAAGGGACCCTGAATAATCAAAACAAGTTTGAAAAAGAACTCACATTTCCTGATTTCAAAACATATTGCATAGCTATGGTAATCAAAACAGTGTGGTACTGGTGTCAAGACAGAAAAATAAACCAACAGGAAAGAACAGAGATCCCAGAAATAAATCCTTGCATATACGGTCAAATGATCTTCGACAAAGGTGCCAAGGCTACATCATGGGAAAAGGACAGTGTCTTCGAAAATGGTCTTAGGAAAACTCGCAAAAGAATGCAGCCGGACCCTTATTTCATATACAAAAATTAACTCAAAAGAGATTAAAGACCTAAATGTAAAACCTGAAAGTACAATTTTCCTAGAAGAAAACAAAGGAGCAAAGCTTCACGACAGTGAACTTGGCTACTGTTTCTTGGATATGACACCAAAGCACAGTTGACAAAAGCAAAATTAACAAACGGGACTACACCAAACCTAAAAACTTTTGTGCATCAAAGGACACACTCAACAAAATGAAAAGACAACCTATGAAATGGAAGTAAGTATCTGCAAATCATATATCTGATAAGGATGTGGAGAAATTTGAACTCTTGTGAAAGGCTGGTGGGATTGTAAAATGGTGCAACTGCTATGGAAAACAGGTTCCTCAGGAAATTGGAAATAGAACTACTGTATGATCCAGCAATCTCACTTCTTGGTATATATCCAAAAGAATTGAAAGCAGGGTCTCAAAGAGATATTTGCACACCCATATTCAAAACAGCACTATTCATATAGCTAAGAGGTAGAAACAACCCAAATCTCCATCAATGGATAAATGAATAAACAAAATGTGGTATACACACACAATGGAATATTATTCAGCCTTAAAAAAGAAGGAAATCCTACAACATGGATACATTTTGAGGTCATCATGTTAAGTGAAATAAGCCAGTCACAAAAAGACAAATACTGTATGATTTCACTTATCTGAGTTCTCTAAAATAGTCAAATTCGCAAAACCAGAAAGTAGAATGGTAGCTACCAGAGGCTGGAGGGAGAGGGAAAAGGGGAGTTGTTGTTTAACAGGCACAGAGTTGCAGTTTTGTAAGATGAAAAAGTTCTGGAGAGCTGTTTCACAATAATGTGAATACACTTAACACTACTGAACTGTACCCTTAAAGATGGTTAAGATGATAAATTCTATGATAGGTGTTTTTTGTTTTTTTTACAATAAAAAAAGTTCAAAAAAAGGGGGGAGGGGAACAAGGAGAGGATGCCTTCTCTTTCAACTTTTAAATAGTTTTTTGTGGGGATCCAAGGTCTGAAATCACTTCAGTCATCTTGTCATCATCAGGGGAGTATCAGACACCCTGAAGAAGGTAAAGCAGAAAGAAAAGTCATGGGCCTTTTAGTCTATGATTCAACTAACCTTTCAGTCACTCTCACATAATAAGGACTTCTAATTATGTGACATCATAATTGTTTCTTATTGCTTAAGCCACTTGTTATGTTTTCTGTTACTTGAGACCAAAAGCATCGAACAGATGCATTACTACTGCCTCAAAATACATGGATGTTTGAAGAAGCTCCAGTAGAATGTGACTTACAGAGGGCAGGGGTTTTTTGTCAGCTTTGTCCACTGGCACATAGAACAGTGCCTGACAGATAGTATGTACTCAATAAATATTTGGTAAATGAATAGAAAGAAAGTTTAGAATCCCTCTTCTCCTCCATCCTCCACCTCCTACTCATCTTCCTCAGGGCTCAGCTTAAATGTCACTTACACAGGGAGGCCTTCTCTGACATCCTCAAATCTCTTCTTGTCCCCCTAAAACCTTGATTAGGGCCTCCGGTTACCTGCAGTTGTTTTCCACTGTAGCACCTCTCATAGCTGTGCTTAATTACTTACTGGTATAATTATTTGTTTAGCAGATGTCTCTCCCACTGGATAAAAAAGGAAACTGGATCTTGTTCAGGGCTGTAGCCTCAACCCAGCACAGTGCTCAGCAAGGTGCCGCACTCAAAAAAAAAGTATTTCAAAGACAGTCAAATTCTATCTTGGCTCCACACGAATACTTTAAGAATCCAACTTATACATCAGTCTTTTTGGTTCTGTAGAATATTGTAAGATGCTTACACCTAGGTCAAAGGACCAAGGAGGGTAACATTTATAAAATTCTCAATAACTTAGATGAGGGAGGGGCTTCTTCAAATTAAGCCACAGCATTTGGGGGGTTTCAAAAGCCCCAAATAGTAAGTAATTAGTTAAGTGAAAGGTTAGCGTCCCTTATGAAATCTAAGAATAGATTTGCAATGTTTTTCTTTTAGGAACTACTTTCATCTTCTTGGTTTTGGAACACTATTATTGACATTGTTTGCTAAATTAGTTTTATATTCAATTCATCCCTCACTGCTTCTTTATAAAACTGCCACACATGCCTGTAAGCGGATTTTGCCAAACAAACATAGAGCCTTTTTTATTATATTGCCTATTCCGTTACCATTAATTTGTTTATAATATAAATTAATAAATTTGTATTACTAAATTATACAAGTTACTAAGAACTGTATTTGTCATTCAAACTGGTACAACACTCAGGAATCCTAAGAAATATTTTGTAAAAGAAATGGACAGGGGGAGAGAGAAAAACAAAGATGAATGAAGTAGCCACTCAGATACCAGTTTCTACTATTTAAGGAAACATAATCCAATTTTAAGAGTGCAAGTGGCTTAGGAGCATGGTGACAAAACCCTTTTCCAGCATAGTAAATAATGGTTTTGACGACAATGTACTTTCTATATCTGCCCAGTCCAATATGATAGCCATTAGCCATACATGCGATTATTTAAGTCTGAATGGATTAAAATAAAATATTCAGTTCCTCCATTGCACTAGTCACATTTCAAGCACTCAACAGGAACACGTGGCTAGTGGCTATCGTATTGAACAGTGCAGATACAGAACATTTCCATCACTGCATGGCCCTGGACAGCACGGGTCTATATGTTCCTACCAGTAATTATTACCAGGGAGTGATGGAAGCATTAGGATCACCAAGAGAAACATACAAGTAGAGAAACAGCCATGTTATAAACATAAAAGATCTATTTCCCACCGTATTTTCTTTAGGAACAAATTTCTGAAAAACAATCTTTCCCCTGTTCTCTTTACTGAGAAATAGATTTACAGCTTTTTAAAACTTTCCTCGGTTAAATGAATGAGAACCTAATCTTTTTTCTGCTGAGTGGTCTGTGCATTGCATGCAAACTTACAGTTTGGTCTCATCAGCCTCTTTCTGCATGATTTCGAGAATCATGCGGCATGCTTCAGAGGTTCCCTCTGGGGTGGCATGGATGGTGACAGGCTTCTCTGCAGCCCCGGAGTTCTCCTTTCTATGGATGTCTACCCTGCAGGAAAAGAATCAGGAGCCATAGCACAGCGTCATCTGGGACTGGATCCTAGTCCCAAGAATGCGTCGCACCGGCCAATGTACAGCAAGGACACAGACAGACCAGGAAGTGTCATGAGCACGTTCGCAACCAATGCCATTCTCCAAGAAGGCGGCAAGCAGTGCAGGGGGTCTTGTGCCAAACCCAAATTCTCGGCAGCTCCACTGAGAAGGGAATATTTCTTACAGGAGTGCCAATGGGCAAAGGCACCAAGGCGACGTGGTAATGAAGCCAGTTTGGTAAATGAAGTATTTTGTGTAGTCTTTCCAATGATCTTAGAAGCGAAGAGTAAAGTGAGCGGGATAATACTGCACGTTGGCACAGTTTTGGTCTCTGAACTGATTGCAGCTTTTAAAAGCCGTATGTTAATCCAACTCTAAACACCAAATTCAAGCAAGCTTTACGTATCTGAGTATGGACAGAAAACAGAGGCATACCCTTTCTCTGCCTAAGTTTTTGGTTTCCTTGCCACCGGCAGCCTGCCTTCTTCCAGGCTCTTAAAAACTAATGGCTCAAAAGCTTGATGACTTTATCAGACTTCTTTGGGTAGTTGTGGCTCTATTTGTTTTTAACTTTCAAAATCACATAACTGATTGTATCCTTTTTTACTTTGGTTGTCAGAAAGCCCAAATCTAAGTCTCTGGCCTATTTCTAAAAAAATGGGCACACACTTTGAGAACTAACTCACTTGTATTTAAACTTGCTGCATTTTTTTAAATCATTTTTTTTAAGTTACTTTATTTTATTTTTTGGACACACTGTGCGGCATGCGGGATCTTAGTTCCCCTACCAGGGATTGAACCCAGCGCCCCCTGCAATGGAAGCGTGGAGTCTTAACCACTGGACCGCCAGGGAAGTCCCTAACCTTGCTGCATTTTTAAAGCCACTTTAAATAATCTTTGGAACAAAAAGACATACAAATAAAAATCACTTTCTCAGTGAAGAAAACTTACAGGGGAAAAAAGGGGACTGATTTTAAAATAAAGGAAACATCACATAGTACTTGCCCCCTGTACTATCTCATCATTTCACTCTTATGATTTTAAACTCTGGGACTCATATAAGTGTCCATTATTTGGAAGTAACTCAGTCACTTTGCAGAAAACAGTGTTTTCTCTTTCCGTTTACAAGACACTCAATATCCTGAATAAAATGCACTAGGCATGTAAGTAACAAATATTTGTCAGTAATTTGGTGCTTTGTAATTTAAGTGCTTTCACAGTAATTATTTCATTCAATCTGCCTGACTGTCCTAATTCTCACAATACTCCTGGCTTACAGAAGAAGCAGTTGGTGCTCAGAGACCTTAACATTTTTTCTAAGATCATATAGCTATTAAGTGGTAAAACTTGAACAAGGGTCTTTGTTTTCAAGACCTGTGCTTTGTTCATTATATCATGCTGTGGTCTTATGAACACACAAAACTCAACAACCTCACAAGTCACTTTATCCACAACGCCTACTACCAATTCAGTCTCCTTAAACAGACAGAAAACTAAACATAAGACTAATGTACTTTATTTATTGCTCAATGTAACAGTGACTCACCCATTTCCTTTATGTAGCTATTTGTGAGACTCCCTAGCTGGTCTCAAAGAATGACTACCACCCAGGGCTCTGACGCAGGAGAGGAGGCAAGAGCTAAGATAACGTGGTAAAGTTCAGCCCCATACCTCTGTTGTTTTAAAAACATGTAGATGTATTCACAGGTATCAGATAGCTTATGAGAACAATTCTTGACTGTGAGGTCATTAGTACCTTGTTTACGAACTATTAGTGTTTCCAGGGTATGACCTTTAGGTCACTGGCATGAAAGCTCATTAAAGCCCCTGGGCTTTGTGTTAGTCTGTTAGTAGTTCCGTTTAAAGAAGCCATAGTCTCATACAGCACAGCCCCCCGCTGCTGATGCAAGCAATAGCAACCTGGGAATGGCCGGGACCCACCAGCACTCAGGGGACCCCTCAGAAGGAAGCAAAGGAAGCCCCGGAGGCACGTACCGGGACTGGGTCTGCTTAGTGATGTTCTTTATGGTCAAGCCCTCCTTTCCGATGATGGCACCAACAAACTGGGTGGGGACCAGGATCCGCAGCGGGAAATCAATCTGTCTGGCCTGAGAAGAGCCCCCAGGGGCATGGCCTTGCTCCCGGGAAGAGTGGTCCCCACGCTGGGCTCGCTGAGGGGGCGAAGGGGAGCTCACCTCTTCATCCGGGATGTAGGAAATCTTGAAGGAGTAGTTCTCAAACTGATGCCCGCTTAGCTTCTCGATGGCTCTGAAATGCAGCAGGGGCAAGTGAGCTTTGTTAGAGAACAGTGTTGGAGAAGACCCCCCAGGGTCAACGGACCGGTTCATTCACTCTCCTTTACTAGTTGCCTACGTGAGTGCCGTCCTCGGCACTAAGGATGCAGCGGTGAGCAAGACACATGCCATTTCTGCTCCCTCAGAGCTTGTGGTTAACAAATTAAACAAGTAATTACAATGTGTAGGCCTGGTCAGACTTGATATACAATGTGCCAGTCTGCTTTTTTTCATCACTCAAGGCTGTATCCCCATCATCAAAAACTCTTTGTAAATATTGGCATAAAATTGTCTCTTTTTAAAAATTTTAATTGTCATACAGTTATTACTGAAAATTCAGAAGTAGATAAGCACAAATGAGAAAAACATCCTAGCCCATCCTATATCTTTCTTAAATATAAATATATTATTATGTATACAAATGGATTAATACCATACATACTACTTTATAACCTTTAAAAATAGTTAATACTCTTAACAGTTTTCCAAGTGATTAAATATCCTGCAATTTAGTTTTTACTGGCTGTTTAACATTTTATTTATTTGCCATCATTTTTGCAACTGATTCTCTATTGTTTTATATATATATATGTTTCTAATCTTTTACTACTGCATACAGTGTTGTCACGGGCATCTTTGCAACTACAACTTTGCAAACAGGACAAATTCCTAATGGAATTGCTGGGTCAGAGAGTAGGCAGAATTCTAACATCTTAAGCCATTATTGCTCAGTGTCCTTCTGGAAAGGTTTCAACACGTACTATCCCATAGCAGTTAAGAGAGCATTTGTTTCCTTGAATCCTCAGAAGTACAAAGTACTATGATTTTAAAAGACTTATCAATTTGATAAATCCCACTATTGCATCTTAAAAACTATACATGAAGTGCAACCATTTTTTCACATGTTTTTGGCAGCATGTGAAAAAATTAACCCTCTTCTACAAGGTTACTGTTTAGGGTTTACGAATTTACTACAAAGCAGCACTTTTTGAATTCAATAAAAGCAACAAAGTAATATCATGTACAGAGGGCCTACCTAAGTAGCAGATGGACAAGTACTGTAAAGGCTGAGTTGTTGGTATATGTATCCTGCTTACATACGTGTGCAAAAGTCAACAGCAAATGACTACTGCCTTTTTCAATGCAACATTAACATTTTGAAAACTAGTGGTATGAGAATGGGTTAACCATGTATTCATGGGTGTGGAAACCTTGAAAAAGAAATAAAAGCATAATCCTGGGACATATAACCAATACGGATGTTATGTCACATGTGACCATAATTCTAGTTATGATGACCTGACAGGCACTTCATGGACCCTCTACAAAAAGGAACTTGTTAAAAAAAAAAAAAAGGAACTTGTTTTTGTTGTTGTTGTTTTTTAAAAAAATTCAGTCCCGTGTGTGTTAATAGCCAAACTCACAATTAACCATCACTGAAGCAATGTAGCCATGAGTGGGATTAGGAGGTGAATGTGAGTAGGAAAAAGAACCTGAGTCAGGTGCTCTTTGATGAACCACTCCTAGATGACAATGCTCCCTTGGGCTGATGTCACTAAGGCGGATCCCTCTTTTAATATTCATAGAGGGAAAATGAGGTTTCAGCATCCATTCAATGAGTTTGGACAGAAACAGGCTTGGGCTTCTTCCTCATGGTGCATGGAGGAAGCTCCAGGTGAAAGTGGCTCCTAGTGGTTGTCAAAGCAGACTCTAGTGGACACAATGTCACAGACGTGGTGCCCTCTATTCCTGACTATATCAAGATACAGCTCCCACCTTGGTTTTGATGCCAAGGCTCAACATTTTTCAAGATAAAAATCTCTGTACAATCAACAAACAGACACTCTGGTATAAATGCCCTGGGGCTCCACTGATGTGTCAAAGATCTGCATCTTTTCAGAAAAGGTTTATAAAACACAGGACTCAATGGAATTCAAAGACAAGCTCCACTCCCCCCCACGCCCAAATCTGAAGGGAAATAAGCCCAAATCCACTTACGTTTTTGCTTCTTCTCTTGTTGCGTATGTGACGTTGACAACGGCAGTTTCTGTGTCTGTGTTGACTAGGAAAGAAGCAAAAACTACATTGTCATAGAAAAAAAAAAGCTGCCACCCTCTGGCTAATGTAAATAAACTTATTTAGAGAAAAATGCACAAAAAACCTCACTGCCCTATCTCTTAGAGTTACTTGAATCTCTATCTTTATTCATGCGCATTCATAGTAATTTGTAATCAACTGTATATACACATTTGTAATCAATTGTATATACAACTCAAAACTACACTTTCACTTATTTTATCAACACTTTTGCATGTGTATAGTATATGCACATTTTCTTTGGATTTTTCATTTTTAATGCCTATATAAAATTGCAGCAAGTAAATGTGCCATGATTTTTGCCTAACCATTCCTTAATTGTTGACAAATGGGTTATTCTTAGTATTTGCTATTCTGAATAGTGTTGATAAAAATCACCATTGTTGCAACAAATATCACTTGATTTGTGTTCTTCTGAATTATTGTTTTTTAGGGTAATTTAGAAGGAAAATAATTGGGTAAAAGAACATAATGCTTTTTAATGATTGTTTTCAGATTATTCTCCTAAAAGTTTGTATCAATTTATTGTACCACTATGAGTTTTTTTTTTCACTCTGAGTTTTAATTGTTATAATTTGCATTTATTTTAAAATAACTGGATATATGTATAAAATAATAAGAAAGTATTTTAATTTTAATTCTTCATTCATGGATAAGGTTGAACTATTACTATTTTTGTTTCCCTTTGATAGACCTCCTTGACTGTGTGAGTTAAATCTAGTAACTGTGTACAATGAATAAAGAAAGTTGACAATTCCAACCCACTTGACTAAAGAGAACACATAAACTCTAAGAGTGGTTAACAAGGGATCACTATTGTGCGTTGGTTTATCTTGATTCATAATTGCTTGCCTCTTCTTCCAAAGTCAGACATTAAAAATGAATTCAAAAAGCAAGACAAAACTTTCTCAATCTCAGTAAACTTAAACCAAAAATACTGGTTTCCCCAAAACCAGTAAACATAACTAAATCAAATCCCCCCCCCCCACTAAAACATTTAAGCTATTGGGAGACTTGGAATTAACAATATTAAGGTGAGGATAATTCAAGAGAACCACAATAGAGGTGCTTTTCAAAATAATAATAAAACCCTATAGTGCAGGGATCCTTAATCTTTTTTTTTTTTTTTAAATTTATTTATTTATTTATTTGGCTGTGCTGGGTCTTAGTTGCGGCATGCAGACTCTTCATTGAGGCATGGGGGATCTAGTTCCCTGACCACGGATTGAACTCGGGCCCCCTGCATTGGGAGCCTGGAGTCTTATCCACTGGACCACCAGGGAAGTCCTGGGATTCTTAATCTTGAATCCATGTTAGAGCTTCAGGAATTCTTTACTCACCCTCCCCACTTCCCTGCAAATATTCAAATTTGTGGGTACGTGGATTTTTCTGGCTTATAATTTCCATACGATTCTCAAAAAGGTTAAAGATCACTGTTATCCAATAACTTCAAAGTAGCTGCAGCCCTTACGGGGAAGGGAGGCATAATCCTCAGGAAGGAACTGCCACTGAGATTTACGTGTCACCAGTGCTGAGCCCAGCCCTTGCCTTGGCCTGGGAGTGTTCGTTTTGCTCTCTAATACACAGAGAGGTCCTCATAGTGCAAAATAGGGAATGTGCAGCCCACAACCATCCTCTTTCAGTGCTGACACACTGAATGCTACAAGGCCTCATATCTGCACTTTGTAGTGCTACAGATGAGGTTGAAGACTCCCAAAACGGGAGAAAGGCTGGCTTTGAACCTCCTGAATAAAGCTATCCACTAGAAGTCTCAGATTCTCAGATTTTGTTCTACTCCTTAGTCATATTCTTTGTTCTTGAAAGACGTCTGTCTTCAGGAAATCAGACCTGTGATTCTGGGAAAAACTGAGCTCCATTCAAATACTTTATTTCATTGGACATGAAAGCTCTCCTTAAAATCCTACTGACAATGTTTTCCTGCTGAATCAGGAATCACCTATGAAACAGAACAAAACAACAGCCCAGCACTTCTATCCCGTAGTTGTGAGGCAGCTGAAACTGAGTGCTCTCAGGGCACAGGTGCCATTGGAGCTGTGAACTGCCCCCAGGGACCTGGAGTATTTCTTCCTTGCATGGCATTGTCCCAAGTTTATAACACAGTCTTAGTTAGTAACTTTTACAGGTTCATGTCTGGAAGGTCATCCTGCCTACTAAATCCATTCCTTATTAGAATGTCTTCTTTTCCATTTGAGGGAAATAACAAGAACTGAGAAAACAGAATCCTTGTAAATCATGTCTTCCTTCTGAGCTCTTTCCCTTCACCTTTGGGCATGGGCAGTCAGCAGTATGAAATTGACTAATAGTATTTTTAATATTCAGGAGTGGAGAGCATCTGAATAACTACTGCTTTAAAACTATTATATTAATTATACTGGCAGACAGAACAGACTGCATATGAGAAAATGGATTCTCTGTGATTTTTCCTAAGTGAACTTTAACGATTATGTATGACTCCATGGTCTGTAAATATTTATTCAGGTTCTCTCTGGGTGCCCCAACTATTCAGTGATATAGGAAGGGTAAATTTATTCTCCCCATTATACACATGTAGAAACTGAGCCAGTAAGGTTAAGTGACCTTTACAAGGGCTCACAGTCAGTAAGTGACTGAATTCATAGTCTGCTTTCTAGGTCAATGCAAAAATAATCTTTATCACATGTTACTGCCTGTCCTATCAGGAGCTTGGAATCTACTTTTCAGGGACTCTTAAATAGCTACATAAGATATCAGCTCAGGAACCCTTTTTTTTTTCTTTAAAAATCATAGCACTTCATGTTTTAGAAGACAAAAATAAGGGCAGCAGGAAAAAGAAAATGTGTTTTCTGGGGATTTACAGCATTGTTCCTAAGACAGAGGCTCTCAAATGAGTACACACAAAAATCACTTGGGGGTGTTTGTTGAACATACAGATTCATGACTTCTTCCCCCAAAGAGTCTTAATTTGTAGGTCTGTCTATGGTGAGCCCTAGGAATCTGCATTTTCCCAAGCACTCCAGGCAATTCTGGGGTAGGAGTCCTACACCTTGAGAAACACTCAGTCCAAGATATTAGGGATATGTTGTTCTTAACCAGGAAGAGGAAAGCTGTAATAGTGTAAATCCAGTTACTTCCAAGTGAATTAAGCTTCCCCCACCCTGACAGCATTTGTCCAGTGCTTGAGTACATTACGGAGTATAAGAAAAATAGCCTGAAAACCATTCTTTGAAAAAATTGATATAGACAGATGGATATAGACATCTCTCACATACAGATATACAAACATACACTCTAGGAAGCTTGCTTCAAAGGAATTTGAACTTATTATTTGTCCTTGGATTTGACCCGACCTATAAGAAATAACAGGTAATATCCCTCTCAAAATTCAATAGGCTAATTTCGTCACTTATTACCTTGTTCGACATTCTCCACTGTCCCATACTGAGCCAAAAGTCCATCCAACACCTGAAAAAGAAGCTTTGCTGTCAGAATTTCAGGTCTTCCATAAAAGCAGCTAGAACTGAATAAATGTACAGGACTTTCATTTGCTTATTGGCTCTCGAGTAATCTGTTCACTGAGGAAACACAGCAGAGCTTCGGAGTCTTAGTAATTGTTAACAATCACATTCATCATGATGGTTGGAACCCACTTGCTGCTTTTGAAATCAGAAGCAGAATAATGCACAAAGATCACTTCTCCTTCCTGGAAGATTTAACCTTCTTCCTTCAGTTTTCCTTTAGGGATCTCCTTATTTTACAAAGTAATGAGATATGTATACGTTCAAAATTTTCCACAATGAAAATTTTTTTTCTTAAAGGAATAAAAACATTAGACAAAACATTCTGCTTCCTTTAAGGCTATTTTGATTTTGTTTGGGTTGGGGAACATGGGGCAGTATGTTTTTCAATAATGCAGTAAAGCCACTCCTCATATTCTATCTTATTTTATTTCAAGGTAACAATCTTGTAAGAAGTTTTACAACTCCGAAAATATGTCTTAACTGTTATTCATAGCAACTAATTCAAAATAAACAAAAAACTTGCTCAAACTAACAAAGAACCTTCTATTCTTATGGGTTTTCCATTTATTTTATTTTTCCCCAAATTGTAATTTAGAAAGGTAAAACTCTTTTATAAAATCATGGAATAAAAATCACAAGCAAGGTATGTATTTTGTTTCACAGTTTGTCTGTTGGTGCTTGGTTTCTGAGAAGACAGAACATAAGGGATCAAAGTGCACATCCTGCACGACGAAAGGGACAAATGTGACCCCCAAATTCAGGGCAGATCATGCACATTAGGGGCACTGAAGAAGGGAAAGTCTGAGGACCTCTAATTCCTAAATGTGAAAGGGAACTATAAAAAAGGGAGAAAATCCCTTATTAACCCATTAAAAAATAAAATGAGGAAAGAGAACAGGAAGATAATAATTATAGAAATAACATTGGCTTACCTCCCACTGCAGGTGAGGAGGGATGTTTCGAATCTGAATTTTCCTGCTCCTGTAAAAGATAAAAGCACAGACACAACAAACAGGCTTAAGACCACAGTTTGAGTTTACTTTCTCACTATGTTCACCAAGACATCAGCAAGGGATTTTGATTGTGAATCAAGAACATCTTGTTTTAAGCCATTCGTCAATTTCTCCCTTTATGTCTGTTAGTATTTGCTTTATATATTTAGGTGCTTCTATATTGGGAGCCTATATGTTAATGAGTGCAATATCCTCTTCCTGTATTGATTCCTTTATCATTATATAATGCCCTACTGTATAGCACAGAGAATTACACCCAACATCTTGTAATAAGCTATAATGGAATACAATCTGCAAAAAAAAAAAACACACACACAAAAGAACTGAATGACTATGCTGTACACCTGAAACTAACATAATATTGTAAATCAATTATACTTCAATTAAAAAATTAAACGAAGAAAAAAAAAGAGCAGCTTGTTTTAAAACTTTCAATTAGGGACTTCCCTGGTGGCACAGTGGTTAAGAATCCGCCTGCCAATGTAGGGGACACGGGTTTGATCCCTGGTCCGGGAAGATCCCACATGCTGCGGAGCAACTAAGTCCATGCACCACAACTACTGAGCCTGTGCGCCACGACTACCGAGCCCACGTGCTGCAACTACTGAGCCTGTGTGCTGCTACTACTGAAGCTCGTGCTCGGCCTAGAGCCTGTGCTCCGCAACAAGAGAAGCCACTGCAATGAGAAGCCTGCGCACCACAATGAAGAGTAGCCCCCGCTCGCCGCAACTAGAGAAAGCCCGCCGTAGCAATGAAGACCCAATGCAGCCAAATAATAATAATAAATAAATAAATAAAATAAAACACAGCTGTTTTAAAAAAATAAATAAATAAAACTTTCAATTACTTTGAGGAAAAAAATAAAGAAAAAACCCAAGAAGTCTGAACAAGCTAAAGAAACAGCTTAGATGCAAATCTGCCTTTTCAATTTCCTACCAAAATAGTCAGAATTTAAATTGCCACACATGTTCTAATTATAGAATTATTCCCTTCCTCCTCAAAATACATAGTCCTGCAAGTGACCCTACCCCAAAAGGTACCTAGGCTCAAACATGAGAGGTGGAATACATACACAGCAGGCTTAAAGAGGATCTTACCTAACAATGCAGAACTTCCTTTTAAAAAATTATTTTTATTTCTAATAGGTAATACAGTCCTAATTCAAAAATCAGGACACTTTAAAGAGGTATTCCATGAAAAGTCTTACTCGTTGCTTGTGTAACCTTCAGTTCCTTTATGCAAATACTAGTAAATACAAATATACAATCCTATTTTCACCTTTTCTTACAGAAATATTTGCATATTCTACACACTCACTGAATCTTGTTTTTTTCACCTAACAGTAATGTCCTGAAGATCTTTCTACATTGGTAGATAGAGAACATCCTCATTCTATTTTACACTACTTGGATGTACCAAATATCCATCCCCTATTGATGGATATTTGGGCCTTCTCCTGCCTTTTTATTTAGAAGATTTTTCTCTTTTTCCAAGACATCTGATAACTCTGAGTGATTTAGATCATTTGTTTTTACTTAATCATTAAAATTAGATAGAAAAAAGAATAGATATACGAAGATAAGAATTTTTCTATCTTTGGAGAACACGTTAGATCCCAGAAAGAAAACACAAATCAGCATTTAAATATTAGAAGAGGTCATTTCGATGGAAGGGCTTGGCACTGAAATCCCATAAATATCGCCTTTGGGGGTTGCAAGAGAAGAGATGTGGTGGCCAAAGTGTAGCCCCATTACTTTTCCTTTCCTTCTCGTGTAAGAGGTACCAAATAGTTGCTATGTGCAGCCACACATTTCTCCATGGCTTTAATCTGGGCAATAGCCACAGAAAGAAATGTTACAATTCATGCAGAGAGGAAAAAGGAGAGAGACAGAGAGAGAAGTACACAGACAGGGGAAACAACAAACAAATAATAAAGGAACTGAGGGGCTCCTGTTCCTCTGATCTTTTTTTTTAAATTAAGCGGGACCATCCCTCTGTTCTAGATCCCATATACTACTTCTGTCTTGTTTTATTTTTTAAAAATGAGAATGCATTGATGCTTTACCAGAGCTGCCTAAATGACTATACAAGCCATTCTGTAGAACCTCTAATCTTGTGTCAGGATAGGAAGGAGAAAAAAGAACCAGGAACTAATTTCTGCTTCTGTGCTATGAAGGCTCATTCCTGACACTGCGTTTGGCAAGAGTTCATAATAAAACTGCTGACACCATCCCATACAGTGGCTACATGGAATGCTCCACAAAGGATGTCACAAGCCTAACTATTTATAGAAAAGGCATCATAATTTACAAGAAAATTGAATATTTCTAAAGAAAAATATTTTTGTTATCTCCAAGTATAAATAAACATTGACTACAACTGCTAAGCAAGAATTTATTGATAGAAATCCTATGGGAAGAAACTTCTGCATAGACACTAAGATTTGAATAAAGAAAGATACTGTTGCATTGTTATGACAAAGAATGCAAATAATCTAAATATCCACCAGCAGGGAGATGAATAAGTAAATCATAGTAGAGCCATAATACTGAACATTATACAGCTGTTAAAAAGAATGAAGTAGACATGTATCCATGGTCATAGGACACTCTTCAAGGCATAATGTTATAAGATGAGCGCTAATTACAGATTAGGTTTGATCTGTTTTTTAAGAGCACAAAACAAAACTAACTGTCATTAAAACATTAAAACTATCTGTCACAAAACATTAACTATCTGTGTATATATGTAAATGCACAGAAAAAGGTAGCTACAAACATTTGGCTGGTAAAACGGGACATGTACTTTTTATTTTAGCTGCTTCTGCCTTGCTTGCTTTTTAAAAAAATGACATGTTCATGTCTTACTTACTTTAAAAAATTAACACTTAAAACTCCTACTAGGGCTGCTTTCATGAATCGAAAAGATTCATTTCTTTAAAGTATCCTGGAACCTGCTTTTAAAAAAAAAGAGAAAAAGCCTCTTATTTTCTCCATAATTATCAACAGGTTAGGTATCCTTCTTGAAATCTTATTTAACAAAGTAGTAATTTATTTGGCAAACCCCTTTGTTCACAGTGTGTAAATGATCAAACTCTGCCCAGTCCAGATGATCCCAAACCCTAACTGAATGGGTCTAAAACAATGATGCTTCCCTGTAATATCTGGTGTGAGGACTGCACATCAGGCAATCATTTGAGTAACTGGAACGTTCGTTAAGCAGGGTTCTCTAAAAAGCTAGTGTGTCGCATCTCTAATTTTAGACCAGGATGGAAAGGAAGAAAAAGAACCCAGAAACGAAAATGGGAAATGGAGATTACTTCAGCAGAACCCATTCAATTGGAGTTCAGTCAGGTCATCTGGGAGAACGTCCTGAGAGACTGTCTTTCAGGATCAGGAGTGACCAGGATCTTTGGGATCTGCTAGCTTCCATGGCATCATCTGGACACTGTGCCTGCTTGTCAGGGCACCCAGGATGCCCAACCCCTTTTTCCCTGGGAGGGATGTCTGTGTGCTCTTCAAAACCCAGCTCACACCTGCAGACAATTCCAGGGCATCTCCAAAAAAGAGTTGTTTCTATGCACTCTTAAGTTTTTATAACAGCTCCCTCTTTGCTATAATTACTTATCTGCTGGCGCTGGTCCTCTCCTCACTGGATTGGAAATTTCCTCAAGGACAGGCTTCTTGTTTACTAGTCTCCTGTCCAGCAAGAGGCCAAGCGCATAGCAGAAAAGGAGAACATGGAACTCTGGGGTCTGGGAAAAGCACTGCTATTGCTGGCTGTTGTCTGTTTATGATGCGGACCTTCTGGACCCTACCTGGGAGGGCACAGGCTGTCCTTTTCTCCTTTGCCAGGTAGTAAAGGGGAGAGGGAAGACTTCTCTCCCTTCTTTCCTTTAGAGAAGAAACCCAGTGTTCAGCTCAGTCTCGAACAACAAATGTGGATCTTTCTCCCTTTGAAATCCATAAAAGTGTGCCCTGCTTGCAAACAAGCCCAATTTACACAATAACTTAGGAAAGTGATTGGTTTTAAGAAAATAGTTCTTTGTTCCTTAAAAAAAAAAAGGAAAAACCTCACAGTTCCTTTAGTTTAGAAAGGAAATCAAGCTTCTCTAAAAATACATGATTGACATTTCTCATCCTCACCACCCAGAACCATTACAGCCAGCTCCTAGCTGGCCTGCCGTCTGTCTTACTTTTCCCTCCTTTCCCATTCATCCCACACTTAGTGACTTTCTAAAACACAAATATGACTGGTTGCTTCTGCCTTCCTTGAATGACTCCCTGTCACCACATCCAAATTCCCATTCATGACCCTGTTACTGTCCCATTCCCCATCTCTTTATCTTTAAACCCTCTTGCCCCAGCAACTGCTCTAAACTTTGGGCTCTTACCCTTCCATCCAAAATAATTTGTCACACCTGTAGTTTATATGCGTGCCAGGTCTGAGCCTTCAACATGCTCAGTCCACCTTAAAAACAAGAGTAAATAAAGGCAGTAAGGAACATGATTTTGATTTTTTTAAAAAAATTTTTACCTGAAAACAGAATAAGACCTGCAGTCAAGCTCTTAATATAGACACACAGGCTCTCTCCCCAAGGCTCTGGGATTCAGGAACTCAGAATTTCCCACTTTCATATTCAAGTAAGTGTGTTCAGTGGAAAAGAGCAAGTAGCTCAGTCTCTACCCATCCAGGAAAATAATAATATAGCCCAACAGCTATTCTGCTTGGCTGAGGAACTGGCCACTTTGATGGATTCTATATTCTGGTTAATTGGTGAAAACAGAATACACATGTAGACTATCAAATCTTAACTACAAACAAAAAAAACTTAACCACAGCTCATCTAAGGCTCTTCAACATGTAAGTGCCTCAGGGTACTTTTCATGAATATATTATCTTTGTACTGTAGATGCCCAGAGGAAGTGGAAAGCTCTGAGTGAATTTCAGATAAAACTCGATGTCCACTGTTAGGAATTTCAAGGACCTGGCAGAAGTTATTTTGTATGGTAGCATCTGTTGCTTAAAATATCTGGGCAATCAGCTGGGGAAGTAAAATCATATTTAATTGTCAAGGAATCTCTGTGATTTTGAAGAACCACCCCACATCTCTGTGTGTGTGTGTGTGTGTGTGTGTGTGTGTGTGTGTGTGAAACGCCTGTTTGCTTGTGAGGTGGATAATGCCATAGTTTTTAGGCATACGGTCAATTAACCACAAGTCTGATCAACCAACTTGGGAACTCTAGCCCAGGCACTGACCATGCTGGGGGTCTGAGTAGGGAAGACTTAACATATATTGTGGACACCCAGCTCATAGGATCTCAGATTCCATTTGAAAATTAGGCAAGCTAAGAATCAGAAGATCTCCGGGAAAACTGTGGGCAAGAGAAGCAACAGAGGAAGCAAAAGGATCCTGTAAGAGAGTCCTTTGGGGTTCAATGAGAGATCCTACCCAACTAGGTCCCATCTGTTTCCATAGCAATTTTGAGCTCCATCAGATGACACTGTGGTTTTAATCTTGCAAGGAAATCAAAGCACCATGGAATGTGCATTATCTAGAGGCAGGTGTGCTAACTGACTCCAAGGGCAGTGGCAGAGCCAAGGCTGAAACCACCAGAGCTCTTGGCCACACCCCCTCCTCTAGTGCTATAATCAGATTCCCCTGCATCCCATGTCCTCATTAGTAAGTGTTTGAGGCACTTTCTCTCCTTCCCATTCCTCATTAGTTCTAAAAGTTCCCCTTAAAACTTCTGGACATTCTGTACAAGGGACATCCTGTGCTAAATTGAACTAGGACCTAGGGCTAGCAATGAATCAGGGAAGCAAATGAATCACCGGTGATAGCCTCGGCCAATCTTCTATCCAGCACTCAGCTGCCTTTTACAGTAATCCCCTCCCCCACCCGCCTCTCATTCTTTCTCTCACACACATACACACAGGGGGCACAGGGCATGACTTAAAAAAAAAAAATCAATGAAACTAACTGTTGTCACTTTGTTACAAAATTATTAAGAACAACTGCATCTGCCGCTATGGAATCTAAAATAAATGTATTACAACAGTTATTAGAAAACCAAATGCTTTCCACATAAAAACTGTTAAAAAGTGAAAAAGAGGTTTTGGGGTTTTTTTAGGGAGAAAAAACATGTGATCGAGTAAAGTCCTTGTGAATATTAGCAGTGTTATGGGCCAAATAATATAAGGATTAAATCAGATATTATTGTGGTGCCCTGTTGCAAAGGGTTTGAGCCAGGAGAACTGCAGTTATGAACCCAGTAAATTCCCTTGCTCTATAAACTCAGGTCCACAAAACCATAAACCCCCAAGTGGCCTGAACACACTCATGCTTCATGAGAATTCAGAGACAGGACCTCTTGAAAGTCTACTGCTTGAATATCACAGAAAAGAAATCAGTGAATATGATAAAGCAATAGTCTGAGACTTTGTAACTTACTCATTTACCTCCGAGCCCCTCTCAAAGAGGCCTTGACTTTTTAAGAGGTTGCCAACACAATTCCAGACTTCCCTCTTGAGGAAAACATCAGGAATTCTTAATTGTTCTTGAAAGAGGTAGAAGGAGAAAAGTAATTAGATAATGATGAGATGCTCATGAGAAGACAGGTCAGGCTGCTCCACCTGGGCAAGACGGTGAAGGAGTCTCCCTAGTGGGTCAGGTACAATGAGTACAATTTGCATTAAATGACCATTGAGTTTCATTCCAACTGCAGGATTCTACAAACCCTTTAGAAAGGTTAAAATCATCTCCTGTTAAAAGGAATCAGTATGCTTGACTGTAGGTTGAAACCACCATACACTGTTCTAGTGAAGTAGATAATCACATTCCTCAGATATTCAATATTTTAGCTCTTTAAAAAGGACGTCAATATCTAAAAATTTCTCTTTTTTGATTCGTATTCAGTTTTTAGTGAAGGGGGCTCCTTTTACTGAAGTAGTGGTAAATAGAAATATTTGAACTGAAGGAACACTAAAAAATCTAAATAATTATTCAGGGAAAATATTTTTCTTTGTCAAACACATCTTCAGTATTTTAAAATAAAGCAAAAAAAAAAAAAACCTGACATAGGAAAACCGTGACCAGTCTTACCAAGGTTTGTGTACAATTTCCTACAGATAACACCATCTTTCCCATCTACCATACTACTCGTTAACTCATTTTGTGACAATAGAGAATGAAATACAGTTTTAGCTCTAGCTTTACCAGAATTTCTCCACGGGCTTCATTGAACACTATTTCTTTCTCATCCTTCAAGTTATTTTATTTGATGAGTTTATTAATGTTTCAGAGAGACACCCAACACATTCGTCACACTGTTTTTAGCAGGAAGCTTTCCCCAAACCACCACTATTATTTACATTAATGGGTGCTAAGCATCCCATTTAAGCCTTACCACTCCCCTATGAAGTAAGGATTGTTATCCTCACTTTCAGATAAGTAAACTGAGGTATTGATGAATCCCATGTCCAGTCTCACAGCTGGGAGCAATATTTTTGACCGCGGTCTACAAGTTTAAGTCTTTGCTCTTAAAATGTCACTCGAATTGTCAAGTCACCAACGACAAAATTTACATTTCATGTATATACTTCAGTTCAATGAATTTTGGACAAGATGTACCACCTCAGGCAAATGCTAGGAAAATGAGTCTTAGGAATAGGTTTCCAGGTTTTCCCTCTCACTGTCAACCTCATTGTAGACTCTGACCAAAAACATCTCTCCTAGGAAGGGTTATTTTGGAAATTTCACTATAGTGGTTCACCCTTTGCTCCTCAGAAGACTTATTTAATATAAATGCCCTTCACAGAGGGCAATAAAGGTATTAATTAGGGAACTCCTCCACAGGGTCAGCTGACTCCTGGTTGACAGCTCTCCTGGCCCAGGACTGGGAGCTGTGCCTGCCTTCAAGCCTAATAAGCCTTTGCTCATCATCACTGGCCCCAGTCAGCACTGCACTGAATCTCATGGGGCAAGATAGAGTTTGAGAACCCTCCCCGAAATATGGATTGCTGAATGGAGAAGGGTGGGGTGAATCCCAGACAGGAGACAAAGTTCTCAGAAGGAAAGGACATCCAAGTGTGCCTGAGTACAAACAGGCATTTGGATTCAGGAGGGTGGGATCTTGAGAGGTAATGCTGAGTCTTTGTGAGTGAAAGATCTCAAAGCCAGCTTCCAGCTTTTCAAGATCTGAACCATGTAAGAACTGAAAGCATTTTATTGTGCTGTGATGAAGATGTCAGTTAACAAAACCAAACTGTGTTTCTCTTCTTTTTTAAAAAATTAATTTATTTATTTTTGGCTGCGTTGCGTCTTCGTTGCTGCACACAGGCTTTCTCTAGTTGCAGCGAGTGGGGACTACTCTTCATTGTGGTGCGCGGGCTTCTCATTGCAGTGGCTTCTCTTGTTGCAGAGCATGGGCTCTAGGCACACGGGCTTCAGTAGTTGTGGCACTCGGGCTCAGTAGTTGTGGCTCACGGGCTCTAGAGCGCAGGCTCAGTAGTTGTGGCGCATGGGCCTAGTTGCTCCGCAGCATGTGGGATCTTCCCAGACCAGGGCTCAAACCCGTGTCCCCTGCATTGGCAGGCGGATTCTTAACCACTGCGCCACCAGGGAAGCCGCAAACTGTGTTTCTAATGAAGTGATTAGTTACCCTTATAAGGCCCTCAATTCATTATCTGTAATTAAGACTAACCAGGGTAAAAACAAATATTTACACATCATATTTTGAGCCCTGATAAAAACATATAAACTTGATGCAACACAAGTTACAATTTGAGTATATAAATGTTTTACTTGTGTGGTGCAGGGTAAATACAAAACCATCTTTATAAAGGAAAATGAAGCCACATGCCTAGTCACCAACAACTGTGCCATCCTTTCAGCATCTCTCCAATTCATTTTCAAATAATTGTTTTCTTGAGTTCTCCAAACAGCACTCAACTCTGTCCTTTTCCTTTTTTTTTTACTTGTGCCTTTTTCATTTTTTCCCTCCTCAGCTCAAGTAGCATCTGGAACAGAGCAGGTGCTCAGCAATCAGCAAATTCACCAGGAGCATGTGTTGCTGACAGCTGGCTTCTTTTTCCTGGCACACTCCACCCCATATTCTGTGTTCCAACTATAAGAAGAACACGTGATTAGTGAAGACACTGACTGGTCTTCAACCAAGCCAATTTCTTTCACTCCAGTCTATGCTTATCAGCTCAAGGCAACAGGCTGTTGACTGGAAAACGCAGGGGAAGACATTTCCCGACACAGTAGCCACTGCAAACCCTTCCTGTGATTGGATGTAATGACTCATGTGGAGGTGGTGTTTCTTCCCTGAAGACAACAAGTACAATGGCATGCCTTGACATACTGAAGAAACAGTTTCACAATTAACAAAAATTCAAGCCAGAAGCTGTGAGTCCTCAATGTCTGGGAATGAGTGATAAACCAACAGCCATTTTACTTCTGAAAAGAAGGAACTACTCCCAGCAGTTATAAAAGACTTTGATCTTATTCATTATAGTCAGGATGATTAAGAAAAATTAAGTTCATCTCTAATATAGCTCTAAATCCCAAGTAAGGAGGGAAAGGGAGGAGAGGGTCCTCCCTCGTAAAGGAACTCCTTCCCCATGCCGTGTAAATCAAATAGCATTCACCATCTCACAC
This sequence comes from Eubalaena glacialis, assembly GCF_028564815.1. NCBI lineage: Eukaryota > Metazoa > Chordata > Mammalia > Artiodactyla > Balaenidae > Eubalaena > Eubalaena glacialis. The sequence continues at coordinate 82,958,749 of NC_083721.1, read as the reverse complement.
AAAAGGAACATCTCACCCACACTGAAGGTTAGGTACTCTGAACAATCCCAACTACCCATACCCAAATGTTCTGACTGGAGGTTAAATACTGGACATTTTATCTCATTTGGGGAAATAAGATGATTTCTAAGATTAAACCAAAAGCTTTTCCAAATTCATTTAACAGATGTTCACTAAGCACCTGTTACTAGCCACGCACTTGTTATAGGTTCTGGGGTATAGCAGTGAACAAAACAAAAATGTCCTCATGCTGCTTATATTCTAGAGAGTAAACGAACAGAAAAGACAACACTGACCTCAGCAACCCTAGAACTCTCTAATTAATTTCAATAAAACATGTACTTTACATGTTTAATGCAACATGTACATTTCAATAAAGAATGTACTTTAGAGTTGGTCCCTTTAATCAATTAAATCCTCAAGGAAAAAGGCTATTCCTGCATTTTCCTAGTCATATTTTTAGGTTTTAGCTAGACATGAACCCAATGTCCTTTAACACCTGTTTCCGCACAGTATCTTTAAGCTGTAATTGCAGGTAGTAAAGAGCATCATACAAGTCCTTGTTTCCAACCACCATGGGGAAGTTAAAGCTGAGGCGGGCATTTCTGTGTATAAGAGCAGTGGAACACCTGCACTGCCACAAAGGGAAAGCTTTCCTTCCCACCTGGCTCTGCCCCTTAGCACTTAACCCACCCCCTGAGATTTCCTCTGCTACACAAAGGGGAGCTCTGGAGAAAATAAGAGGACCAGAGGAAAAGTTATTTCTCAAAATTGGGAGAGGAGTCAGAAAAAACTTCTCACACAACACCAACAAAAAAAATAAAATCACAGCATGCAAAGAAAAACAAATCAGTGAATGTCTTCGGTATCTCATAAAGTGCTGATGTAAAAAGAAAGGAAAATCATTAGCTCTTAGAGCTAATGTTATATGATTTGAATACAATGAGACTTTTTAAAACCTAGAATTGCCAACTTTTTTTTTTCTGAGCCACGCCACGCAGCTTGTGGGATCTTAGTTCCCAGACCAGGGATTGAACCTGGGCCCTCAGCAGTGAAAGTGCAGAGTCCTAACCACTGGACGGCAAGGGAATTCCCCTTTTTAAATTTATTTTATTACCAAATAGCCAAATTTTAAAACAGACAAACTGGGGAAAGATGACATATAAATTATTCTTATATTTAAAAGGATTCATCATCCTAATGAGGATTCATCTTAAGATATTTTTACATCAATTCTGAAATAAGACAAATTAGTAGGGAGATAACTGCAAATACACAAATTTGATTTATAACCAATTTTGAGAGACTAGACTTTTGCCTAGAGAAATTTTTCCAGTGGTATTGATAGAAATGCAAGATTCTTGAGTTGTATCCTTCTCGAACTATGCACATCCTATCCCTACCCCTGCAGCTCAACAGCTCTAACCTGGTGATGTGAACACAGCAGTCACTCAGGAAATCTGAGGAATGAATGAATGTACATGATAGGGTTAAGATCTCTGGCACTTAAAAGTAGAATTCCTCCCAGCTGCTGATTCACACTCTCTTTTGAGTTCCCTGTCTTACAAAGACAGTAAACAGAGCATCTGTCTCAGTTTGTTCCTGACTTTTCATCACTTCCTCTCAAACCAGCACCATTAGCTGGGCGGGCCCCAGCAGGACCCAACACTGGGAAGTAGCCTATAGGAGTCAACACCTGATGTGAATAAAGGTGATCAACCTACCTGGTTCAGCAGGTGGCCAAGGGAGGTCCTGCTACCACAGCTTCAAATTCCTTTTCCTCTCTCTTCTCCCTTCCCTGGAAGCAGTGCGCGGTTGCCCTCTACTACCAGGACCCTCTTTCCTTTCTTTGTTGGGAGCCAGGTCCTCAGCAGCATGAATGAGGGAGGGAAGAGAGTTCAGCCGGTGGCCTTCCCTTAGCTGTTCAGAGTCCCAGTCTCCTTAGCATTGTGATAAGCTCCTGCACTCTCCTCTCACTTGTCCCTCACCAAACCCCAGGGGATTATGAGAAAGCGCTCCATAAACTGTAGTGCACCCTACACAGGTAGGCATTAGGGTTATTCTGACAGAAGCACCCTCAAACTCCTTTTCCCAGCGTTGGTCCTGATATGCCCAGGAGAGCTGGTGCCTGGTTTTCCTATGAAATGTGAATGGATCTGACTTCACCTGATGAGTCACAATCAGATAATCAATTAGAAGGCACTGCATGGAGGCAGCACTGAACTAGAAGAGAAGCTACTGAAGTGATAAAGAATCACCTGTGGATTCAGGCTTAAAAGGACCCATTTCAGGATAATTTCACAAGCTAAAATGTATAATTGGCAAACTGATGGATTATTCTTCTCCTGCATTTAAGAGCACCTTGATTATTGTGCTCAAGTGAGAGTACTTTTGTTCCTTGGTGGGAAATACAAAATTTGTAATAGTCAAGCATAGATACCTGTGGAAATGCAAACACTTTTATTTACTAATGTCCATAAGGCCTTGATTTCTTAGAAGAGAACAATGATTTAAGAAAAAATATAAATTTAAATATAGTCCCTGGATTTTCTAACCTAATAATTCTCCCACCCCTAATAAAACATTTTATTGTTACCAAAGGCCACCATTATTTCAGCACCACAAGAAGCAGAGTAGGAGATGTGCTGAGCAGGGAGCCAGAGACCAGGGTTTGAATGCTGGCTCCACTTCAGGCAAAGCTGTCGGATAGATACTGGGCCAGTCACTTAACCTCCCTGCTTAATGCCTCAAACATGAGGCACTTGAGATAAGATGACAGCCAGTTAGACAAGCTTCTTTCCAAACCCAAGATTCACTCCATTTTGGCAGCAAAACAAAACTGTCACAAAGAAAAGGTAAGGAGCAGAAAAAAGAGGTGTCTCCATGGACCTCAGGCTACAGAGACTGAATTAAAAAAAAAAAAAAAATCATCCCAACAAATCTTGCATTTTGTTTGGGTCACAGTTTTTAACAACCCACTAGATAAGTTAGCCGACAGAGTCCATACTATTTTATAATTGAATGGCTTACAATCCAAAAAAAGTGGATTTGTGACTCTACCTGTATCACAACCCATCCCTACAGCCACAATTTATCCCATTTCTTCCCTTTTCTACCTTATTGCAGAAAGCCTTATGTTTACATTTTCACTAGTGCCAGGGTTACTCTTGTACAATCTCTGGTGTCTGGATTTTGAAGGTATAATGTTATTTCCTGAAATTTACTATGAATGGAGTATACGGCACAGCTAAGTAGGAGCTTGTCCATTTCCTACAGGTGTATATAGGTCTTGGCATGGGACTGTGAATAAGGAGACTATAACTGCCTCCAAGAAATTCCACTGATGTCATAAACCACTGTATCAAAGCTTAGGTTTCCACTACATAGAAACAGAGCTCTGGCCCATAATTCAGATGCTGGTTAATTAGTATTGTACTGATACTCTACTTGTTATTGCAACTTTGATCTATACAACTCTGTAAAGCCTACATTCATATTTTTAAAGTAACATGCTTTAGCAGCAGGTGAGAGAAACTTAAGACGTGATACAGGGCTTCCCTGGTGGCGCAGTGGTTAAGAATCCGCCTGCCAATGCAGGGGACACGGGTTTGAGCCCTGGTCTGGGAAGATCCCACATGTCGCAGAGTAACAAAGCCCGTGCGCCACAACTACTGAGCCTGCGCTCTAGAGCCCGTGAGCCACAACTACTGAAGCCCGTGCGCCTAGAGCCCATGCTCCGCAACAAGAGAAGCCACCGCAATGAGAAGCCCGCGCACTGCAACAAAGAGTAGCCCCCGATCACCGCAACTAGAGAAAGCCGCGTGCAGCAACGAAGACCCAATGCAGCCAAAAATAAATAAAATAAATAAATTTATATATATATAAAAAAAAATGATACATTTATTGGAAAAGCAGCAGTGTTAGCTTGATTAAATGCATACACCACTAGATAACTGTCCAAGGCCCTTTCCAACTCCAGTGGTCTAGGCAACAGGTGAGTAAGAGAGACTTCAAAGGCAAGGGGGACAGGCGGGGTGGGACTGTGGTGAGACATCAGGATGAAAAGTGTTTATATTACATGGAGCTCTTCCTAGTGAATTTTATATAGTGATTCTGCAGATCTCAGCAAAATTGGACAGGTATCTATCACTCAACTGGTTTCTTTGAAACAAACTTTTTAGAAATAAGTACTACATATTCTTTGCACAAAGTTCAAAAGGTACCAAAGCAGAAAAAACATAGTAGAAAAATTTGTCCTCTATATCTATTCTTCAGGACTCCAGTCCTGATACCAGTTTTTAAAAATCATTCCAGAGTATTCTGTACAAAAGCATATATGTATACAGTTGACCCTTGAACAGCGTGGGGTTAAGGGTACTTACCCACGCCCCCCGTGCAGCTGAAAATCTGCTTATAACTTTTGATTCCCTCCCGAACTTAACTACTATAGCCTACCGTTGACCAGAAGCCTTACTAATAACATAAACACATATTTTGTATGTTATATGTATATCTACATATATTTTATGCATTCATGACATACCTTTTTCTTAATCTTTTTGGTATTTCTAGGCTACACGGTTCATCTGTGAGGTTTTCTTTTCAAATTGTCCTAAATCTCCAAAAAATTTCCAATATATTTATTGAAAAAAATCCATGTACAGGTGGACCCATGCAGTTCAAACCCATCCTGTTCAAGAGTCAACTGTGTATTCTTTTTTCCCCCCTCAAAAACAAATGTTAGTGCTCTGTATATGCTTTTTTCACTTGGAGATTGTGTCATATCCATACACAGAGCTGTATTATTCTTTTTGACAGCTGTTAACATTCAACTTTATGAATATACCATAATTTATTTAACTGGTCTCCTATTCATGGACATACGTTTCTAACCTTTTGCTATTTCCAAAAAACCAAAAATGTTGTAGCAAATAACTTGTCTGTCTATCTACCTAATTTTACACATGTGAGTGTATCTTGGAAGACAAGCTCCTAGAAGGGGAATCACTGAGTCAGAGGGCTGTGCATTTGTAATGTCAACATACAAATGCAACACTGTTTCTCCACACATGAAAACGCAGCTATCCAATTTTTGATTTCTGCCCATTCATAGGTGAAAAATACTATCTTTTTTTGCATTTTAACTATGAATGAAGCTGATTGTTTTTCATATGCTAAAGAACCTACCCACCTCACCCACTCTGGGAAACTCCACAGAATTCTTCCCTGCTCTTCTTTGGTATTCTGGCAGGTGACTCCTGATCTGATTAACTTCATTCACTTCATTTATTCAACAAACCCTCACTGAGTATTGTTAGACACCAGAGAGACAGGTGAAAAGCCTGTTCCCCACCATGAGGAGCTCACAGTCTGGCAGGAAGATAGCCAGTGCACCCTGTATGCAGTGTTGCTATGAGACAGGCCTGCACCACGCTGGAGGGTGCCTGGAGGGTGCCGAGTGGCTGAGCAGACAGGAGGAGAACCTGGCAAGGCCCCCAGGGAAGGTGATGCCTCAGCTGAGTCTGAGCAGTACGAGGCAGAGTGAGCCAGGAGAGCAAAGGTGAGGTAGAGAGTGCAGAGGGGTCCAGAGGGCCTTTCAAATCAAGGGAATGAGGTGTACAAAGGCAGGGCAGCAAGGGCACTTGGTTTGAGAGGAGCAGAGCATGCTTCCAGGGACCATGAAGCTGATAAACCTTTCACCAAGACTCAAACTGGGAGACAACGTAAACACAGCCATCAGCATTAACTTTCTTTTCAGAAGCTGTTTTCTTCTTAACTGACTCCCTTCCTCAGAGAAGACAGCCTTGTGGCCCTGAGAATTTGGGTGCAAGTATAACTCTATCCTTTCCTGTAGCTGTGTGCATCTCACTACTGGGGCAGTCTACTGACAATTCCTCACTTCCCTTTGACATGGGGCTGCCAGGTACACTTCACCAACAAATTAAGTGCCTCTAGATGAAAATAAAAGCATCTTGCCAACTACCATTATAATACTCTTCTGTTCCCAGCAGGTATTTACCACACCTCTTGAGAGTGTAACAAACAGATCCATTAAAAATATTAAGGGACCTTTTTCGCCTCTTCGCTTCCAAGATGACCAAGAAAAGAAGGAACAATGGTCGTGCCAAAAAGGGCCGCGGCCACGTGCAGCCTATTCGCTGTACCAACTGTGCCCGTTGCGTGCCCAAGGATAAGGCTATTAAGAAGTTCGTCATTCGGAACATCGTAGAGGCCGCAGCCGTCAGGGACATTTCAGAAGCGAGTGTTTTCAACGGTGAGCTCCTGGCACGCGAACTGTCCTATGTGCTTCCCAAGCTGTATGTGAAACTGCATTACTGCGTGAGTTGTGCCATTCACAGCAAGGTAGTCAGGAATCGTCCTCCGGAAGCCCGGAAGGACCGAACACCTCCACCCCGATTTAGACCTGCTGGTGCTGCCCCACGACCTCCACCAAAGCCCATGTAAGGAGCTAAGTCCTTAAAGACTAAAGAAATACTGTTCCCTGGAAAGACAATAAAGTGGAAATTATACTTTAAAAAAATAAAAAAAAAAATTAAGGGAATTCCCTGGTGGCGCAGCGGTTAAGAATCCACCTGCCAATGCAGGCGACACAGGTTCGAGCCCTGGTCCTTGGCAGGCGACAAGGGTTCGAGCCCTCGTCCGGGAAGATCCCACACGCCGTGGAGCAACTAAGCCCGTGCGCCACAACTACTGAGCCTGTGCTCTAGAGCTCGTGAGCCACAACTACTGAAACCCGCGTGCCTAGAACCCGTGCTCCGCAACAAGAGAAGCCACTGCAATGAGAAGCCCGCGCACCGCAACAAAGAGTAGCCCCCGCTCGCCGCAACTAGAGAAAGCCCGCACGCAGCAACAAAGACCCAATGCAGCCCAAAATAAATAAATGTATTAAAAAAAAGAAAATTAAGCGTGCTTTAGGTTAGTGGAAGGTATGATTAAATACCACCACAGATTTTTTTAAATGAATGCACTAGAACTTTTATTTTTTTAATCCACATGAATAATGCCTCCATCAAAGTTATGCCCTTAGAAGAGTATTTACTTATTCTAATAATGATTCCTCTGCCCAATATATTTTTTGAATTCTTTTATTAATATTTTCTATAGCATCTATCCAAGAAACATTGATTTAACTGATTTGCCTTTGGTCTGTAGTGCAATCTTACAAATTATGCTGGGTTGAGTAAGAATCTCCCTCTTTTTCTTCCTTTTCCTCTTTCTATATTTAACAGGAAACAAAACTCAGAGGCCTCTCCTCTGCCTCTTCTAACAGCAAAGAGCACAGCTCTCTGGGGAGTAGGCTGCCTTAGTTTGAATGCCAGGACTGCTGGGTTGGCCACCATACCTACGTTACCAACCCATCCTCATAACGGGTTCACCTCCCACGTTCCTTTTGGGGTGGTGGTGGAGAGGAGAAGTGCAGGGAGAATATCGTCCTTGGCTGCTCAAGCTCCCTGATCTGGTTACGGAGAGGGTATTTACTCAGGGTCACGGTTGTGCGTGAGGAAGCCAACCCCATCAGTGTTGGCTGATCATCAGAATGCGGACAAGGGGACATTCTTCATTTCTAGGTCATGTCTGGTTGAGATCAGGTGCCAGGATCAATATTTCACCTTAACTGAGGGGCAGCTGCCCAGGCGGGCAAGGTCAGTGCCCCTGCGGCCCTTAGCTAGTGTCTTCTTCATAGCATTTATTACAAACCACTGTTTACATTTCTGCAGCCCAGCCAGACTCTGCCCCACCACTGGGATTTGTTCATCCCACCATCCAGCACTTTTCTTTTCAAGGGATGATTATACACAAGTGAACAGACAGCAGGCGTGGTTGCCCTTTAAGCTCATGTAATCGGGCCTCTCATTTCAATTCACTTTGGTCAGCCCAGGTCATCTGAATGGAAAAGGGCCCCTCTGTCTCTGACCGAGATCCTTACAGCCCTTTGATGGCCATGGAGCTCTAAGAGGGAGCTCATTCCCTGAGTGCTTGAGACCCCAGTCTACTGGGAGGTCGTGGGCAGAAAGTCAGACTAGGCATCAGGACTGCTGGGCGCGGGGCCACCACCCAGATATGTGACTGGGCTATTTGTGGCAGGTTATTTCATTTCTCTGGGGCCAGATGGTCTCTTTCTACAATCCTCCTTAGTGTCGAGAGTTCTCCAGCCCTGCCTGCTCTCTTCCCTCAAGGACAGTAAAGATGCCTCTTCCTCCCATAGAAATGTGTACAAGAACTAAGCTGTCCAGGCAAAAAAACCTTTAAAGGAAGAATTTCTGTGCTGTGAGTGGTTTACTGTGAGAATAGGACTCAGAGAAGTCTTAGAAATCTTCACTCAATGACACAGATGGATAGACAGACTTTAATCTGTGAGCCAAGAAAAATGGTTTGTAAAGGCTAGAAGAAAAGAACCCCATGGCTAAGAACTTGTAAAAACATCTATAACAAACAAAAGTTCTAAGGGAAAGACTATGAATCAGCAGGATCACAGGAGGTGGAGAGTGAGCTTTGAAACGGCAGAGAACTAACCAGCTAAAGGGCAAATGGTGCAGAATGCCACTGCAGGAGGTGACACACAGGAATCCAAGCAGCACCTGGAGTCAACAGAGGACAAGTAGACACATTTTCATCCCAGGCCTGTGCTGGTGGGGACAGCCTACCCTACCATACTAGTATTTTCCGGATGGGAAGTAGGTACCACTGAGATTCCTTAGCTTATAAAGCCAAAAATTCCATTCTTGGGAGGGAGAGGAGAGAAGGAAATGAGCATGAACAGGAATGACATTTTCCATTCCCTTCACGGACAGTTTTGCACAAGCTGCAAATGCAAAGGGGGGAGATGTAGACAGAGGCCCACCACCACAGTCTCTGCCCTCCAGGGAACTCAGTCCAAAAGGCGAGGAAGACAGGTCAACAAAACCCACCACCCAAGGTACTGCCAATGACAAAACTGGTGCAGACTTCACCATTACAAAGCATTTTTACACACGTCATCTCACCTAATTCTCACACTGGTCAGTGGACCAGAACGGAATTTAAGTAACTTGCCCAAGGTCTCTCAGCTGTGATGCAACAGGACCAATTACAGAAATCTCATAGATACTATTATAAGAACTGTAAGAGAGATTCTGAATTCACACGGGTTCCAGGGACAATAGTGCCCATGCGAGGGACAGGCACTGTGTTGGGTGCTTTACCAACACCAACTCCAGTGCCTAAAAAAAGCCCCACACTGGTGCCCAGCAGGGCCCAGAAAGCCAGTACCTGACTCCTACTTGCTCTATGAATGAAGCTGGGATAAGTACTGTTCCTACTTTGCAGCTGGGGAATCTAAGGTGAAGCCAGGAATGTGAACACAGGTCTGTTTGATGCCCAAGTCACTAATCCTGTCATTCTAGGGGTTTTTAGGTGTCACATGAGACACAGAGTTCCATGTAATGTCTGCAGGAGGTGAGCAAATACAGCAATAAAAACAATGCATCACATTGCATTTATTTTCTAATATTTCTTTTTATATCAAGGAAAAACTCTCAGTCTGAGGCTGGAAGTCTTTAACACCTCTCCAATACTAATACTCCTCCCTCTAAAAAAATAAAATGTTAGGCTCAGAACGTTAACGAGCAACAGTAGCTAGAATTTAATAACAACACATTGTTGTCAGTATATTTCATTTTTATGGTTACTTTTTATTTATTGCAAATGGTACTGGTTTTTCAATTATATAAATAATATAAAGTTTCTTTTAAAAGTAAACTTAGGTTGTTTTTTAAAGGGGGACCACTTTAAAAGACAACATTAAGTAGTTAACAGGGCAGGTGTAGAGATAACGGCAGAAAACATGAAAGCAGTACACAGATGGCTGAAATTTGGGAAATGTTGCTCTATGTCATACTGGCCCTCAGAACACAAGTGCTTCTGCCCATTTTGAATCAGTGCTCCTTTGTGGGTCGAGCAAACAGGACAAGTATGTTCTCTGGAACCCTTAACTCTGAGGCTGCAGGATTCCCAGCTGGGCACGTCCCAGACAGGATCTCTTGCACGAGCTACGCTAATGAACATCACGTATTCAGGCTGGCACACAGTTTTATGAACAAGTGTCAGCAGTAGATATTAACAGGTGTTTGACTAGGGCAGGGGTCAGCAAACTATGGCTGGTGGGCTACATCCAGTCCAAAGCCTGTTTTTGTAAGTAACGTTTTATTGAACCTCCTGTTTGGTTATATATTGTCTATAGCTACTTTTCCACTAGAATGGCAGAGTTGAGAAGGTGTGACAGAGACCATATGGGCCAAGAAACCTAATATATTTACTATCTTGCTCTTTACCAAAAAAAAAAAAAGGCCCTGGACTCGGGAGGCCAGACATTGAGATTGAGAAGATCAGGGCCAAGAGAGGGTGTGAGCATAGTTCAAGGGCCAGAGCAATAACTCTCCCAGAAATTAAGTCAGAAACTCCCTCCTGGAACTGGCAGATGGGTAGGAAGAAATCTGAGTGGAAAACTGAAGCAGGAAGAAGGGAAGAGCAAAGCCACGATCAAAACTGGAGAAGCAGAGATGAACAAGGGGCAGGGTAACACCAGAGATAACGGTCTTGCATCTTTTGAAGTCAAGAACCACCCCTACGGGGTGCTATTCTGGGCTTCCCTGTCCTTTGAAAGTTGCTGGCCTTCGCAGCTTAAGGGAGCCATGTCCCTGGGAAACCAGGGGCCCCAGTCATGCCTTGCAGGTGGTATCAACGTGGACCATGATAGGATTGTGATGGTCAGAGATGAGCTTGGGTGGGGAGAGGAAATAACGGACTGTGTTTGGACAAGGGAAAACAGGGTACGTCTACTGGGGAGACAGATGGCTACTAAGTCGGGACAACTGTAGAGGTCTTATTTAATAGGGTGAGGAGTTTCTGCTAATATAGTAGGCTAAGGGAGATCACTGCCGGCATTTGAGCAGGGCAGTCATTCATAATTCCACTTATTCATGAGGCAGAGATAGTGGGGTGTGACAAAGCTCTACAAAACTATAAGATACTACCTATCTTTGACTAGCAATAGTATAAAAGACAAAGTAGATTGGGTTTACTAGAATAGAGGTATTAAAAAAGTGGCTAGGGACTTCCCTGGTGGTGTAGTGGTTAAGAATCCGCCTGCCAATGCAGGGGACACGGGTTCGAGCCCTGGTCCAGGAAGATCCCACATGCCGTGGAGCAACTAAGCCCGTGCGCCACAACTACTGAGCCTGTGCTCTAGAGCCCGCGAGCCACAACTACTGAGCCCGCACGCCACCACTACTGAAGCCCGTGTGCCTAGAGCCCTTGCTCTGCAACAAAAGAAGCCACCACGAGAAGCCCATGCACCACAGCGAAGAGTAGCCCCCGCTCACCGCAACTAGAGAAGGCCCGTGTGCAGCAACAAAGACCCAACGCAGCCAAAAATAAATAAATTAATAAATTAATTTTTTTTAAAAAGTGGCTATCACTAGTGGTGTGAAAATTTTCGGCAGCCACAGGCTCAACACTACCTATGACAACTCTCCTTTCATGTGCTTCGCCTCATCTGTATGGACGCTTCTACAGGTTAAGCAGAAAGAAGGCAGCGATGACCCTGAAGCAACCAAGAGTGCTGACTGGGGGGTGAAGGCTAGAGTACAAAGAAGTGAGCTTTGATAGAGAGAAACTCAAATGAGAGAAGTTAAGTTGTACTGGATCCCAGGGCCACTGGTATATACTTAAACTAAGTGGCGAGGGGGAGGCAATGTGTAGCTTTTGTTAATTTCCATAATGTAAATACTCTCACCATAGCTAATTTAAAGCCACTAACGTGATGTCACCAAACAAAAGTTGCAAAGAGATGCACACAGTTGGCTCCTCCAGCAAACCACTGGGAATCTAAGTATGTTGCTCCCAGTAGCTCTTACCTGGATGATGTGAGAGGACGCTGACAGGTCACTCAGATGTCATGCTGCTGAAGCTACTCCTCCCACCCAGTTATGGAGGGAATGAGACCTTACAGCTGACATCCTCAAAAGGTTGTGGAAGAACCTCAGTTTCAGATTTCAGAACAACTTCATTCTGCAGATAAGGAAACTGAGGCTCAGAGCTTTAGAATTGCTCACCTTGGGCTACATTGCAGGGCTGGGATTATGCTTTGTACGAACAGAAACAAATTCTGAAACCAAACAGGGTGTAACTGTAGAGTGAAGAGGTGAAGAGGTAGTCCACAAACGGTCAAGCCACATCAAAGTGCAGCTGGTACAGGGCTGGCAAATTACTCCAAGGGTACTCTGGGCAAAGAAGAGAGAAGAAAGGTCACCAGGAAAGCCTCGAAGCTGTGTGTGTGTGTGTGTGTGTGTGTGTGTACACGACCATGCACACATGTGCACGTGAACAAGTAGATGTCACAAAGTACTACCAATTGCCACTTCCTGTGTACTGTCAATAGAACGAGATGCCCTAGGCATCTTGAAATTACCAAAAATTAATGTGTGAATTTTAGCCAGTTAATGTCACATATGAAAGGGAACGTTCATACTCTTTTCTCCTTCCAACTGAGGTTTTTTCCTCTCTCTGAATTTTATACACACACACACACACACACACACACACACACACAAATTATATATATCTTTTTGGCCGCACCACGCGGCTTGCGGGATCTTAGTTCCCCGACCAGGGATTGAACCAGCGCCCTCAGCAGTGAAAGTGTGGAGTTTTAACCACTGAACCGTCAGGGAATTCCCCTGATTTTTATTTTTATCGTTAAAACTTTAAATTTTGCTACATGCTCACCCTAGCAAATTTTACTGTAAATCAATTCCTTCTCTAAAAACTGTACTTTCATGCTGGCTTCCTCCAGACTAATAAAACACTGTTTATCAACTGAAACCTCAAGCAAGTCTCTCGTGCACCTGTCTTCCTCCTTTCTGTCCCCCACCTCCTCACCTTCATCTGAAAAGACATGAACACCCACCTAGCAAGTTCCCTCTGTCATCAGGACCAACAGAGCCTGGGGAAATTTGCCCATGTTACTCCTCCTGCTTACAGAGAAGCCTCCTTTGGCAAGGCAGGACAACCCTGTGGTCTGTCTGGGAGGTGCTTTTCTTCTGGGTGGCAGATAATGCCTTCTATTCACCAACCGTTCACGCTGCCTCCTTGGCAGCCCTTGGAAACCTCCGGGTGGCAGTGTTTGTTTACCCCCTTTTTGTAGGGGATGAAATTGAGGCACAAGAAGACACTGTTAGGATACACTACAGGAGCAAGACACAAGATAAGAGCTTCGTGGATTAGTTTTAAAAACTAAAGTGATTGCAACAAGAACTGAATCACACCTTAAGACAGCACTGCCTTTCTTCACCACTTTCTTCACATCTCCTTCACCAGCCAGCTGTGAAGTGAACCTCTACTGAGGGGCAACGCCGGCAGGTTTAAGTTTTCAAATTTGTGTCATTTTGTGATTTCTGGAGGAGGTATAGTGAGCTTGGATATAGGTGATATGGCGGGAGGGTGGAGACAGGGAAGTAAAGGGAGAGGCTTGTATGATCCAGGCTAAGATAATCAAACTAAGAATAATCAGTCTGGTGGAGGCTGCAGAGAGACTCCAGGAAATGACCCTCAGCTGTGCTCACAGCTCACTGGAAAACTACAGGAATGGCCTCTTTACATCGGGTCTGGCGGGTAGAGAACTCAGGCCTGATGCTGTATAATTATGTAAATACACCCACAGATATATAAACACATATACACATGTATACATAATACATATACATAAAACATATACACATTATTATACATAATTATGTAATTATAATCGAGTAACAAGAACCTACTATGTTAGGGTGTTTTCAAGACCAGACCTGATTACAAGGGAAAACTGTTAGCCACAAAAATAGTTTTGTCTTGTCCCCAAAGGGATATGTCATTCTGTCTTGCTTTTGCTAATTAAGAGTTGAAAATTGTTGAAATGTTTCTTGTTGGTTAAACTGGAGAGAAGACAATAAAATCCAGTGGAGACTGAGAATTAGGAACCACTGAGGTTTATGTGGGAAGGAGAAAGGCTTCATGGACTGTGGCCATGTTTATGATTCCATCAAATCTAGTCAGCCACAGCCCACCACCAGGGCACAGTCAAAACTGCACAAATAACCAAACTTCTATCCTTTGGAAATGATAACATTGGGTCATATTTTCAATAGATAGAACTCACTGCTTAGCTCCATGGCAGTCTACAGTCAAAAGCTTATCATTTAAAATTATCTTCACAGGGTATTAGGACTGGGAAGGTCCTTAAGGAAATCCTTTCATCTCATAAATAAACGACACTGCATTCCAGAGAAGTGATTTGTCCAAAGTTTTTTGGATGAGAAGCCATATCTTCTGAGTCTCCAGATCCCTGAATTTTCTTCCCACCCCCATGTCTCTGTTGGCAGCATCCACCCTCGTCAAACCATTAACAGACATAAAAAGCACTGGTGTTCCAGGCACCACACCAGCCTCCTCAGGAGGATCTGAGGGTCTTTGATATGCCCAGTTCTTAACAGGCACCGAGGGCTCCAAGATGAATGACGCACAGTTTCTTCCCTGCTGGAGCTCCCAGACCAGTGAGGGTCACATGGAACTAAACAGCAGACAAGTACAGAATGGGACAAAAACCATTCTAGAAGAATGTACAAGAAACTGTGGGAGCTCAGAGGAGGGACCATAACCAGCCTTGAGGAAGGTGGATAGAAACCTGATCTGAGTTTTGAAAAGAGAGTCAGCGCCATCAGGTAGAGAAGGGGGACGAAGGACATTCATCCTGCAGAGAAAACAGCATGAGTGAGGGTGGGAGGCAGCCCAGGTAAGCAGGTTCAGGCTAGGCAACCCCAGGGAATCTAGTTGAGCCAAATCCAGAGAGAAGCCAAACTACGCACAGACAAATATCTGTAACTCTAAATGGGGCTGCAGTGAGCATGAGGTCAAAGCAAACACGTGCTGGAGCTGAGGAGTCCTAAGTGGGCACTAGGACCAGATAGGAACCCACACATCAAGAGAGAACAGAAGAGGAAGAGAGCCTCCCAGAGAGCCCAGCCCAGGTCTGCGGAGGGAGACATAGAGACAGCCACGAGATCACCCCTTAGCCCTTCCTGTCCACTGGGACCACGTGTGGTCCGAGTACCAAGCTGGCCTGAGCCATTAGCCAACGAGAGTCTTGCTTCCTTGAATTGTGAGCTCTCCAGGACTGCAACTGGCCAAGTGGGGAGGTCAGAGCTTAAACTAAACCTGATTCCTGTTAAGTTTTTATAACTGCTATCCCCTTTTCTCTCTCTCCCTGCATCTGCGTGCCCTGACAGAAGTGGAGACAGGACAGCCTGGAGGTTAAGATTGGAGTCAAAGGTTCTGCATTCAAACCCCACTTAGCTATTTACTAACCGGGTGACCCCTGACAAAGCTGCATTAAGCTTCCTGATTCAGTTCCCTCATCTAAACTCTCAGAATTGTTAGATTAGATGAGAATGCACAGGAAGTCTTTCGACACAGTGCCTGCCACATAGGAAGTGTTCTGTGAATGGTAGGTGCTCTCATATTCTATTTAAAAGGTCAGCTGGTTACTATACATAAAATAGGTAAGCAACAGGGATTTACCGTATAGTACAGGGAATTATATTCAATATCTTGTAATAACCTATAACGGAATATAATCTGAAAAAATTAACTGAATCACTTTGCTGTACACCTGAAATTAACACAATATTGTATATCAAGTATACCTCAATTAAAAAAAAAAAAGCTGGGCCATATTTTAAAGGAACTCCCACATCAGGCTAGACTTTGTGATGGATTTTATTTTCCAAAGACGACAGCAACAAAATCACCCACATGCTTTTCTTATGATGTGACTTTGATATTCCTCCCACAAGAGATGGGGTTCTACGTTCCCTTCCCTTGAATCCAGACAGACTCATGGCCACAGCGAAAGTGATACTGTGTGGTTCCCGAAGCTAGATCACAGCCTGCCCCTCTTAGGAACGCCTGCTCTTGGAACCAGCCACCATACTGGGAGGACGCACAAGCAACCACATGGAGAGACCACTGTTCCAGCTGACAGCTCCAGTTGAGGTCCCAGCCGACAGCCAACATCAAATCACTGAAGATGTGAGCAAGTGAGCCCTCTGATGTCAAGTCACTCCAGCCTTTGAATCTTCCCAGCAGAGGCCCCAGACATCACACAGCAGAGGCAAAGCCAACCCATTGTGCCCTTTCCAAACTTCTGACCCGGAGAATCTATGAACCTAAAACAGTGGTGGTTTTTTTATGCCACTTAGTTTGGGCTTGTTACACAGCAGCAACAGATAATCACTATGATTGTTTGAAGGCAATAGAGGGCCATGGAAAAATTTGAGAGTGGTGAAAAGGCAAGACGAAGGTTTCAAGAAGATTAACCTGACTGTAGTGGGTTGAGACTGGTGGCAGGGAGCTCTTGTAAGAAACCACTGATACCATATAGCAGGCTCTATATGATGCAAACCTGAATACTGGGGCAGGGGGAGTGTTTACTGGGAACAGATTAAATGTGGGGATTCAAGAAAAGACAGTTCAAATGACTCCAAGGTTTGAACTAATGGTGGAACCCCTAACATAATTAGGTTCATCCAGAAAGGGGACTAATTTTTTTCCTGGTGGGCAGTAGGGAAAGAGGAGAGAAAATAAATTCCATTTAAAATATACTGAATCTGCATGATGTTAGGATAATCTAAGAGGAAGTATCAAGCATGAAGTTAGAAATTTAGAACCATAAGTTGAACACTGGTTTTGGTTAAAACCTTGACAATGGATGAGATTACTTCTGAGATTATGCTGAGAAAAGGTCTTAACCTCAGCCTCTATTTAGGGGTGTAAGAGATGAGCGGGACCAGGTCTGGTCAGTCACAGAGGCAGGGTCCTGGGAGTAGAACATCATAATTAAGTTTTGGAAAGGTGTGATCATGATTAATGCCAAATGCAGAGAGGTCAAAGGGACAAAATATTGAGGAAAAAAAGCCGGAACCAAAAAGGAGATTAGGAAGGGACCCAGGGTCAGAGGAGGGAATCTCTGCCCCAACCAAAAGTGGAATTAGACGCACACAAGCGTGAAGAGTGAAATGACTCTTAGCACACCAGAGAGACAATTTCCTACGAGCCTGGAAGGGAAGTGGATGGGAACTGTTAAAATGAGATGGTGAAATGCACATTTTAAGGGTATAAAGTGGGTACAGGAGCATCTCCACTTACCAACCTCACAAAGATAAAGCACAGAGAAAATTATCATAACACGCTTTGAGTTCCCTGGCGTTGCAGTAGATCTGACACCTATCTAAGCCTTTCAGAGGAACCGTTCTTAGCATTTGTTGAACTCCACAACATTCCTGCGAGGTAGATATTATCATTGGATGAGGAAACAAAGGCCACACAGCAAGTCAAAAGCCGAGGCAAGATTAGAACAGGACCTGCCTTCCGTGCAGGGAAGGCCAGTTGGCTGGATTCCTTTTGTGTCAGTAATAGGTTCTTTGATCTGTAACACAGAAGAGGCTTGTCTCTGGGGAGGCTGTGAAAATAGATTCATTAACAACCATAAGGTTCTCTAAAACTCCAGAGGGGGATATGGGGAAAAAAAAAAAAAGGTGCAGCCACCCAGATTCTAGAAACAATAAAAGAAATTCCAAGGACAATGGGGATTCTAAGAACATTGAGGGCGATCAGGGCACTGAGGAAGAGTCAGTCTGGGTAGAAACCAGGAGGAAACAGGCATTTGGGGAAGGACCTTGGAGCGGTGGCCGTGTGCCAGCTGTTCCTCACACGTCTTCCTTCTGCCTCTTCACTTGGGCAGACGTAGCATGAAAGTGGCTGGGTTGGACTGAGACTCTTGGTCTCAAAGACAGAGCAACTGGGTGACTCCCAGGCTGAGTTGTTGAACAAACGGGCAGTACTATGGAGCAGAGGGGTTCTGGATCAGAGCACCTCAGAGGTCCACAGAAACAGCAGAGGAGGGGTTACGGTTTTCTGAATTGTTACCTGAAATCCCTGGAGAAGAAGTAGCATCACAGCTCTTCCAATACCACTTCTAACATTTTCTAAAAACTCAAGTTTCTTAATAAAAGTAAAAAAGCAATGATAACATGGTTTGAATAGCAGTTAGGCCCTTATTATAAATTAACAGTGATGGAGTTTAAGATAACTGAAGCCAGCATGGGGAAAGTAACAGATATTTATTGAGTGCCTACCATCAGCTATCTCATTTAATATTCATGCCTCCACAAGAGGTACTGGCAGCTCCATTTTACAGAGACGAAACAGAGGCTTAGAAATGTTCAATCCTTTGCCCAAGGCCATAGAGCTGGGCTATGACAGAGCCAGGATTTGAGCCCTGACATGCCTCCTTACAGAGCTCATGCTCTTTTCTGTGCATTGCACTGTCTACCTCGGAACAGTTACAAGTTCAACATTAGTCAGGTCTGAACTAATGAGATTTATTGTACTGCCCCAGAGATGGCTGCACCTCAGAACTGGAGAATGTGTAGGGAGGGGCACTTACATTAACATATGCCTGAACTACGCTTGCAATTCACAAAAGAAAGAAGAGACCAGGACCAATTCCAGTGTAAGAGAGTTTGTGTCATTCCTCCCCTCCCCAAAGAGCCCTTGCTCAGCACTCTCTGGCTACATTCCAGCTGTCTGAGGGACCCCTCACTGCTCTTGGACCTCCCCCACCACTGTCACTTCATCAAGCACTATCCTTCTCCATTCCACCACAGCCTTGACTCAGTTGGCAAGAGGGGCCAATCTCTGCTAAATTGTTAGCTAATACGTTACCCCTTTTACCATACAGGTTTTCATTCAGTTAATACGTACTTTACCACCGTAAGGGTATAAAGAAGGAATGATAATGGTTGCCGTCTCAGGCATCCTAGAATACAGACAGAGGAGACAGCTTCTGGGCAAACCTTGCCTTTATTTCTTCAGATAATCAATCAACCAATCAACTAGGTATTAATTTCACTAATACCCATCAATGGGTTAACTATTAGGCAGATTAACTCATTTAATCAGGCAGGTACTATTATTACACCCATTTTACAGAGAGGAAACAGTCACAGAGAGGCTCAATATCCTCCCAAAGTCACACAGTTCATCAGCAACAGAAGGAGGATTCGAACAAAGGCAATCTACACCCTGCGTCATGCTCTTCACCACTAACCCACATAGTTCTCAAAGTGTGATCTGCAGATCCTTAGGATCCCCAACACTCTTTCAGGGGTTCCACAAGGCTAAAACTATTTTCCTAATAATACCAAGAAGTCATTTGCCTTTTCACTGTGTTAATATTTGCACAGATAGCGCAAAAGCAATGGTGGGTAAAACTGCTGGAACCTTAACAAGAATCAAGGTAATGGCACCAAACTGTACTAATAATCATTGTATTCTCATTGCTATGTACTCTCAGTAAAGGGGTCCTTGATAAGCAGTAAAAATTATTAACTTTTAATAATCTTGACCCTGGAGTACTGATCTTTTAAAATATTCTGTATGACAAAATGGAAAGTACACATAAAGCACTTCTGCATACTGAAGTAAGATGTTGTCTCAAGGCGAGGCATTTGTGTCGTTTGAGTTTTGAGCTGAAACAGTGGCCTTCTTCATAGAACACCATTTTTACTTGAAAGAACCACTGACAGCTATGGCTATTCAGAACTGGGTATCTGACATATTCTTGAAAATGAATGAGGTGAGCCTGTCACTTCAAGGAAAACAACTGACAGTATTTGTTGGCTAATGATGAAATGTGACCTCTCAAGCAAAAATAAGAATTTGGGGAAACTTGTATTTACCATTATTAGTTTTCAGCTTCCCAATATTTAAAGATTTTTAGAGATAAGACTGGACATGGTAGTAATGATTGTGATTTTTTGATACTGTATAATACAACATGTCAACATTTGGAAGATCTGAATAATCCAGTGAACCAATATTTTCCAAATAACTAATGTATAATGTTACAAAACCCTGCATTAGTAAGAGATTCTCATGTAACAGAATATTAAATTTCATCCATATGGTTTCAGGTACCATACGGCAACTAACCTTTAAGAAACAACTACGTGTCGAGTTTTGGTGCAGTATCAAAAAAGAATATCCATAATTATCTGAAAGGCCTATTGAAATATTCCTCTTTTTTCCAACTATGTATCTGGGTGAGCCCAGATTTTCTTCATATACTTCAACAAAATAATATATTACATCATATTGAATGCAGAAGCAGATATGCAAATCTAAATGCCTTCTCTTAAGCAAGGTATTAAAGAGATGTGCAAAAACATAAAGGTAAAAAACACCACTACTCTCACTAAATTTTTTGGCTTTATAAAATGCAGTTGACCCTTGAACAACACGGGTTTGAACTGCGTGGGTCCATTTATATGTGAATTTTTTTCAGTGGTGAATACTACAGTACTAAACAATCCGCAGTTGGTTGAATCTGCAAATGCAGAACTGCAGTTATGGAGGAACCGAAAGGCATATATGGAGGGCTGACTATAAGTTATATGCAGATTTTCAACTGTGCAGGGACTCAGTGCCCCTAAGACCTGCATTATCGAGGGTCAACTGTATGGTTATTTTAAATGTTATTTATGTTAACATGTGATTATTTTATTATTGTTATTTTAAAGTGAACTAATAAATACTTTCAAACTTCCTTAGTTTTAACTTCAGATATGGTAAATATCAAAAGCTCTTCAGAGTCCTCAATAATTTGTAAGAGCATAAGGGGGTCCAGAGATCAAAAGTTTGAAAATCACTGTTGTACAGCACAAGATCTAGAAGAAGAGAAGCCAAAAGAATAGACCGTGCAGCTGCATCACTTTCCAGGTGAGAGGGCGTCACGACTAGCCACCATGAATTTCATGGACTTCTCAGCAAGCAAGTTTCAAGGATCCAATTTCTCATCAGGCTTTATGGCTTAATGAGCATTAAAGATCATTCTCAATTCCTCGCAGTTCCCAGCGAATACTTGCTCTCTCTCTTGCCCTGGGAACGCCTACTGCCCTTGAAGGAGCCATACTGCAGGAGGTACTGCCCTCTGCTTTCTGCCTCCAAGTACCCTATATGCCCTCTTCTAAAGCACCAGGCTCGTCGTTCAGATATTTGCTTATGTGACTCTAGGTTGGGAGTCTGAGGCCTTGAAAGCTAGACTTTTGATTTAATTCCAGCACTTTGCTCAGTACTTGGCACACAGAGTGAAACTCAAAAAATGTCTGTTCAATTAATGAAACCAATGAACTCCCCACCATGCACCAAGCAATCTTCCAAAGGCAACCTGACTTCCCCAGGGGAAGGCTGCTGCTGGCTAGCCAAGAGGAACAGTGCAGGTTTTTTGAGTGCTTTTCAGTATGTTATTCAACTGACACTCTGACTCACTATCACCTCTCCTGTTAGTTACATCAGTGTGAATTGTAAACTAAGACGAAATCCAAGGCAAGCTCCCCTGCATCCTCCCCATACCGAAGGGCCCTTTCTTTGCAGACACTGGCCTCCCTCTGTGATACAAGTAACACAAGCTCTCTAAAACGAACAAAATGTTTTTAAGCAGCCAGGTTTGAAGAAATTTTTAGTAAAATGAAGAACACATAAAGCCAGTTAGAAAATCATTGCTGTAGCCTGAACTGCTATATGATCAGGGACTTCATAACTCAATTAGAGAAAAAGATTTTCCCCCAAAATTTAATGTAAGCAATGTGTGGGAATAAAGGATGTTGAATCAGATAATCCCCTGTGAGCATTACACACAACACAATGTGTATAAGTTATGAAAAATTTTCACATAGCTCAGGATGTTACAGCTTCTTTCTGGAATGCTGCTACTGTCCTGTTAACCCCCCTCACCTCCCCCTGTCAACACACAATGTTCTCTTATCCTGTTGTTCGCCCTGCCTCTTCCCTTCCTTCTGCCTTTCCTTTTGCTCTACCTAGTTCTGCTGCTTCTCCCTCTATTCACCTAGGAACTGAGGATATAATATAGCTGACAGAGACAAGACATTTCACAGCCTTCTTAAGCTCTGCCTAATTAGATGATCTCCTTATTTCCTTATCCCTACAGAGTCAGAACCTTGGAAATCACCTGTTCTCACCCCCTCATTTTACTTGAGAGGAAACAGAAAAATAATGTTAAAGGGCTGAAATGCCATACTTCCTCAATTTATTTCTATGTGTTTCAGGAAAACTGATCTCAAGGAAAAGGGGGTGCCCATGGGTAAAAGGAGGAAAGAAACTGAGGCATGGTTAAGAAGACTGTCAGCATCCATTCAACACCATTTATTGAGCATTTACTCTGTGCTGGGTGCCAGAGGCCCCTTAGCACAGGCAACAGAGAAAGCCCTAACTGTGTATTAAAAATTTAACAGATATTAAATCAGAGGGCAAAAAGTAAATGCAAATAGCACAAAGGAAAACAAAATAAATACAGTAATCTAGGAAAATAGAAAACCTAGCAAGGCTCACTATGAATGGAACAAGAAAGAAATGGAGGAAAACATAACATATATTTAGATCGTAGATAAAAATGTATCATCTTTCACTGCAAGGAAAACAGTAAAGACTAAGCAATTTATTCACATTGCAATTTAAGGATCTGTTGAGAAAGACTGTGTACATTCACTACTGGGAAAGAATTTCTGGTGACAATTTTAAAAACCCCACAATAACAATATTCAAGTACTTTTCAGAAAACTCCCTTAACCCCCTCACTTCACCACAAGAGGGTGCACAATTCCTTATTAATACATTAATCAAAGGAAACCCTCAAGTTCCTCCAGGCAGCTGCCCACCTCTGCTCGGGTATCTCTTCCCCACTCCTGACCCTCAGGGGTAACGAGCATCTGCACAGACTGATGTAGGTTAAACCGTTTTCACCCACATTATCTCATATAATTCTAACACTATCTCTGTCAGGGTGGGAAAGGTGAAAAGTACCAACCCCATTTTAAAGATGAAGAAACACACTCAGAGGCAAAGCGACTTCGCCAAGGGCAGAGGGATAAAAATGTCAGAGCCCAAACTCAAATTAATATCCTCTGATTCCCAAATCCTATATACATTTCCCTTATTTCCCTATAAGAGCATAATCAAAACCCATACCTCAATCATACAGTGCCTCTATCAATCCATTCTACTTTTTCTGAGCAAAGAATCATACACTGGGCAGATCAGGAGGCCTTGCTCACCTCTGCAGTATTAAAGCTCTTTTTTTAAAAGTGTATGTTAACACCTGGCAATTACTTTTATGGGTTTCCAATGAGGTGAGAAGTGCACTGACACTTGTCCCCAGTATTCCAGCCAGCATTAACACGGACTAGAATAATTTTAAGTGTTGCTTACAACAGGGAAATTAACTATAATCTCAAATGTCTTTGGCCATATCTTATGAGATTCAGGCTAAGTAATTCCAAAGGCCCTCTCTCATAAGAAACAGTGTAGCACAGTGGTCAAGGATTTCGGCTTGGCAGCCAGACTGTGTGAGTTCAAACCCAAGTCCTGCCACTAACTCTGTGACCTTGGCCAATTATTCAAACCCGGTGTGTGTCAGTCTCCTCTGTTCTGTGGAGAGCAGCACCCACTTCACGGGGTAATAATGAAGGTGCGGTCACCACACAGAAGAACACATAACGTAGTAAGCTCTCAAGCTACAAAAGGCAGTCCTTGTTTCAAAAGGACAGATAAAATTATTAATTACAGTAGTTATTAAAAGAAAACATTAACTTTATGTGCTTTATGTCACATTGCATTTTATGACAATATGTACACTTGAAAACACGTTTAAATCCCTTAATAATCTATATGCACAGTGAATTATACCTAAAAGAATTTAAGCATAAATATAAGTTGCTAAGGAGTATATAGTTCTCCTACCTCTGCTTTTATGACATTGTGTATCTATGGTTAATTCAATGCCAAGTCCATGGACAGGAAAGAAAAGGTAAATTACAGAGTTCCTTTGGGAGGAGATGAAAATCTTTACACAGCAGAGGGGAAAGATTCCTGCCCTAGAAACCTGAAGACCCAGGTTGTAGTCACAGCTCTGCTACTAACCAGCATCCCCCTAATCCCACATACGTAGCTCCTAAATATCTCTAAAAATCCACCATTTCCTCTTCGTTCCTACTACCAAAATGATAATTCACCCCTTACCATCATGGGCTTCTAACTGGCCACAGGAGGGGCTCAACAAGTTAGTTAACTGAGTGAATAAATGGGGTTGGGAAGAGTGACACAAAAGGAAAAGACTGCAAAAGCGGGGGCGGGGAGGGGGGAGATAAGTTTACAGACTACATACCTCCACTTTGTTAATGCAAGTCCTAGCTCAGCTGACATGGTAGGACGCTGGGCTACTCCAGCAAGGGTGGTCTATTAGAATCTTTCCTCCCTCTCAGACGGTTTTTCTTCGTGGTAGTGTCACAGGACGCTCAGGGACCCCAGACCACCTTTTCCAGTCCTGTTCAGTTTGCCAAGACCAAATTCACCAGAGCAGTAAGGCTGGCTGCTCCTACACCTGGTTGAAGTCACTTTGGCACTTCTAGGCCTAAGAAGGCATTGGGCCCAGCTTCGCTAGAGATCATGTGGGCTTGGAGGTGGGGTAGCACACTCTTTCCAGCTCCTTTCAAGGGCCCCCACAGACCTCTGATCCCCTCCCATTCCAAACATCACACTCCTTTTAAGACTGACCTCTAAGTTCCTGTTTAGTTTGGACACCTCTCTTGCCTGACTCCTGTGGGCAGAGATAATTCTGTGGCTACATCCCAATGAAAGGTGAATACCTTTTACAGCTTTGACCTGAGATTTTATTTGACATCCCATGGGCTCTGGCGCCCCTTCTGGGAACACAACTTCACACACACACAATACATGCAAGATCATTCCCCATCCGTGTAATGGCACTGTCTTACTGCATCTGAAGGACAAAAGACTACATTGCCTCCTAGGCTCCCTCAGGAATGTTCTCACTTGCTTACCCAATGTGGCTGTTAAATTTTTACAGTAAGCAGGCACCTCTGTATCTTGCTCACAACCTGAAATTTCCAGCAGGGGGCACCATGAAAGGAGGAATCTGTCACCTTCTGAGAGCGGAGTTAATCAGCTAAACTCTTAGGGTTTTAATTTAGGCTGCAGGGACAGTCTCTGCAAGGTTGGACTGCATGACGTTGGGGACGTGCCTGAGTTTGGCTTCTACGAGATTGTAACTCTTTCTTTTGACCCCGATATGCAAAACTGTGCAATCAGAACTGGAAGACAAATCCATATGAGGAAGGGCCATGATCTCAGCCATCAAAATTAGAACTGGAAAAGCCCTCCCCAAATGTAGGCAGGATAGCTCAGTCATAAATGCCTCCTATACAGGGCTGTGGATACTTCTCTTGGGATTCTAATTTAGAAGCTAACAAGTCTCTCCATGAAAACAGCTTTTCGTGATGTTTAGCATTAATTTTTATTTCTTTTTATATACTGCTTTGATCAGTTCTAAATACATTTTCTCTTTCCATGATGTTTACATCCTTCACATTCTTAGGGACTGTTATCATATCCCCTTTAATCATCCTTTGGCCAAGCTATACATATTTAGCTCCTTTCATCTCTCCTATGTCCTTCCTTCCGCAGTGTTGGCTCCTCTTTAAATTCTTTCTCATCTGTCAACATCTTTCTGGAACTGATGCACACTCTCCCTAAATAAACATTCTAGGTACTCCTTGTTTCCTAAGAGTTCTCCAAAACCTCCTATAATACAAAGAATATTGGAGCAGGAGTAAGTAGTGGTAGTTCTAATCCTGGCTCTCCTCCCAGGCTCAGTTGTCCCTTCCATCAAATAAATGAGAGTGAGACCTCTTCTGATTAGATCAAGAGAACACAAAATATTAAAATCGCTTTGCACATTTTAAAGTACTGTGCACGAACGATCTGTGCACATATTACTTGCATAATTTAAAAAGCACAAACAAAGAAAAATAAGCTTGGAGACAAGTGTGTCAAATAAGAGTTGTTAAATCTGGTGGTGGCAAAGAGTAAGGTTACATTATTCAATGTATTTGGTGCTTTTTGTTTCAATTTAAGGAACTCATTTATTCACTCAGTATTTACTGAACATCTACTATATGCAAGACAATGGCCTGGATGATATGGGAGAACATAAAACAAGGACAAGGACTTTAAGAAGTTATCATTATCATCCCAAGTTCTTAGGAATTTGGTTTGGATCACATAAAATCAGAAAGCTGTTGCTGCTGTACCCTTTTTTTTTTTTTTAAGTATATTTGCCATAGAATTGCTGTAATTTTGATTATGCTTAATGTCATAACGGGATGAATTCTTCATTATTTCTTCAGAATACATTATAAGAAACAGAATTACTAGGTCAAAGCGTGTGCCCATATTTAAGCCTCACATTTCCAAACAGTGTGCCAGAAAAGGTGTGTCAATTTATACTCTCATCAGCACCCCATTGCCAACATTGGTGTTACCTTTTTTCCCCATCTAATGGACTGCTTTTATAAATCATAAACAAAAACATGAGAAAATCTAAAATTCATTTCTACCAACACAAAATACCTCCACTTGCACCTATTTTGGTGTCCCCTTATGGTTGTTAAGTGTTCAGGAGAATCTTTGAGTGCTTATTACTTTCCAGGCAATATACTGGGGGTTAGATAAAGGTGAAATAGATGTGGACCCTGCCCTTAAAGGCTCATAATCCAGTGAAAAAGATAAACACCAACAATTACAGACACTGTGAGAAGTGCGCCTTCCTTGTGAAGTATGTGTAAAGTACAAAAGCAACACAGAAGAGGAAGCCAGGAGCAGCAGAGAGGAGTCAGGGAGGCTTCAAGGAAGTGGTGACATCTCAGTTGGGTTTTGAAGGATGAGGGGGTCTGGACCAGAGAAGGGAGAATGAAGGAGAGTCACCCAGGCACAGGATTCTGTTGTGTCTTTGCAGCCAGTATCATCTTCTCCCAGAAAATATTTTATTGTATAGAGTTTTAGCAATCCAGATTTAAGCCTCATGGGTAGTTTTATTTTTTTTTCATCTCTAACATTTGCAGTTGTATTTCTGTCCACGGAAAAAGCAATCAGCAATCTTCCTGCTACTTCATCCAACAACAGAAGGTGCATGATTACTCCTGCTTCCTTTACAGAAGACTTTGTTTTTACAAAAACGGGTAGGAAGCCATTTTGTTGAATACAAACTTTAAAAATTAGATTGTCAACTATAAGATGTTAATGAAAGAAACTGAAGATGACACAAATAAATGGAAAGATATTCCATGTTCTTGGATTGGAAGACTTAATATTGTTAAAATGTCCATACTACTCGAAGCAATATACAGATTCAATGCAATCTCTATCAAAATTCCAAAGACACTTTTCACAGAAATAGAACAAACAACCCTTTTGTATGGAACCGCAAAAGACCCTGAATAGCCAAAGGTATCTTGGGAAAGAAGAACAAAGCTGGAGGCATCACATTCCTGATTTCAAATTATATTACAAAGCTATAGTGATCAAAACAGTGTGGGGTTAGCATAAAAACAGACACATAGATCAATGGAACAGAATCAAGAGCCCAGAAATAAACCCACACATATATGGTCAATTAATTTACAACAAAGGAGCCAAGAATATACAATAGGGAAAGGACAATCTCTTCAATAAATCGTGCTGGGGAAACTGGACAATCAAATGCAAAAGGATGAAACTGGACATATCTTACACCATACACAAAAATTAACTCAAAATAGATTAAAGACTTGAATGTAAGACCTGAAACCATAAAACTCCTAGAAGAAAACATAGGCAGTACGTTCCTTGACATCAGTCTTGTTGATGATTTTTAGATCTCACACCAAAAGCAAAAAAGAACAAAAGCAAAAATTTACAAGTGGGACTATATCAAACTAAAAAGCTTCTGCACAGCAAAGGAATCCATCAACAAAAGGAAAAGGAAACCAAATGAATGGGAGAAAATATGTGCAAATCATATATGTGAAGAGGGGTTAATGTGCAAAATATATAAAGAACTCATGCAACTCAATAAAAACAATAACAAAAAACCCAAACAATTCTATTAAAAAATGGCAGAGGATCCGAACAGACATTTTTCCAAAGAAGACATACAGATGACAAACAGGTACATAAAAAGATATTCAACATCATTATCATTAGGGAAATACAAACCAAAACCACAATGAGATATCACCTCATAACTGTCTGAATGGCTATTATCAAAAAGACAAGAAATAAGTGTTGGAAAAGGGAACCCTCATGCACTGTTGGTGGGAATGTAAACTGGTGCAGCCACTCTGGAAAACTGCATGGAGGTTCCTCAAAAACTTAAAAATAGAAGTACCTATGATCTGGCAATTCCATTTCTGGGTATTTATCCAAAGAAAACAAAAACACTAATTTGAAAAGCTATCTGCATCCCCATGTTCACTGCAGCATAGTCAAGAAATGGAAACAACCTAAGGGTGCACCAACAGATGAATGGATAAAGACAATATGGTGTATATGTGTGTGTGTGTGTGTGTTTACACACACACACTCAATGGAATATTGCTCAGCCATAAAAAAAAAGAATGAAATCTTGCCATTTACGACAATATGGATGGATCTTGAGGGCATCATGCTAAGTAAAAAAGACAAATACCATATGACTTCACTTATATGTGGCGAACATATAAGTGAAAAACCATGTATGTGACAAACATATAAGTAAAAAACCAAGATCATAGATACAGAGAACAGATTGGTGGTTGCCAAAGGTGCGGGGGTGAGCAAGATGGGTAAAGGGGATCAAAAGGTATGAACTTCCACTTATAAAATAAGTAAGTCATGAGGATGTAATATATAGTATGCTGACTATAATTCATGATATTGTATTACATATTTGAAAGTTGCCAAGAAAGTAAATCTTAAAAGTTCTCATCACAAGATAAAGAAATCTTGTAATTACATATGGTGCTGGATGTTAACTAGACTTATTGTGGTGATCATTTCACAATATATACAAATATCGAATCATTACGTTGTGTACCTGAAACTAATATAATGTTATATGTCAGCTATACTGCAATTTGAAAAATTAAATTTCAGCTTTAAGAGGATATTTAATCTTTAAAGGTCCTTAAATAGTTTCTCAAGTAAGATGGGAAGGTATACGAATGAGATAAACAACTTTCTATTCCTACAAAAATAAATCAACTGGATCTACACAAAATCCAACTTAAAAATAGTATAAAAAAGCGTAAGAATTAATTAACAGCATCAGATCATTTTCAAATAATAAAAACACACCTAAAAGCTGCCCTTTTACGTGTTTTCACATGTCATTAGTAGCAGATATAAATACCCACGTCTGGGATTTAACTGTTCTGAAAAACAGACTTTTGCAGAATATGGATTTCAGCAGCACACTTGGGGGGGGGGCAACTGAAACTGTACTAGTTAAAAGCCTCTAACTTATCCCAGAATTTTCAAAGCCCAAAACACCTCTCTAGGTCACTAATCCTCCAGTGCTTGCATTACAGAGGATTTAAATAGAATTGGCAGAAAATCACATACAAAGGGGCCTCTGGTCCCTTATCAATTATTAGAAAAGGGCTTATGAATTACTTTATTATTTTCTTTTAAATTTAAGCCTTTCAAATTGTGCCTATAGCTCAAATATCTTCCTAAATGCTTTGTTATCAAAGGCAAACAGATCTTCCCCTGAATCTAAATGACAGCCTGGCTTTCTCCACCACCTGCTGGAATGCACCTGAGCTTGGCCAGGAGCAGAGGCTTATCTCTGATGCTGCGCCTGTAATGGGCACAGCCAGGGAGCTATAGGGGAAGGCTCTGACCCCTGAGTCCAGGTAAGCCACCACACGGAGCTTCGGTTTCTGTCCAGCCCCACGACGCAGCCCAAATCGCAGCTGAGGCTCCAGGCCATCTGCTACTGAGTCTAGGATTCACAAGTCAAGCCTGTGTTCAGGTAAGGAAAATTACCAGTTGTCCAATCTTTATTAAAAGTAAAGATACTGGGGTTTCTCTGGTGGCACAGTGGTTAAGAATCCGTCTGCTAATGCAGGGGACACGGGTTTAAGCCCTGGTCTGGGAAGATCCCACATGCCACGGAGCGGCTGGGCCCGTGCGCCACAACTACTGAGCCTGCACTCTAGAGCCCGAGAGCCACAACCACTGAGCCCACGAGCCTGGAGCCCGTGCTCCGCAACAGGTGAAGCCCGCACACTGCAATGAGGAGTGGCTCCCGCTCGCCACGACTAGAGAAAGCCCGCGCGCAGTAACGAAGACCCGATGCAGCCAAAAATAAAAATAAATAAAATAAATTTTTAAAAAAAGTAAATATATCACTCAAATTTGTCTGTTTGGCTTTTTCCTACCTTTTTTTTTTTCCAATTGTCAAAAAGCAAATGGGATCCTCACACACAAAAATCCCACATTAAGCCCACAAAATTTCTACTGACTTGAAAAACAGATCGCTTGGTTTGTTTGTAAATTTAGAAGGATAAATGTCACTTAAGGTGAAAAATAAAATAGTACCTATTTATAAGTTCACAGTTTAATCAACAAGCACCTACCATGTGCTGAGCTAAGGATACAGAAATGAAAGACACGTTTCCCATCTCAAAACGCTCACAGTCTGGTACAGACCAGCACCATTTTCTTCTTTGTATTTAATTTCTATCTGTTGGGTTACCAATAGAACTAGACTAGGCTACTTATTATATTAATCTGGTAATATATTTATTATCCAATTTATTTAGCTTCTAGTTACAAGCATCATCATTTGAAGACTTTTTTTCAGTTTTATACTAATAAGCATAAGAGCTAAAATTGAATGCCTAGTCTGTGTCAAACATGAAACTAACCCATTTTCTGTATATCATCAAGCACAATCCTTTGAGCTAGCTATTCTTATCATTGCCTCTTTACAGGTGAGGAAACCAAGCTCAGAGCCATAGATTACTTGCCTAGTCTTATGCCCAGTAAGAGGTAGAGCCAGGATACAAACTCAGGTCTGCCCAATCAGAGTTTAGGCTCTTAACTACCAAGTTTTGTGGCCTCCACTTACTCAAGGGTCGAGCAAGATTAGTTACAAATGGAAAGAATTCTGGGATATTTTGTGAGGAATTGTTCTATCATAGGCACATGGGCAAAATACTACAATAGCCTCTTGGAGATAAGTTCAGAAAACTACTGGTACACCACCGGGCACCGCCCCGGGCGCAGGCGCGGTCGACCAGAGTGTCGCTTGACCCGGTGTCCCGCCAACTCTGCAGCTCCGTCCAGCTCTTCCCTTAGGGGACGGGGGAATGGGGTGGGCGAGGCTTTTCTGGGGCTCCATCAAAGAGCTTGGATTTTCCTCAGAGCGATGGTCTCAGATCCTGGGGTGTGCCCTTCTCTGGCAAAAGACGGAGCGCCTAGATGTGCCCTCAAGTCATTCTGCCGCAGGATTCCGGTGTCTGCCCCCTTAGCGGGAGTGGGCCTGCTGATAGCCTTTCTTAGCACGTTCGGCTGCCTTGTACGGGCCCCAGGTCTGAGCATGAGTATGGCAGAAGGGGACACCCTGATATCAGTGGATTATGAAGTTTTTGGGAAAGTGCAAGGTGTGTTTTTCCCCAAGTACACTCAGGCTGAGGGTAAAAAGCTTGGATTAGTAGGCTGGGTCCAGAACACTGACCAGGGCACAGTGCAAGGACAATTGCAAGGTCCCACCTCCAAAGTACGTCATATGCAGGAATGGCTTCAGACAAGAGGAAGTCCCAAATCACACATTGACAGAGCAAGCTTCAACAATGAGAAAGTCATCTTAAAGTTGGATTACTCAAATTTCCAAATTGTTAAATAACGGTCTGAATTTAAATTTTCCAAGATACTCAGTGGTTTTTTTTTTTTATTTTTAATAGAGATAGAATTATTGTGTTCAATATTAGAATTTGTCAGTAAGTTATTTTAGTATCAGACACTTGATAGTTACTGTATATTATGTGTATGATGGAAGGATTACAACTGTACACAATTCTAATCAATAAAAACACAGAACCTTCAAAAAAAAAAAAAAAGAAAAAAAAAAGAAAACTACTGGTGAGCCTCATCCACCAGAGGGCACAGAACAGAAGCAAGAAGAACTACAATTCTGCAGCCCGTGGAACTAAAACCACATTCACAGAAAGACAGACAAAATGAAAAGGCAGAGGACTAGGTACCAGATGAAGGAATGAGATAAAACCCCAGAAGAACAACTAAATGAAGTGGAGATAGGCAACCTTCCAGAAAAAGAATTCAGAATAGTGATAGTGAAGATGATCCAGGACCTCGGAAAGAGAATGGAGGCAAAGATCGAGAAGATGCAAGAAATGTTTAACAAACACCTAAAAGTATTAAATAACAAACAAACAGAGACAAACAATACAATAACAAAAAAGAAAAATACACTAGAAGGAATCAATAGCAGAATAACTGAGGCAGAAGAACAGATAAGTGACCTGGAAGACAGAATGGTGGAATTCACTGCCGAGGAACAGAATAAAGAAAAAAGAATGAAAAGAAATGAAGACAGCCTAAGACACCTCTGGGACAACATTAAACGCACCAACATTCGCATTTTAGGGGTCCCAGAAGGAGACGAGAGAGAGAAAAGACCCAAGAAAATATTTGAAGAGATTATAGTCGAAAACTTCCCCAACATGGGAAAGGAAATAGCCACCCAAGTCCAGGAAGTGCAGAGAGTCCCAAGCAGTATAAACCCAAGGAGAAACACGCAAAGACACACAGTAATCAAACTGACAAAATTAAAGACAAATAAAAATTATTGAAAGCAACAAGGGAAAAATGACAAATAACATAGGAGGCAACTCCCATAAGGGTAACAGCTGATTTCTCAGCAGAAACTCTACAAGCCAGAAGGGAGTGGCATGATATATCTAAAGTGATGAAAGGGAAGAACCTACAACCAAGATTACTCTACCCAGCAAGGATCTCATTCAGATTCAACGGAGAAATCAAAAGCTTTACAGACAAGCAAAAGCTAAGAGAATTTAGCACCACCAAACCAGCTCTACAACAAATGCTAAAGGAACTTCTCTAAGTGGGAAACACAAGAGAAGAAAAGGACCTACAAAAACAAACCCAAAACAATTAAGAAAATGGTCATAGGAACATACATACTGATAACTACCTTAAATTTGAATGGATTAAATGCTCCAACCAAAAGACACAGGCTTGCTGAATGGATACAAAAACAAAACCCATATATATATATATGCTGTCTACAAGAGACCCACTTCAGACCTAGGAACACATACAGACTGAAAATGAGGGGATGGAAAAAGATATTCCATGCTAATGGAAATCAAAAGAAAGCTGGAGAAGCAATTCTCGCATCAGATAAAATAGACTTTAGAGAATGTTACAAGAGACAAGGAGGGACACTACATAATGATGAAGGGATCAATACAAGAAGAAGATATAACAATTATAAATATATATGCCCCCAACATAGGAACACCTCAATACATAAGGCAACTGCTAACAGCTATAAAACAGGAAATCAACAGTAACACAATAATAGTGGGGGACTTAACACCTCACTTACACCAATGGATAAGTCATCCAGACAGAAAATTAATAAGGAAACACAAGCTTTAAATGACACAATAGACTAGATAGATTTAATTGACATTTACAGGACATTCCATCCAAAAACAGCAGATTACACTTTCTTCTCAAGTGTGCACGGAACATTCTCCAGGATAGATCACATGTTGGATCACAAATCAAGCCTCGGTAAATTTAAGAAAATTAAAATCATATCAATCATCTTTTCTGACCACAATGCTATGAGATTATAAATAAATTAAGGGGAAAAAAACATAAAAAACACAAACACATGGAGGCTAAACAATACGTTACTAAATAACCAAGAGATCACAGAAGAAATCAAAGAGGAAATCAAAAAATACCTAAAGACAAATGACAACAAAAACACGACAATCCAAAACCTACGGGATGCAGCAAAAGCAGTTCTAAGAGAGTGCATAGCAATACAAGCCTACCTCAAGAAAAAAGAAAAATCTCAAATAAACAATCTAACCTTATATCCAAGGAAACTAGAGAAAGAAGAACAAACAAAACCCAAAGTTAGTAGAAGGAAAGAAATCATAAAATCAGAGCAGAAATAAATGAAATAGAAACAAAGAAAACAATAGCAAAGGTCAATAAAACTAAAAGCTGGTTCTCTGAGAAGATACATAAAATTGATAAACCTTTAGCCAGACTCATCAAGAAAAAGAGGGAGAGGACTCAAATCAATAAAATTAGAAATGAAAAAGGAGACGTTACAATGGACACCACAGAAATACAAAGCATCCTAAGAGACTACTACAAGCAACTCTATGCCAATAAACTGGACAACCTGGAAGAAATGGACAAATTCTTAGAGAGGTATAACCTTCCAAAACTGAACCAGGAAGAAACAGAAAATACGAACAGACCAATCAAAGTTGAAACTGTGATTAAAAATGAAATTGAAATTGAAACTGTGATTAAAAATCTTCCAACAAACAAACGTCCAGGACTGGAGGGTTTCAGAGATGAATTCTATCAAACATTTAGAGAAGAGCTACCACCCATCCTTCTCAAACTCTTCCAAAAAATTGCAGAGGAAGGAACACTCCCAAACTCATTCCACGAGGCCACCATCACCCTGATACCAAAACCAGACAGAGATAGTACGAAAAAAGAAAATTACAGACCAATATCACTGATGAATATTGATGCAAAAATCCTCAACAGGGCTTCCCTGGTGGCGCAGTGGTTGGGAGTCTGCCTGCCAGTGCAGGGGACACGGGTTCGAGCCCTGGTCTGGGAGGATCCCACGTGCCGCGGAGCAGCTGGGCCCGTGAGCCACAATTACTGAGCCTGCGCGTCTGGCGCCTGTGCTCTGCAGCAAGAGAGGCCGCAATAGTGAGAGGCCCACGCACCGCGATGAAGAGTGGCCCCCGCTTGCCACAATTAGAGAGAGCCCTCGCACAGAAACGAAGACCCAAATAAATAAATAAAAACAAATACTTAAAAAAAAAAACAAATGTAAAGTCTATTAAAAAAAAAATCCTCAACAAAATACTAGCAAACAGAATCCAACAACACATTAAAAGGATCGTACACCACAATCAAGTGGGATTTATCCCAGGGATGCAAGGATTCTTCAATATATGCAAATCAATCAATGTGATACACCATAGCAACAAACTGAAGAATAAAAACCATATGATCATCTCAATAGATGCAGAAAAAGCTTTTGACAAAATTCAACACCCATATAGGATAAAAACTCTCCAGAAAGTGGGCATAGAGGGAACCTACCTCAACACAATAAAGGCCATATATGACAAACCCACAGCAACCATTATTCTCAATGGTGAAAAGCCGAAAGCATTTCCTCTGAGATCAGGAACAAGAAAAGGATGTTCACTCTAGCCACTATTATTCAACATAGTTTCGGAAGTCCTCGCCATGGCCATCAGAGAAGAAAAAGAAATAAAAGGAATACAAATTGGAAAAGAAGAAGTAAAACTGTCACTCTTTGCAGATGACATGATACTATACATAGAGACTCCTAAAGATGCCACCATAAAACTACTAGAGCTAATCAATGAATTTGGTAAAGTGGCAGGATACAAAATTAATGCACAGAAATCTCTTGCATTCCTACACACTAACAACGAATGGTCAGAAAGAGAAATTAAGGTAACAATCCCACTCACCACTGCAACAAAAAGAATAAAATAACTAGGAATAAACCTACCTAAGGAGGTAAAAGATCTGTACTCAGAAAACTATAAGACACTGATGAAAGAAATCAAAGATGACGCAAACAGATGAAGAGATATACCATGTTCTTGGATTGGAAGAATCAATATTGTGAAAATGACTATACTACCCAAAGCAATCTACACATTCAATGCAATCCCTATCAAATTAGCAGTGGCATTTTTTACAGAACTAGAACAAAAAATCTTAAAATTTGTATGGAGACACAAAAGACCCCTAATAGCCAAAGCAGTCTTGAGGGGAAAAAAACGGAGCTGGAGGAATCAGCCTCCCTGACTTCAGACTATACTACAAAGCTACAGTAATCAAGACAATATGGTACTGGCACAAAAACAGAAACATAGATCAATGGAACAGGACAGAAAGCCCAGAGATAAACCGACGCACCTATGGTCAACTAATCTATGACAAAGGAGGCAAGGATATACAGTGGAGAAAAGACAGTCTCTTCAATAAGTGGTGCTGGGAAAACTGGACAGCTACATGGAAAAGAATGAAATTAGAACACTCCCTAACACCACACACAAAAATAAACTCAAAATGGATTAAAGACCTAAATGTAAGACCAGACACTATAAAACTCTTAGAGGAAAACAGAGGAAGAACACTCTCTTGACATAAATCACAGCAAGTTCTTTTTTGATCCACTTCCTAGAGTAATGGAAATAAAAAGAGAAATAAGCAAATGGGACCTAATGAAACTTAAAAGCTTTTGCAAAGCAAGGAAACTACAAACAAGATGAAAAGACAACCCTCACAATGAGAAAATATTTGCAAACGAATCAACGGACAAAGGATTAATCTCCAAAATATATAAACAGCTCATGCAGCTCAGTATTAAAAAAAACGAACAACCCAGTCCAAAAACGGGCAGAAGACGTAAATAGACATCTCTCCAAAGAAGACATACAGATGGCCAAGAAGCACATGAAAAGCTGCTCAACATCACTAATTATTAGAGAAATGCAAATCAAAACTACAATGAGGTATCACCTCACACCGGTTAGAAAGGGCATCATCAGAAAATCTACAAACAACAAACGCTGGAGAGGGTGTGGAGAAAAGGGAACCCTCTTGCACTGTTGGTGGGAATGTAAACTGATACAGCCAATATGGAGAACAGTATGCAGGTTCCTTAAAAAACTAAAAATAGAATTACCATATGACCCAGCAATCCCACTACTGGGCATATACCCAGAGAAAAGCATAATTCAGAGAGACACATGCACCCCAGTGTTCACTGCAGCACTATTTACAATAGCCAGGTCATGGAAGCAACCTGAGTGTCCATCAACAGACAAATGGATAAAGAATATGTGGGGAACACCAGAATCACAACTAGCTGCTGGACAATCATCGACAGGAAGACATTGGAACTCACCAAAAAAGATACCCCACATCCAAAGACAAAGGAGAAGCCAAAATGAGACGGTAGGAGGGGCACAATCAGAGTAAAATCAAATCCC
Organism: Eubalaena glacialis; assembly: GCF_028564815.1. Lineage (NCBI taxonomy): Eukaryota > Metazoa > Chordata > Mammalia > Artiodactyla > Balaenidae > Eubalaena > Eubalaena glacialis. The sequence goes on along the minus strand of NC_083721.1, from coordinate 82,921,400 downwards.
ATAACTGGTGGGTGGGTGACTCACAGACTGGCGAACACTTATACCAGAAAAGTCCACCCACTGGAGTGAAGGTTCTGAGCCCCACGTCAGGCTTCCCAACCTGGGGGTCCAGCAACGGGAGGAGGAATTCCTAGAGAATCAGACTTTGAAGCCTAGTGGGAATTGATTGCAGGACTTCGACAGGACTGGGGGAAACAGAGACCCCACTCTTGGAGGGCGCACACAAAATAGTGTGTGCATCGGGACCCAGGGGAAGGAGCAGTGACCCCATAGGAGACTGAACCAGACCTACCTGCTAGTGTTGGAAGGTCTCCTGCAGAGGCGGGGGGTGGCTCTGTTTCACCGTGGAGACAAGGACACTGGCAGCAGAAGTTCTGGGAAGTATTCCTTGGCGTGAGCCCTCCCAGAGTCTCTCATTAGCCCCACCAAAGAGCCCAGGCAGGCTCCAGTGTTGGGTTGCCTCAGGCAAAACAACCAACAGGGAGGGAACCCAGCCCCACCCATCAACAGTCAAGTGGATTAAAGTTTTACTGAGCTCTGACCACCACAGCAACAGTCAGCTCTACCCACCACCAGAGCCTCCCATCAAGCCTCTTAGATAGCCTCAAACACCAGAGGGCAGACAGCAGAAGCAAGAAAAACTACAATCCTGCAGCCTGTGGAACAAAAACCACATTCACAGAAAGATAGACAAGATGAAAAGGCAGAGGGCTAGGTACCAGATGAAGGAACAAGAAAAAACCCCAGAAAAACAACTAAATGAAGTGGAGATAGGCAACCTTCCAGAAAAAGAATTCAGAATAATGATAGTGAAGATGATCCAGGACCTCGGAATAAGAATGAAGGCAAAGATCGAGAAGATGCAAGAAATGTTTAACAAAGACCTAGAAGAATTAAAGAACAAACAAAGAGAGATGAACAATACAATAACTGAAATGAAAACTACACTAGAAGGGATCAATAGCAGAATAACTGAGGCAGAAGAACGGATAAGTGACCTGGAAGACAGAATGGTGGAATTCACTGCTGCGGAACAGACTAAAGAAAAAAGAATGAAAAGAAATGAAGACAGCCTAAGAGACCTCTGGGACAACATTAAACGCAACAACATTCGCATTATAGGGGTGTCAGAAGGAGAAGAGAGAGAGAAAGGACCTGAGAAAATATTTGAAGAGATTATAGTCGAAAACTTCCCTAACATGGGAAAGGAAACAGCCACCCAAGTCCAGGAAGTGCAGAGAGTCCCATACAGGATAAACTCTAGGAGAAACACGCCGAGACACATAGTAATCAAATTGGCAAAAATTAAAGACAAAGAAAATTTATTGAAAGCAGCAAGGGAAAAACGACAAATAACATACAAGGGAACTCCCATAAGGTTAACAGCTGATTTCTCAGCAGAAACTTTACAAGCCAGAAGGGAGTGGCATGATATACTTAAAGTGATGAAAGGGAAGAACCTACAACCAAGATTACTCTACCCGGCAAGGATCTCATTTAGACTTGATGGAGAAATCAAAAGCTTTACAGACAAGCAAAAGCTAAGAGAATTCAGCACCACCAAACCAGCTCTACAACAAATGCTAAAGGAACTTCTCTAAGTGGGAAACACAAGAGAAGAAAAGGACCTACAAAAACAAACCCAAAACAATTAAGAAAATGGTCATAGGAACATACATATCGATAATTACCTTAAACGTGAGTGGATTAAATGCTCCAACCAAAAGACACAGGCTTGCTGAATGGATACAAAAACAAGACCCATATATATGCTGTCTACAAGAGACCCACTTCAGACCTAGGGACACATACACACTGAAAGTGAGGGGATGGAAAAAGATATTCCATGCAAATGGAAATCAAAAGAAAGCTGGAGTAGCAATACTCATATCAGATAAAATAGACTTTAAAATAAAGAATGTTACAAGACACAAGGAAGGACACTACATAATGATCAAGGGATCAATCCAAGAAGAAGATTAACAATTATAAATATATATGCACCCAACATAGGAGCACCTCAATACATAAGGCAACTGCTAACAGCTATAAAAGAGGAAATCGACAGTAACACAATAATAGTGGGGGACTTTAACACCTCACTTACACCAATGGACAGATCATCCAAAATGAAAATAAATAAGGAAACAGAAGCTTTAAACGACACAACAGACCAGATAGATTTAATTGATATTTATAGGACATTCCATCCAAAAACAGCAGATTACACTTTCTTCTCAAGTGCGCACGGAACATTCTCCAGGATAGATCACATCTTGGGTCACAAATCAAGCCTCAGTAAATTTAAGAAAATGGAAATCATATCAAGCATCTTTTCTGACCACAATGCTATGAGATTACAAATGAATTACAGGGAAAACAACGTAAAAAACACAAACACATGGAGGCTAAACAATACATTACTAAATAACCAAGAGATCACTGAAGAAATCAAAGAGGAAATCAAAAAATACCTAGAGACAAATGACAAAGAAAACATGACGATCCAAAATCTATGGGATGCGGCAAAAGCAGTTCTAAGAGGGAAGTTTATAGCTATACAAGCCTACCTAAAGAAACAAGAAAAATCTCAAGTAAACAAACTAACCTTACACCTAAAGGAACTAGAGAAAGAAGAGAAAACAAAACCCAAAGTTAGCAGGAGGAAAGAAATCATAAAGATCAGAGCGGAAATAAATGAAATAGAAACAAAGAAAACAATAGCAAAGATCAATAAAACTAAAAGCTGGTTCTTTGAGAAGATAAACAAAATTGATAAGCCATTAGCCAGACTCATCAAGAAAAAGAGGGAGAGGACTCAAATCAATAAAATTAGAAATGAAAAAGGAGAAGTTACAACAGACACCGCAGAAATACAAAGCATCCTAAGAGACTACTACAAGCAACTCTATGCCAATAAAATGGACAACCTGGAAGAAATGGACAAATTCTTAGAAAGGTATAATCTTCCAAGACCGAACCAGGAAGAAACAGAAAATATGAACAGACCAATCACAAGTAATGAAATTGAAACTGTGATTAAAAATCTTCCAACAAACAAAAGTCCAGGACCAGATGGCTTCACAGGTGAATTCTATCAAACATTTAGGGAAGAGCTAACACCCATCCTTCTCAAACTCTTCCAAAAAATTGCAGAGGAAGGAACACTCCCAAACTCATTCTATGAGGCCACCATCACACTGATACCAAAACCAGACAAAGATACTACAAAAAAAGAAAATTACAGACCAATATCACTGATGAATAAAGATGCAAAAATCCTCAACAGAATACTAGCAAACAGAATCCAACAACACATTACAAGGATCATACACCACGATCAAGTGGGATTTATCCCAGGGATGCAAGGATTCTTCAATATACGCAAATCAATCAATGTGATACACCATGTTAACAAATTGAAGAATAAAAACTATATGATCATCTCAATAGATGCAGAAAAAGCTTTTGACAAAATTCAACACCCATTTATGATAAAAACTCTCCAGAAAGTGGGCATAGAGGGAACCTACCTCAACACAATAAAGGCCATATATGACAAACCCACAGCAAACATCATTCTCAACAGTGAAAAACTGAAAGCATTTCCTCTAAGATCAGGAATGAGACAAGGATGTCCACTCTCACCACTATTATTCAACATAGTTTTGGAAGTCCTAGCCATGGCAATCAGAGAAGAAAAAGAAATAAAAGGAATACAAATTGGAAAAGAAGAAGTAAAACTGTCACTGTTTGCAGATGACATGATACTATACATAGAGAATCCTAAAAATGCCACCATAAAACTACTAGAGCTAATCAATGAATTTGGTAAAGTTGCAGGATACAAAATTAATGCACAGAAATCTCTTGCATTCCTATACACTAATGATGAACAATCTGAAAGAGAAATTATGGAAACACTCCCATTTACCACTGCAACAAAAAGAATAAAATACCTAGGAATAAACCTACCTAGGGAGACAAAAGACCTTTATGCAGAAAACTATAAGACACTGATGAAAAAAATTAAAGATGATACCAACAGATGGAGAGATATACCATGTTCTTGGATTGGAAGAATCAATATTGTGAAAATGACTATACTACCCAAAGCAATCTACACATTCAATGCAATCCCTATCAAATTACCAATGGCATTTTTTACGTAACTAGAACAAATCATCTTAAAATTTGTATGGAGACACAAAAGACCCCGAATAGCCAAAGCAGTCTTGAGGGAAAAGAACGGAGCTGAAGGAATCAGCCTCCCTGACTTCAGACTATACTACAAAGCTACAGTAATCAAGACAATATGGTACTGGCACAAAAACAGAAACATAGATCAATGGAACAGGATAGAAAGCCCAGAGATAAACCCACGCATCTATGGTCAACTAATCTATGACAAAGGAGGCAAGGATATACAATGGAGAAAAGACAGTCTCTTCAATAAGTGGTGCTGGGAAAACTGGACAGCTACATGGAAAAGAATGAAATTAGAATACTCCCTAACACCATACACAAAAATAAACTCAAAATGGATATGAGACCTAAATATAAGACTGGACACTATAAAACTCTTTGAGGAAAACATAGCAAGAACACTCTTTGACATAAATCACAGCAAGATCTTTTTTGATCCACCTCCTAGAGTAATGGAAATAAAAACAAAAATAAACAAATGGGACTTAATGAAACTTCAAAGCTTTTGCACAGCAAAGGAAACCATAAACAAGACGAAAAGACAACACTCAGAATGGGAGAAAATATTTGCAAGTGAATCAACGGACAAAGGATTAATCTCCAAAATATATAAACAGCTCATTCAGCTCAATATTAAAGAAACAAACACCCCAATCCAAAAATGGGCAGAAGACCTAAATAGACATTTCTCCAAGGAAGACATACAGACGGCCACGAAGCACATGAAAAGATGCTCAACATCACTAATTATTAGAGAAATGCAAATCAAAACTACAATGAGGTATCACCTCACACCAGTTAGAATGGGCATCATCAGAAAATCTACAAACAACAAATGCTGGAGAGGGTGTGGAGAAAAGGGAACCCTCTTGCACTGTTGGTGGGAATGTAAATTGATACAGCCACTATGGAGGACAATATGGAGGTTCCTTAAAAAACTAAAAATAGAATTACCATATGACCCAGCAATCCCACTACTGGGCATATACCCAGAGAAAACCGTAATTCAAAAAGACAGATGCACCCCAATGTTCACTGCAGCACTATTTACAATAACCAGGTCATGGAAGCAACCTAAATGCCCATCGACAGACGAATGGATAAAGAAGTTGTGGTACATATATACAATGGAATATTACTCAGCTACAAAAAGGAACGAAATTGAGTCATTTGTTGAGACATGGATGGATCTAAAGACTGTCATACAGAGTGAAGTAAGTCAGAAAGAGAAAAACAAATATTGTATATTAACGCATGTATGTGGAACCTAGAAAAATGGTACAGATGAACCGGTTTGCAGGGCAGAAGTTGAGACACAGATGTAGAGAACAAACGTATGGACACCAAGGGGGGAAAACCGCGGTGGGGTGGGGATGGTGGTGTTCTGAATTGGGCGATTGGGATTGACATGTATACACTGATGTGTATAAAATTGATGACTGATTAAAAAAAAAAAACAAAAAACAACAACAATAAAAAAAAATATGTGGTACATATATATAATGGAATATTACTCAGCCGTAAAAAGCAATGAAATTGGGTCATTTGTAGAGACGTGGATGGATCTAGAGACTGTCACACAGAGTGAAGTAAGTCAGAAAGAGAAAAACAAATATAGAATATTAACGCATATATGTGGAATCTAGAAAAATGGTACAGATGAACCGGTTTGCAAGGCAGAAATAGAGACACAGATGTAGAGAACAAACGTATGGACACCAAGGGGGGAAAGTGGTGGGGAGGGGGGTGTGGTGGTGGTGTGATGAATTGGGAGATTGGGATTGACATGTATACACTAATATGTATGAAACAGATAACTAATAAGAACCTGCTGTATAAAAAATAATAAAATTCAAAAATTCAAAAAAAATAAAGAAAACTATTGGTTTGCAAACATCTTATCAGCCCATGAATGAGTGTATAAACCCAACAGTAACATATGCCAACAGAAGTACAATTGTGAAGGTATTGATTATAAATTTTGTTTATTAAACTTCTTAAATCCCAAGATCCTGGACTTTTTTTTTCGCTTTTTTTTAAATTGAAGTAGAGCTGATTTACAATGTTGTGCCCATCTCTGCTGTACAGCAAAATGACTCGGTTCCAAGATCCTGGACTTTTAGACTCAACTTCATTTCTTTCCTATTCAGGATCCATGGGCTAATGTGTCTGACTGATAAACACACAATGAAAGAATGAATTAGTATCAATAGCAAGCAGTACGTTGTACCATGAATAACTGCTATTTGTCATTGTCAAGAAAACCTGGAATTCACGCTGGACAAAATTCTGGGCCCCATGAGATTCCAGATAAGGAGGACTCATAACCCAGAATAGAAAGCCATGGGAAGGTTTTCAAGACCCAATCATAAGGATTACAAAAATAACAATACTTAGGTCTGGCTTTATGGGCATGTGACCTGTGCAGTCACACAGGTCCTATGCTCAGAAGGGCCCCCAACACTTGGTTTAACGCTCTCCTGTCACCACGCAGAAATTCTTAATATTTTGTCTTTGAATTTGTGTTTTGTAAGTAAAGTCCAAAGGAATGACGGAGCGTGTGTGAGCAGGAGACATATGTAATGTGCATGTTGCCACTCTTTGTCCCCCTCTTTGCATAGAGCATTTGTGATGCCCTTTAAGCAGAGATTTCTGGTGGGCCCACCACATGTGCGAGTTCAGCAAGACTCAGAGCAAGTACAAGGCAAGCATGGGATGTCTTCACATCACAGTAAGTGGAGGTAAAGCCCCAAGACGTCACTTTTTCCACTGGAACCAGAACTTGCTTGGAACATAGAGAGAAGGCAAAGGCATTCTAAGAAACATGAATGACCAGTGAAGGACTACAGTATCCTTTCTTACACACATTACTTTCTCATGCAAGCCAAGCACTTACACTGAAAGGATGATGGTAAAAGGAAAGGAAAAGATAGGGTAATCCATAGTCCCTTTTCCATTAATCCTTACTATCAGTAAGCCACAGGTAGAGTATTGGTAGAATGTGCACACATTAAGTGAAATAAAAACAGCTGAGTTAGCTTGGTGCAGTATTTCCACTGTTCTAGTTAGAACAATGTATGAGCTACAAAATACAAATTGTATAATTCTGGTGATTTCACATATGAGTTAAATCCACATATTTACATTTTAAACTGGCGTTGCAAGATATAAAAGTCAACAGTAAAATTCATAATAATAATGAAAATCTTTAATATTCCTTCACTTAGAATGACATTAAATAGCAAATAAAATACATCATGACAAGTCAAGATAGAGAACATGGAAGAAAGGAAAAAGCTTTATACTTTAGTACTTTTAATGACACTTTTTCTGTTTTTTTTTTTTTGATCAAGAGACCCCACATTTTCATTCTGTATTTTACCCCACAAATTATATAGCAGCCTTGACAACAGTAAACAGGTGAAAAAATTAAATTATGATTAATTCACTGCCTGCTTCCAATCGAACTTCAAATCAAGCAATGAAAGACTAGATAATTCAACAATAAAGCAAAAAAAAAAAAAAAAGTATTACTGCTTGGAATTCTGAGTTTGGTGAAACCAACTCATCAACACATACACACAACCTCCTTCCACCATGTGCAGCAACCCAGGTATTCACCCTGAAATGGAGGAAAGAGGTTTTCACATCAAGTCAGTCACCAATACTTCTCCCAGTGCCCAAGACTGTGCCTAAGGGCTTCCCTGTGAGGGAAGAACATGCAGATAGGACAAGTGGTATAAATGATCCATTTGCAGTGCAAATCTCTGTATGACACAAGCAGCCTCAGACTTCAGCAATGACTTATTGCTCATGTGCACTTGTCATATTTGGCACCTTAGAGGAGAGGGATAACTCCTTATGCTCGATGGACATTTTAAGATTTAATAAACCACCTAGAGGGGCGGGATAGGGAGGGTGGGAGGGAGACGCAAGAGGGAGGGGATATGGGGATATATGCATACATATAGCTGATTCACTTCGTGATACAGCAGAAACTAATACAACATTGTAAAGCAATTATACTACAATAAAGATGTTAAAAAAATGATTAAAAAAAGATTTAATAAGCACAAGCACTTTCATATACAGTCTTATTTTATTCCTACCATAGCCATGTGAGGGGCTCAGGAAAAGCAGATTTTAATAACATTTTTATTGTCAGTATTCCAATGATAAAAGTAATGTTGCTTTTAATGTTCCTGACCTGGGTAGTGGTGACATGGGTATTCACTTTAGACTCATTCTTTAAACTTCATATATGTGTTTTATGTACTTTTGGGTATGACAGATAGAGTCTGCAACAAAAAACAAAAGGTAATAAATGTTCAGTGTAGGAATTAGAAAAGAAGGCTGTAAATCTCCCATAATCCCATCAAAGGAAACTATTAACAACTTGATGCTTTCCCTTCTTTGTTGTTATAAAATTGGAATCCTGTTTTCCGTGATGTCTCTTTTTCTTCAACATACGACGTTTTTATACAGTATTAAAAATTCAACATAGTATTTCTTAGCAAAGATAAACCCTAGTGTATTTAACCAATTCCCTATTGTTGGATATTCAGGGTGTATCTAACTTATTTCCAAAATTACCAGAGGGCACTTATCTCTCTTGCAGGGAAAAGGAACAGCTCATGGAGGTTGACAACCTTAACCACTGCTGTGTGCAGAGCCAGGAGATACTCACTGGGTCGGAGGCTTGTTCCTCTCCATATGCTGCTCTACACTTCCTCTGATCGCAAAGGTTTAACCTGACAAATTAAAGGGGATAACAGTGAAAGACAACGCATCCCTGACCCTTTCCCATGAACTCTTGCCCCCTAAGATGGGGCACAGCCCACCGAGTTCACGGTTCAGCTCAGGAGGGATGTGTTTCTACGGTGTCTGGTCTGAGATGAAGGGCCCCATCGCTGTCCCCCTGAGGTGTACTGCCCAGGCCCAAACAGTTCCTTGGGAGACCAGGCAGGGAGAATAAACTTTTCAAAGGTACAAGGTTGCAGGGTTCGAGGTTAGTAGGGAGGTTCTATAAATATTTACTGAACAAAAACTCTGTCTGTTAACTGGTGACACAGAGCAAGGTGTGGTTTTCCTTCCTGCCCCCAGAGGCGGCTGGGAAAGTTGGTCTGACAAACTAGTGGGAAGTGCTGCCTGGCCAAGATGGAACCAAGACACAGAAGAATGCTGAACATGATTCAGGAAACGAAGTGAGTCCAACCATCTTCTGTCTGCCCTCTCCCCCGAGCCTCCGCAACTCCCACCCCTGGTCACTGAAGCCGGAAACCATAGAGGAGAAGACACTCATAAACAAAACACTGGTCACAAAAATGAGAGCCTGGAGGAGCTGACCAAACAAATAGCTCTGGTCGCAGTACACAGTTTAGCTGTTTCCCAACAGGTTGAAATATCACTGGCACCATTTAATACTGCAAATGCCACTGGGTGGCAATAAAAATGAGCTGTGGGAGGCTGTACATAGAAAAAAAGTCTTAGCCTACCTCTGGTTTGGTGGGTGGTCTGAAAGTTTTCTTTTTGGCAAGGCCACGTCCTTTCCTTTACAATCCTTGCTAACTGAAGTAGCCAAGAACCTACTTTTAGTAAGATGACCTTCCTTCAGGAAGAACCACAACTAAACCACCCTAGACTTAAGACAAATCTATCCTATCATCTAGGGACTCCAGAGACAGTGGTTCCAAAACCTACTTGAAAATGCAAAAATGTTTAGGTACAGTTTACTAGGAAATCCACCTCCCATCCCCAGTCAATTCTAATCTAATCCCTGATTCTTAAAAAAAAAAAGCCCATTTTTCATATAACTTAAAATATAGTCTATGTGGCATGACAAATTTTGCTTGGGGACATCCAGAGTCAGTGGGGGCCTTCAAAGGGATAGGAAGCCACCTTCCAGAGCTGCCGAAGCCGAAGTGCACCTGACTGCTCACAGCAACCGCGGACATAAAACCTGCTGGCTCCAAACATCAGTGATCTCAAAGGCAGGTGCTCCCAGTGGCAGGCGCTGCTCTGTCATGGAGCTGCTTCTCCCATGAGCAACTCCATGTCCTCCCAGGAGCAGCAGAGATTGATGATTCATTACTGTCCTAAGCAGTACTGGGGAGTCCAGCTAGCGTGTCATAATTCAGAAGGATTAGTCTTTTTAGCACTGGAACCCTAGCTCAAACTGAATGTCTCTCCCTTCTGGATCAAAAAAAGCCAGCTCTCACGAACATGGGTATGAGACATAATTTGATTTATAAGCTTTGTGGGCCTCTATGAGGAAGACTGTATATGGGAGTGGAGTAGAAGTGAGGATAAAGCCAGCAAGAAGCATATAACATATTATGCAAGCAAGATACCTATTTATTATTAACTTTTATTTAGATTTTCATTTAAATGATACATTCAAGCTAGGGACTCCTGTAGAAATTACCTGAAATATTTTATGGAAGAGGAGAAAATACTCTAATGTTTGGAAGCAGGACCAGAAAAGGATCTCTTTGATGCTTTTAAGTTGAAAAGTTCGGTCTGTAAAGATCTAGGTATCCAAATGTGGCCATGCTAAATTTGAGTGTGGGCTCTTTTTCATTCCTGGCCTGCCTTCTTTTCGAAATATGATTGGGCAAAAAGCAAAATCCAAAATAAACAAAAGCAAAAACCAGGTAAAACACGGAAATAAGTCAGAGACATAGAAAATGCCAACATTAATAATTTCCAAATCACTAGGAGTTAAGGATAATTACCCAGCTATGTATCAATGGAATCACTATGCTTTAACTTTCTAAGATTCTCATGCTTCCAAAATTAATTATCTGCTTACTTGTAGCTTCTAACTTATAATTTATAAATAGGTACCCTTTTTCTGCTTTGAAGAAATTTAGATTTTAAGATGCTAACATTTATGTTTTGGTACAGTCATCACCCTTGGGCTTGGAGATCTTTGGTATTTATGGTCAAGGTGCTCTGTTCTTTCAGATTAAAAAAAAAAAAAATCTATGGACGACTTTAGTTTCTTTAACAGGTTGGGAGTGTCCCAAATGTAATCATAAAAGTTCCCTTCCTGTCACTGTTTTAGGGAGTCCTACTCAGACTGCTCTCAGCAGCAGTAAAAATGGCAGAGGAAGGAATAGTGGGTTGGCGTAATGGACAGACCGTTAGATATATGATGTACTTACTACCTGCCTGTCTCAGTGTGTCAGTCAACTAGAACTACTGTGCTTTAACACCAGAGCAGCAACTGGCAAACAGCAAAGTCTACCACAAAGCCTGTTGCTGTTACTATTGTGGGAAGTCAAACTTGTCAAATATCAGTTTTCTCCCTGCTCCAATAATGGGTTATATAGAAGCTCTCTTCCAGGTTATAGAATTTGTTTTATTTCTAAAAATTCCCAACAGACAGTAGGAACCGGTAAGGCATAATATGTAACAATCATTAGAGGCTGAATTCCCCAACTCTTGATTTAGAGTATATAACCGTCACCCTGCCCCAACCTCCCCACATCGCCTGCACTGTGACAGCCCGGTTCCAAAAGGGCTGGTTGTCCTCACACACTTCAAAATTCAGCCTAAGTCCCATCTGGTGAAACCTATCCCACACGTTCTTGACACAAAAAACTCCAATGTCACTGACAACCTCAGAAGTTCCGTAAGGTCCTCTTACCTCTCTTCAGCCATGAAAATTATTTTAAAATATGTATAGAAATTCAAGAACTTCCCCCTTTTCCTGCTTGACTATACTGAGAATGGTATTTAACCTAAACACATACATGTCAAGGCTGTGTTGTAAAGGATAATTACCTATTTGTTTATTTATTAGACTCTTGGCCTTAAAAATAAATGTCAGGAGGGAAAAAAACCAAGAAATTGGGGTCAACACTTGAAGATTCAACACAGAGAAATTAATACACATAATTACTGATTAGACACTAATGACAATAATGTATGCTGCAGTCCAAAGTTCAAACAAGCAATTAGGGTTGATATAAGAAGTATAAACAATTAATGAACGGTCTAATTGCTTTTCTGAATCGAGACTGGCCTCTATTCCTCACACAGACTCTGTGACAGTCTATCCTAGAATCTCTATGGGTAATTCCTGGGCCACTTCCTCCCAGGTGCATATTGAAAAGCTCTGAAAACTAGTAACACTCTGAATGCAGATTTATCTGTTAGGACTGTCACTTCTTCCTCTGGGTAACTTTCAGAAAAAACTTCAAGATGTTTCACTAACCAGAGTGAAAAAAAAATTGGACGTGGAATTAGCCAGGATATGATCTCTCATTGAAAGGCAAAAGCACTATTACAATTAGCAAAATTGCACTGTGTTAAAAAGGTCCCTGACATCAAGCCAAGAACATGAATTAGCTTGGCTCAGACAGAAAAGAGCCTGTTCCTGAGATAAATCAGGCAAGCACACATCTTTAACAAAAATTAAAAGTACACCAAAACCACAATGGCATCTTGGCTTTTATCCCCCTTGCTGATTTAATAGGTGACTCTAAACTCTTCAAAAGTGGTGGTGACTCTAAACTCTTCTCAGCTCAATTCCTGCATCAGAATCCCCAGGAGGACTTGTTAACACAGGACCCACCTCCAGAGTTTCTGATACAATAGATCTGGGGTGAGCCTAAGAATTTGCATTTCCAACAAAGTTCCCAGTTGATGCTAGGGGGGCTATACTTTGAGAAGCATGTCCTGGCTTATATATTACATGGGGTGTACAAAGGTGAGAGGATGCTTACCTTTCTGTGGGGAACATCCCCTCAAGAGTGCTGGAGAGCTGCATTGTGAAAGGATCCTTCAGGAAATGCCCACATAGGCCCACACTTTGCCTTTGACACTGGGAATTTATTATCTGTTGATCTTTAATCTATGTATTACAAACCTCTCTGGACTTTGAGACCTTCCAAAGCAAAGGAGAGCAACTCCTGAAGCCTAGGAACCATCTCACCTGGGGTGACATGCATCCCATCCCCTAGAAGTACAAATTCCAGAATAAGATGCACCTGGGTTCAAATCTTGGCTCTTTCACTTATTAAAGTGTGAGCCCTTGGGCAAATTACTTAATCTTTGAGCCACTGCTCCTCATCTATAAAATGGGAATCATAACAACAATATCTACAACTCATAGCGTGGATGGAAGAATTCGATGAAATAAAAAGGTATCTAAATCTCTTAGCCCAAAGTCTAACACAGAGAAAACTCAGTGTCAATGTTATGATGCCCAGTTTTTACTGAGGATATCTAGAATTCTCTACCCAGATCACTTGTAATCCAGGAACTCTTCCTCTACTGACAACTCCCACCTACCCAGACTTTTCAACAAGATATCCAAGACAGGAGAGAGAGCTTTCTCCCAAGAAAACATCATTCACAGTCCTCTTGGATCCCTTGGTCCTCCTGCCAAACTGGTATCTCTGCTCCAATCCAGACCCTCCATAAATGCCGGTGTAAGAAGTCGACCTGGAGTACTTTCACCTGAAGTCCTCCAGGCGCCCTAAATTCTTTCACCACTCTTCAAAAAACAGTCTTTTTGAATAAAGGGAGGAAAGGTGTGGGCCATCATTAACTCAGCCAACCAAAGATAAGCAAACCACCATAGCACCTGAATGCATGCATGTCCTTTAAAATTTATGTAATTCAGTGCACATGATCTTTTTAAAAATTTCTTTCATTTTTTAAACATTTTTATTATAAAAGTAATAAATATAGAAATTAGAAAATTAAAACCACTAGTGATTCTATCACAAGATAACCAGTTAATAATCTGATGCATGTTATTTCAGTTCTATATGTATATATGAAAATGGTATCATACTATTTGTTATTGTTCTGCAATCTTTCTCAGTACATTGTACAAGTTCTTAAATTATACATTTTTCATTTTTTATTGAAGTATAGTTGATTTACAATGTTGTGTTAGTTTCTGGTGCACAGCAGAAATATATATTTTTTCTCTTTCAGATTCTTTTCCATTATAGATTATTACAAGATATTGAGTACAGTTCCCTGTGCTATACAGTAGGACCCTGTTGCTTATCTATTTTATATACAGGAGTTTGTTAATCCCAAACTCCTAATTTATCCCTCTTCACCCCCATCCTCTCCCCTTCGGTAACCATAAGTTCATTTTCTATGTCTGTGAATCTGTTTCTGTTTTGTACAAGTTTTTAAATATTCTTCTATAACATTAATGTTAACAGCTGCAAAGGGATTCATGACACGGCTGGGCAATAACTTACTTAACCCCTTGGAGCCTTTTCTCTCACACATGCTATGTATGCTGAGGACCCAGCAGAGTGAACATGCATATTTACAACTGCTGCTCCCCACCACTGGGCCATGTGCAAGGACAGAACTGTTGGACTGATAAAGCTGAAGGACTTGTTAGCTAATAAACTTGCAGACTGACTTAATCAAAGAAAAACATTTAAATTAATTAAAAATACTTCTATTAATTTTCTACACATTCTAATACTGGACAGCAGGTGGTCCACAAATTCCTACCCTTTTGTACTCCAATGTAGCTGAAACATTTTCCCCCATTTTTGTTTTAATGAGAAATTTAATTTTGTCAATGAAATTAAATTAAATCAGAATATACTTCACATATATTCCCCAGGGTCTGAGCAGTTAAACTTTTTTTTTTGTTTTTTAATAAAAAGAGGGAAAATCAAGACATATAAGCTATTTACTATGCTTCAATTCTTTTTTTTTTTTTAATTTATTTATTTATTTATTTATTTATGGCTGTGTTGGGTCTTCGTTTCTGTGCGAGGGCTTTCTCTAGTTGCGGCAAGCGGGGGCCACTCTTCATCGCGGTGCACGGGCCTCTCACTATCGCGGCCTCTCTTGTTGCGGAGCACAGGCTCCAGACGCGCAGGCTCAGTAGTTGTGGCTCACGGGCCCAGTTGCTCCGTGGCATGTGGGATCTTCCCGGACCAGGGCTCGAACCCGTGTCCCCTGCATCGGCAGGCAGATTCTCAACCACTGCGCCACCAGGGAAGCCCCTATGCTTCAATTCTGTATTGACTACAGGGAGAATGCAGGGGGCTGAGAGTGGTTGGGGGAGGTAAATCTAAGTCTTACACAGTATATTCTAATTAGTTAACGCTGTTAAAGAATCAAAGATCCTGTGTGAGGGAAAGTTCAACTCTGTTTACACTGTGCCTCCCAAAGGGATCCTGTAAAACTGATGATTGTGAGGGTAGGGCTCATGCACCAGTCACCTCAGGAAGCACCTACAGTCGTGGCCTTCGTGGACATCCAGTACTGATGTCACTCCTGAAGACTGTCAAGTACCTGCAGTGGTGCACTCTGCTGCCCCACTACCAGCCCCACCAAGTCTGTGCCTCCTGCTTCTCATTTCTCACTGATTCCTTCAAAGAATATGTCATCCTTCCCATTTGGGGAGGACCAACGTTACTAGGAAAGATGGAGAAAAGATCTTACACACACACACACACACACACACACACACACACACACACACAATCTAGAAAGAATCAACTCATATATCCCTTATAAAAATTAAATTATTTATCACTTCCCATAACAAGTCACGCCTGGGGGGACCTGAGGGTCTGCCATGGTATCATATGCAGATAAGGCAACCGCCCAGTCAGAAGAGACAGCAGGGCACAGCCATCCTCTCCCATTGCTAAGCAGACATTTCCTGTTGATGTACCAGTGCCTCAAATTTAAAACTTTATCTCCTCAAACCTACCTCCCTCTTCTGACTTCCATATTACATTTAATAAAACAGCATTGCTCTTCTCCTAAGATCCAGTTCAGGATCACTGGGCCATCTTTGAGGACTCCTCTTCCTTACCTTCACTAGACTTGCACATCCAGTCACTAACTCAGCAAGTTCTGTTTCTTCTCTCTTCGCAATGTCTTCCATCTGCCTCTTTCTTTCAGCTTCCTCAGTCAATACCCTAGTTCAGGATTTATTACTCAAACACCTAAACAAATCCGTAGCCTCTTAACTGGCCTCCCCACCTGTCAGTCCACCCCACCCACAGGCACCTGTTTTGATCATATACCTCTTTGTCGATCAGACACTCAGGTAGCTACAGAATAGAATCTGAATGTCTTTGTCAGCACTCAAGATACTCTATGATTCCAGCCATATCTTTGGCCTAGCAGAACTGGTCTATTCTATTCCAGGGGCACATTTACATATGCACTCTTGTATTTCCAAACTATACTTGACACCTTTTTCCTGCATTTGGAATGTCCTTCCCGCTTTTCCACTCTTCTCCTTTTCCTTGAATTTTATTCATACTTGAGCGTCCAGCTCAAATTCAACTTCTTTCTGTCCCTCTGTGAGTCTCATACCTGCATCAATTAGATGTAAACCTTTGAGAGGCTGTATCTCACACGTCCTTATTTTTTTAATCCTTCAGCACTCCTAGCATAGTGTCAGGCATGTCACAAATGCTCAGTAAGTCTTTGCTGATTGATTTTTGATTAGTACTTATAGATCCAATCTATCTCCACACACACACCCTGACCTGCCTGTGACAGCAGGACAGTTTATGCATCCAAGCTAACAGGCTCATATCTGGAGAGGTTAACCTTCATTAACAACTATGCTCCAAAACCAACAGGGCTAACTGGTCACTTGACCAAGAACAATAATTTTCTTTCCCATAGAGAACATGAGCAGTTTGCCTTAGGCACTGAGTGCACTCTGTAAAACCCTGATGCAACAGCAAAAAGCACACTTCTGAATGGAACAGGAGTCGGTACAGGTGGCCTCTGCCTTTGTATGCCTAGATAACAAAACACAGGTTTAGTCAAAGATTCCCATTCATATAATGCCTTTGATAGTCCTTACAAACTCATAACCATTTCATCTCATATAAATTTAGGAGATATGCAAAAGATCTGTCACGCATCCAAAATATGCATCAATTCAGCCAATATTTACCAAACAACAAGAAGAGGCAACACACTTTACAGGAAAAAGCATGGGCTTTGGAACTAAGAAAACCTGGTTTTGATTCCTAGCTTTACAGCTAGTCGTGTGGAAAGACATCTGACCTTGCTCAGCTTTGATTTCCTTCTCTGTAAAACAAGGGTAGAGCCACCTACCTCACAGGGTTGCTTTGAGGATTAAATGAGATAATGCATGCAAAGTACTTGGCGCAGATAGGTTCATAGGTGGAAAGTTGTTGCTATGGTCAAAGGAGAAGAACAGAGCAGTAGTTGTATTCAAAGTGCTGGGCTTGGGCTTCCCTGGTGGCGCAGTGGTTGAGAATCTGCCTACCAATGCAGGGGGCACGGGTTCGAGCCCTGGTCTGGGAAGATTCCCACATGCCGCGGAGCGACTAGGCCCGTGAGCCACGATTACTGAGCCTGCGCGTCTGGAGCCTGTGCTCCGCAACAAGAGAGGCCGCGATAGTGAGAGGCCCGCGCACCGCGACGAAGAGTGGCCCCCGCTTGCCACAACTAGAGAAAGCCCTGGCACAGAAACGAAGATGCAACACAGCCATAAATAAATAAATAAATTTAAAAAAAAAAAAAAGTGCTGGGCTTTGTGCTTAATTAGCACTGCTGCATATTAAACAAGACAAGCTCAAGAGAGTCCCTTACTTAAAGACAGAAATAAGATGAATATATATATAAAGCTATCTTAGGCCTCGGAACTCTGTGTCTGTCTTTAAAGTCTTAAGTAACATTGAAATTTCATGGATATTACAAGCAACATTATGCCAAAGTACTTAGGAAGTGAAACACATCTCCAACTACTGTCACATGGTAGTCACTAGGTGCTTTCAATGATTCAAACTGTTTTGGGGGATATAGGTCAGTGGTAGAACATCTACTGCACTTTAAAGTTCTTTCACCTATTTTACCTTGAGCTAAATGGCTTGTAAACTCCTAGAAAGTCATTGTTGTTCCAAAAACCAAAGTTGGTTCTTTAGGGAAGATAATGCCAGGAATCCAAAACTAGCGTAAGAATTCAGCTTCCCGGCAGGCCACTGCAAAGAGGACATACCTACCATATACAGTAGACACACAAATGTGTGCTGAACACAAGAATGAGTTTCAGTTACAATGAACCTGTACCTCTAGTGTAATGTAACACCTGAGATACAATGTAATAAATGCTTCTATAAACAAGAATTCCAATCTTGAGAATCAGAGAAGGAAATACAAATGCCCAGTTTCAATCTCCCTTGAGAACAAAGAGTACCTGAAAAAAAGTACTAAAAGAGAAGCTGGTGTTTATTCACAAACATATGTCACTGTCAACGTTACCCCTTTCCACACCCATTTTCATTCTTAGGGGTATGTGTGTACATGGTTTCATCCCATGGGTTTCAAGTTCACAAGGAAGTCAAGGATAAATGCTATTCTTTAGCATCTTGCTAAAAAAATTTAGCTCCCCACCTGAGAAGATGTTACATCTAAGTACTTTAGCACTCAAATCCCAAATTAGGAGACAAAGAAATGTAAAGGGCAAAAACCCTTAAGAGAGAAGAGATAAGAGTTCTCCTCTGCCTTTCTGAAGAGTGGCAGCTATTCCTTTCACAACCCCATGATGCAGTATCTGAGAAGCACAGGGAAGGCTGAAAAAGCTGTGGATGACCTTACTAGAATTTCATGCTTACTTATACGTGTGACTTCGAGCCAGTACCCAGGCTTCCAATCTCTCAGAAGTCACCCATAAATCAGCAAATGAGACAAGTGCTGCAAATAGCATAATTTCTCATGAGCAAGTACCCTAGCTATGTTGCTAGATTTTTTTTTTTTGTAGTTAACAGAGAATGGTAAAAACTGTTTTAACATTTTATCATGAAAATTTTCAAACTTACACAAAAGTAAAGAGATAGTGTAATGAACCCAGCTTTAACAGTTATCAACATATGGCCAATCCTGTTTCATCTAAACCCTATCTACTGGATTATTTTCAAGGCTACCCAGAAATCATAGCATTTTATTTAGAAATACTTCAGTATGTAGCTCTAAAAGATAGAGACTTTTAAAAAAATCACCACAATGCCGTTATCATACATTAACAATGAAAAGTAATTCTTTTATACTATCAAATATGTTCAAATACATCCCAATTATCTCATAACCTCATCATCTTTTTACAGGTGGTCAAAAATTGAATGTTCACAATGGAAAGAAACTTAGAAATTGCATAGTACAATTTCTACCCAATATGACCCAATCCCCCGTAAAGCAGTTCCTCAGCTGTGACACTGCCCCTGAGATGTGCACATCTCGTGGAAGACATGAATCTTAGACTCATGAGCTGATTTTTTTCAGTATGCTATTTAACCATCTTTTATAATTGCAATTTAAAAAATTTAAGAATAATAGCTCTGTTGAGATATAATTCACATACCATAAAATTCACCCATTTAAAGTATACAGTTCAGGGCTTCCCTGGTGGCGCAGTGGTTAAGAATCTGCCTGCCAATGCAGGGGACACGGGTTCGAGCCCTGGTCTGGGAAGATCCCACATGCCACGGAGCGACTAAGCCCGTGAGCCACAACTACTGAGCCTGCGCGTCTGGAGCCTGTGCTCCGCAACGGGAGAGGCCGCGACAGTGAGAGGCCCGCGCACCGCGATGAAGAGTGGCCCCCGCTTGCCGCAACTGGAGAAAGCCCTCGCACAGAAACGAAGACCCAACACAGCCAAAAATAAATATAAATAAATAAATAAATTTATTTTAAAAAAACAAAAAAATATACAGTTCAATGGTTTTTAATATATTCGCAGGGTTATGCAAGCGTTACCACTATCTAACTTTAGAACATTTCCACCACTCTGAAAAGAAGCCTCATGCCCATTAGCAGTCGCTCCCCATCTCCCCTTCTCCAGTCCCTGGAAACCACCCGTCCTGCTTTCTGTGTCTATGGATTTTGCCTTTTCTGGACATTCTTACTCTACACTACGCTGTTTTAAAATTGCTTGGGGCTCTGCTTGCCCCCCAACCAAGGCAGCAACTGTCCCAGAAGGTACTAGGGGTACCTGACACTCATGGGAACAAGATTCCTTAGCAGGGGTTTCTCCCTCTTTTCCCTAATTTGGGAGCGGAGGATCAGCTGCTTCTTTTTGCTTCAGCTGTCAGGAAGCCCAGCGTTGAATTTGTGGCCCAACTTTTATAACTGTGTAGCATATTATCATATACATTTCTCTGACCAAACTTTCCCTCTGACCTGAATTTTCCTTTTGTTCATTTGTTTTTGCTTATATTTCAAGAATTTTTGTACTTTATTCAAATACTTCTTTGGAACAAGGAAAGATTTAAATGTGTAACATTTCCTTTCAGACATTCTGGTAATATTCTATCATATCTTAAAAGCCTTGGAAAATCTTTCCCATTTGGCTATGATTATTTTCTTTGATGATGGATGCTTAGGCTGGTATTTAAAAAAATACTGTCCTAGGACTCCTAATAAAGGATACGAATGCATAAAAGGTGACATGAGTGAGGAAAGTTTATTCCTGTACATACAAAAAAGAGGTGTAAGTGTGGGGGCAGATTCTGTAAAGAAAAAGTTGGTGATTCAGTGGTTTACAGAACTAAACCTAACAGAGTTAATGGTCAGGGGAAATAAACAGAAAGAAGAAAAGAGACATGGCAGGTATCACACTCTGGGATCCTGGGATTACAGCATTTACTAAGAGGGTGTGTGTGTGCGTGTGTGTGTGTGCGCGTGCATGCGTGTGTGTGTGTGTGTGTGAACTTAAGAGACCAAGAACTGAAGCTTTACTGCTAGAAATGTGATGTACTCATCCCCATTCCAAGTGCTGGCTATTCAGCACATTTTACTTGGTGGTATTGATTGTTCTGCTCAGAATATTTTTCCGTACCAAGTAACATTAAAATCCAGGCTTTCCCAAGGAAAAGTTGCCTGGAAGGACCTCACAGGCAGAAGACATTAATCCTTCTCTTGATAGAGTTCAACAAAACTCTTCCTGCACGCAGGAATGCAATGATTAATCAACTAATTTCGACCCAAGTTTTGTTTATATGTTCCAACCATAAACATTAATTGAAATATTTCCATTGCAACAAAAACACTTTGGTTTAAACACCGCTGTAGGACAACATGCAAGCATGTTTCAGAACATCAAAGTACAACTTGTCAACGTAACGTTTCCTGTATTAAATCCAAGGGGGCACACAGTGGAAAGTGTGTTATTCTAGGGTGCACAGCTACTTGACAGCTAGAGCAAGGGACTGGGACTTCCTCTTCCATGTGATAAGCTGCAGTAGGGATTCCACCTTGATTTGTGGTTTTAGAATAGCCTGCATGAAGACAAATTTGCTTGTTGGTGTCTCTTTTTTTTACTGTGCTTGCTGGGGGGGGGTGGGTGGAGAATTTAGGTTTAACATGTGAAAAAGAGACACGAGTGTGGGAAACACCTTATCTGAGAGTAAGCATGTTTTTGATAGTATTTGAACAGGGGTTAGGGTTAGGGTTAGGGTTGGCACATTCAATATGTGCTAGATCACTCTCAGCTGCAGAACTCAAAAATATTTCTGAAAGACGTATATCAAAATGTTAACACAAGTTATATCTAGGAAGTGGCATTAAGGATTTTGTTGCTTGTGTTTTTCTGTTTTCCCAAGTCTTTTACAAGAGCACGTGATGAAAAATACTCTCTAAAGAAGGTGAAATCAGTTTGAAGAATGGAAAATCGATAGGCAGAGAGGGGCATAAGAAAGCAAAGTGCCAGAAGCACTTGGTAACATGAGCGGCTCTGTCTGCTATAACTTGGAGTGTAGGGCAGAAAAAGGAGGTAAGGTGGGAGAGATTGGAGCAATATTGCAAAAGCCTTGAATGTCAGGGTAAGGGGATTTATAATCAGCAACTGGTAGGTGTTTAAATGGTACTTTTTATCATTATAAAAACAACATCTTCTCAAAAAAATAGTATTATACCTTTATTGTAAAAATAACTGGCAAAGACTAAAAACCCCAAAGTAAATAAAAAGCACCAGGAAGAAGCTCGTCACCAGGAGAAAACCATTGTGAATATTCTGGCACATTTCCTTTCAATCTCTTCACTATGTATATAGCTCTGGAAGATTTTTGAGCATGAATGTGACATCATCAGGGCTATGCTTTAGAAAGGCTGGGTTACAAGGTGGGCTAAGTACAAAGTGCACTTTCTGGGAATGCAAGTGACCAGCTGAGGTTTCCTTGCACACATTCACAGCTGCTCCTGCTTATATTTCTGTACCCACACAAGTCAGAGGACAGTCTGGCTATTTAGGGCAGACCCACAAACATGTCCTGTGGGGCAAGTGGCACCTGAGAGGGAAGCCCAAGGCGAAAGCCTAGGAGTGAGCATCCGTAACAGTGTTCAGTCAAGCCGAAAAGACCTCACTGTGGGTGGAGAGAATGTTCTGCAAAGCACCAGCAGGTTTCCAGGGAAGGGAGGTCTTATCTCAGGGAGAATGGAGAAAGCTTTCCTAGAGACCATCCTCATCGTGCACGATTCCCAATAGGGAAATACCTAAAAATAGGCAATTACCACATCTAGTATGTGATAATCATATTATGATAAAACAGCTCATGGTATGACAGCTACTACCTATTAGTCAGAATTCGTGTCAACTCTCAGATCACAGCCTCAAGAAGAGGTTGACCTGTGTCAAAATTCACTGACAGGCTTTACTTGCCAAGTCAGTTCTCACAGCTCTCAGCTTTGCCCCATACTCGGAGACAACGGGGCTCTGTGCAGGAGCAGAAGCCAAAAACTGGAAGGAAATTTGTATGCCTCTTCTACCCCCACGAGGTGCTTATTATTTTGCTTCCAAAGAGGCAGAGACCAATGTTTTATTCCTCCCCTTTCTTCCCTTTGCTAATTTTAACTCAATTTCAAATTAATATTTTTCAAGCGATAACTTATTTAATTCCCAGTCCTTCCTACCCGTTTATGACTTAGGAATGAACGTAAGCACAAAACATCTTGTGATGGCCTCAAAATAGAAAGCAGGTTTAAAGTTTTATTTTTCTGTCCCAAAGCTGCCAAAGCTCTGGGTGTTTTAACTTCTGCTCTACACACTGTTTTCTCCCTCCCGCCCTCTCTCCCTCCCTCCCTCCCATCCAGCTATATTTAGTAAAGCCCAAATAAAAGGGATACAGGCAAAGCAAAATTAAATATAGTTTCTTTGAATCAGTAAACCCCAGAGTTAGTCTATATGGCAGCAGCTAAGAAAGTGAAGCTCATATGAACACATGTATACTCATGACATGCACCGTCCTCCAAAGGTGACCACAGCCTCGCCCGATTCACCAAGTGGCAGGTACACCCAGGAAGGTAAACACACCACCTCCAACCACCCTCTTCCTTTCCTACCCCCACATCTCCCCCCCCACCTCACTGCCACCCCCATCTCACTGCTCTCCATTTCTAGATATCAACATATCTACACAACCCACTACTCTCTGCCGGCATCTAGAAGGAAAAAAGTTGAGAAGGGTAAATTTAAATGAAAGGAAGCATGGAGAAGTACTTGGATGACCAAGGACTTCTAAACCAAGCTGGTTCAGAAGCACACTGCTGTAACTGCTGTACAGTATACACTGTCACCTCAGTTGATTTACTTAAAAATGATCTCAGAGTTTTGTTGACAGAAGGAAATTCTATGGGACTTGAGAACAAGGGAAACACTCTTGTTTCTGGTTTTCCAATACAAATAATGAGCTTACAATGACAATAATGAGCCTACAGTGACAGTAAGATTTTGGGGGGTAACTTCCCATCCACAAGGCAGCAAATCTATAAATCTAAATACAGAACACTCCGTAGGAGGGAACGGGATGGGTTTGAGGAGCATGGATTGCGGCATGGAAAGGCAATGCCACCCAATGCAAACTTTAGCTTTTCCCATAAAAGAAGTACCTGATTGCCCCCCTGCCTATCCCCAAACCAAAGGCACAGGACAAGAGGGGAGAAATGCAGAGGTTCTAAGAACCTAATGGCTGAGTAGAAAACTCACCCTTCACAACGTTCTCACCTATCAAGTCCAACCTGAAAAGCAATAAAGACAGCACACTCTCTATTTAGACAATATCATCAGAGAACGCCCATATTTATTTGCTACTACATTAAGGAAAAACCCCCCACAACTGTACACTTTAAAATATTTTAAGGGAATTCCCTGGCAGTCCAGTAGTTAGGACTCTGCACTTCCACTGCAGGGGGCACAGGGCTGATCCCTGGTTGGGGAACTAAGACCCTGCATGCCATATGGCGTGGCCAAAAAAAAAAAAAATATATATATATATGTGTGTGTGTATGTATATATATACACACACACATATATATATACACACACACATATATATATATATTTATTTTAAGTATAATGTCCTAGAACAGGAGTTAGCAAATTATGGTCCATAGGCCAAATCCAGCCTACCACCTGTTTTTGTACAGCCTGTAAGCTAAGAATGTTTTTCATTTTTTAAATGGTGGAAAAAAATCAAAAGGAGAATACTACTCTATGACGTGAAAATTATACGAAATTCAAATTTCAGTCCATAAATAACGTTTTATTGGAACACAGCCATGTTCATTCACTTACATACTGTCTGTGGCTGCTTTTGCAGTTAGGCAGGTATGAAAGAAACTTTTGGCCTACAAGCCAAAAATATTTACTATCTTGCCCTTTCCATTAAAAGTTTGCCAACCACTGGTCTAGAGACATATCTGGGGTGTGAAAATATCTTTCACTTATTTCATACTTTATAGTTTTTCCAGGTACATTCACACTCATAACTTTTATTTTATCTTTACTCCAAGCCTTTGAGTTGGATAAGCAGAAATTATTATCACCTCTCTAGAGATGGGAACACAGTTTGAAAGTGAATTTACCCAAGGTCATGTTGCTGCTAAGTGGCTAGGCCAGGACTAGACTCCAATTTTCTGACCCATGTCCACAGGTGCTCACATTATACAACTGTGTTCTCTTGGATGTCAGCCAACTGTGGCTAACCAAAGTCTTTTAAACATTCTCTCCATATTTGAGAGTTCACCCTAGTGTAAAATCCTTCCTTCCTAAAATAGGATCCCAAACACTACACTTCCTAGCACCACTTCCTGCTAGGGTAGAGATGCATGAACGTGGACTCAGAGGTTTCCCATCTTGGCAGAGGCAGCTCTGACAGAAGCATACCGATGGTGGCAGAGGCAGCAGCCCCCTTGGCAGACCAGTTCAGTGGAATTCCTGGAAGCTCAACCTGGAGTCTGTTTCTTCAACTTGCCCAACAGTTCTGTGTCTATTTACACACCTCAGTACATTCTTTCAAGCTTAATCAAGCTCCTGTGGGTTCTATTTTCCAGAACTAGAATTATGAACCAAAACAACTTAAGTCAGAAGAAATCCTTATAATACTATAGTGAGTCCTAAAAACTTCTGGAACAACTTCCATCTTCATCATCATCACCATCTTCCAAAGTACAATCCTGTTTCCATGAGATATTACCAAATGTAACTCTTAGAAAAGGATTCTGTAATTAAATAAATAAAATTGGAAAACACCAAGTTAAGCAGATTTCTTTACTGCAGGACTTATCAGAGCCTTAATACACATGTATGCTTCATAAATCTCCAAGAAAGGGACAAGTATACAACATTTGAAAATTTATTGGACCACTGAATCATTTTTAAATATAATACCTCACCTGGATAGTAATAAGTGTTGGGAAATACTGGTCAATTGATATCCTCTATCTAGAAAAAAATTTTTTTTTATAGTTCTAAAATATTAAAAAAATAAGACTGTTGAAATGAGAAATCCAATTCTGGAGTGTGTTACAGTGAAAAAATACTTTCATATACTGCTGGGGGGTGGTATATATTGTACAACGTTTTTTGAGAGCAATTTTACAATAACTAGCAAAGGTCCCAATATTTATACTCTTTGACTCAGTAATTCCACTTCTAGGAATTTATCCTAAAAAAATAATCTGAAATTTGGACGAATGTCAGCTCCTCAGTTCTTATGTATGTCTCTGATACTTTATGAAAAAGAAAAACAATATGCTCTGATTTGAGGAAAACACAAAGAGGGGCTGCTTCATCTTTCTACTCAGGTGACAGAAAAAGGACTTGCTCCTTATAACTGAGGAAAAAAGAGACAAAAGTGCTCTTATATTCTTAGTGGCATTATGACACTATATAAACATTTATTTAGCTCTCAACCTTCTGCAAAAAAAGGAAGAAGTTGAAAGTTTAAAACTTTCCCAAGAATATCTCTATTGTTAATTAAAACATCCTAGGCCAGATGCACATAATCTCCATAAATGAAGCAAGGAGAAGAAACCTGGGTGACACTGATATGTTGTTAAGAGGTGCTATGATGCTGAGCTAACCTTAAGGTTGATGACAAACCACAAACCTTTGGGACAGATTTTTTCTTTTTTTTAACATCTTTATTGGAGTATAATTGCTTTACAATGGTGTGTTAGTTTCTGCTTTATAACAAAGTGAATCAGCTATACACATACATATATCCCCATATCCCCTCCCTCTTGCGTCTCCCTCCCATCCTCCCTATCCCACCCCTTTAGGTAGTCACAAAGCACCGAGCTGATCTCCCTGTGCTATGCAGCTGGGACAGACTTTTTTACTCCAGGATTCAGGTTAACTTGGTAAAGATCAAGAAAATGATGATGAAGAACTGTATGTTAAATATTTATTTTTTAAGTTAATTTAAATACTTTTTAAAAGATTATTTAATATTACTTATAGTTATTAATTGTATTTTGTATTATTGTATATATTTAGCATATATAAAGAAATACAGTACTAGAAATTTTAAGTGGAGGATTGAAGGGAGCCTCAAATTCAGCAATTTGTAGGTTTAGATCATGTGACTAAGGCAGCAATGCCCCCTAGTGGTAGAGCATCACACTTTCACTTCGAGGCTTTTGACAGATCAATAAGCATCTTTAAAAGGTCAAATCCACAAAAATAAAGTCATGAGGAGACAGCAAACATTTCTAAGAACCAGTAACTCCTAATTGGTGAATGCCATGACCAAATAAGGGTATATTCAGTTTTAAGGCCATTCCTTGATTTGCTCTCAAGTCCATTTTACAGATAGAGAAACCATGGCCTTAAAAAATTAGGAATGATTTTGTCTCAGTCACAAAACCACACGAACCAAGAGCGCTATGTCTCTGCCATGCTTACTGCCTATTAGGCAAAATCCACAAACAAAGGATGAATGAACCATCTTTTCATATTTTATCTCTAACAAAGTGCCAACACCTATAGTGGCGGCCACTACATTTTTCTTTCCAAATTCAGCCCCTGTGGACTAGAGGCCTACACAAACTGCCTAAGGTCCAGCTACCCCCAGAAGGAAAATGACCCCTTTCTCCACGTCCTTCAGTAAGTACAACAGGGAGACTGTTTCCTGCTTAGGCTCAAATGCCAAGAGAATCTATGTCTCAAAGGAGGGGATGTGGTGGTGGGTATATAATTGATATCAGAAAATGAAGCCTGTATCTTTGTTCTTCAGGAGTACAACCAGAGTTAGGAGTCAGGACCGGTCAAGTAGGGCCAGCCAACCCCAGGGACATATCTGGTGATTTACAGGAAACTCTCTAGTTCTCTCAGGGAAAGCGGGATGTGGTAAGACAGGCAAAACCAGGGAACAGAGACCATCATGCTGGTGTGAGCAGTAGTAGTGGTTTACATTTACAGAGTATTTTATGTATTGCAAAGTATTTTCACAAATATTTCATTTGCTCCTTTAGTTATATCCCTGTAGAGAAAGTCCCATTTATTCCAAGGTTAGAGATTAAGAAGAGAAGATTCTGAGAAGCTGAGTGGCTTGTTTGTATAAGCTGGCAAGTTAGCAGACTCAAGACTCACCCTGAGGTCTACTGTTTCCCACAGTACCTGTCACATCCAAGTGGGAGATGGCTTAATTAGCAGCGAATACAAATTGTGAGAGGAGGGGAGCTCCTATAGGTAGTCACCAAGCAGGAGAGAGAGACTGGTAATAGATGACATTGTAGAAACGTTTTCAAAGTCCAAGACACAGTCACAGAAATTAAAAAGCAAAGAAGTCTGAGACCATTTAGAATAGGGACAAACAGGCCTCCACAACTGGAAAAGAGCCTTAGTTAACCACTATATTACAATTAAAATACATTCCTTATACTCTGCGCAAGAAGCAGGAAAGCGAGAAATCCATTTTAGAAAGACTGCTACCCAAAATTGCTAAAACATTCCCTTGAGGCAAACTTTCCACTTTCCAAAAACCTTCTGGATAACCAACGTTCTGGCTAAAGTTTCTTCTCAAAATCTCAATCTGTTAGTCAATCTTTTTCTCTTCTTCCTGTGCTCTCATTTTTCCTTCTACTTACTTACAGTTTGAAGTAGTCTTATATTTGGAGTTTTTAAGATGGTACATTTCAAATCTTATGAGCTTATTTGCATTGTAAAACTCCTTCTTGGTAATTAAAGAAAACAATGGAACTGAAAAGGTAGGGAACCTATAATAGACACATAATAGCCTATAATAGTTTTTGAGACTCTCAGCAGCTCATACTGCACCCCACATCCTCAGGAACTGCTTCTTCATCCCAGGGGTGGGCTCTTGGAAGCCATGTTTATACCCTGGAACCCTGTCTCTGTGACCATATCTGACTGATTAGGAGTAGACTTCTGTCCCAAACAGAGCCAATCAGAAACGTCCTCAGAGCAATTCCTTTTGCTTAAGCTAGCTTGATTCTGCTTCTATTGCTTGGAACCAAATGGTTCTAAATCACACATTTCATGTATTTATTTTCTGCTTCCCTACATTGAACTGTTTGTTTTACGAGGGCAGAGATTTTTGTGTTTTGTGTTTATTATATCCTAAGTGCCTAAAATAAAGCTTAGCCCATAGTAGATACTCAAAATGTTTGCTGAATAATGCATATTGTGAGCCTTTCTTAGTTTTCCCCATTCTAAGTTTTATTCAGTGTACCACTCTATTTGCTTAAGAGAGAAGACTCACTCCTGCAGAGTTCGGTCTTTACCACACTTCCACACAGTATCTAAAAGGTTTCCAAATTCATCCTTTCCCAAATATCTATTCCCCCTGCTTCTGTCACTGAAGTCTCATCTTCCCTTTATACATTAGCACTTCAGTACTATATCTGTTGTATAGAGTGCACTGCATTACTATCGTCATAATGGGATAATCCCTTTATTTCTCTTTCTTCCCTTCTCTTTTATCCTTCCAAATGTCTGCTCTCAATAATGTCACTGGCCAGGCCATCTATTAATGAATGGGCAGAAGACCTCGTTCCTGGTTCACCAGCTCTAGGATTTAAATGATGTCAGCAAGGGAATAAAGAGGTGCTCAGGGAGGCCTGATGACTCCATTACGGGCCAATCACATTCCCAAGAGAGGCAAAACATGTGATTGCTACCCAGGAGGCCAAACAATGTCATACACCTCCAAATCCCTTTACAGAAATTAAAAAGCAAAGACCAGCGTAGCATAAAAACTGCAAAAAGACAGCTGGCCAAATCTTTAGTAAAATAGATCAGTCCTATTCTCTATATTCTTAAGGGAGAACAATCACTACTGTAACACCTAGACTATAGAGCTTGAGTATCTGGCTAAGATAAAATGATCTATTAGACTTCTAAGTGATTTTAAAGCAGAAATGCTAAATAAATATTAATTATTCCTATATAAAATTCAAGTCCAGATTATACATTTAAATGGAGACATAATCAAGAAATAGATGATTTTTTTTTAAAGTAGAACATTTCCCCAAATATATGGCAGTAAGATTCAGTGTTTATGTCTAAAATCACTTAGTTTAAAAAAACAACAACAAAAAAAGACATTAAATAAATTTAAATTCCCAACATAAAAACCAAGTTAGGGAAAACCAAGAAGAAGCTTATTTATAAGGTAGAAAGAAATATCACAAGTAGATAAATGAGCAACTGGCCTTATCCCTATGGTTTCTTACAATTCGTTTTATCACCTCATCTTCTCATGCCAACTTCTCTTTCTTGTTTTAATTCTTCAATGTAACTCCTTAGGCTTAAATACTTAAACCTTTTTTTTCTTTCATATTATGGAACTCATTAGCTTAATCTTACTTTCTTGCAGTCTGAGTACTCTAAAAACAAGTGCCCTAAAAGCCCTTGTGTCACACTTTTAATGTGTTGAACACACTCGTGTAAGTGATCTGACAAAGGCAAACACTTTTTCAGCTCTCATTCACCAGCTCAGAACTCTTCTCACTCTGGCCCTCCCCTCCAGGAAGTCCTGACTTTGCTGATTAAGGGGAGAAACAAATCTCTTTTGATGAGCTGGGGTGAGAGCTGCCTGCCACTCTCTACCACTCCTTAATACAGTGCTAAACACAGTTTTCTGGAGGAGCTCCAGAATGTGTGTTTTCTAGAAGAGTAAAGAACTGTGGCAGCATCTTTATTCTAGTTCTCACAGCTGGGAGAGTATGGAGGGTTCAGAGCAGAAGGGAGGGAAGCAGGGAGCCTGTGATATGGAGCTTACATGATATCACTGACATTCGCCAGGTTTCAAATGTCCTCGTTTTCCCTCACTTACGTAAAATTACAGACTAAGAAAGTAAAAGTGACTTCAAGAAATAACTACTGGGCAAAGCTCTGCCTCCCCACAGATAAACAAGTAGGTCTCACAGGCAGTATATGTGATGATGAAGGGAGAGCCTGGGTTTAAGTCTTGGCTCCACCACTTATCAGTAAACTCTAGCAAGTTACTTAAGCTCTGTGCCTCAGTTTCTTCATTTGTAAAATAAGGATAATAACAGTACTGACTGCATAGGATTATGCAGATGTTACATAAGATAAACATGTAAAGCATTTAGAACAGTACCTGGCACGTAAGAGCTCACGTAAATGATTGCAGCAACAGCTGTTGATGTGATTACTATCACTAGCTTTGTTTTCTAAAAGAATTCCAAGAATTGCAATGCTTTCATTTAGCAAACATTTTA
The DNA here is from genome assembly GCF_028564815.1 of Eubalaena glacialis. NCBI lineage: Eukaryota > Metazoa > Chordata > Mammalia > Artiodactyla > Balaenidae > Eubalaena > Eubalaena glacialis. The sequence goes on along the minus strand of NC_083721.1, from coordinate 82,890,218 downwards.
ATGAGAACTTACCATGTGTGCCATGTATATGGTGCTAAACACTGGAGATACAGACTCAAAAGGTGCAATCCAGCCCTTCAAACAGCATCCACTCAAATGCAACAATATATCACAGAGTGGTTGTAACAGAGATCTGTACAGGATCTGTACAGAAGCAAGAAGCCTGGAGAGGTCCAAGAAAGGGAGAAGGAGCCAAGCCTTAAAAAGCAGACTGGAGGGCACCAAAGGAAGAGGAGAGGGAAGGTCATTCTGGGCAATGGCAAAACATAAGACTAATAAGCTTAGCAAAGGCAAGTGTACGAAAGGCTTAAGTAACTTGAACCTTAGACTCAAGATAAATGTAGATCCTTAACTTTAGGACAAAGGATCGGCTGGAATGGGTGAAACAAAAGGGGAAGGAGACTGGAGTGGCAATTACTACAGTAATAAAACCCCCAAAGTGAGCAAGGATAGATTAAAAACCTCAAAGCATCTTACAGAAAGGATGGAGCAGAGAGAATAAACTCCCCAAATATTTAGCAGTTAAAGTGACTGGTCTTAGTTACTGATTAGATGTAGAGGACTTGAGAATGAAAAGAGTACAAAATGAGCCAGCACAAGGTTATTGATTGGAGTAACGGGATGGTAGTGCAACTGGGATCGAGGCAGAGAGGGTTTTGGGGAGACTATGCTGAGCTTAGTTTTGAAGATGTTGAGTTAAGGTACCTGTGGGACCTTCAGGTGGTGCCATGTGGTAAGAAGGAAGTCAGAAACACAGGTGTGCGTCTATGAAACTGGGTGAGGAGGTTGGACGTAGAGATGAGCCATCACTGCTCAGGGTGCCGCCAAAGCCACACAGAAAGAGACAGAGGTGGAGGTGACCAAGATGGATGGGTCAGGGAGACGAGAGGACCAGGGAGAAAGAGCGAGCAGATACAGACTCAAAAGGTGCAATCCAGACCTTCAAAAAGCATCCAATCAAGTGCCACAACACATCAGCAACATTTTCTCAGAACTGCCGCACTATTTTCATCCTCATTAGTCATGTCAATAACAACTTTTTCAAACATTCCAATGTTCTTTATTTATATACCATCTGTTTCACAAATATTTGAGGCAGCTTATGGTAAAGACATACAATAAAACAGTGAAATAAAAATGAAACAAATATGGTATTAGAAGAAATATGAAGAAAATATGGTATTAGATTAGAAGATCATACAGAGGGAGGTTGGGGGAGAAAATGGGATTAGAATACAATTATGCAGGCCAAAGAGGACTACAGAGTTTTTACAGTAAAGTTGCAAGTCTGGCTCTGAGCTTCCTAGTGGCCAAAGTAAGAAAAGAAATAGTTACCTCCATAAAAAGAAACTATACCCTTTCTCAGGGTTACCTGATTTGCCCAAGATTGTCCAGTTAAAAGGCAAATGGCTCTTACTCTACCAAGCTGAAAATACCAAGAGTATTTTCAACATGGGAATACTCTTCTGCATAGTTAGATTCCCATTATCAGGGTGGAGTGATAGAAAGGGAACTAGACTAGGAATCAGGATACCTAGTTATTATAGTATTAGCTCTTCTGCTAATTGCAAACCCAAGGCAGATCATTTAAATTCATTTTCTCAACTATAAAATAGGTGCTTTCACTGAGCCAGGGTCAACCAATACATAGCATTTGTGCTATCATTCTCCAATCCAGCACACCTTGACAGACATCGCTAGTTAATCACAGGTCTTTTTTCTGCTGAATCCTGAAAAGACCTCAAAATCCTGCTCAACAGTGTTCCGAGTAACCACCAATGAATCAACATGGGCATTCTAACCCAGGTGCTACTCTAAAGTGCCTCCAATGCTATCAGACACACTATCATGCAATGAGCATGATCTCTATCATAATTTGTGGGATCCTCTCTGAATGGGAAAGGCCGAGGGGGGTTTGACTGCAGCTGCTAAGGTAGGCAGATATGGAACAAAACTCTTTTCAGAGTTATTTTTAAACTTCTAAAAATACTTTGATATATTAAAATTAAAACTCACATGAGTCAAAATACACCACTGATTAAAATAAATACTTCCAAATGATCCACCAGAGGAAATCTAGGAAAGGCGTAGCAGCATGTACCAAGCTGAAAATCTTTAGAAGCAACTCAAATTTCAAAGAATCTTTCTTTTGTTCTATTTCAGAATCTGTATTGTGAGCATTTCTACAAAATCCTCTTCACAAAAGTAGAAAGAATAGTACAACAAATCTGTATGCACCACCATTCAGTTTCTACAACCATCAACATTTTGCCACAGGATTTAACTTTAAAAGTGAGGCCAGGGCTTTCCTGGTGGCGCAGTGGTTGAGAATCCGCCTGCCAATGCAGGGGACACGGGTTCGAGCCCTGGTCTGGGAAGATCCCACGTGCCACAGAGCAACTAAGCCCACGTGCCACAACTACTGAGCCTGGGCACCACAACTACTGAAGCCCGCGTGCCTAGAGCCTGTGCTCCACAACAAGAGAAGCTGCCGCAATGAGAAGCCCGCGCACCACAACAAAGTGTAGCCCCCGGACTTCCCTGGTGGCGCAGCGTTTAAGAATCCGCCTGCCAATGCAGGGGACGTGGGTTCGAGCCCTGGTCCAGGAAGATTCCACATGCTGCGGAGCAACTAAACCCGTGCACCACAACTGCTGAGCCTGTGCTCTAGACCTCGCAAGCCACAACTACTGAGCCCGCACGCCTAGAGCCCGTGCTCCGCAACAAGAGAAGCCACCGCAATGAGAAGCCTGCGCACCACAACGAAGAGTAGCCCCCGCTCGCCGCAACTAGAGAAAGTCCGCGTGCAGCAACAAGGACCCAACACAGCCAAAAATAAATAAATAAATTTATTAAAAAAGAAGAGTAGCCCCCGTCGCCACGACTAAAAAAAAAAGCCCGCGCGCAGCAACGAAGACCCAACGCGGCCCCCCAAAAATAAATAAATAAATAAATTTACAAAAGTCAAGCCATCTGGGACTAGAATTCACATTCTTATAGCAAAATACAGCTTCCTCCAGAAACACACTCATGTCCGTGCATTAATGCATGGACACACACACCCATTACAAACAACAACTTCCAGGCAATATGCGGAAACAAGCTAGAGCGAGATCTGTTCTCTAGATCCTTGCTCCACAAAGTGTGGTCCCTAATAAGCAGCATCAGTATCATCTGGGAGTTTGTTAGAAATGCAAAATCTCAGGCCCCATTTCAAATTTACTGAGTCATAATTTGCATTTTAACAAAATCCCCAGGTAGTCTGTACATTATGGTTTAAGAAGCACTCGTCTACTCTAGACCACCATAACTGTCCTCTGCAAAGTTTTTCTTAACTAAGTGACTTCAGAGGAGCTGGGCAAGAAACTGAAGTGTGAAAAATAGTGTCCATTTCACTTGGGAGGGCAATTGGCCATTAACTACTCAAATTTAAAGGTATATAATTTATGACCTAGCAATTCCACTTCTCAGTACCTATGCTAGAGGAATATTCACCCCTGTACTTAAATAGGACATTACAAAGATGTCTATCACAGCATCTTTTTGGGAATTGGAAACAACCAACTGCCCATCAATAGTTGAATGGTGAAACAAGCCAGTACAGAACAGTCAGCAGAGGTTAAAATGTATGAACCAGATCATGGAAAATTCTCCCGGACATGTTGCTGACTGAAAAAAGCAAGTTCCAGAATGTTCCACTTAGTATAACAACATTTGTTTAAAACAAAAGAAGAACAAATGTTTCATTATGTATTTTCTCTGGATACATATATGCATGTGTAAAGGAAGCGAAAAGGTCTGGAAGGACAGATACCAAAAGGAAACGGTGCCTACATTTGCAAAGAGATGAAGAGGTCTGGGATTAGGGGTGGTGAGTTACAGGGCGATTATAATGTTTTACCTATTTGCTTATTTACTAAAAGGAGAATGCATTCATATATCACTTGTGGAACAAATATTTTATAAATGGCTACGTGATTTCTTACACCAAACGAGTTTACATAGAGAAAATATGGTCAGGGTAAGGGTACAGAAAAAAGGATTAGAAAGTCTAAAGACCTTTGAAAAACTGCAGATTTTTAGAAATGAGTTTTGTTTGCATGGACCATTTTCTCTATTTTCCTCAATACATGCATACAGCTGGTACTGGGCATATTTTGCACTATTTAAAAATATCTTCAAAAGTGGTATGTTCTGTATACACTGATGTGTATAAAATTGATGACTAATAAGAACCTGCTGTATATAAAAATAAATTAAATTAAATTAAAAAATTAAAAAAACAAACAAAAACAAAAAAAAGTGGTATGTTCATTTTTCTGCGTATTTTTGTATTTCCTTCATTTGTCCATGATCTATTTGAAAACAAGTTATATATGTGATTGTTTCTATTGCTGCATATTCCAGGTTCCTAGTTCAACAGATGAGAATGCACACTACCTAAATGAATAACTTACAAGCCTATGGATAATAATAGCTTTAAAAAATCCCTAAGAAGTAGGCAGAGCACGTATTGTCCTGATTTTATAGCTGAAGAAATAGGCTCAGAAAGGTTGGGCTATGTGCCCAAGGACCCTCTAGCTAGTAGGTGGCAAAACCAGAACTTGGCTCCCACTCTACGATTCCAAGTCCTCTGTCCTTTCAATTATACCACATTTATCATGCCACCATACTTAAATATGATACTTACTTACACTTCTAGGCAGTTTTTTACATAGCTTCAGATTGGAAACTCTCATGAGAAATACTAGAATTCAAATAATATGTACACTTTGGGTATTTTATATCTAATTATTTATTTAGAGTTTCTTTTCCAATACCTTGCCCTTGACATGCCCAAGGAGATAAGACTGAAAAAAGTACTACCATCTTATCCTCATCAAAAAGTAGAAAAAGGATGGATTCTAGTACTCTGAGTTTAAAAAACCGTCTGTTCTAATTTACATGGGGAAAAAAATAGTATAAAAGTAGACAGATACTATGTACCCATCTCCCAGCTCTAACAATTACCATAGCGCATTAGAAAAATCCTAGAGACAATATCAATAGTGTTAAGGAGTAGGGGGGCAAGTGAGAATCTAGTTGTCTATCCTTAATAAAGGAAAGTGACCACATACCTGGAAGCTTTTCATGGGAAATAGTCTCAATCTGACTAATAGGCATTGTGAAGTTAAATTTTTTTTTTTTAAGTTTGAAGTTAACAAGGTTAAAAGCTCACACTGGACCTTAGATATCAAGATAATACAACTGACTTCTTGATCCTCTTAAGCACTGTGGCTAGAGAGGAGCTACTCTGGACACACATGCCTGCCTCTATTTATAGCAGTGAGCACCAAGTCTTATGGGAAAAGCTCCTAAACCATTTAAAAATCAAACTATTTTAAGTATCTCACAGCTTTCTAAGAATTTTTTTTTGTTTGTCTTAATATTGTTCCCAAAAGTTGGGTCATAAATTGTATATGTGTGCTTGCGCACACATGTGTGTGCTTATTTTGGGGAAATGTGCAAAATGAGGTTAGTGGGTTTGAAGCATTAAAGGCTCTATGGAGAGCTCTAACCGGAGCCGCATTCGTGGGATTAGGTCCTGGGGGCTCACAGTATGACTAAGAAATGAATTAGATGCCTAAAAAAAAAAATCTATTTTTTTTTTAAGTATCAGGCAGAATTTACAAATTGTTAAAAAATATGAATCACGTACAGCTCATTTCAAATAGTAGGCATATTTCCCATAACCATTTAAAACATGTATGTACTGATTCTGGGAATTTGCTAAATTTAAACCCTGACTCAGTAGAGTAAGACATGTCCTTCCTTCTTCTTTTGGGGAGGGAAGAGTGGAAGAGATTGCCCCAGCAGAGAGGACTTTTAAAAACACCCTCTAGGGCTTCCCTGGTGGCGCAGTGGTTAAGAATTCGCCTGCCAAATGCAGGGGACACGGGTTCGAGCCCTGGTCCGGGAAGATCCCACATGCAGCGGAGCAACTAAGCGTGTGCGCCACGTGTGCCACAACTACTGAAGCCCGCATGCCTAGAGCCCGTGCTCTGCAACAAGAGAAGCCACCACAATGAGAAGCCTGCGCACCACAACGAAGAGTAGCCCCCGCTCGCCACAACTAGAGAAAGCCTGCGCACAGCAACGAAGACCCAATGCAGCCATAAATAAATAAATACATACATACACCGTCTGTGTGCCAGGAACTTTTTAATTACGTAGAGAATTATTAGCGCTCCCCCCCTTTCTTCCGGATGAGTAAAAACCACTTGAAGACATTTAAAACCTGCTTGGGATCACAACTAATTTCCTACACTGGTCTGTTTGACTACCCCTTCTCTCTACTACCTTGACACTCAACTACGCCAGTGGCACTATACGTTTGCATAAGTCTTGAAATAGTTTTTACTGACCATCACATCTCTGCTTGGAATTAATCTTTTGATCATGTCTTTCTCTAATGTGCCATGTTTTTAAAGGTCACATTCATTTATATAGTTACCACCCACTAATTTTGAGGAAAAACCCTTGAAAAGGGCTTTCTACTCCACCACAGCACTTAAAAGGTGGTCATCAAAAAATGGTTATTCCTAGTAATTTTATTCCATCACCAGAAGCTCAGAATGTAAATCAATGGGCACAGCTACACTGGTCTTGTCTGAAAATAGCTACATGACTAACTGTGTCCACACAGTGACTAGAATAAGTCAAAGTACAAGACTCATGGGTTGCAGGAATTCAGTAGAGGGGAGCCTCCAGGAAGGTCGACCAGGACCCCAGGCTAAGGGCTGGGAGGTGGAGGTCACTGGCTTTCTAGCTTGGTCACCAAATAGCACCCACCTGAGATTTTTACCAAAAGTCTTGTTGTTGTGATTATTGTTCTAAATCCTATCTTAAGGAACACATATGAAGAAGTTATGCAGTAGGGATTAACCACCTGTCAGCTGTGGGCCTTGTGTTATCAAGTTGCAGACTGGACTCAATTAGAAGCTGTAATTAATTACATAATTTTTAGTTCAAGTTTAATTCCACTAAAATGTCATGGTGAAACTATAATGACCAAGTTAAAGGTTATCATACATTTGATTCAGATTTGAGACACCTGAGATACTTATAAACCAAGAGTCGACCCTCTTGCTCCATGAAGAGCAATAAAAGTATGTCCTTCACATATATAGGTTCCGAGCATTTGGATTCTTACTGAAAATAGACTGATGCTTCTGCCCTGAAAAGGCCACGAAAGGAATAATTCCACCCCAGCACTCAGCAGGGAGAACGTGGTGGGCCTCTCCAGGACTGCAGGGAGCCCTGTAGAGGTGAAGGGCTTACAGTGGTGGGAAGCCCCAGGGCCACTGAGATTGCCACAGTCAGCAAATGGAGTTCTCATCCTTGAGGGCAGGACAAAGGATAATCAGAGCGTCCAAGCCATCAGTTGATTACAAACTCAGGGACATAAACCAGGGCTGTCACTTTGTCACTCTAACCACAGGCCACTGCTTCTGCACCTAGTTCTTGGTTTACATCACTTTATGTGAAAATATCTCAGTTTCCAAGATCTGATTGGCCAAAGCGGCTAATGCCTGTCTGTTCCCAGCCAACAGCTCAACTATGCTTCTCTATCTATGATGTAAGTCTTCCCAGCAAATCACAGTGGTGGGCTCAGGGTACAGGATGAACGTAGTTCATTCTTGTGGAATGTCAATTCCATGTAAAGTTTTAAAATATTTTTGATATGTTTATACTAAAGCAAACATATATATACTGGGGTCAGATTGCCAGAAACAGAAATGTTAAAAAAAAGTACAAGAGGAGACAAGTTTTGTGTTCACTGAAGTGACTTTGGTGGCTATCTCCTGATTCCCCTGGAAAATGGTGGTAGAGATATTTAAGGAACACTGGCCTGCTGGATCTCTACGCTGTTCCCTCAGAGCCTAGGCTGGAATGGAAGGTCCCTCTCCCCAGACACCACTTCCAGCTCCCACCCCAGCAGGAGGCATGAATCCTTGGCACTGCCTCTTTCATTATCCTCCACCACACCATGCTCTAAGTCAACCATGGGGCTGGGCACGACTCCATCAGCACTGGTTAGGCCATGAAGACTACTGTCCCTGCACACTGAATGCTGTCTGAATAGCCCCTTGTTATTTATCATCATCAAACCCTGCAACAGTGGTAGAAAGACCAACTGGTACTTGGGACCAAAGTGAGACAGGGGGAACTGTATCTACAGGAATGAGTCTGTGAGTGAGAAAAAGTTGGGGCAAAGAAAATTGCTAATACAAGGAACTCTGGGGTACAATGAAGCATGTGCAGAAATAGCACCAGTACAGCCAGCAAAGAAACACATTCACTAACCACCCCATCACATGCTAGGCACTGGGGATACAGGGATACATAAGACACAGTCCTTCCCTGTGAGGTGAGATCAGGATGACCCAAGTCTTTGACACTTCAGTGGCTGCTTTCAAAATTTATATATTCTAAATCCAACTTTATTTTTCAGGTAAAATAATGATACACCTGTGCTTTCTTTCCAATTTAGAGCTGACCTGACTGTGAGGAGCCTTGCATGGAGATGTAGGGTGAGCGGTCTTTACACTTCAACACCTACACTCACTTTATTGTGTCAATAACAAACGTAAGAAAAAATAATAATAAGAATTCTAGTCTAATAAGAAGCATCTGTCTGCTATCACAGAGATTAATCATTTGACAAACTTCTTAAAGGTTAAAAAGAATTTTTTTTTTTTTTTTAATTTCCAGTGCTGTAGAGTTTGCTGGGAAAGCAATTTCTGAATTGAATGGGTCACTGAACTAGATCAGAGGTTTCATTCATTCAACTATGTTGTAACAAATTTAACGGATTGAAGAAAATGTTCTAGATCCTGTGCTAAATGCTGGAATATTCAGAGGCTAATAAGACACATAGCCTGCCTTCCAGAATTTAGTCTCGGGCAGTGTTTCTCAAACCTTTTTTCATTATTGTACCCCTAATTAGCCTAATTATGTAGACATTTGCTCTAATCGCTCTTCCCCGCCTCCCCTCCCGCAAGAAATGTTAATGCCAGAGATAACACTATATATCTGTTTACATGTTGTGGCCCTTTGGAAGGCTGCAAATTATATAGTATCTAAGATTTTTCACCCCCCAAGAACCAATTTCACCACGTTAAGGGCAACATGGCCCCATTCACAATTCATGATCTAGGACAGATGTTCATATACCCCCATAAGATATATATGTGGAAGGGTACGTGTACACACACACACACATTTTTATTTTTTATTTTTTTAAATTAATTAACTTATTTATTTATTTTTGGCTGTGTTGGGTCTTCATTTCTGTGCAAGGGCTTTCTCTAGTTGTGGCAAGCGGGGGCCACTCCTCATCGCGGTGCACGGGCTTCTCACTATTGCTGCCTCTCTTGTTGCGGAGCACAGGCTCCAGATGCGCAGGCTCAGTAGTTGTGGCTCACGGGCCTAGTTGCTCCACGGCATGTGGGATCTTCCCAGACCAGGGCTCGAACCCATGTCCCCTGCATTGGCAGGCAGATTCTCAACCACTGCGCCACCAGGGAAGCCCCACACACACATTTTTAAATCAAACTCTTAAAGGACCCCATGATTTTAAAAAATGCACATGGGGGACTTCCCTGGTGGTGCAGTGATTGAGAATCTGCCTGCCAATGCAGGGGACACGGGTTCGAGCCCTGGTCCGGGGAGATCCCATATGCTGAGGAGCAACTAAGCCCGTGAGCCACAACTGCTGAGCCCGCGTGACACAACTACTGAAGCTCGCACGCCTAGAGCCCATGCTCCACGACAAGAAGCCACCGCAATGAGCAGTCCGCACACCATAACGAAGAGTAGCCCCCGCTCACCGCAACTAGAGAAAGCACGCACGCAGCAACGAAGACCCAACGCGGCCAAAAATTAATTAATTAATTAATTTTTTAAAAATGCATATGGGATCTAAAACAGGGGTCAGAAAACTTGTTCTGTAAAGGACCAGATAGTAAATACGTATTTTAGCTTTTGTGGGCTACATACTGTCTCTGTGGTATATTTTTCTTTATTTTGTTTTTGTTTTGTTTTTACAACCCTTTAGAAATATAAAAACCTTTCTTAGTTCAAGGACCCTACCAAAACAGGCTACTGGCCAAATTTGGCCTGTGGCTGAAGTTTGCTGACTCCTGATCTAGAGGGATAACAGCTAACATTTTTTGAGATCCTACCATTTATAAAAACGTAACTGTAGTATGGTGGTTGTCAGGGGCTAGAAGGAGAGGAAAATGGAGAGTTATTGTTTAATGGGTATACAGTTTCAGTTCTGCAAGATGAAAAGAGTTCTGAAGATGGATGGTGGTGATGGTCACACGATAATATGAATGTATTTAATACCACTGAACTGTACACTTAAAAATGGTTACAAAAGTAAATTTTATATTGTGTATACTTTATGATAAAAAAAATTGTGATTTTTATAAAAGTTAACTGTTTAACTTTCATTTAATACTCACCCCAAAACCATATAAAGTAGATATCTTCATTTTATAGCTAAAGAATGTGAGGCTAAAAGAGCTCTGACCACTTGCCCAAGTTACTAAGCTGGCAAGTGGAGTGCTGAGGTCTGAAGCCTAGTCTGTCAGTTTAAAAGACTGAGCTCTTAGTCATTCGCACCATCAAGTACTCCTTTTATTTATTTTCTCCAACAAATGCTGTATTTCAAAAGATTTTATCTGCTGAACAAACATCATTTACTAATAATTTGTTTTGCTTCTTAAACAGTTATCCCAAAACACATATCTGACGATCAGAGCTTCAGATCCATTCATGCGTCAGTCCATTCTTAAAAGATAAGCTCTAAACTGGTATGATTTTATCCAAAACTCAAAGAAATGTGGCATCCTAGTTAGCCTGTCAAGATTTTCCCTTAGATTGTAAATGTAAGGTCCATGAGGGGACTTTCCTTGTCTCTGTTTCACCCCACCATCCTCAGTTCCTAGAACAGGGCCCATATTTAGAAATTCGAAGAAATGCTCACCCTTCTTTTTTTTTTTTTTTTTTAAATTTATTTATTTATGGCTGTGTTGGGTCTTCGTTTCTGTGCGAGGGCTTTCTCCAGTTGCGGCAAGCGGGGGCCACTCTTCATCGCGGTGCGCGGGCCTCTCACTATCGCGGCCTCTCTTGTTGCGGAGCACAGGCTCCAGATGCACAGGCTCAGTAATTGTGGCTCACGGGCCTAGTTGCTCCGCGGCATGTGGGATCTTCCCAGACCAGGGCTCGAACCCGTGCCCCCTGTATTGGCAGGCAGACTCTCAACCACTGCGCCAGCAGGGAAGCCCCGAAATGCTCACCCTTCTTTACCTCTGAGTCCTTTGTGTTTAGGAGACCCCATGATATATGTGAAACAACTGAAGGCAGATGGGATCAAGGATCTCTTTCACTGCTCAAGTTTTATGATTCTATGCCTCAATATACATATTCCAGTGGTATTCAGTCATCAACCATAATTCTCAAGAACACACTACAGCACAGCGTGCTAGCCTGTGTTCTTGTGAAAACGCAGAATAAAATGAAAGAGGAACCTAAAGTTCAGTTGGGCATAAAGTCCAGAACTGGACAAAAACAACAGAAGAAAAACTTTAAAACATGTTCCATGAGTTAGGGAAAGAATCTTAACCAGTTGTTGGAACAGGATCCCATATGGACTAAAAAAGCAAAAAATTGCTGTGGCTGTCTGTTTATAACAATTCTCTCAAGGCAATGTCTGTGTGACCTCCCTGGACAAGTGACACAAGCCTACCTCATCCCCTTGGCTGTATGAACTGTCCTGGGCATGTGACCTAGGCCAGGCCAATCAGAATTCTTCCCTGGGGGAAAGGGATCCTGTTTCCTCCCAGATCCATGGTACTACCTTCCATGTAGAGGCAGCCCACCTGCAGTAAGAGAAAAATGAAGCCAGCACTAAAAGAGACAAAAGGTGGAGAGAAAGCATGGAGGAGCCAGAGATACTCAGCTGTGTTCAAGTCCCTGGTTCTCAACGTCCTTAAAACCCACTTCATCCAGCTTATCTTGCAGTGTGGTTAAGTAGGCAAAACAGTAGCCCCCTTTTGCTTAAGCTGGATGAACTGAGTTTCTGTTACCTGCAACCAGGAATCTTAATGCATGGGCCGAGGAGTCTGCCTGACCTGGAAGGATAAAGTGCGTCATCCCAGAGAAAGTAGGCTAAAGGTAACCAGCTCTGCAACTCACCCTGGACTGTTCCTCATCCTTCCTCCACCTCGAGTTTTCATCTTAGAAACTAGGTTAAACCTCTTTGCTACCAGGTGTGCTCAAATCTCTTAAACAGGCAGATCTGACATAATGTACTGTTTAAGCATTTTTGTTTTTAGACAGAAATGAATAACCCCAAAATCCTCAAATAGAATTATTTTTATCTTGAAAGCCCCTTTAAATTTTATAGAGCATCCACAAACAAGTGTGAAGAAAGGCTTCAGGCTATACATAATAAAGAGCTTTAAGGGAACTGTTAAGAACGTAATCCCTTCAAATAGCTCATGTAAATTATATAATCTATGGAAAGAAATCTTGCACCACAAAGAATATCAAGAAAATTTTTCATTTTCTTCCAACCCAGCCACCAGCCCAATCACCCTTTATTTTGCTGATTTTGTTGTATTGTCATTTTCTTACCTTTCCTTCTCATGACTTTAATTGTTTTTTCTTCCCATATGAAACTAGATGAAACTATTCACCAGTAAATACTCTCAGATTTACCTAAGACTGGGGAGCTATGAATAGAAACAATATGCAACTAAATTAGTCCCAGGCACAAGGAGAAGTGTGCCTGAACAGAAAACTCAGAAATTAATAATTTATTAGCAGAATATTTGGGAAAGGTTTTTTTAATACCCCAGATTACTATTTTAAGACTTTATTTTAAAAGAAGGTAAATAAGAATTACTCTCTAATCAAAGACTGTGTAAAAGCAAACTGCCCACATCTTGTTTTTCATTAGTTTATTTTTAAGGACACTTTTGAATAACTGTAAAAGTCACTTTTTCATCACTGATATTCAAGGTAAGAAAAGAGATTTTACCGCCAGACACATAGGGTATTTCAAAGTCAGTTTATGTATTTCTAAAATAGCAGCAGTTAACAGAAAACCGTCCCACCCCAGACCCAGTGAATGCCCTCCTGACAATGGTCAGATTATAAGCTCCAAGAGATCAGGCCATGGAATTGCACTGGTCCACTGCTATGCTTTAAGTGCCTGGTAGCACCTGGCACATAGTAGGTGATCAACAAATGTTTGGTGAGTAAGTAAATAAAGAGATCAATAAATAAATCCAAATTCCAGCACTAATAAAGAGCTCAACTAAGAAAGTTCTTGAGGGCTTCCCTGGTGGCCCAGTGGTTAAGAATCCGCCTGCCAATGCAGGCGACACGGGTTCGAGCCCTGGTCCGGGAAGATCCCACACGCCGCGGAGCAACTAAGCCCGTGCGCCACAACTACTGAGCCCATGTGCCTAGAGCCCGTGCTCTGCAACAAGAGAAGCCACCGCAACAGGAAGCCTGCGCACCACAACGGAGAGTAGCCCCAGCTCACTTCAACTAGAGAAAGCCCGCGTGCAGCAATGAAGACCCAACGCAGCCAAAAATAAATAAATTAAAATAAATTTAAAAAAAAAAAAAAAGAAAGTTCTTGAGAAACTGACAAGGATGAAAATAGAGAATATACAAGTTTCTCTCTTAAATTCAACCTAATTCATCAAGTCCTGGGGGGCATGTCCTATGTGCCAGGCACTGGACTAGCAGCTGCTGACACACAGATAAAGGTGACTGAGCCAGTGCACATCAGGGTGAGCTGACACCACCTAGAGGCCCAACTTTCACAGGACCTATCAGTCTAGCAGTAGGTTCACCTTTAGTAGGACTGTCAAGGTGGGAAGGGAGAGACTACCATGGGAAACTAATGAGATTTTTAAACGCACTTAAGTATCTTAACTAGCCATTACAATGTAAGCCACTAAAAGCTTACAGTATCATACAACCTATTCCCTAACATTGTTTCTCCCGAAAAATACGTTTTAATAGGGATGCTATAGTTCCAGGAACAAGCCTCCACGTTCCTAATTCCTCTTCTCTCCTCCCACTAGAGCATTGCTCAGGCAGAGGTGCCGGGAAAGAGAAAGAATAAAGGGCAGGTTTGACAATGGGGGTTCTTCTAGAATGGGAAAATATGAGAAGGAAAGATAGGGGAGGGTGTGATATTCCTATATACATATATTGATATATGATATGGATCATTCACGTGTCTGGAGATGGGAGTGGCTGCGCCTTTAATTTTGAACCTCACCACACCCAGGTGTACTTTCTCATACTGAATTCCACCTACTAAAGTCATTACTATTACTGCCCTCTGTTTGAACGCATGATCACATAGACAAATCACTCATCAAATTATAACAAATCCTGATAAAAAGCAATCCTCACTTTATTGCTTTCAGATACCATCAAACTATGACACCCCTCAAAACACCAGATATACAGACTATCTAGCTAATTTTGCAATTGAGTATCTGCTTTTCTCCCCAATACCAAAAGTAAAAAAAGATTGCATTGTATTCATTTAGCATAGATGTTATCAAAGTTATAAACAATGATTCTCTAAAAACTGCAAGCTCTTTCACCTGTCCATCCATTCACCCATGGAACACCAATTATGTGTCATTTACCATATCAGCCTTAGGAAAAAATATGGGGCCAGGGCAGAAGGGAGGGACACACAAAGGCGACACACCCTCAACTAGTAATATCAAGTGGTATTCTTTCTATTTCTTATATTGACTTGTAAAGTCTAAATGAATGACTAGTAAGTGGAATGGGAAGGGGAAGCTTAACTCTAAGTCATATCCCATAATAAATTAGAGTAGAAGTTAAAAATAGATTAAGAGCCACAATTATTTAAAAACACACAGGTGCAAACAAAATGAGAAGAGTATCTGGTCACACCGTAAGCATTCCTGAAAAACCATAAATCAGCAGAACTAGGCTATCATTAGACTCTCACAATAGTTTCTGAACCACCTGAGACCCTCTCATAAGCAGCCCACCACTCTTCCTCCTCTACCCAAGCGAGAATACTCTACTGTCCTAACACATAAAGGCACTGAGGAATTGTTCTACTCTTTGTTATGGTTATCACAAACATGGCTCAACAGTCAACAAAATTGTTCAGATCTCAGCATTACAGCAAGGAAAATTACAAAAAGGGCCAGCTAGTGATTCTACTACTGCCTTCTTGAATTGGAGATAATCTTTCAGTTCTAAATTATTGAATAGCACGGTTATATGCCCTCCTATATTAAGAAGCGTGGTACAGCAGAAAGACTACAGGCTTTGCAGTCAGATAGATGTAAGTTCAGATCTAAAGTTTCTTGCTGGTGGCCTTGGGAGAGTGGCAATCTTCCCGAAGCCCAGTCTCCTCTTCTGAGGAATGAAGTTGCCACCACTTGCCCCACAGCGCTGTGAAGAGATGGACAATAATCCACATAAGCAACTAGCCCAGTCAATGGCTTCTGTTTTTTATGCTAGGCTGTCTATACCTCCTCTCAGCTAACACACCCACAAGCTGTGCACACATGGCACTCAGTGTGTTAAAGGTAAGTTTCAGCCTGTCAATCAATCTCTGTGTGCTTAGTAAAAGCAAAGCTCCAGTCTTTGGGAAACCTAAGGGGAAGGATTAACTTGGTACCAAACTATATGCTCCAAAGGCTAAAAGAAACAACTCAGCCTCTAGCAACTACCATTCTACTTTGTATATCTATCAATCTGACTACTCTAGGTGCCTCATATAAGTGGAATCATACAGTATTTGTCCTTTTGTGACTGGCTTATTTCACTCATATAATGTCTTTAAGGTTCATCCATGTTGTAGCATGTTTCAGAATCCCCTTCCTTCTTAAGGCTAAATAATATTTCATTGTATGGATATACCACATTTTGTTCATCCATTCATATGTTGATGAACACTCAGGTTAGAGAGAACCTTTCCCATGGATTACTGAAAGTAAAGACAAATTGGGAGGAACAGCCCCCATCTTTGAGGCAGTGATAAAGAAATAGATTTTTGATGCCAAAAGGGCTCAGTCAAAAGCACTGAGAGAAACAGCCCCAAACTCTGGGCTGGTGTCAAAGCAGGTACAGGACCCCAAGATATAGCTCTGGAATCTGACAACTCTGTGGAGTTCTGGTCCTGCCTAGAGAGCAGGGAGGCAAGATGGACTGATAAAATGCTTACTGTATTTTCAAACATGCCTGAGACAAGCGTTAGCCAGAACAAGTTCTAGAGAACTGGTCTGCCCTCATATCACAGGTGTGCCAGGCTACTTATCTTCACAGGCAGTTGTTCCTAAACAAGTATTTCTTTGCTAAGGACCTGAACACTCACAGAATTCCAGAGCAGGCAGGAAGGCTGGAGATGGACCAGCCGACAGCCTCACTTTACTGATGAGAAAACTAATGGCCAGATGGGTAGGTCACAGAGCTGGTTAACCACAGACAGAGAATTAGACAGAGCCCAGGTCAGCATTCTTTCCACCAGACTCATCTCATTCAGGTATCAGTGAACAGCCAGAGTTCCCTTCCTATCAGTGTTTTTTTTTTTTTTTTTTTTTTAAAAAGCTTTTCAAAGGCTTGACTTTATTTGGAAGTCACCTCCTTTTTTATCCAACACATTTTTTTATTGTGATAAAATATACATAACATAAAATTTACCATTTTAACCATTTTTAAGCATACAGTTCAGTAATATTAAGTACAGTCACACTGTTGTACATCCATCACCACCATCCATCTCCAGAACTTTCCATTTTCCCAAACTGAAACTCTATACCTATTAAACAGTAATTCCTCAGCCTTTGGCAACTACCATTCTACTTTCTGTCTCTATGAATCTGACTACTCTAGGTGCCTCACTTTGTATGTCTTCCAGGTTCCTCCACTTTGCAACGTGTGTCAGAATTTCCTTCCTTTGTAAGGCTGAATAATATTCCATTGTATAGATATACACTGTGTATATAGATGCACATTTTATCTATTCATCTGTCAATGGACACCTGAGTTGCTTCCAGCTTTTGACATTTGTGAATAATGCTGCTATGAGCATCAGTGTACAAATATCTGTTCGAGCCCCTGATTTCAATTATTTGAGGTATATACCCAGTAGTGAAATGCTGGATCATACCGTACATCAGTGCTATTTTGAAATGTGTCTCAAAGGAGACCAAGAAGAGTTTAAATCATCTTGGTTGGTGGATTTCTTTAAGAAAATGAAAAATTACTGAATGTTTTGTTCCTGAACTTAGCTTTACTTAAAAACAGATTTTATGAGAAAACTTTTAGAGGTTACGTGAGGTAGAAGAAAAAGCACAGTAATGATAGTGAGGAGAATAAAAGTCCAATGTAACATTTTTGACCTCTCTGAGCATGAATTTCCACAGGGAGGAGAGAGTGGTCTAGATAATCCCTAAGGTCTATGGATTCTGTGGGTTCTATGAATCCATGGAAAAACTTACTTAGAGGATTACTATGTTCCTTAATCATTTTCTATTTTCCTTCAGTTCGCTTTGAATTCCTAAGCATATTAGAGCTTAAAGAACTGTTTCTAGTTAAAGAACTTAGTGTATTCTTGAGACAAGAGTTCCAGGGGCAGTAAGAAGAAGAATCCTGAGCTAGTAAAAAAATTGTGACTAATTTAATATAATAGGCAATAATTTTCTCTAGTAATACATTTATTTGATAATTGCCTTAAGAATTCCTAGAATATAGTACCTGTATAACCTGCGTCACTGTGGCTTAATTTGAGTCACTGTGAACCTGTGGTTATTTTATAATAGTTGATATAAAACTATCAACGCACACGGAGTTCAGTATCAACAGGGCATACCTGCCAAGAAATGTTTGCTACAATAGTTTGGTCCAAACAACACTTCAGTTACTGAGCAACCTATTGTTACCAAGATCCCTAACTGACAATGCATTCTAAGTCAAAATGCACACCTGGCTACAGGTAGGACACCAACAACACACTTCAAACCCCATCCATTCTTGGGCCTTTCCTAACGACCCAGACTGCGAACATTTCTTTCTTTCCCCAGGAAGGATTTGCAGGGTGAGAAACATACTTCCCCATCACTTCCCCCAGCTTCCCAGAACTATCTGCTTGGGTACTCACCATGAAGCAGGCTTTCTACTCCAGGGGCAAGAAGACAAAATACAGATAGGACTCCTCATGTCTGTTTCACCAATCAATATTTCAGCTACTTAAAATAACTTTCATGGAAAGCTTCTTATGCTGGGTACAATTATCTATAATAATCCATTCAGTCCTTCCAATACTGTGAGTTAGGTGTGTTCATGCTCACACCGCAGGAAAGGAGATGGAAGCTCAGAGAAGTATCCTGTTGAGAGCCACGGGCAGTAAGGAGCCAGCCAGGTTGGACTGGGTCTTCTGGCACCAAATTTAGTACTTTTTTCCACCAACCGTTTGCCCAGATTCTCACAAGCCTGTGTCAACCGGCCAACCCAAAGAGAACATCTGAAGTGCCTCTCTTAAAAAGCAGGCCCTAATGATTTAACAATTAATTTGCAGCTTTTAAGTCAAATGTGAAGTGTACTGATCACATCACTTATTCTCTTCCCTGTATTTCTGCTAATAGGCAGAACTTTGAGGGAACTAAGGTCAAGAGGAGAAATCCTGGACCAGTCCTTTTATGAAAAAATGCTTTTCAGGGATAGAAACACCCACATTCTCACCACCTCCACCAGCAGCACACACTGCTGACTCCAGGTAAGGCTGCTGAGGGAAAAGGCATCCATCAAGGCTTCCTTGGACATTTTTAGAGGCAGGTTATCTAAATCCTTCCTCTCCAAACTCTAAGTGTGAATACAAATAGTGATAATATTTATTACATAACAGATCCAGGAAACTGTTTATGACCACATGCATTTTTCTATAGCACCAAGACCTCTGGGGGTGATGCTAGCTTGTGTACTACATTTATGCTGATTTTACTGGACTTGGAGCATAATTTTATTATTTTAAATGACCACAGAGGTTTATAATTATTGTATCATTGATTTTATGACACGTTATTGGTCCCATCTATGATTTATTTATGCCAGGGCTTTGATCAGGAAGTTAACACCCAGATATGACATTGTTCCTATGGGAAAACACCACTGGCTTTAGAACACCTGCTTTTATGAGAGAGTTTTTATTAATGCCATGCCATGAAAAGCAGGGACTGCCTACTCAATAAAACCCTGATTAAGCAAAATATAACTGTAAATTTTCCTTTGTCCAACTTTTAGGAGAAAGAAGCATTACTTTGGTTTTATTTTTTAAGCAAGCTGCAGAGGCTAATACGGAGTAAATTCCAAATTTCTGTTCTACCCCCTACATCAATGGTTCTCAATTCTGGCTGCACATCAGTATCACATGGGGGCACTTAAAAAATAACTATGCTAGCCCTCACACCAGACCCACTGAATCAGAATTTCTGGGGGTGCTCTTGCACTGTTGGTGGGAATGTAAATTGGTACAGCCACTATGGAGAATAGTATGCAGGTGCCTTAAAAAACTAAAAATAGAACTACCATACGATCCAGCAATCCCACTACTGGGCATATACCCTGAGAAAACCATAATTCAAAAAGAGTCATGTACCACAATGTTCACTGCAGCTCTATTTACAATAGCCAGGACATGGAAGCAACCTAAGTGTCCATCGACAGATGAATGGATAAAGAAGATATGGCACGTATATATAATGGAATATTACTCAGCCATAAAAAGAAATGAAATTGAGTTATTTGTAGTGAGGTGGATGGACCTAAAGTCTGTCATACAGAGTGAAGTAAGTCAGAAAGAGAAAAACAAATACAGTATGCTAACACATATATATGGAATCTTAAAAAAAAAAAAATTGTTCTGAAGAACCTAGGGGCAGGACAGGCATAAAGACGCAGACATAGAGAATGGACTTGAGGTCATGGGGAGGGGGAAGGGTAAGCTGGGACAAAGTGAGAGAGTGGCATGGACATATATACACTACCAAATGTAAAATAGATAGCTAGTGGGAAGCAGCCACAGAGCACAGGGAGATCAGCTCAGTGCTTTGTGAACACCTAGAGGGGTGGGATAGGGAGGGTCAGAGGGAGCCGCAAGAGGGAAGAGATATGGGGATATATGCATATGTATAGCTGATTCACTTTGTTATAAAGCAGAAACTAACACACCATTGTAAAGCAATTATACTCCAATAAAGATGTTGAAAGAAAGAAAGAAAGGAAGGAAGGAAGGAAGGAAGGGAGGAAGGAGGAAAGAATTAATTTCTGTGGGTGGGCTCAGGGTACTGTATTTTTTAAAACGTTATGTGTATCCAGGGTTCAGAACAGTTGCCCTATACCAGTGGCTCTCAAACTTGAAACGGCACCAGAATTACCTAACGGCCTTATTAAAACACAGATTGTTGGGCCCCACCTGGGAATTTCTGATTCACTAGGTCTCGGGTGGGATGGAAAATCTGCATTTCTAACAAGTCCCCACACGATGGTCCAAGGGCCACACTAAGAATCACTGCCCTATGCTTTCTCTAGTTGAACAATATTAAGTTATTCTAAATTAATTTTATTATAAAGATATCAGACCACTCCTTAGTAAGAAATGGTCTAAAACTTTAGAAAGATTTTCAACAGTGCAAGCTAAAGAAAACGATTTTCTGCTTAACCATCAAATAAAACAGGTAACTGGGACTTCCCTGGCGGTCCAGTGGTTAAGACTCCGCACTGCCAATGCAGGGGGCGCAGGTTTGATCCCTGGTCGGGGAACTAAGATCCTACATGCCACGTGGCACGGCCAAAACCGCCCCCCCCAAAAAACAGGTAACTGAGGTTATCAGAATGCACTGTTCCCTGAGAATTTCAGTTACTGAAGTTAAACCAGGATAAAATCAGACCCAATTCCATTCAACCATGAGTAAGCACCTCCCATGTGGTGACTGGGCACACACCATGAGCAAATCATTCCTTCCTTCCTAGAGCAGTGAACAGACTATCAAACAGGACTGCTGTGCACACAGCTACACAGTCACACAGTAACAGCTGAGGTGATAGTGAGACCCTGACAGGGAGCGTTACAGAAGGACTTGGGGGAGCTTTACCCAGGTAGGGTCCTTTTAGCTGGATCTTCAAGGGGACGACCCAGCTGCCAGTTTTCCACTGCCCACAACACATTTTACATTACCTGGGCAGTGAACTCCCTGCCCCATGAGGAAGCATCTGGACTTTGTCCCCAGGCATTATAGGAGTGATCAGGAACTGCAGGCTACTTTTACTTCCAATCTGAAGGCAAGTTCTGTGGTTTATCTACCTTTGTACTTTTTTTTTTTTTAACATCTCTATTGGAGTACAATTGCTTTACAATGGTGTGTTAGTTTCTGCTTTATAACAAAGTGAATCAGTTATACATATACATATGTTCCCATATCTCTTCCCTCTTGCGTCTCCCTCCCTCCCACCCTCCCTATCCCACCCCTCTAGGTGGTCACAAAGCACCGAGCTGATCTCCCTGTGCTATGCGGCTGCTTCCCACTAGCTATCTATTTTACATTTGGTAGTGTATATATGTCCATGCCACTCTCTCACTTTGTCCCAGCTTACCCTTCCCCCTCCCCATATCCTCAAGGCCATTCTCTAGCAGGTCTGTGTCTTTATTCCCGTCTTGCCACTAGGTTCTTCATGACTTTTTTTTTTTTTTAAGATTCCATATATATGTGTTAGCCTACTGTATTTGTTTTTCTCTTTCTGACTTACTTCACTCTGTATGACAGACTCTAACTCCATCCACCTCACTACAAATAACTCAATTTCGTTTCTTTTTATGGCTGAGTAATATTCCATTGTATATATGTGCCACATCTTCTTTATCCATTCATCCGATGATGGACACTTAGGTTGCTTCCATGTCCTGGCTATTGTAAATAGAGCTGCAGTGAACATTTTGGTACATGACTCTTTTTGAATTATGGTTTTCTCAGGGTATATGCCCAGTAGTGGGATTGCTGGGTCGTATGGTAGTTCTATTTTCAGTTTTTTAAGGAACCTCCATACTGTTCTCCATAGTGGCTGTATCAATTTACATTCCCACCAACAGTGCAAGAGGGTTCCCTTTTTGTACTTTTTTACAATTAGCCCAGCACCTCACACATAGGCGTTGCTGAATACCTGGGAGTAAGTGATGAAAAAATGTAATCTGGAAAGTAAACCTAATGCCCCCCCAGGGGTGCATACAGGTCAGAGGGGAGGTCAGGTTCAGACCACCAGTCTTTTGCCCTCTAATTAGCACCCTCATTCCAGACTTAACACACCATAGGCATTTAAGAAGTGTTCCTGACTAACCAAAAATATGGCAGCACATTAAGCTGGTATTAGCATGGTTGTTTCCGTAGATTTGGAAACAATAAAAGAAGACTCCTCAGAGCCTAGCTCATTAATGCAGGGACTGAGGGCTGGCTTCTTCTGTATCCTATGCTCTATCCCCTGCACTCTGGCTAAACACATAGTTTATTTAGTTCAAGTGAAGCTCTTCCGAGATGAAAAAACTTGTTGAATTCCTAGTGAGTCTCAGAAACATTTTTAAAATTATTCAGACATTATTTGACGTTCAGCAGTTGATTCAGCTGAAGTAATTGAGAGCTGACAGGCAGTTAATTTCAAAACCCTAATGCAGCATCACCAACTAGGCACAGAATCCCTCCTATACACCCACCAACTACACAAGCACTATCAATGACGTGTAGGTCACTAAAGACCCCATGGAGAAAATCTCCAGAAATAAAAGCTTTTCTCAAGATAAAAACACCCACAAACACCGTTTTGTTGTTACAAGAACTGAAATAAATGTAGAAGTTAAATGCTTAAAGTACCCTTTGGAGTGCCAATGTAGTAGGGGTTAGCAGACCTAGGCTCTGTCTCTCCCACTAGAACACAGCTCCCAGGCAGCCTCTTCTACTTAACAGCCGGATATTGGAGGTTATCATTCTATTTCTGACAAATGCAGTTTGCTAGGCTCAATCTGAGAAGTTACCCACCATATATATATATATATATATATATATATATATATTTTTTTTTTTTTTTTTAACTAAAATGTATTTACATTTTTACCTTTAAGGGGTAGTACAGAGTCAAATGGCAAATGATCAAACGTTAAAATAGCCCCCAGTTAAGTACTATTGGTTATTAAATTCTTGTTGGTGAATATTTCCCAAATAAAAGTACTGAAAAAAAGAGGTACTTCTATTTTATTAAGCTGTGATTATTCTGATCAAAATTGCCTTCATTTTCTATCAGTTAAGTAATACTGGCTTGCCATGATTTAAATTGAACACTTTCTTTTGAATGGATGGATTTTTAACCACTTTCTGTTATGTGAAAGTTATGAAGGCATCATCCTAAATTCTTCCAGAATAGGATGGTAACCGTATATTAACTATCTGCATCTCAAGGGCATTGAAAACGTAAAATGAATCAAGACTACAGCTCAGTGAATAGTGAACTACCATTAATTTTAATTGTAATAGGACAGAACCGGAATTTACCTTTTCTTTAAAAAAGAGGGAAGGAGTGCTTACTCAACAAAGAAATCAATATAAACAAAATCATAAGAGGTAAATTTAAACTACTCAAGAGAATAAGCTGTTTAAACACATTTCAGAAGTATTTATATATAACTGATATCATGAATATAAATCATTTTCTCTATTCAATAAGAAAGTCTAGCAGGACTGTTCTTTAGCAACATTTTGTTAGTTTACTCAGGTTACAATTTTTAATTGAAAGTAATATAATTTTTAAAAATCTGTCTATTCAGACATTCTACAAATTATCATTCATCTTTCCCTTACCTCGACTAGTCTGAATCAATGAGGGCTCAATGTATTTAATTCTAACCATAACCTCAGGTCAAGAATTGAACAGCATCAACCAAATTCAGAAAAACTGATACTGCTTTTGTTTTCAGACAAGAGGATCTGATGCATTTGTTGATGAAAAACACCCAACCACACTCATTCTGCATTGCGTGGCTCCAGGCTGTTAGACACAACCATGAATGTCTGAGGTTCACACACCAATTGCACTGGTCCATGAGCATTTCTGAAAATCCAGGAAACATGTGTGTTTCCAAAGGCCATAGAGCTATACTCGAGAGCCTCTCCACACACCCAGGGCCACTCAGAGGAGGGGCGTCCTAACTGGACTCTGTGGATAGCTCCTGTGGTGAGCCGTCTGTAGGCAGGGACACCTGTGTGGCTCTGTGAGGTGGCCTGGGAAAGGGGCTCTGTCAGATCACCAAACAGGAAACGTTCTCGTCTTCCCCAGATGGTGCTTTTCTTGACTTGAAAAACAAATCAACTGGTGGGGCAAGTTAAGGAGGAAAAGCCGAGATTATCTGAGACCTGAGTAAGTCACCTGAGGGTGTTCAGCCTGCTGATGGCTTCTGATTTTCCCTGCTCCCTCTCCCCCACGCTGGGATTACAACAAGAAGAAAAGTCACTGAGGAAGAATGAGAAAAAATACATTTCTTTGGGTGCATATCCACAGGCAGTCAAAATATTAGGAAAACCAACAATAATAAGAAACAGTGTAGAGTTACATATCACAGTTGGTCCTCTGAGCTCACAGAATTCCTTGTTCATGCTCACCTTTAACCTCCTAACACTTGAAAGTGATAAAAATCTGAAATAAATCTTAAACTCAGTCTCTCCACTGAGGGTAGTTGGGATGTTCTCTCTAAAGAAAAAAAAAATTTTAATACTATAATCATTTGATTGTTTTATGAAGAAAAATGCATCAAGCTTCTTAACTATGAAGAGGTCAACAATTCACTCAGAGCATAAAAAAGGGAGCAAGGTAAGCAAAGGATAAAGATAAAACTTCGATGGACTAGAATATATAACCTGTGTAGAAAATTTACTATTATATTTACCACTATTGGTTTTTTTAAACAATACAGAAAGCACCTAGCTTTTCTAAAGAGCAGACACTCCTAAAGGACTCCAACATTCTATGAGCCTCAGTCTATACAAGTTCAAAAGGAAACAACCAACATTACTTTTTTTTATTCCAAATTTATTTTATTAAAAGTTTTGGGGAAAAAAAAGTTTTGGGTGTTTTGAGATTTGACACTGTTATTTAAATATAAATTTTTTTGCTTTTTAAAAATAGAATTAAAAATTTTTTTTTATTCAAGTATAGTTGATTTAAAATATTGTATTGGTTTCAGGTGTACAGCAAAGTGATTCAGTTATATATATATATTTTTTTTTTCAGATTATTTTCCATTATAGGTTATTATAAGATATTGAATATTTTTCCCTGTATATAGTAAATCCTTAAAATAAAGTTTCATTTCACATTAACTATCATGTTATCAGGACCTTTAAGAGAAAAGATTGACTGTGTAATGGGAAGTATATGCAAGTAAAGTAAGCATATGGAAGTAAAGTAAGCACTGGGATTCAATAAAAATTTAAAGACATCACTATTAAAATAGTATATTTTACTGAAGTCAAAGTAATTTAGGACATTCTATAGGCAAAGTTGATAGGTCTACATGAGTTTTGCACAATCCTCACACAGAATGAATCATTCAACACTGATAGGGATATATCTAGCTTTAACAACAATGCAAAAACACTAGCAAATATCTTCAAGAAATAAATGTATAACAAAGGTAGGTACCAAAGATCTGAGGGCCTGATGTTTTGTATTTTTAGTGGGGAAGAGAACTGGCTTGTCTGATATCAAAGTGACCACTGCTTTTTGCCTGAGAAAGATTTACTCAGATTTGGTATAGTAAATAGCATATTTCTTAGAAAACCAATGATTTTAAAGAAGGGTAAATATATTTTCCTCTCGTAGACCACGGCTAACCACAGTGTGGCACAATTTTGGAGAAATCAGACCTCACCCAGTTACAAAAATAGCAAAAAGGATTCTTGCTGCTGGCAGAAAAGTGACATCTTTATCGATACTGCAAGAACAGTGTTTTAAACTTCTCAATTAGGCATTTTTTTAAAAAATCAGCTCTTTTAGATAAGGCTGAAAGGGGAAAATTAAATTGTGTTTTATAAAATGGAAGTAACTGAAATCATTCTTCAGGGGAAGGAACAGAAAGAGGCAAAAAAGAAAAAGAAAAGATAAACAACTCAGGTTAAATACTGAATATATGACCCTGTCTAAGTACTTTGAACAATCTGGGCCTCAGTTCTCTAATCTATGAAATGAGGATAGTAGTATCTGTCTTCCTCACCTTACAAGGTGCTGTGAAAATTAAATAAGAATTATAAAAGGATTCAGTAAACTGTAACTGTTGTTACTGTTGTTTTATAAGGAATTCCAGTTTCACTCCAAAAGGAGCTAATCATAAATATTAATACAAGGGGATTATTCTTTTCAGTATAAGTGACAAATCAACCAAATCTCTCTTTGACTTGCTGACTTTTCCTGATTGACTTAATTCAACCCTAGATGGTCCCCAATGATCCCTACCCTCTTGGTATTCACCTTTTGAGTAGTCCCTTCCCTTCGAGTGTGGACAGAACTAGAGTCTTGTATCTAACTAACAAAATAAGGCAGAAGTGACAATGTGCAACTCAGTGACTAGGCCATAAAAGGCTGTGTTGTGTCACTCTTTCTTGGATTACTCACTCAGGGAAGCCTGCTGTCATGCTGTGCACAGACCCACGGAGAAGCCCACACTGTGGGGAACGGAGACCTCCAGCCCACAGGCAGAGAGAGACGGAGGCCTGCCAACAACCCCAGGAGTGAGCCTCGCAGCAGATCTTCCAGCCCAGTGGAGTCTTTGGATGACTTCAGACCCGGGTGGCAACTTGACTGCAATTTCATGAAAGACGCTGAGCTAGAACAACCCAGCTAAACTGCTACATGTTCCTGACCCTCAGAAAATGTGTGCCATAATAAATGTTGGTTGTTTTAAATTGCTAAATTTTGGGGTAATTTGTATGCAGCAACAGATTACTAATACACAGCACTTGACAGCATCTTGCTTTGCAATTAACATTTAACTTAAGATCAGTCTCTTCCTTGCTTATGAATTATCTTAACCACTGGTAAATACTGTCATTTTTGTACTTGTCGGTTTTTTCCATAATAACTTTCGAGGCTGTCTGCTTAAACTGATCATGTTTGATTTACTATATAAAAACACACCTTAAGTTTGATCCTTGTATCCACCTATTATCTTGCAATAGAAGGACAGCTGCTTTCATTTTTTTCCAACAGGTTTTTCTTCTGTGATTCTCAGCAGATGTTTAATGCAATTTGGGTTATACAGAGAAAAATATCTACAGGGAAAATTGTATTTTCATGTAATCATACTGAATTTAATAGTACTAAGATTAACCTATCTTTATTTATTTTTTTTTTAGAAGACTGATTTGTAAAACCTATTCTGGTTCCAACAAATCTAAATCTTTGCTTTCTAATACTCGTTTTGCAGCCCTGTGCAATTGCTCTTTTGCAGCTCACCTCATGTTTTAAAGAGACTTCATACCTAAAATGTCCGTGAAGGTTTCATTCTATTTAAGCCAAAAGATTAAGTCAAAAGTTTGAAAAAACCACTCACAAAAAAGCAAAATCTTTGAACTGCTATCCCCCCTGCCCTGTTTGAAAATAAAGAAGGGAGAAAAAGAGGGAAAGAAATAAAAGTAAATTATTAATGATATCTTATTATGATTTTAATTTTAATTAATTCATTCAAAAATATTTAATGAGCAGCTATTTCCAGGCATTCAAGATGCAACAGTGGAAATAAAAAATAAGACCCAGATCTCATGGAACTTCAAATTTTTAAAATTCAAAAAACCAGCCCCCAAAATAGAGTTAGCTATTTTTGTGGAACCTATGACCATTTAGATCCATCACAAATGAGGGGAGACATATAAAATCCTGAATTCCCATATCCTGTATGCTACTTTATTATGCCTTACCATAAATGACTTGCTAACTTTTTTTTTTTTTTTGAGTGAGGCATTTACTTCTAGTACAAGCTTAAGGTGAATAAATGGAGAGAGAATCAATATTTATAAGTTTTTTCTATGTGTCATGCATGTTAATACATTGTTATATAAACTACATAGTAACATTAATTATTTAGTATTAGAATACAATTTGACAGGTGAAATTTAGGCTCTAAGATGAAACACTAGTAAGCAACATGGTTGGGGTTTAAATTCAGTTGACTTTGATTCCAAAGTCCATGTTCTTTCCACCCCTTGATGAGTTCTGTTCAAAGCTCCAGTAAATCATGGTGTATATTCTATTCTAAAATTCTAAGATCAAGAGCTTCTACAAAATTGCCTTCCAGAAAAAAAATATTCTATTAAAACTATACTTTAATTCTAATAATTACTTCTAATTTAACTTTCAGTCTTATATCAAGTAGCCACTTTCAGAAGAGCTCCACTTGGATATCTCACATGACATCAAACTCAACATACCCAAAATGTGATTTCCTTCTTAAAAGCTACTCTCTCCCCAAGATTCTCTTTTTACCATGGCATCACTCTCACCTCACAATTCAATCTACTTACCTATCACCAAGTTGTCCACTCTATTATGCCTTACCATAGATGACTTGCTAACTTAACGTTCTCCAAGACAAGGGCTTTACCTCACCATTATGGTGATCACTAATGGGCTATTTCATTATGTATGTAAATTATAGAACAAAAAGATACATTTAAAAAATGCTAATTCCAACTGTCAGAGAAGTATTTTGTTTTTCTTTTTTCTTTTTTTTTAAAAAGGTCCCTTAGGCAATTGGCAGTTCTCATTTAGTTTGGCCTTAATGAGTATTTACCCAGGGCCCAGAAGCAGAATCCATATGGCCTTCAATTTCCTCAACTTAAATACAAGAAAGTGCAACAGTAACCAAAACATTTTTCAAACATATTTAAAAGCACATTTATTTCACCACCAAATTTTTCTACCAAGTACACCCTATGCTTTCAAAACTACCTGCCTTATATCAGATGTTGATTTATAGGCAGAACTCAAGTTCTTATTTTTAAAAATGTTTGCTGGACATACGAGAATCATATTTTCTTAGGAAATGGTTTAAAACATTATCTATAGTTGGCCTAGTGTTTAACTGGAGAAGAATTTAGACTGATATGGAAACATGTTCCTCCAATTATATGAAAATAGAGGCTTATTTTTTTCTCATGAACATGTATTCTGAAATACTCTATAAACTTATAAGAGTGTCACATATTCAGCATATGTACATTCTATATTTACTAAAGGATTTTAGATGGCTAAATACAACAGAAGCAAAATAAGATCTCTATCATAAAGATAAAAATAGGGTACTCTTTAACGGAGAAAATAATTATTCCAGAAAACTAGACGAAGGATGGTTGCTCTGAGACCTAATTTTAGTTTTGAGCTTCCAAACAGCTATCATCATTAGATAAGAGACATACTAGTTTATCCAGTTTATCAAGAGAAGGACTTTCCCCTCTCACTCACAGACAGCCTTAAAGGTAAGAGATACTAAACGTAACAGAGTGTTTTCAACAATATTTTGCAGAGAATGCTGACTTTCACGTGGCAGAGACTGCAAACTGGCAACCCATGAGCCAGATTAACCTGCTGTCTTCTTTGACTCTCACAGTGTCTCCAAAAATTTTTCAATGGTTGAAAATTTTAAATATTTAAAATAAGAACTCTGACTTCTGGTTGGAGCTAATAGCTACCCCTCCTACACTCCATAGAACACCCCCCCTTTGCCACCACTTACGTCATCTGCAGGAATCTAAGTGTGGACCCCTGTAAATATATGGTGGTCTATTAGAACAGTATTACTATAAAACTTGAGTGCATATTATGAAATCATCAATCTTTGAAGACCAATCTGCAGGAAGTTAGAGTGGTGAAGCATAGGGGCATGGAGGAGAGCTCAAAGGGCAGTGTCCCAGTCTCCCTCTCCCTCTCTCCCTCAGGACTATAAGGACTCCCCCCAAGAGTCTTTGGCCATAAGTTAAGAAATCATCAAAAAAAAAATACATATTTTTTGAAGTAATATCCTGTTTTTGAACAAGAATCATACATGCAGGACTGATACTGAAGAAGTGCATGTTAGAGTATAATGGCTCATGTCCCTTCTGATTTGTTGGGCATCCACTCTACCCAGGTGAAAATATTTTGAAGATCACCTCTGTGTTCATGGAACCCCAACATACACAACAGATGAAAGTAGGGCTGCTCTGCTTGAACAAGGGGTAGGAAGGCCATCCTGCTTGCACCTCCTAAAGCAAAAACTTGTTCTTGATGAATGGGTGGGTCCCATGTCACCAGACCCATCACTGTACAAAGTCAGTTGACTCTAATGGCTCTGCCAAGAGCTAGAGTACAATTATTGCCCAAGGAGCTCCCTGGAAAGTTCCTGAAGGGCAAACAATCTGTGCTGTTGATTGTAGAAAAATCCATAGATTTAGTAGTCTGGCATGCAGTTGGCAAAGCAAACAGTTGTTACTAAAGCGAAAGTGACAGAAGATGGAAGGCCATTCCACAGGATTCAGAAGTAAGGGAGGCAGGGTCTAAACTTTCCTCAGCAAAGAGCTTTGCATCTGCTAGAATACCTGATCAAGGAAGGAATGGACTCAAGGCCCAGAATTACATACTATAGGACAGATACTTCCAAACTGTTTTTTCAAAGCAGCAAACCCCTCTTCTAATCCAAATTCTAGACCAAACTCCAATATATAAAACAACAACGAATGCAGCTATCTTCCAAATGAAAGGTTGGTAAGAAGACAGGATCCCACAGGTACATATGTCCACTCCCTCTTCCCATAAATTTGGCATCTCCTCAGAATCCTAAGGCTCCGTGGAACACTCTGTTAAAAGCACTGCTGTGGGGAATAAAACATGTGACTCTGGCCTGGAAATTTTTAAGGCAGGTATTAACACCTTGACCATGATTGTTATAGGTGAACTAAAGCCACAAATCATTTTCAATATCAGAATTATTGTTTTGAAATCACTATTGAAATAGACACATATGGCAAACCATTAATACAAAAATCAATGAACCAAAGAGCTAATTCTTCCCTGGCAAACCTCTTAAGATGTATAAAGGATTACATTAGAACCAGCCGCCTGTTCTCAGTCTTTTATAACCTTTACAACAAAATTCCTTTTTAACTTATCTACTTCATAAACCTAAATCCCTGTCTTTATTTCAAATAATGGAGCCACCAGTGCCTTTGTCATTTCAAATCTTTTGTGAAGAAAAAAATAAATAAAATCTAAATTTTTAAAAAATATTAAGCAACTAAAAAATTTAAAGAATATTAACCAACCAGCAGTTTGTTTTTTATTCCTTAGAAAGGAGATTAAATCCTATATTTTAAAAAATCTGAGCTTAAAACCTAGTTTCTCGGGCTTCCCTGGTGGCGCAGCAGTTAAGAATCCGCCTGCTAATGCAGGGGACACGGGTTCAAGCCCTGGTCCGGGAAGATCCCACATGTCGCGGAGCAACTAAGCCCATGCACCACAACTACTGAAGCCCGCGCACCTAGAGCCCAAGAGAAGCCACCGCAACAAGAGAAGAGAAGAGAACAAGAGAAGCCACCGCAGTGAGAGGCCGACGCACCGCAGTGAAGAGTAGCCCCCGCTCACTGCAACTAGAGAAAGCCCGCGCGCAGCAAGGAAGAACCAACGCGGCCAAAAATAAATAAATAAATAAATAAGCCCCCGCTCACTGCAACTAGAGAAAGCCCGCGCGCAGCAAGGAAGAACCAACGCGGCCAAAAATAAATAAATAAAGTTTATTTAAAAAAAAAACACAAAAACCTAGTTTCTAAAGATCCTTGATTTCATCATCTTTAGCTACGACACAACTCGGGGAGTTTTAAAGAGCTCAGTTTACAAATTCAGTGTCCATGATTTGAAGACATCACTATCAGTCTGAAGAGAAGGGGAAAAAAAGAGTACAGCTGGATCCAGGAGAAAGGCCAGGTTATTTACACACCCACAAATTTTTTTCTGTTCTTCAATGGTTGTTGTTGTTAGTAGATTTTTTTCCTTTACAAAGAATAAACACAAATCCACTTCAGGGGGGGAAAAGAGTAGCCTAAACTTTCAGCACTGGGAAATTCCATCCCAAATTTTCAACTACTCACAAAAGCTTATGAGGGTTGACCCCCAGGACCATGGAGACCATGGAGAAGCGTGTCTGTGGCACATTCCGAGGAAGCGTGAGCCACACAGAGCCCATACATTCCAGCACACTGAGCAAGCACACACACGCCTCCCCACTTCCCCAGACTCCGCCAGTGAGGGGGCACCAGGCTGGAGGCAGGCCCCACACACCAGGCACCTTCCAGTCCTGCCCAGCCATCCCTGCGGAAGTACAAAGGGGAAGGAGAATAAGAGAGAGGAACTGGCCAGTGCAGGGCCTCAAAGAAAGAAATATAAGACCGTTTGTGGGGCAGGCCAACCACATACTCTAAGGGTTTTTAAAAGTCAAAGAACAACTTGTGTGAGACTCCTGGTCCTGCTACCACCAATGGAATCACTTACTGTCTCCTACCCACCACCAGTGAGTACCAGTCTTTCCCACATGCTCTGGAATTACAGACCGTACAAGCTGCATGACAAAGTTCAGTCACCTATGCTTCTACGGCTATCTGTATCCTTTCTCCCTTCCTCCATCCCTCTTTCTCTCCTTCCTTCCTTTCCTCCTTTCTTCCTCCTTCCTTTCTTCCCTCCTCCTTCCCTTCCTTCTTAATAATTGAAGAGGTTAAACTCCAGTTTTTCAGTGTTAAACTCTTCCATCATCTACCTCCGACTCTCTCATATAAAGATGCACAGACACTTTTACTCCAAAGCCTTATCTATACAATGAAGAGACAAAACATCCATTTTTCAAATATGCATTGTTAAAATCACAAAGATCAAGAGGGACTAAAGTAAAATGTCTCCACATAACAAAAACTATATAGCCTGTCCTCACGTGAGCTTTTTCGAAATAGCCTCTATTTCATGAGTTGGTTTGAGGTTAACCTGTCCACAGAACCACCATTCAATGAAATATTTTTTTGCTTTATTTTCAAAGAGAAAGAGTAAAAGAGAAGATATAAATGTGGTAATAAAAATCTTTTCTGATAATATTCTTGACTGAGAAAAGCCATTATTTTTTCATCTCATAATAAAATTTTTTTCATAAAATTACATTCTTATCAAAAAAGCACCACCTCTATATCTACGAAGCAAAATTCTTGTATATCTCATTGCATTGGTAGTATAATTGTATCTCAAGTCCTATTTACTAAAAAAAAAAAAAAAAAGTCATGAATGCATAATATGCTTAAGTAGTGTATCAAAAAGAATATACAAATCTTTCTACTCCCTGTGCTTTCAGAATCTTTCATTGTCAAAAAAGTTTAAGGGCTTCCCTGGTGGCGCAGTGGTTAAGAATCTTCCTGCCAGTGCAGAGGACATGGGTTCGATCCCTGGTCCGGGAAGATTCCACATGCCACGGAGCAACTAAGCCCGTGTGCCCCAACTACTGAGCCTGTTCTCTAGAGCCTTCGAGCCACAGCTACTGAAGCCCACGCGCCTAGAGCCCGTGCTCCACAACAAGAGAAGCCACCACAATGAGAAGCCCGCGCACAGCAACGAAGACCCAACGCGGCCATTAATTAATTAATTAACTAATTAATTAAAAGGTTTAAAATTTTCTAATGTTAGTAAGATGAACCACTCTATAGAAGATAATTTGCAAGAATCCCGTATTTCCGTCTCCAAATCATAGACACTTTTAAAAATATACAGATAAAAATGAAAGCATGCCACACTTTGTGCAACACTCTAGGTCCTACACAAAAAAGTCTGAGGTGCTTTTTTCCAGGATTTAAAAAAAGTATCTGGGCCAAAGGCATAAATACAGACCCTCCCTACCCCCCGCCCCACCCCACTGCATACATATGTTTTTTTACACTTAACTTTCAACCACAATGATTTTTTTAAAATCTTTTATCTTTAAGTTATTACTAATGCCTCTACTATAGGTCTACTTCAAGAAAGTTTCTTCAAATTATGACTAACACTTTCAGTTTTCAGTTACACTAAATTAAAAATATACTAAACTTCAGTCCTTTATTTTCCTCAGCATATCTGTTGTATACATGTAAACTTTAGCTCTAATTCTGAGTTAGGAAAAACATACAAAGTTACTCTATTACCTATGTACACATTATCACAACTTTCTACTTTATTGCTAGGGTGCTGTTACTGTATACAAATTAGATGGTAAGCAAGGGTAAGACGCCCACTGCTTCTTTGAAGCACGTTTGGTCGGGTAGAAGAAGGAGTTGCTTTGGAGTCCAAAGCTTTACAGCCCTATCTGTGAAACGGATGAAATTCAGATCTCTCTCAGCTGTATACAAAAAAATATGGAGAAGGCCTAGTCCAATGCCTAGCACATTAACTACTCAGCAAGTATTAGTTACCTTTCTTCCTTTTCCCCATCTTCTGAGTCAGAATTCCACAGAACATGCAATACCCCACTCTGGGCTCTACTAAGTTAAAGAAATGAAATGCCCAGGGAGTTGGAAATAATCTTCTTTCACTTACCTTTTTCTTGATAATTCCTTCCTCCCTTCCACCACAACTATAAATATGATACTACACAAAAGTTAAAGGAAACGAGGATAAATGCAGGAAAAGTTCACAATTAAGGGGAAATGGACTGTTCTTCACATGCTTAGTTATTTAGTATATGCTTTTGAGTCACTATATCATTAATGAGGAACTCAGAGAACTTTAGGGATGCTATCCTATTAACATTCATTTCACTCCCACAGGAGAGGCCAAAGGCCATATTCTGTACAGAAAGTGAATCAGAGAGAGAGACACCAAATCTCAGGAAAGACTTGGCAGCTACCAGGAAAACACTTAAACCAAAACAGTCCTGCCCTCTAGCAATGGATTGGCTGAAACCTGGGACGAACCCACCCAAGTGATTCCTTGAGCTTGACTTTCCTTTACCATGTGGCACATGGTCTTGACCAGGGCTACCTGTGTAATCTGTGTGGCTAAGCTGTTGAAACATCTTTCTCGGCAATGTCCTATGTCATAACACAAGGAATGCAACCACTGAAAAAAGCAATGTAACAACAACATCAAGATCCAACCTGCTTGGTTAGGCATACCCCACTTCTGTCTATGGGCAAGCATAGTGATACTGCCAGTAATTTAAAAATGACCTCTGTTTCTAATTTTTTTCCTAAAAACTATAACAAAGTAGAGATCATTTGGATTGATTAAGAATAAGATCATTGCAAAGGGTGATTCACAAACAAATCTATATTTATATCTTTCCATCACTCTTGAATGGCAACCTTTGAACCTTACAACACTTTCAGATAACTTCTTTAATTAAACAAAGTAAATGTAGGTGAAGTACGCTGGACTGAGAATCAGAAGTTCTAACCCTAGCTTTACTATTTAATAGTAATGTGACCTTAGGTAAATTATTAAATTTCTCCGAGACTGAGTTTTCTCATCTAAAAAAAGGAATAATATTAACTGTCCTTTCTTCTTCACATAATTATTATTTAAAATAAATGAAATAATGTGTTGAAGAGGCTGAGATATTATCAGTACTATGTGAATATGAGATGCAGGCACATAAATATACATTTATCTAGTATTATTTACATGTCAACACATGCAATCATGAAATTACCTTTCTGATCACATTTAAAACAAAAATTAAAAGTCCAAGCTTCCCCCATAAGGCAAATCCTCACATGTTGGTACACATTAATTGTATGATAATAAGAAAAACTGAAAATATCATTCTCATTGCAATCATCCCATACAGATTATCCTGGTCATTAGGTACAACATTTTCTTATGATATAGATAGAAGAAAGTCTAAAACATGCATCAGAACTCTTAATTTTCATTTATTGGACTTACTGAAATACCTATTTTATGAAATATTCTTGATAATAAACAGAATGGGAAAATTCTAACTAAATCTTCACATTTTAAGAAATAAAGTATAGAACAGATAAATAAATAGGAAATCCAAGAATAAACAAAACATGTCTCCAAAATGTAAGCTTATTATTTAGTGAGAACCAGAGGCTTGGGGAAGAAGCATATCTATTAAATGATGGACATCATTTTGGACTCGATTGCCTGCTATTAATGCAAAAGTATCCATTTTCTCTGGTCTACTTATTCAACACCTCAACATGCCATCAAACACTAAACCAAATTAAAGAAACAGTAATTATATTCTCCCTCCTCTTTGGAAGCCAAAGTAACAAAATCTGAATTTTTCTGTAAAAGAAAATAATTTTTCTTCACTATTTTATGGAAAGACCAGACTAAAGTACATGATCAAAACAGGAAAAGAAAAACCTTAAAAATAATGCTCTGAGCACTCTGCAATTTTGCTGCCCAAAATAGAACCCATACAGTCCATGCCACCAAATGAAAATTACAAGTTTGTAAGCATGAAGTCAAATTATAAAGTAAAAGATTTTAAAAAATATTTTAATGGTGATAAATGAAAGGAAAGACTGGTAGGTGTTCGTTGTTTATTTGCTATTATGTTTTCTTCAGTGACAGTGTTTTGAATGACTACCCAAACTAATTTGAACTTTAATTTGAGTGTAAAAAGGACAAACCTTGACTAACAAATTACTTGGGCAAGTTTTGTTAAACAGAACTCTCCCATTCTTCAAATTAAGAAGTTAATCATAACTTTTGGAAATTATGCTTTTGACTAAAATTTTTAGAAAGCTGGTTTAAAAAATTGGTTTAGCCAAACCCCACCACTTTCTTCTTCAACACCAATAAGAACACTGAAGACATTTTGGTGGCATTTAAATATAATTTTTTAAAATATATTTTTGAAATTTATTATTCAACTTTTTTAACAGCCTCCAAAGAAACCAGCTCAATACTATGCTTCTTCTAATGAAATTGATTCTCT
The DNA here is from genome assembly GCF_028564815.1 of Eubalaena glacialis. Lineage (NCBI taxonomy): Eukaryota > Metazoa > Chordata > Mammalia > Artiodactyla > Balaenidae > Eubalaena > Eubalaena glacialis. The sequence continues at coordinate 82,853,113 of NC_083721.1, read as the reverse complement.
CAGAGTACTTTTGTTATGCAAAATAATACACTGTCTTCCACAGTATAGAACTTCTAAATGAAAATGCATATTCAAATCTTAAATCTTCTATAGAAAATCAAAGCCTACACAGAATCACTTGCCAATTCTCTTAGTGAGAGGGGACATCCAAGCAAAAGTGAAGGAGAGTAAATTTCCCACAGAATGGTCCTTCCAGGAGCATGCTCACTGAAGAAGCCACTACAGGTGTCTGTGCCCTGGCTCCCACAAGGTTAACCACCTGCAAGAGTTATGCATCACTCAAGGCACATACTATTGCACTTGACTCCCTTTAATTACCACAAGGTTCAAACACCTAGCAATTTTCATTTGCCTTGTCAGGACTAAAACCCAGAACATTTGTTGTTTAATTTAAAGATATCCTCCTCTTCCCTCTTGATACCATCTGTCTGAAACTACTGTCTCCCATAAAACACACACCCCCATGTGCACACACCCTGCTGAACCACAGAGATGATACATTTAAGCTCAAATTATGTCCTCTAACAACTGACCAATTGCTCATCTACTTTTGAGGATTTCATGAGCAGACTTGGAAGAGTGATTCAGCAGGAGACAGCAAATATTTAGAAAGTTGAAAGTATCAAATATGTATAAATAGTTCTTATAGAAATCTGATTTTCATAACTTTTTGACTTTTAATAAATGTGCCCAAATTACTACCCTTTTATGCACATTTCAATGTCATTTACATTCCCCCCCCATTTAAAAAACTGGAACAACCTCTGTAAAATAAAAAACATTTACTCAAAATAATAGTGAAATGTTGATTTTGATATGTATTAGTTCTAAATCTTCTAACGTCCTTTAAAATTTTTCTTCTTAAAGAAAATATATTGTACTTTAGATCATTATGTATAAAAGGTGTTCTACAAATATTATTAATCTTCTCTCATCTTCTCTATATAAATGATAATCTCAGGCTAACATAATAAAAAACAAAACTCTGAGACCATCCCTTACTGGTCATCTTATACCCAGCCATAATTACAAAGAAACATTATTATTTAAAAAAACACAATTTGACAAATGTATTACATATCACCAAATCACCTTTTAGAATTAACGTTTATGTGTTTAGCCATCTAGTACTTTTATAAATCACTACAATATAATTTAAAATTGATATGAATTTGGCAAATTGGAAAATCAAGCCCCATATAAAATCTATTTTGATTTGTAGATTTCAATGGCTTTTAATATTTAACCAAATAATGTAAAAAACATCAAATGGCCAGTCTTTTAAAAACACAAACTAGAATTTTAAACCTGAATTACCAAGTAATTTTTTTCTTTATTGCTTCTATTTTAATTCCAACACTTATCTCTTAAAGGTCACCAAAATGTGTAATTTTCTATGGCATTACCTAGAACTGCATAAAAAAATTACTAGCCGTTTTTTAAAATGGGAAACTAAATGTCCAACTCAAAGACAAATCAAAACTAACCTTAGAGTAATATATATATGTGTGTGTATGTGTGTGTACATATATATATATATAAAATATCCACACATGGAATCTATACAATTAAATCCAGGCCTTAATTTCTAATTCAACAAATTCTTGAAATAGGGTACCATATGATTTTAACCTAATAAAGTCTTTTCTGTTGCTACAAAATTAAAAATTGATCCATCAAAAGCCTTTGTTGCAGGGAGGGCTTGAGGTTGGGTGGTTCGGTTTTTTTTTTTCTTTTTGGTATTTAATTCAACTATACACAATGTAGTACATACAAGCAAAACACAATTGAGATACTGTTTTCTTTAACATTCCTATAGGAGACCAAATTCATTTGCATTGGAGAGAACACAATTACTGATTTTTAACTCATGAAAGACAAATTCATAGCTTTTTCCTACACTACCTCATAGTATTCTCACCATCTTAGTGAAAGCATGTCTAGCACCACTTAGTTACTTCCTAGAAGTGGGCAGAAATTGCATTTTTCAAAGTTTTGTTTCTCACAGAATCATTCAACTTTAGTTACAAAGCATATTCAGGTTAGCGTATGTCTTAGCTCAAAACAATTTATGCAATGTGTGTGTGTGTGCATGTGTGTAGATACATATAGTATATAAATTTTTTTAAACTAAACTCCCATCAACATCAAAAATGAAATTTCTATCAAGGAAGTTTCCACAACTTTTACAGCCCTTTGTCTGTTTTTTCTTCCTTAAGAAATCTTTGATTCATATATGCTACCAAGAAATGCGAATAGAGAAAAAAGAATCAAAGATTTTTATTCAACAGAGCCTGAAGCCAACTTAGAAAGTAAGAAAAATAGATGGTTTGTACATGGTTTACATTACAATAATTTGCATTCAATAAGAATGAAGCACATGTGGCAAAAGAAAAAAGAGTTTTCTACTTCTAAGTGACCCTGAGAAAATAATACTATCTAGTCTGTCTACAAATACAGCACATATAAAATAATGCTAGAATGATATTTAACAAAAGATCCAATTGGTAAGCAAATGGCATGCCAATATTTTCATAACTTAAGATAAAAAACATCTCCTCCCAAGTATCATTAGGTTAAAAAAAAATCTATTTGGAATATAGATATTAAAACTGATTCTTGAGAACAGAAAGAAATCAGAACAATATAAAGAAAATGAGCACTCACTTGTGGAATGGTTTTTTAAGTAAGCAAGCAATGAGGATGAATTGTTTTCTTCACATTTTCACTTCTACTAACACAAAAACCACATACAGAACTGACTGAAGGCCAACAAATGTACTTTTAACTTGTTAATTTTCATGGAAGTGCAATAAAAGAACACCAAAATAGTCACCATATAACATAAAAGCTTTGGTTTCAAATGTCACAGTACCCTGTTTTTGAGAGTCCCCTCCGTGGTGGAGCCCTGTACATGAGAACACACAGCTGCCTCCTCCCAGGAGTCTGAGCTCAGTACACAACACCAGGCATCAGCTCTCTCTCCCTTAGCCTGCAGTACCAGTAACTAATTTCTGCATTTTAAACTAATAAAGGAAAGGAAGAAAGATCAAAGCTATCCAATCAGAAATGAAGCAGCCCTCTACAGCAGCAGCTTATGCATACATTTGGCATGTCAGACATCTTCACAGTAGTGAATCATACACAGCGCATTTCAATCTACCTCCTAGGTATTTCATATTACCCACAGTGTTCAAAGAAATCATGTACCAATAGAGCTGTATAAGTCCTAGACTGCTCTTTATTTAATTAATACTAAAAATCTGGGACAAGCTTTTAATTCTCAACTCTTATATAAACACAGCAAAATCATCTAAATGACCCTCCAGCTAACAGCAAATAACCTCTGTATTTTGAAAGAAAAAAGTTAAAAAGTAATATATTTGTGAGAAGTTTCAAGAGATGTTAATAACTTTGGATAAACTAGTATTTCACTTACATTGCAACATTAAATAATATACTTTGCAACATGAAATGAGACACCAACTAACCAAAGATAAAATTCTACCGATTTTTACTAATTATAACCAAAAAAAAACCTCAAAACAATTATACAGCCAACAGAATTAGATATTTATAGAAACATAACCCATCAAATATTTTGGGTGGTTCTTTCAAACCTTGTTCAATATATTCATCCAATATTCAAGTGTTATAAGATGAGTAATTTTAACTTACAGTAAATAGTTAACGTATCAAAAAGCTTCAACTTCGATTTTTCAAGCAAAAAAAAATTTTTTTAAGAAAACCATACAAACTTAAAATACTTAATTGAAAAATTAATCAGCTGCACATTACATCTCTTCCTAGAGAGAAGAACTAGCTTAATACTACACATGAAACTGCAAATCATAACTTTTACCTCTTTTTTTTTTTAAGTTATTAAGTAGTTTTCTGATATGCCACTGGAATCATTGGCAAACAAAAGATAATCTGTTGCTTAGTTAAAACATATCTGGAAATGTGCACACATTTTTAGAAACCCTTTAAGCAAAACATCTATGTATTTAACAACTGGGATAGTTTGTTTTAAAATCTATTCAATCCTGGCAAAAATCAAGTAAATGGTTACACTATTGAGAATCACAAACTGTAAAGGTGGTTAAGTCAAAGACTTCACTTAGAGTCTCCAATTCAGCTACTTAATGACTAATGGTGAAGAAATGTATGTGAATGGGATATAAACTAAGTTACGACACATAGAAAAAAAATCTAGAATGAGTAATAAAGGGCCCAAATTTAAAATCCACAATAAACTTTAAACAAAGATGTTCTCCCTCATTCTCTCCTCACAGACATTCTCATGTAAGCAAATCACTGTGGAGAAATCCAACCTCCACAAAACTTTTTAGTCTTTCATTAACAACAGTGCACTTAAATATAATTATAGATTTCACAGCGATATTTGTTTAGCCTCAAACATATCTTAAAAGCAACAACAACAAGAAAACGCTCAGAAGCAATATTCAGTAGTCTCAGTGACTAAAAAAGTCTGGCTTTTAACTGCCACCTAATCCAAACAACCTACTTGTTTAAAGCACTATGCAAAAATATCGACCCCTTGCTGAATTATTTTATTATTCAACACTAAGGTATCTAAAAAAGAAAACTAATTAATCGCAATAATCGCGAAGTTTAGTTAAGCAATTTAGCTGACACAGTAAATATTTACTCTTAACATCTCACAGGAAGTCTTGACAAGCATTTGTTGCCATTGTGCTGGGGGGCAGGGGTGGGAGTGGCGGGTGGGAGGCAAGTTTTCATAAACAAGTTAAACGGTCCCAGCGAATTTAACACAGCTAGTGTTCGCCACCCACCCCCAATAAGGCACCAGATATTTTCCAAGTACAGTAAACACCTTATATAATGAAAGTAAAAAATGTAGCTTTCTAAACTATTTTAACTCCACTACAAAAACAAACAAACGCCTTTTAAAAAACTATACAAGCACATTTAAAAAAACTGAGTGTATTTTTTTTTTATTTAGACGTAAGACCAATCACACAAAAAAACTAAGCAAAATATATTTACCTGAGCTTTTTGGAGACTGAGTAATCAACTTCCATGATTTTCCCATGCAATTCCACTTTACCTTTAAAACAGAAATTAAAGCACTCAGAACCTTCCTGCGATCAAACCGGCGGGGGGCTAGGAGGGGCACGCACAGAACTCCACGCTCCGGCTCCGCCTTCGGGCGCCCTCAAGGGGTCTCCTACCCCGCTCGAGCTGGGCAAACTTGGTTCCCAGTGGGGAAAAAAGGTGGGCGCCCCGTGTCGCCTTGTTCCCCGGGACGAGGTGGCAAGGGTGCGAGCCCGGATCCCGACCCCAGGTATAGCTGTGGGTGGCATTACCGGAAAAACAAATTTAATAAAGAGCGGCGCCAATTTGAAAGGATGAGCTCATTTGAAACTCAAGCTGCAGGGCTGGCGCGGCCCCGCTCCTCTCCGGGCCCCCACCTCTCCATTGCGCTAATCCGGGCTCCGAAGGCTCCGCTGCGCTCCCCTCCCTGCCCTCTCCTCCCGGTGGCCCTGGTGAGACACGCCGAAGCCCCCCGGGGGCCGCTTCCGCGAGAGCCGGGTCCCCGCCTGCTTCTGGTCACCTTGGCCTCGCCGCCGCCCCGCCCCCACCCCGCGCGCCGGTGGGGAAGGGGCTCCGGCCGGGCCGAGGTTCGGGGGGCGCAGGCTCGTGGCCTGGGGGCGAGCGCGGCTCCGAGCGGTGCGTGTGCGGGAGGGAGAGTTGGTGAGTGCGCGCGCGCGCGAGTCTGTGTGTGTGTCGCTCTCCGTCTCCCGTCTGGGCTCCAGCGCTCTCGCGGGCCCCCCGGTCGCCTCTTTCTCGGTTCTCAGTCCGGGCCCCCACCGAGTTGAGACAGGGCACCTCGTAAAAAGGTGCTTCTGGCCGAGCGGGAGGCGGGGGGACAGGCGGCGGAAAGCCCCCAGCCCCGAGTTCTTCTCAATAAAATCGGACAAAAAATTCAGAGAAAAATAGGAGCGCTTGAGAGACAAGCGAGAAGGGACTGAGGTTCGGGAGAGGACCGAGAGAGATGTGCCGTCGTGCAAAGGCGGGGTGGGGGGAGCCCCGAAACCTCGGAGGGGATCGTCAGGGTGGCGCCGAGGGGGTGCCAAAAGTGGGGGACCGCGGGGCGACCTGGGGAGGGGGCTCGAAAGGAGAGTGCGGCTCAGGGGACGCCAGAGGGCGAGAGGTCCTGGGCACGAGGCACGGGAAGGGGTAAGGTCCGGTCAAGGGAGAAGGACATGCAGGGTTTGGGGGGGTCCCTGACAAAAGGGGTGACGGGAAGGTCAGGGAAGAAGGGGAGACGGGGGCTCTCTAAGGATGGGGGTGGGGAACTCTGGAAAGCAACTCGGGGAGCCGGAGGAACAAGGGGTGCCCCGGGAGAGCGAGAGAGCCTCGGGAACCCTAGGGGAGGCTCGGGGGTCGCCCCAGGGCTGCGGCTGGGAGGGCAAGGGGTGAGTCCGGAGCCGTGGGGGGAGGGGAGCGGGCCGTCCCAAGAGCGGGCCGGCGGTGAGAGTTGAAGGTCTGGTGCGTGGAAGTGAACGTGCGGGCGCTAAAGCCCCCGCCGGGCGCCGCCCGCAGGGCTCGGCCTCCCTCCGGGCGCCGTCCCGGCCTGAGCTGGGCGAGGCGGGGGGAGGGGGACAGCGCCGACTGCTCACCCGAGAGGGTCTCGATGGCGCGGATGGCCCAGTTCTGGTCGGGGTAGTCCACGAAGGCGTAGCCGGACTTGAGCAGGACCTGTCCCGCCAGGGGCAGCTTCCTGTCCCCGAAGAGCTGCCGGAGGTCGTCGGCAGTGACGGCGGGGCTCAGGTTCCCGATGTAAAGCTTGTTCATCATCCGTCTCTTCCCCGAGAGCCCGCGGCTCCCCCGGCCCGGTACCCGGCGCTCCTCGCCTCCTCCGCTGCCCTCGTCTCCCCTCCTCCTCCTCCGCCCCCCCTCCCCGCCCTCCGCCCGCCCGCCACCCACCCCCACCCTCAGCCTGGCTCCCCCCACCGCGGCCGGCCCGGCCCGCCCGGGGGCAGAGGCGGAGGCGGGGACTCGGCGCGGCTGCCTCCTCGGGGCAGAGTCCCGGGCCGGGCGGCGGCGCGCGGACAAAGCGCTCTCTCTGCCTCCCTCTCTCCCTCTCAAGGCGGTGGCGGGAGGAGGAGCAGCGGCGGGCGGCGGCAGCGCACCCCGCGTGTGTCTGTGTGAGAGTTTGTACGGGCGTGTGCGCAGCCGAGAGTGAGCGAGCGAGCGCCCCCTCCCCGCCCCGCGCCGCTGCGCCCCTCGCCTCGCGCCCCCCGCGCTCCGAGCGCTCCGCGCGGCTACCGGGACTTCTGCCCCGCGCCGGGCGGGCGGAAGCGGGTCGCGGCCTGGGGCTGGGGCTCCCGGGAGCCAGAACCCCGGGCAGGCGCGGCGCGGAGGCCGGGCGAGCGGCGGGGAGGGGAAGGCGCGCCCCGGGCGCGGGTGGGAATGCGCGAGGGGGAGCGGCTGGGAGCCGCAGGCGTAGGAGGGCGAGGGGCTGTGGGAGAGCGTGGAAAGGGGTGTGCGCAAGGTGGACCGGATGTGAGGGCGCGGCTGCAGGGCCGGCGGGAAGGTGTGTCTCGGAGGTGAGAAGCGAGGGCAGGCTGGGAGACCACAACTTTTCGCGGCGAGTTGGCCGAGTCCGGCTCCCTGCGCGTTCCCGGGCGGAGCGCTCGCTCGGAGACCCGCTCCCCGCCCCACTCTCCCGGGTAACCGGTCGGCGCGTGTGGTCGAGGGAGCGCGGACGGGGGTCGGGACGCTTGGGGCCCAGGACCGGCCGGGCCCTCACGGACCTTGCACCCTGGGGAAGTTGCTCCGGCCCTGGGCCTCAGTTTCCCGGCCCGCGAGGGGAGAAGGAAGGCCAGAGCGGAGCAACGTCCCCTCCGCCCGCACCCCGTGCGCCCGGAACCTCGCGGCCGGCGGCAGCCTGACGTTGGCAGCTGCTCTCTATTCTGGGAAGTGCCTAGGGCTTCCCGAGCCACCGCTGCGAAGCCAGGTGGCGGGTGGGGAGGCGAGCGAGGAGGGGGCAAGGACTGCGGCCGGGAGGACCAACGCTTGCTGCTAGGCTTCGAGGCCGGGTTCAGTACCCCCGCCGGGGTGGTGGGAGGCGAGGGTGACTGGAAGTGGAGGCGCTCAGGCGGTGTAGGAGTTCCCCGAGCATTGGGAAGGGCCCGGAGAGGAAAGAGGTCCTTCCAAGCGGAGGAAACAACGTGACCGACGGAAGAGGCAGGGTTGGGATGAGAGCAGCCCGAGCCGAGGGGCTAGGGAAGGAGCCAGACAGGCTGGAGACCGGTTGCGAGTTCCGGGGCTCGGCTGGAAGTCTGGTGGTTAGAGCCTGGTCCCAGCCAGGAAATGAAGTTCTACAGGAAGGAAAAAAATGGGCAGGATTCAGAGGCGAAGGGGCAGAAGAAGATTCCAAGATCTGCACTTCGGGGGGCCTTAGGAGAGGTGATAGTTTGACGGGAGGAATGTGGGTTGGTTATTTATTTATTTATTTATTTATGTATTTTGAGGGCGTTGAGGGTCTCTTGCTGGAGAAGCCACAAATGTAGGGATGGTCTCCTGGCTGGGTCGTGAAGTACTCTCTTTCTCAAGCTCTCCTGTCGACCAAGTGGGTGGAGGGAGCACGGCTTCTTAAAAAAAAAAAAATACACGTTCCCTGGCCCCTTCCTTTGAAGACTGACTGTGAGCCTGGATTTTGTATTTTCTGTAAGTACTCCCAGGTGATTCTTGTCTAGGAAACACTGGCCGGTGGAAGGTCTTTCGGATTAGGATTCAGACCTCAGCGTTGTGGCATGTAGTGTTCCAGCATCTCTGAGCCGAAGTTTCTTCATCCATAAAGAGAGAATAAAGTGACCAACTCTTGGCTGTTGTGAAGGCTACACAAAGGATAACTGAGTAGTGTGTTGAGACAGTGGACACACACTTAATGCTTGTTTCTTTTCTTTCCCCCAGGAACTCATGAGCTTTAAAATATTTCCTTGGGGGGAAAGAGATAATTGGTATGATCACCTTCATACTATTTGCTTTATTTTACTTCCAGTATTTCAAAACTGCACATTCTAAAAGAGAAACAAGAGTGGCAGGGATAATTGGTCTCTGAAAGGTTAGTAAAACTTTTGTGTATAATATTTTCAGACATGTCAATTCCTTGGTCCTACTGCAAACCTGCAAACACTTTAGCATGGATTCTCTAGTGGGTAGCAAGCATCTAAAGATTCTTGGCAGAGTTGGCTTCTGGTGAACTCTTCTATCCTGCTTCACCAGGTCACTTTCATATTTTTTTCTGAAAAATAACTGGTCTTTGCTATAATTTGTGTCTTCTGTCTTGCTGGTGGTTTGTAAACATAGTGCTGGAGAAGAGCTTGATAGGTAACTGATGGGGGATGTGTTTCCACCACACCTCTGATCTTGTAGCACCCACAGTTCATTATCTTAGAAGGCAGAGTTGCTTTTTCACATGATAGAGAATGGAACAGCCTCCGAATGCAAAACAGAAATCCAGAAGTCATTGCCACTGCTTGACAAAACTTTATTTTCTACGTGTTTTCTCCTGCGATCCCCTGCCTCCTCCCTTCCCAGAGAGATGAAATAGAGATTGATCCGGGCTGAATTTAAGGTTAATAAGCAAAAATTTTATGAATGTTGCACTGAGGTCAGAAATTTGGGAAAATTCTTATATTAGGCATATTACTTTTAAAAGCATATATTGACCTTTTCCTCAAGAATTTCAAAACAGTACAGATCCTCATGGTTTTCCAATGGTTCTTTTGGGCAGGATGGTGGTAAGGTGACTGGGACAAGATTTCTTAATGTCACTTTGCAGGTAGGAAAACAAGCCCAGAAAAGTAGACTTCTTTCATGGTCATACAGAGGGCTTGAAATATGATTGGCAAACACATGTTAGCCTAACAAAGAGCTCATGAAGTATTAAGGCTTCATCTTGACTTTCATGACCAATATTTTGTCCATGGACAGAGCACCTTCTGATAGTATCACTGTGGTGGCCTTAACCTTTGGAGTCTAAAAAAACCACAGTGGAAATGTTTTTGTTCAACTAATGATGGTGGTCATTGTGGCCAATGGTTCTAGGTAATACAAGGAGTTGGGAGAGAAAATGAAGCCTATTTCCTGGAAGGCTGAGGGATTTGGAGGCAATTCAGTATTTGATAATACAGTATTTGGTGGTGTCAGCACCTGCCTGCTTGTTGGGAATGATTGGTGGTGGGGTAACTGTTTAGATACAGTTCCCAAATTGGCAGAAGAGAAATTGTTTGACCTTAGTTGAGTTAATTCACCTCTCAGAACTTCAGATTCCTAATTTGTAAAATAGCCCAACCTACTTCCTCACTATAAACTTCAGCTCCCCTCCACTTTTCATATTTTCCAAATACTGGGCCATCTCAGAGCTGTACTCCCTTACACATACTGTTCCCTTTCCCTGGAATGCATTTCTTCCCCTGGTCAACTGTTTTCTCTTCTGACTTGACCCCAGGATACACACAGCATTTCCTTTATACAGATAAAAAAATATCTTGTCTAGTGGTGATACCCCTGAGGTGTACATTTTGAACAGATGGATTTTATGATATGTGAATTACATGTCAATTTTAAAAAACTGTATGAGAAAAAAAGTCTTTTTGAGGTCTTGGGTTTTTCATCCTTTCACCAATATCAAACCTGGCACATACTAGGAGCCCAGGTAATATTTGTTGCATAAACAGTTATTATCTGAGGTTTGCTCTAAAGATTAAGTGAAAATGTATGAGATGGTACCTACCTTGCATGGCGCTTGACATACAGCAGGAAGAAATGTTCATTTTTCACCTCTTGTTGAATTTGTTCATTCATTCATGGCATTACACAGTGTTAGGCACTGAGGATCCAGAAATGGATAAACATCATCCTGCTCAAGGAGTTTATGATCATGGAGGAGGCAGATGTATAAACAGATTATAGTTTGGCATTAGAGGCGCCAGAAGAGACTGTGAGCATACAGGAGGAGAGGATGTCTTATTCAGCCTAAGATCAGAGAGGGGATCACCATAGAAGAACTGAAGTTGGAAATGTACTTTGAAAGATAAGTAGGGATTTTCTAGGATAGGAGAAGGAATGGGAGAGGAAATGCGTCCTAGGTAGAAGGAATCGCATATGCAAAGGCACAGAGACACAAAAAAGCATCTGCTCCACACCTAAAATTAAATCCAAATATTGATTTAGAATAAGTTTGAGAAAAAGAGAACAGAGAAAATAATGCCAGAAAAACAACAACAAAAACAAGAACCTTCCGGAATTAAAGACATGGATCTCCAGATTGAAGGGGTTTACTGAAGGCTCAACACAAAAGATCCAGAGTAAAAACACACTGTAAAACTTAGAACCCAAACAAACCCAGCAGCTGGGAGAAAAGAGGTCACATAAAAAGGATTTGGAAAGAGAATGGAAATGTATTTCTAAAACAAAGGACTCTAGGAGGCAGTAGAGCAATGCCTTCACAACCGAATGGAAATGATTTCCAGTCTAGAATTCTAAACCTAGTTAGACCATCAATTTAAAAATACTTGCAAGGATTCAGACATGCCTCCATTTGGGGGGAAGCTACTGGAGGACAAGTGCCAGCAACACCATGAAAGAAGAAGACATGGGATTAGGGAAATGAATCCAGCCCAAGAGACTGAATAGAAGATTCAGAATGCCAGCAATGCAGCCTTTCAGAGAGCAATCAGCACAGGCTGGAACAAGAGAATATATGGCTTGGAAAGTGAGGACTTCAAGGAACAAAAGAATGGAACTCGTGTATGAGTGCATAGTAATTATTTCTGATAGAATGGCAGGCATGTTGGAGCATTTGGAAAAAATTAATCACAGGTATATGGAAAATAGGCAAATGGAAAAACAAAGAAATCATTAACTCTAGGAAAAACACATGGTCATACTAGAAAGGAGCAATGGTCATAGGCTCAACAGTGAAAATATTTGTACAGTCATAATTTAAACACAGATGTATTATCCAAACTGCAAAAGAGAACTTACAAATCAATCAGAAAAAGACAACCATTAAGAAAATGGGAGAGAATATGAATGGGCTAATTCACAGAAGAAGCTCAAATGGACAGTAAGCTCAACTCATGAGTAATGGGAAATTAAAACTATTCACAAATATCAAATTGACAAAAGTTGTAAAATTATGATGAGGCAAGGTATTGGTGAAGGTTAGGAGTATCAGAAACAACCATCCACTGCTGGCAAGAGTATACGTTGATACAATTGCTCTGAAGAACAATATGTCAGTGTCTAGTAAAACTGAAAATACAGGCTCTTAGCACTCCCTGGCAATCATTCTCCTAGATGGCCTTTTCTTATATCATCTTTCTTCACACTCTCCAGTTGCTCTTCATCCACTCTAGGTCTCAGTCTCAGCAGGTAACCTTGCTTTCTATTTCACTGAGAAAATAGAAGCAATCAGAAGAGCACTCCAACAAATCCCCACTTTGTCTGCCCACATACCTGCACCTGTGCCCATAGATTCTGCCTTCTCTCCTGTTACTGTGGATGACTGACTATGCAGGATCCAGAAGAGGGAAAAACTGATGACTCCAGAGAAAATGAACAAACGTGCCCATCCTCTGACCTAGCAGTTTCTCCTCTGAAGAGCTACATGTGCACAAGGAAACATACAAGGTTCACAGTAGCACTGGGATAGTGAAAAACTGGAACCCAAATGTCCACCAGTAAAGAAATGGATTTAAAAATAAATCGGTATAGTCATAAATTGAATATTACACATCAGGTCAAAGGGTATGCATGTTATTTGTTTTCTCTGGAATCATTGGTTTTTCCTTCTCTTCTGGATGAAATAAATGAAATAGGCTACATGTTTCAGTTAAAAACCAAACCATATCATGCTGAATAAAAAGTATTGCAGAAGGAAGTATTGAATACTTATGATACCATTCCTAAAGTTTGAAAACGTGCAAAACCAATTCTATTGCTGATATGGATATATTTGTATAGTATAAATGTATAAAAATAGGCATGGGAATGACAAACTTCAAATTTGGCATAATGATGATCTCTGGGGAAGCTCCAAACTTGGAATAATAGTTACCTCTTGGAGGATAGAAAAGGGACTAGGAGATGGAGGGGCACACGTGGAATTTTCATTGTAACTGGTTTTTGTTTTTAAAGCTAGGTAAATGGATGTTTGGTATCTTTTTTTACCTCTTCAGTAACAAAATTTTTGTCACTCTGTCTGGCCCAGAATGATTCTCAAACTAAATTAAGCATGGTAATCACCAGAAGAACTTTTAAAATACAGATTCCCAAAACCCATCCCTCGAACTCCTGAATGAAAATTTCAAAGCTGGGGCCCAGGGATCTACATTTTTTAAAACTAAAAGTTTTTCTGGTTTATACATATACATACTTATATGTATATATATACAAATATATATAGATACATATATAACATATATATAAAATGTTGGACTGATAGGAAGTTTGCAAGAATAGTACAAAGTAGTTCTATATAGCATTTATGCAGATTCCTCAAATGTTGATGTTCTACCATATTTCTTTTATCTTTTTCTCTGTTTCTCTGAACCATTTGAGAGTAAACTGCAGACAGGATGTCCCTTTGTGTCTAAATAACTTCAGCTTATATCTACTTTAAAAAAAAAAAAAAAGTCTGTTTATAACCCCAGTGTAATGATCAAAAATAAACAATACTGTTATCTACAAACCTGATTCAGATTTCACCAGTTGTGTCAATGATGTTTGTTATAGCAAAAGAAAATCCAAATCATTTGTTGCATTTGGTTGTTTTGTCTCTTTACTCTCCTTTAATCTGAACAGTTCCTCAGTCGTTCCTTGTTTTTCATGACATTGACATTGTCATGTCAATGACAATGAGGGTCATTGAGAGTAGAGAAAGAGGCTACTTATTTTGTGCTGTGCCCCTCAATTTGAGTTTTTCTGATGTTTCCTCTTGATTAGGTTCAAGTTATAGGTTTTCTTGCAGAAATACGGCAGGAGTGATATTGTATATTGTATCAAGATGCGCACGATGCTGATTTGTCCCATTACTAACTTTGATGATGTTAACTTTGTTCATTTGCTGAAGGTGGTGTATGTGCGCCCAGGTTTCTCTGTTGCAAAGTTACTAATATCTCTTGGGACAATACCTTGAAACTATATAAATACTCTGTTACTTAAAATTTTATATCATTTTTTCTTGACTAGATTAATGATTATTATTATGGTTGCCAAATGGTGATTCTAATTTCATCATTCCTTTTATATTTATTAGTTGGCTTTCTTCCGTAAGGAAGAGCTTTCCTTTCCCCTCCCCCCAAATATATTATATCAGTGTAGACTAATGGATTCCTGTTTTATTCAAAGTGTTATAAACTGTAACTGTCATTAAGTATTTTGATGCTCAGACTGTCCCAGATTTGACCAGTGAGAGCCTCTTCACGCTGGCTCATGGAAACTTCTGACATCGTTCCATGTTTGTACTCTCTCTGCTCAGTCCTATAATCAGCCACTTAGCAAGGAGCCCTGGTACTCCTTTAGCAGAGAATAGTATTTAGAAACCAAGATCTACGTGCCAGATATGCTCATTGCTACACGAATATTGTTGATTCTAGACCCTGACAGCCAAAAGAGCTAGGAAATAGATTATGTATGTAAATACACACACAAGCTGATCTATACCAGTCTATATTTACCTGTCTATCTTTACCTATCTATTACTATGTGTATTAAAAATCACAAGTTCGCACTGATACCTCTGATTCCAGTGAAACACTGCAGGGTTCATTTTCTCCTCCTTCCCACTTTTCTTATTTGTAGCTCTCCTTTAACTGTGAGAAACCTGGCTCTCATTATCCACAATGTATTTATTTATTTGATCAGTCATAGAATACACAGAATTGCTAACCCACACTTCTGAGAAAAAAAGAAGGCTATTAACTAGGCTTCTAACTATTATTAGTTTAGAGTTCTTTTCTGTTTAGCCTGAGAGTATCCAGTCCAAATACAGTGTTCAAAAGTCACTTGAAAAAAAAAAAAAAAAAAAAAGTCACTTGAGTTTTATTTCCCGCTTCAGTGTTGGTTCTCTTATTCATTTGAAATTTGGTTAGTTTGTTTTTGTACATTTTTGTTTTTCCCTCCATCTTTGTTGATTTTATTTTTCTTTTGTTGTTGAATATATAAAACATTAACATGGTTCCAAAACACAGAAGGTATAGTCAAATGATTTCCATCCCTCCCCCTTCCTTGTATTCTATCCAACCCATCCCCACACATCCCCTGAGGGTAACCAATCTTTTTAGTCTCTAGTTTATCTTCCCTTTGTTTCCTTTTGCACAAATGAACATATACATATATGTTTTCTTATTCCCCCTTTTTCATACAAAAAAAATAGCATACTGCAGATACTCTTTTACACTTTGATATCTTAACAATATATCGTGGAAATCATATCAGTTCATAGAGATCTTTCTCATTCTTTTTTTTCTTCTTTTAACAGCACCATATTACTCATATCTCATATATATGCATGTCAGTGGCCTCCAATATTTTTTAATTTTGTAAACGATGATGCTGTGAATAACTTTTATGTGTGTGTTTTTGTACTGTTGGAGGTTTATCTTCAGGGTAAATTCTTAGGAATGGGATTGCTAGGTTAAAAGAGTATGCATGCATACACATGTATGTTTTAAATATATTTTGTGAAATTCTCCTCCATAAAGATTATACCAATTTGCATTCCCACTAGCAGTGTATAAGAGTGCAATGTATACAGCCTGCTAACAAGGTGTGTGATTATATTCTTAATTTTTTCCAACCTGATTGGTGAGAGATGATATATCAGTGTAGTTTTAATTTGTATTTCTCTTATTATGAATGAGAAGAAACTTCTTTTCATATGTTTAAGGATCATCTTTATTTCCTTTTTTGGTACATTTTCTGCTCATGTCTTTTGTCCATTCTTCTATTGGATTTTGATCTATTTTTTGTCTAATTTTTATGAGTTACTTAAATATTAAGGATATAAGCCCTTTATCTGTGATACATGTTATAAATATTTTCTCCCAGGTTTTAATTGTCTTTTGACTTTGTTTATGATGTTACTTCTCCCATGCAAAGTTTTATGCAATCGAGTTTATCAATATTTTCTTTCATTCCATTTGATTTTGAGTTATAGTTAGAAAGCTTTTCTCTACACCCAGGTTAAAGAGGAATTAACTCATTTTTTTGTTTTTTAAATAGGACTTGTGTGGTTTCATTTTTTAATTTAGATCCCTGATCCATTTGGAATTTATTCTTGTGTGTGGTATGAGGTATGGGTCTAATTTTACCTTTTTTCCCCCTAAAGAGCTAACTAGTTTTTCCAGTAGTATTTATTTAAAAGTCCTTCAGCCCAGGTATTTTGATATGCCACCTTTATCACACACTAAAGTTTCATATGTATTTGGTTCTATTTCTGGACTTTCTTTTTTACTGGTCTATCTGTTCATGTGTCCATACCCCACTGTTTAATTATAAAGGCTTTATAGTATGTTTCATGTCCAGTATGCCTAGTCCCCCTTGTAGCTTTTTTCTTCCTTTCTTTCTTTCTTTTTTTAGTTTTTTTAAATTTTTCTGTTTTCCTGTCTATTCTTGTTTGTTTTTCCAAGTGAAGTTTGGTATCAGCTTGTCAAGCTCCATAAAAAGTTGTTGGTATTTTATTCAGATCACATTACGTTATAAATTAACTTAGAGATAACAGGCATCTTTATGATGTTAAATCATCCTATCTAAGAACAAAGGCTATCTTTCCACTCACCAATCTAATTTAATTAAAAAACCCACTGGGTTCTAACTATGTTGGAGAGAGGAGATGGGGAAGAGCCAAAGGTCATTGACCTCAATGGGAAGTCAATAGATAATGGCTAAAATTGGTAAGGCAAGGAATGGTACAGGCAGATTAGTTAAAAATACATAGATAAATGCCAAGGGAAAGAGCTACAAGAGTGAGAGGAATTTTTTTTTTTTTTTAAGCAGGCTTTTAGTACGTATATTAGTCAGGGTCCTGGTAGGAAACAGATGGCACACTCAATCAGAGTGATTGTGAATATTAGTAAAAGTGCTATTTAGAGGTGTGGGTGGGGTAAAAGGACATAAACAAGGCCTGGTGCAGCACCCTGCCACTAGCAGCAACAGGGAGCCATTACCACTGCTTGGCCTAAAGAGTGACAGGAGGAAGGGACAATTTAAAGGAACCGAGAGAACTGTAGGAGAGGACAGCGCAATAGAAACCTTGGACTTGGGTTGAACACAGTTACTGCTTACTGCAGCACGACAGGTTGAGAGCATGACAGGGAGGGAATAATTATCATCTTACTCTTCTCCCACTCTTCCCAGTGCCCTCTAATAGCTGAACCAAAGCAAAAGGCAGAGGGCAAAGGCATATAATAAACAATAAAATAATAATAAAAAACAACTTTAGTCAATGAATCTATGGTCTAAGGGAACGTGATTCAAATAATTATAATAAAGGTTGAAAAGTGATAAATGCCTGAAGAGGGATCAAGAATATTCCCAGTAAGGGAAGCCTGGAAGGGGACTCCCCTGGTGGTACAGTGGTTAAGAATCCGCCTGCCAATGCAGGGGACCCAGGTTCGATCCCTGGTCTGGGAAGATCCCACATGCTGCAGAGCAACTAAGCCCATGCACCGCAACTACTGAGCTTGTGCTCTAGAGCCTGTGAGCCATAACTACTGAGCCCGCGCGCCACAGCTACTGAAGCCTGTGCACCCTAGAGCCTGCGTGCCACAACTACTGAGCCTGTGTGCTGTACGCCTAGAGCCTGTAATCCGCCACAAGAGAAGCCACCACAATGAGAAGCCCACGCACCGCAATGAAGAGTAGCCCCACCTCACCACAACTAGAGAAAGCCCGCACACAGCAACAAAGACCCAATGCAGCCAAAAATAAATAAAATTAAAAAAAAAAAAAAAGAATCCTGGAAGATTCTCTAGAGGGGGACATAAACATTCATTTCAAAACAGTCATGTCAGCAGAAACACCACGAGCCTCTTGTTTTACAGTTGAATATCCACTATTGGTACAGTGGCCTCTCAAACTCATCCTGTAAGTGAACACTCCCTTCCTGCCCAGAAGTTCATGGTTTCTAATTTATACTGCATTTGGCTTCCTTGATGTTATACCCCTTCTCCATGCTCTTTGCCTCCTTGAATTGCACCCTGCTCCTCTGAGACAGGAAAGCATTGTGGGAAGTGCTATATTGAAGTCAGTAGACCTAGAATTGAATTTCCTAACTTTCACTTACTAGCTGTGTGACCTTAATAAAGTTACTTAGCATCTCTAAGCCTCAATTCCACTTTGCAAAAGAAGAATAATACCTACCTCATGGAATTGCTGTGAGAGTTAAAGATGCTATATATCAAGTACCTGGCATGAGGCCTGTCACTCAGGTTAGGATGTTACTGCAGACTGTAGGCTCTCCCTTTTCCCACTAGTTTCTTGACTTTGAGCCCTTTAGAGTCACTCCAGTGGGAGTTGCTCTCCTGGCAGCTACTTGAAACAAGTTTCTGGACAGAGTTGGAAAGGACCTTAGTAGTAATCTGGTCCATCTTGCCAGCAAATGCAGGAGATTCTGCCACAGGCTTCAGGGTGGATGACCACCCTGACTCTACCCACATTAACGGAGAGCTCAACACCATTGAGTTCTGAAGCTGCCTGTTATCAGAAGATTGGTTGATTAGAAGAAAGCTTTTCCTTGAATTGAGCTGAAATCACTTTCCCCACTAACTAGTGACTCAAAACAATCTGGAGCTAAAAGAAATCTTCAAGATCTTCAAGCGCACCAACTTATATTATGAATGAAGAATCTGAGGCTCAGGGAGGCAAGGCAACGCTATTCTTCATGGTAATGCTTCGTGGAGCTACACAGAACCGTCTCCTCCCCTGCCCTTCAGTGTTATTAACCAGCAGGCCTCCCAGTTCTTTCAGAGCCTCTCCCCCAATCATTCAACATGCCCCCACCCTTTACCACTCTGATCACTCACCATTGCATATGCAAGTGTGTGATGCCCAGAACTAAATCTGATTCTTAGTGTGATCTGGTCCTAGCAGAGTGAAATGAGACTATCTGAGATCCCGGGCAAGGGATGGCCATTAGACCTAGAAAGGCCAAGAACTTGACTTAGACAAAACCAGCAGGTCATTTAGAGAAATGAAGTTGGTTGTGGTTGCTCAGTTCTATTAGGCCCCCTTCACTGGACACTTAAAATTTGCCTGTGTGCTTCTGAAACATCTGTGCCAGCTCCAAAGAAGGTGCTTAGGAATATTAATATAGATTTATTTATTTTTTATTTTATCAAAAGGAGAATGACTTTATTATTTAACATTATGATAGAGGAAAAATATTTTGATTAACATTCTTCTAGGCATCTCTTTATCCATACACACACATATATTGGGTTGGCCAAAAGGTTCACTCTGTTTTTTCCATGAGATGGCTCTAGTAGCACTTAGTTGTCTTTAACTTCATTCGAAACAATTTTGTTAGAGTCTTTGTGACAACTGTCCTATCAGCGTGCATTTAAAAAAAGAATTATCAAAATGGGTGAATTTTTGTGTAGCCATTTTAATATTGAAGATGGAAGAAAAATGCAACATTTTTGGCATATTATGCTTTATTATTTCAAGAAAGGTAAAAATGCAACTGAAACACACAAAAAAAGATTTGTGCAGTATATGGAGAAGGTGCTGTGACTGATTGAACATGTCAAAAGTGGTTTGCGAAGTTTCACGCTGGAGATTCCTCGCTGGACGATGCTCCACAGTCAGATAGACCAGTTGAAGTTGATAGCGATCAAATCAAGACATTAACCGAGAACAATCAACGTTATACCACGCAGAGATAGCTGACATACTCAAAATATCCAAATCAAGCGCTGAAAATCATTTGCACTAGCTTGGTTATGTTCATCGCTTTGATGTTTGGGTTCCACATAAATTAAGTGAAGAAAACCTTCTTGACCGTATTTCTGCAAGCGATTCTCTACTTAAATGTAACGAAAACATTCTGTGTTTAAAACAAATTGTGATGGACAATGAAAAGTGGATACTGTACAATAATGTCGGATGGAAGAGATCGTGGGGCAAGCGAAGTTAACGACCACCAACCACACCAAGGGCTGGTCTTTATCCAAAGAAGGTGTTGTTGTGTATGTGGTAGGATTGGAAGGGAGTCCTCTATTATGAGCTCCTTCCAGAAAACCAAATGATTAATTCCAACAAGTACTGCCCCCACTTAGACCAACTGAAAGCAGCACTTGACAAAAAGCATCCGGAATTAGTCAACAGAAAACACATAATCTTCCATCAGGATAATGCAAGACTGCATGTTTCTTTGATGACCAGGCAAAAACTGTTACAGCTTGGCTGGGAAGTTCTGATTCATCCGCCGTATTCACCAGATGTTGCACCTTCGGATTTCCATTTATTTAGGTCTTTACAAAATTCTCTTAAGGGAAAAAATTTCAATTCCCTGGAAGACTGTAAAAGGCACCTGGAACAGTTCTTTGCTCAAAAAGATAAGATTTTTCGGGAAGATTGAATTATGAAGTTGCCTGAAAAATGGCAGAAGGAACAAAAGGATGAATACGTTGTTCAATAAAGTTCTTGGTGAAAATGAAAAATGTCTTTTATTTTTACTTAAAAGCCAAAGGCACTTTTTGGCCAACCCAATACATAAGTCATAAATGTATCAGAAACACACACACATAATTTTATACAAGCCAATTTTGTACAACATACATGCCTGTTATAACATCCTTTTTCTTTTGTTAACATCCTTTTTCTTAATATTTTGTAGACATCTTTCTATATCAAAGAACATAAGTTCATATTCTTTTTTTTATTTTATTGGAGTATAGTTGATTTACAATGTTGTGTTTCAGATGTACAGCAAAGTGATTCAGTTATACATACACATATATTCATTTTTTTCAGATTCTTATCCCATATAGGTTATTACAGAATATTGAGTAGAGTTCCCTGTGCTATACAGTAGGTCCTTGTTGGGTATCTATTTTATATATAGTAATGTGTGTATGTTAATCCGAGCTCCTAATTTATCCCTCCCTGCCACGTTTCCCCTTTGGTAACCATAAGTTTGTTTTTGAAATCTGTGAGTCTGTTTCTATTTTGTAAATAAGTTCATTTATATCATTTTAAAATTAGGTTCTACATATGAGTGATATCACATGATATTTGTCTTTGTCTGACTTACTTCACTTAGTATGATAATCTCTAGGTCCATCCATGTTGCTGCAAATGGCATTATTTTGGTGTTTTTTATGGCTGAGTAGTATCCCATTGTATATATGTACCACATCTTCTTTATCCATTCCTCTGTTGGTGGACATTTCGGTTGCTTCCATGTCTTGGCTATTGTAAATAGTGCTGCAATGAACATTGGGATGCATGAATCTTTTCGAATTATGGTTTTCTCTGGATATATGCCCCAGAGTTGGATTGCTGAATCATATGGTAGTTCATTTTTAGTTTTTTAAGGAACCTCCATACTGTTCTCCATAGTGGTTGTACCAATATAAATTTAGTTTTAACCTTTTCTCTACCAAATACACAAAAAGCAAGGGGGGAAGTGGAGATAGGGGAGAGTGTCAAAGGAAGAAATAGACCTATTATCCCCAAACCAGAGTTGTTAATTAGCAGTTTTGCCCAAATAAAGTATTAAACTTATCACATGACTTTAAAATAAACCTAAGCAGAATTTCTAGAAGTCCAGCATTGTTGGTATTTTCTGGTAATGTTGATAGAGAAGGCACAATAAATAACTGCCTAGTACAAGGTAAAATAAAACTGGTGAGTCCTTTTGTTCAAAGCCAGAGAAATTACCTCTGGTTCTTACAACATTTCTGAGAAGAGGAAGGAGGCATGGCTGAAAATATTACTGTATTGTGCAACTGAATAATCCTCAGAGAAGTTATATGTTTTTATGAAATTCCTATAGTCACCACCATATTGAACAAGATGCCATTTGCCGCAGTAATTTGTTTTAGGATCATTACCACATCTGGTAATTGGTTTTTGAGATTTTCTTTTCTAAATCTTAAAAAAACAGTGACCACTGATATTATAATGGGTACATTCAATTCTGGTTTTAATGGGAGATATCTATTTTTATATCCCAGGCACCTCTAATTTTTTCATTTACCTATGTAATCTTTTCCCTGTTTTAGACAAATTGGATATATACCCTCCTGGATCATCTTTTTTTTTTAAAAAATCACCCTCCTTTACATGAAAGACATTTTTCACAAGACCAAAAGTGGTCTTCAGAAGCAGCTGATCTGATTATCTGATTACTGTCAAAAAGAACAGCTATATAAGTACCATGCCAAAACAAAATTTGTGGTTTTTGTCAGAAGTTTGCCATTATTCAGATGGACAGTTTTAAATAACACACATGCAGCTGCTTATAAAATTTTTTTATCTTTGTTGCTGTTTTAAAAATAACAGCTATTAGCAGCCTCCACCAGGTCAATGAAATAAATAGCTAACTCCTGCCGCAGTCTCCAAGGGAATTTATCCTGGACTCATGCTGGACTCATATGACTGAATGGAACAGGCAGGATGACAGGGAGCATCTTTTTTACTGTGCTTCCGTCTGAAGAGGGAAAGTTTGTGAAGCTTCATAAAGTACCAATTTGGTTTTGGTTCAGTAAAGTAACTGTACTTTGTGGCTTAGTTTGAATTATTATTTTTTTAATTTATTTATTTATTTATTTTTGGCTGCGTTGGGTCTTCGTTGCTGCACACAGGCTTTCTCTAGTTGCGGTGAGCGGGGGCTACTCTTCTTTGCGGTGCGTGGGCTTCTCATTGCGGTGGCTTCTCTTGTTGCCGAGCACAGGTTCTAGGCACGCGGGCTTCAGTAGTTGCAGCACACGGGCTCAGTAGTTGTGGCTCACGGGCTCTAGAGCGCAGGCTCAGTAGTTGTGGCACAAGGGCTTAGTTGCTCTGAGGCATGTGGGATCTTCCCGGACCAGGGCTTGAACCCATATCCCCTGCATTGGCAGGCGGATCCTTAACCGCTGTGCCACCAGAGAAGTCCCTTGAATTATTTTTTAAAAGACTAGTTTATGAAATCTTATCGCTGTCTTAAATGTTATTTGTCTTACAGGCAAAACTTTTTTCTGTGATAAGACATGATCAAATTAATAATGGAAGTCAGTGGGAAATATGATTCAATTTTAAAACTAGCATTATACCCAGTTCTATTTAAGATTTTTCATCTGGTCTGTCTTTTCTGAGAGAAAGGAAGGAGGTAAGGTTGAGGGGGTAGTTACTGTATCTACAGGTTAATGATACTATTCACTGTAACGGTTCTCTGACTTTCTTAATCCAGCAGTAAAGAATTTTGAATTGTCCAACTCAGTTACTCCTAAAAACTGTTGCCCAAAACAAAAGGCACAAAGAACGGTGACAAAGATGCTGCTTTTGATAAGAGACCAAAGCAGGCTTTCTGAAGTAAGTTATTAACTCATATCAGAAACAAAAGAATGGCCACCATCACGGGGTTAACGTAAATTTGATGTGGAAAAGGCACAGCTTTAGAAATAGAAAACCTGGAGTCTAGTCCTCCTTACTACTTCACTTTAATGAATTTGGGGCAATTCACTTAATCTCTGTCTCTCAATTACCTGCTGAAGGCAGAATGCTGGTTCTAATCACCTTGTAAGGGTGTCTTTCAGTGGTAAGATCTATTAGCAGAATTATTCTTGGGAAAGTAGCTGTCTTTGTTTCAGGAAATACCATCATAAGCCCCGAGGGCATAAGGGCTGGCTAGGGCTCAGGCAACCAAAAAGAACCAAAAGGCTGCACTTGCAGAAGCAGGAAATTAATTTTTCTTGGGGGCTGGGTTGGGGAGAAGGTGCTCTTTATAGGGTGGAGGAGTGAGAAGAGGAGGGGAGTGGCTAAGAGATTGCCAGAGTAAAGGCCCTGCATGGGGTAAAAGCCAGTGAGAAACCTCCAGTAAGGAATGATCAAAAGGACATTTATGAACCAGGAAGCCTAAAATGTAATTTTAAGTGCTTTGTGGCTTAATGGGCAATGTGACCCTTCCCCAAGACCCACATGTCTTAGAGAACTTGAACACACTAATGGTCTGCATGAGTGGAGGTTTGTTGGAAGAGGAGTAAGGAACCATATGGCCACATTGGGGAACAGAGATGGTCTTAGAAAAGCCAGCCAGAGCTGGGAGGCAGAAAGGCCCTCCAAACAATATACCCTCATAAATCAGCAGAAGGCTTGGTAGAGCTATGGACCTTGGCTGGGCACAGTGGAGCTTAAGCCCATCTGATCTAGAGATGACAGGGCTAGCAGAGCCCGGATGACATTTGGGTTAGCTGATTGGGGGTGGGTGGGGGGGTGTCTATAGGCTGCCCTCTGAGCACCACTGCTAGCTTCATCTTCAGTGTTTTCACCCTCTACATCAGTGTCAGTTTAAGGGGTGATTTCAAAGTCTTGTAGGATCACCTCTGTGTGTCTCCAGTATTTTGATTAGAACACAGGCATTTCCCCCTAATATTTCTCCCTTCAATATGTCTCTTAAACCCCTCTATATTGTTCTTATGTTATTTTCTAGCTTGAACTCATTTTGTCTTTTTGTTTCTTTTCCTCTGTTAGAAGTGAATTGGCAGAAATTCTGGTTTATTTCCTGTTTTCTCTTCCATTTATCATTCAGATTTTTCTTTACCTGGAAATCTCTGAAGATTATTTGCAAGGTTTCCTTAGCCTTGCAGTTTGCTTTCTGTGAGCGCTATTCTATAGGACATCATTTTTTAGCATATTTAAAGAAAATTAGATCATCTTTCATATCCAAAAATTTTATTGCTTCCTCCAACTTCACTTTTTAAAAGAAATTTATATTTATGTGTTCCACATTTGTTCTATTCTGTGACAGTTTCACATTCTCACTCTAAGTGAAAACAATCACTTTGGAGTTTCATCTAAAAGCATTAACTCCTTCTAAAGATTATGCTAGTTTGAGAATAAATTAGTATAACCTTTCTGTCAAGAAATTTGGCAATATAGTACTTGTCAGGAGCCTTCAAAATGTTTCTACCCTTTGCTTCAGGGATCACATTTCTAGGAATCTTTCCACTGGAAATAATCATAAACGTGGTCAAAGATTTATGCATGTTTATTACAACATTATTTATTTGAGATAGTGACAGATTGAAAACAACCTGAATGCCCAGCAAAAGGAAAATAAATTGTGACATCCATATGATAAAAATTATGCAGCATTTAAAAAAGTATGCTTTTTCCTGAACTGGCAGTCAGTTTAAAACATTTGGATAATCATTCTGAGTGTCCATGACTTCCAAGATGGAAAGCCAGAATGGCTTGGGTCCCTTTAGGAATTTAACCCCATCCATTGCCTATGAAAATAAGCCCAGAATGGGGAAGGGTCTTACCCCAGAGGCCCAGCTCCACGGTTTCTGTCCTTGCAAGCCTGGGGGACTTTATAATCCATATTTTTACCAGGGTTTCCATGTGGTTCTGACATGAACACAGTCTGAGACATCCCCTCCTCTACCACCAGCAGGACCTGAACTCTGACAGCAATTGAGGAGAGGAGTAGAAAAAATTTGTTCTTTCAAAAAATTTTTATGATCTGGCAAAACGCTATTTTGAAGTAGCATTTTTTTAAACATTATATTATTCCAAATTTGTGGGGAAAATTAATATATGCTTAGAAAAAATTAACACACCAAAATATTTACAGGGTTTAAATCTGGGTGATGGAATTGTGGATGATTTATGGGGAACCATGATTCAGAGAGATGAGGTAATTTTCTCAGGTTCTCATAGCCAGCAAAGTGCTGGAGTAAAGATCCAAACCCAAGGCTATTTGCTCATAAAGTCTGCTCTAATAGCTAGTGACTCCTACTTAAATTGGAAAACCATGTGTAAAAAACCCACAAATATGGTACTCTAAGTGTGATAGATTGAATTATTGGTCCCAATTATTCACTGTCCTGTAGGAGTATTTTACATTCACCCCTTGCTATGGCCTTATGATGGATAGAATGTATTCCGAGCATCTTGATTTTGGGCTTAGGCATATGACTTGCTTTGGCCAGTGGGTTGAGGGTGAAAATAATGAAAGGGAAGGCTTAAAATGGGCTGGTAAAATTGGGCCTTTTCTCTTTGTACTACTACCTCTTGCCATGTGAATAGTATATTTTGAGTAAGCTCTGGTCCAAGGAGAATGAGAAATAGTAGACGAACATAGACCCAACCTTCTGATTAAAGCTTAAATTTCAGCCAATCTGAAAATACATAGTGAAAAATAAATGATTATGGTTTTAGGTTATTGGATTGTGGATTGTTACATTTTATGTAGAATTATTATGGCTGATTGATATGAAACATAAAGATGTTTGTATTAAGTAACAAAACTGAATCTCTTGATATGTCAGTATAAGTCCAAATTTGGTCATGCAAATGTAGGGTCTACAGGTTCTCACCACCTGGTTAAAGGGTATAAAAAGGCCTTTTATTTAATGCAAACTGCCTCATCACTTGGTATGAGAGCTAGTCTCAAATGAGGAGGGAGAAGTTCACATAGAAATGCATGGCATTCTGAGGAAAAAAGGAACACAAACCCAAAATCTCTCAAGTCTAGGGTTGGGAAAAACAATTGATGTGGGCCAGGCCAGAGTAGGGATGAACAAGGAGGAAAAGAGAAGAAATTCTGGTCTCCAGAATTTAGAAGGAAATTCTTTTCTTTTGTGACATGGAAACACATTCTGCCCATCATGAGGCCACAGCAAGTGTGTGGATGTAAAGGGTAGAGGGTTCTAGGCTCAACAACCTTTGAGGATGGAGCTGGAAAGCTCTGAGACCAAGTCACCATGGGCACCTTGTGTGAGCTTTAGAGAACTATGACTTAGTCTGTGGACTGTACCTGTGGAGTCCAACCACTGATCCCACATTTATACCCTCCCCACCTTTTTTTTTTTTTTTAACAGAAATGAGATCATACTTCTTTTAATCAGCTGTATTTTGCAGTATACCATGAACTGTTTTCCAAATCACTAAATATTCTTCTATAATTTAGTTTTTAATAAGTATAGAATGTTCTTTTCTATGGCCCAGCATCCTAGGGCATCTGCTTACTTAGGATGAGAATTCAGACAGATAGAAATATCTTCTCCTATGTTCTGTCCTCCACAATTTAAAATAAATGTTAACACTATGTCTTTTTTTAAATATGAATCTTTATTTAAAGCAAGCATATGCTAAATGAAACTTCCAGAAAGTAAATTAATTGTAGGAGAGAAAAATCAAAGAAAATAAAATATTAGATCAACTATTTCAGCCAAAGCAATGAAAAAAGAAACAAATTTAAAGGAGTCTCTCTAAATATTCATTAATATTTAATAAGAAATATTTTTGAACAAGAAAAATATGAAACATGAAAATTTTACACTTTTTTTTCATAAGTCACAATCCTGATAATTATCCTAAGCATATGATTCAAAATAAGAATAGTCCATAAGTGTTTGGTTGAGTAACTCCTAACAGACTCAATCTTCCCACAGATTACTATAAACTGGACAAAATACAAAAGCACAGAGATTTTGGAGAGGAGTCAACACTCAAGAAAAAAAGGGACATCAGGGTAAGTTATTCATTTGCAAAGCTTTTTGAATTAAGAGAAGCCTCAGTCAGCACTGCATGGAGTAACTAAAACAGAGAGAATGTTTGCTGTCTTTCTGGTGTAAAGCACCACAGGATAAAGTTGAAGGAAACCCCAGGTGCTGTAGAGGGGAGAGTGGAATCTCAGGAAGGAGAGAGTCACAGAGGGAGTACTCTTAATTCTGTGTATAAACTCTGGCCAAATCTCAGGTTGACTCCTGAACCACATATATATGCATCAGACAGACTTGAGCTAAGAACAAAAGAATTGAATTGACATTTGAGCAAGCGTTCAAGAGATAGTGTTTACAGTTCAAGTTCAATCAAATTAGTTGCTGGTTAAAACACACACACTGTCTCTCAAAATATAACAAAATCCAGAATCTCTACAACATAGCATTTACAAGGTCCAGGATACAGTCTGAAGATCCATTCTCAAGGGAAAAGACAATCAACAGAGACCAATGGTGAGAAGACGCAAATGTTGAAATTAGCATACAGGGATTCAAAACTATTATAATCATGTTCAAGGAAGTAAAG
The DNA here is from genome assembly GCF_028564815.1 of Eubalaena glacialis. Taxonomy (NCBI): domain Eukaryota; kingdom Metazoa; phylum Chordata; class Mammalia; order Artiodactyla; family Balaenidae; genus Eubalaena; species Eubalaena glacialis. The sequence continues at coordinate 82,824,811 of NC_083721.1, read as the reverse complement.
AAAATATGCTCACAATGAGTAAAAAGATAAGGACTATAAAACAGAACTAAATGGAAATTCTAGAACTGAAACATACAATATCTGAAATAAAAAATTCACTGGGTGGATTTGACAGTAAATTTTGGATAACAGAGGAAAGACCCAGTGAGCTTGAATATCCAATCTGAAGAACAAAGAGAAAAAAATACTGAAAAATAAATAATTAAGAGCTCCAAGGACTTATGGGACAATATAAAAAGTCCAATGTGTGTGTTATCACAGGGAAGAGAGAATGAGTAAACAACGTATTTTTTCCATATCCAGTGAAAATAATTTTTTTATTGAATGAAAGATTCTTTAAATTCTGTAGTGCTTTACCATTTTCAAAAGTTTCACACACATGATTTTATATATTCCCATAATAACCCTTTTTTTCTCCCCTATGCTTATGTTGCTCCTCCCCCTTCCTTCTCCCCACTGTTAACCACTAATTTGTTATCTATGTATGAGTCTGTTTCTTTTTTGTTTTATTCACTACTTTGTTGTATTTTTTGGATTCCACATATAAGTGATATCATACAGTGTTTGTCTTTCTCTGTCTGACGTATTTCACTTAGCATAATGCCCTCCAAATCCGTCCATGTTGCTGCAAATGGCAAAATTTCATTCTTTTTTAATGGCTGAGTAGTATTACATTGTGTGTGTGTGTCTGTGTGTGTGTGTGTGTGTGTGTATATATATATGTGTGTGTATATATATATATATATATGTGTGTGTATATATATATATATATATGTGTGTGTATATATATATATATATAACATCTTCTTATCTTTTAATTTTTTAATTTTTTTGGCCATGCCATGCGGCATGCAGAACTTCCCCAACCAGGGATTGAACCCATGCCCCCTGCATTGGAAGCACGGAGTCTTAACCACTGGACCACCAGAGAAGTCCTATATCATGTCTTCTATGTCCATTCATCTGTGGATGGGCCCAGGTTGCTTCCATATAGTGGCAATAATATGCTTGGAATAATGCTGCCATTAACATTGGGGCGCATGTATCTTTTCAAATTAGTGTTTTTGGTTTTTTTCGGATATATACCCAGAAGTGGAATTCCTGGGTCATATGGTAGTTCTATTTTTAGTTTTTTGAGAGACCACCATACTGTTTTCCACAGTGGCTGCACCAACTCACATTCCTACCTACAGTGTATGAGGGTTCCCTTTTCTCCACATCCTTGCCAACATTTGTTACTTGTGTTCTTTTTGATGATAGCCATTCTGACAGGTGTGAAGTGATACCTGATTGTGGTCTTTTTTTTTTTTTTTTTAGCTTATTTTATACATAATAGTTTGTACCTCTTAATCTGCTACTGCAATATTGCCCCTCCCTCATTGTGGTCTTGATTTGCATTTTTCTGATGATTAGCCATGTTGAGCATCTTTTCATGTGCCTGTTGGCCATCTGTATTTCCTCTTTGGAAAAATGTCTATTCAGTTCTTCTGCCCATCTGTTAAGTGGGTTGTTTGGTTTTTTTGATTTGAGTTGTATGAGCTGTTTATATGTGTTGGATTTTAACCCCTTATTGGTCATATCATTTGCAAATATTTTCTCCCATTCAATAGGTTGACTTTTTGTTTTGTTGATGGTTTCCTTTGCTGTGCAAAAGCTTTTAAGTTTAATTAGGTCCCATTTGTTTCTTTTTGTTTTTATTTCTCTTGCTTTAGGAGATGGATCCAAAAAAAATTGCTTTGATTTATGTCAGAGTGTTCTACCTATGTTTTTCTCCAGGAGTTTTATAGTATCCAGCCTTACATTTAGGTCTTTAATCCATTTTGAGTTTATTTTTGTATATGGTGTTAGAGAATGTTCTAATTTTATTCTTTTACATGTAGCTGTCTGATTTTCCCAGTACCACTTATTGAAGAGACTGTTTTTTCTCCATTGTATATTCTTTCTTCCTTTGTCATAGATTAATTGAGCATAAATGTATCAGTTTAATTCTGGGCTCCTTATCCAGTTCCGTTGATCTATATGTCTGTTTTTGTGCCAGTACCATACTCTTTTGATTATTGTAGCATTGTAGTATAGTCTGAAATCAGGGAGCATGATTCCTTGAGCTCTGTTCTTCTTTCTCAAGATTGTTTTGTTGGGAATTCCCTGGTAGTTCAGTGGTTAGGATGTGACACTTTCACTGCCATGGGCCCAGGTTCAATCCCTGGTTAGGGAACTAAGATCCCACAAGCCATGCAGCGTGGCCAAAAAAAAAAAAAAAGTACAAGATTGTTTTGGCTATTCAGGGTCTTTTGTGTTTCCAGACAAATTTTAAAATTTTTTGTTTTAGTTCTGTGAAAAATGCCATTGGTAATTTGATAGGGATTACATTGAATTTGTAGATTGTCTTGGGTAGTATGGTCATCTTAACAATATTTATTCTTCCAATCCAAGAACATGGTATATCTTTACATCTGTTTGTGTCATCTTCAGTTTCTTTCACCAGTGTCTTATAGTTTTTGGAGTACAGGTCTTTTGCCTCCTTAGGTAGGTTTACTCCTAGGTATTTTATTCTTTTTGATGTGTTGGTAAATGGGATTGTTTCCTTAATTTCTCTTTCTGATACTTCGTTGTTAGTGTGTAGAAATGCAACAGGTTTCTGTATATTAATTTAGTATTCTGGAACTTTACCACATTCATTGATGAGCTTTAGTAGTTTTCTGGTGGCATTTTAAAATTTTTCTATGTATAGTATCGTGTCATCTGCAATCAGTGACAGTTTTACTTCTTCCCTTCTAATTTGGATTCGTTTTATTTCTTTTTTCCTCACTGATTGCTGTGGCTAGGACTTCCAAAACTATGTTGAATAAAAGTGGCGACAGTGGGCATCCTTGTCTTGTACCTGATCTTAGAAGAAATGCTTTCAGATTTTCACCATTGAGTCTGGTGTTAGCTGTGGGTTTGTCATATATGGCCTTTTCTTATGTTGAAGTATGTTCCCTCTATGCCTGCTTTCTGGAGAGTTTTTATCATAAGTGGATGTTGAATTTTATCAGAAGCTCTTTCTGCATCTATTGAGATGATCATAAGGTTTTTATTCTTTTATTTATTTATTTATTTATTTATTTATTTATTTATTTATTTATTTATTTATTTATGGCTGTGTTGGGTCTTCGTTTCTGTGCAAGGGCTTTCTCTAGTTGCGGCAAGCGGGGGCCACTCTTCATCGCGGTGCGCGGGCCTCTCACTCTCGCGGCCTCTCTTGCTGCGGAACACAGGCTTCAGACACGCAGGCTCAGTAGTTGTGGCGCATGGGCTTCGTTGCTCCGCGGCATGTGGGATCTTCCCAGACCAGGGCTCGAATCTGTGTCCCCCTGCATTGGCAGGCAGATTCTCAACCACTGCGCCACCAGGGAAGCCCCGGGTTTTATTCTTTAATTTGTTTATCTGGTGTATCACATTGATTGATTTGCAGATATTGAAAAATCCTTGCATCCCTGGGATAAATCCCACTTGATCATGGTGTATGATCCTTTTAATGTATTAGTGTATTCCTATATTAATCATTGCATATAATCCTTTTAATGTATTAATATATTCCTATATTTGGTGAAAGATATACATTTACAGATGAAAGAAAGTCAGTGAAATGAAATAGTGCAGATATAAAGAAAACCATGCTTAGAAACATTGTAGTCAAACTGCTGAAAAAAGATAAAGGGGAAATTTTATCTTTAAAAGACAAAAATATGTCTGACCTATTTCATTTAGCATAATGCCCTCAAGGTCTATCCATGTTGTTGCAAATGGCAAGATTGCATTCTTTTTATGGCTGAATAATATTCCTCTTTGTGTGAGTGAGTGTGTGTCTGTGTATGTGTATATACATGCACACCACTTTTTCTTTATCCATTCATCCATCAATGGATATTTAGGTTGTTTCCATGTCTTGGCTATTATAAATAATGCTGCAAGGAAAATGGGGTGCAGGTATCTTTTCAAGATAGTGATTTAGTTTCCTTTGGATAAATACCCAGAAGTAGAATTGGATCATATGGTAGTTCATTGGATCATATGGAAGTTCTATTTTTAACATTTTGAGGATCCTGCATACTGTTTTACATAGTGGCTACACCAATTTACATTCCTATCAACAGTGCACAAGGGTTCCCTTTTATTCACATCCTTGCCAACACTTGTTATTTCTTGTCTTTTTGATAATAGCTATACTAAATAGGTATGAGATGATATCTTATGTGGTTTTGATTTGCATTTCCCTGATGATTAGTGATGTTGAGCACCTTTTCATGTACCTGTTGGCCATTTGTATATCTTCTTTGGAAAAATGTCTATTCAGCTCCTCTGCCCATTTTAAAATCAGATTTCTTTTTGCTATTGAGCTGTATGAATTCTTTATGTATTTTGGATATTAACCCTTTATCAGATATATGATTTTCAAAAATTTTCTCCCATTCCATAGGTTGCCTTTTCATTTTGTTAATGGTTTCCTTCACTGTACAGAACCTTTTAAATCCATTTTGAGTTGATTTTTGGGTGTGGTGTAAGATAGGGGTTCAGTTTTATTCTTTGGCATGTGACTATCTAGTTTTCCCAACACCATTTGTTGAGGAACTACCCTTTCTCCAATGTGTATTTTCACTTCTTTTGTTGTAAATTAATTTACCATGTATTTCTGTGCTCCCTATTCTGTTCCATTGATCAGTGGGATCTGTTTTTATGCCAACATCATACTGTTTTGATTACTATAGCTTTGTAATATAATTTGAAATCTGGAATGTGATGCCTCCAGCTTTGATCTTCTTTCTCAAGATTGCTTTGGCTGTTCAGAGTCTTTTGTGGTTCCATACAAATATTAGGATTATTTCTTCCATTTCTGTAAAAAATGCCATTGGAATTTTGATAGGGATTGCATTAAATCTGTAGATTACTTTGGATAGTGTGAACATTTTAACAATATTAATTCCTCTAATTCATGAGAATGGAATATCTTTCCATTTATTTATGTCTTCTTCAATACTTAAGGATGCCTTCAGTAATCCCCAGAACAAACACTAATAAGTAATGCAGAAAATATAGTGAAAAAGTCAATAGGTTAAAAGTATTCAAATATCTAAAAGAAAAGGAGGAACAGAGAAACATCAAACTGAAGGAATTAACAAAAAGTAGACCCTTCCTTGGTTTCCCTTTGCCCCAGCACAAAATCCATGAGACCTCCGTGGCCTGGACCTGCCAAATTTGCTAGACTTATTTCTCCAGCCCACTAGCATTCTCCATATTTAGCTTTCTCCTCTTCCCTTCTTGCTCCCTCTCCTGCCGTCTCCCTCTCTTGTCATCTGTCAGGGATACCTTTCCCACAGTCCTTCACTAGGCTAACTCCTTCTCATTCTTCAGGTCTCAGCAAGACCTGAAGAAAGCCTTTCTGGGCCAGGTTCTCCCTCCTGTGTAGTGGTCCCTTGCACCCCAAACATCCTTCATTAATTCACTCACCTAGCTTCTCTGAAATTTTTGGTCCATTACTTCTGTTTCCCTAGACTCAGCTCCATGAGGGCAGGGACATGGCCTGTTTTGCTCACCATTCTATCCATGGCCTGGCTCAGTGCCAGCACAGAGTAAATGCTTAGTAAACATTTGCCAAGTGGCTAAAAGAGTGACTAAATGAATGAGTAGAGAAGGAAGATACTGAGAGGGAGAGAGTTCCTATGCTGGGGAGATGCTATCACAAAAAAATTGCAGCAAGGGGAGCTGAGGAAACAAGCCTGTCAGAAGCACTGAAGCAGCGTTTGCTGGCATGAAAGAAGACCAAGGTGTATTATTGAATGGAAAAAGCACAGAACAGTGTGGGGAGTATGCTGTCATTTGTGTCATATAGGCATAGTGTACTTCTTGAAAGGATGTACAAGAAGTCTGTAACAGTGAGTTTCATTGTGCAGGAAGGAAAATCTTTTCAGTTTGTACAATGTTCATGTATTGCTCATAAAATCAAAAACAAAAAATAGATTATGGCATAAAGACTTTATGTGTAGTACTTAGCCACATTTGGAAAAAATAAAAAAGAATCTCCATGCCTCTATTGGAATTCTCCAGAGAAATAGAACTGAGAGAGAAAGGGGGAAGGGAGAGAGAGGGAGAGACAGAGAGAGAGAATGTGTGTGTGTGTGTATGTGTGTGTGTGTGTGTGTGTAAAGAGATTTATTATAAGGAATTGGCTCATGCAGTTATGGAAGCTGACACGTCCCAAAATCTGCAGAGCGAGTTGGCAAGCTGTAGACCCAGGAAGAGCTGAAGTTTCAGTTTGAGTCTGAAGGCAGGAAAAAGGCAAAGTCCTAGTTTGAAGGCAGTCAGGCAGATGGAATACTCTCTTACTTAGGGTAGGGTCAGCCTTTTTGTTCTATTCAGGCCTTCAACAGATTGGATGAGGCCCACGTACATTAGAGAGGGCAGTCTGTTTTAGTCCGTTGACCAATTGAAATGTTAATCTCATCCAAGCACATTAACACTCAAAATAATATTTGAGCAAATATCTGGGCACTCTATGGCCCCGTGAAGTTGACACATAAAATTAACCATCACAATGTCCTACAATAGGGTAGTGGAATATAATGCAGCAATTAAAGTGTAAATTTTGAAGCCTAGAGAAAGTGAATATGGTAGGAAGCTAAATGGAAAAGTAAAACACAGAACACTAGATTGCACCTACAATTGTGACTACAATAAATGTGCACACATGTATTAAAAATGGAAGCAAATAGGAAGAAATAAAAAGAGCTTTTGTGCTCTGCTGGTGAGTTTATGGGAAATAATTTCCCTTAAATTTTTCCTTTAATGTTTTAATAATATAATTGTTAAAAATTCAAAAAACCAGGAATCCTAGGTGTAGCAGTTTATAGGAAGATAGAGCAGTAATAAGAAACAGTGCCTGACACATTGCACTCAATAACTAATGAATGAATGAATAATAGCTAGCATCGCCTTCACTTTGGTTCCCCAGTAGCAGATCATGAGACAAGGATTTGAGTGCCAAGTAGTTTATATGGGAGGTGATCACTGGGAGGGGCATAGAGAAGTGAGACTGAGAAGGGAAAGAAGCCAATACAGAGTGCTTTAATAAGAAGGTACCACTGAGAACAACTGAGTCACAATCCATGGGGGACCTCTAGGAGAATATATAAAATAGGCTTCAGTTTGTCCTAGGGAACAAGAAAGAAGTTTTAATATATCAACTCCCATTGATCGTTGGTTGAAAGGCCTGCTTCTGGGGGCATGAACTTCTTGGCATTTCCAGCCTGCCCCAAGCAAGAGTTGGCAAGAGAAAGCCCTCAGGTAGAGAGTCACAGGTGCTTGCAGTGAGAAGCTGTTGGTTGCATGGGAACAATGAGTGCTGAAGACACACGGGTAGGGCACGACAACATTTACAAAGTTGACTATTATTGAGTACCTACTATGATTCAGGCACTTAGAGAACATTTTCTCTAATCCACAGAACAATTTTACACAGGGATTATTATTAGTTCCATGTTTCAGGTGAAGAAACTGAAGCTCAGAGAGGTTGTGGCTTAAAGTCATACAGGGCAAGGTACAGAATCAAGTACTGGACCTCTAAGCCTAAGATTTTGTTCACATCCTCTCGCTACCTCCTAGTAAACTCAGCACTGGAAACTTCCTAGATAAACTCACCAAAAATGTAAAATAGTGACACTTCAAAGGTAACAATTCACTAAGATCAGCTTCAAAACAGCACAACTATCTGGATCCAGTTCTGCAATCAGTAAGTACTGAAATGTCTAAGAGAAAGAAAAAGTCAGCATGGGACAGAGGGCATCTACGATGGTAGGAGCACTGTTACTAGCTAAGACTCAGGCCACTGTCAATAAGCCTGCACATACTACTTTCTGAGAGATTAAAGAAGATCATGACTATAGAAGGAAATTTATAGATGCTATTAGAAAAGCAAATCTGCTTTTGTCACTCCCTCCCTCAAAATCCTTCAGTGATTCCCAGTTGCCTTCAGTATTATTCTTTTTTTTTTTTTCTGGACTCACCGTGTAGCTTGTGGGATCTAGGTCTCCCACGCATGCCCTCGGCAGTAAGAGCACGGAGTCCTAACCACTGAACCACCAGGAAACTCTCCAGTGTTATTTTTTTTTGTAGAGCATACAAGTGCTTTAAGATTTGGCCCTGCCAACTTCTCCGTGCTCACTTCTACCGCTCACTCACAGCCATGTAAAACCACTTGTAGTCCTCAAACTAGCCCAGCTCTGTCACACCCCTGACCATTTATGAGGGCTGTTCCTACAGCCCAGAATTCTCTTTCCCACCTGGCTAATTCCTACTCATTATTCAAGGCTCAGTCACTAGCTCTTATAGTAAAGTTTCTCAATCTTTTAAAAAAACATAACCCTGGACTTCCCTGGTGGTCCATTGGTTAAGAATCCACCTACCTATGTAGGGCACATGGGTTCAATCCCTGGTCTGGTAAGATCCCATGTGTCGTGGGTCAACTAAGTCTGTGCACCACAACTACTGAGCCTGTGCACCACAACTACTGAGCCCACATGCCACAACTACTGAAGCCCACATGCTCAGGGGCCCGCGTGCTGCAACTACGCCTGTGCGCTTAGAGCCCATGCTCCACAACAAGAGAAGCCACTGCAATGAGAAGCCCACACACTGCAACAAAGAGTAGCCCCTGCTCGCTGCAACCAGAGAAAGCCTGCACTCAGCAACAAAGACCCAGCGCAGCCGAAAAAAAAAAAAAAACACCCCTATGTGATATATATAAACATCCTATAAACATCCCATACCAGCCTTCCCTGACACTCTGATGATTCCCCTTTGAGAGTTGCTGATATGCAGAATATATAATCTATCTTCTGAATATCTCTACCATCTGTGGTGATTTTATATTTACTTCTTGTAGTTTGAATTATGAAAACAATAGGTTTTTTCACTTTTCTAAATATAAAATAGCCTTATAATATTGAATATATTTTTTCAGACTTTGCTCTTCAATTCAGAAATTCCCCTCAGCAGCTTCTGTACTCCTTCCTCCTACCCACCCCACCCCAAGATGGGAATTACTATTCTATGGGAAATTTTTCAAGATGCCAGCCTAGGCTAGGTGGCACCTCTCTGTTCACAAAGTATCTTATATATACCCCCTTTGTATTAACCCTTTCACACTATATTGAAAGTGTTGATTTAACTGTTAGTTTTCCACTGAGTCCTGTATTTAAAGGCAGTAAATACGTATTGAGGCTCTACCAAGTTCCAGGCACTGTCTTAGTTATGTGAGTAGTATTATCATCCTTAGGAGGAAAAAGAGGACAAGGGGCTATATAATTTATCAAGTAAGGTTCCAACTAGTAAGTGATAAAGCTACAATTCTAGGTGTGATGTGCCTGACAGCAGAGCCTATGCTCCTTCAGTAAAGTGCATTTCCTGTCTGAGGCAAAGCTGTGTCTGAGTTCTGTGTCCATGTGCTCAGAACAGTGCCTGAAACCAGTAGGCCTATAATATTTGGGGGGGAGGGGGTGAACAAATGAGCCAAAGACATCAAGAAAAGTAATAAAAATGCAAATGGGAATGTCACTGAGCAAACAAGTGATCAAGAAAGAAGACCAGGACTTCCCTGGTGGTGCAGTGGTTAAGAATCCACCTGCCAATGCAGGGGACACGGGTTTGAGACCTGGTCCCGGAAGATCCCACGTGCTGCAGAGCAACTAAGCCCACGTGCCACCACTACTGAGCCCCCGTGTGCCACGACTACTGAAGCCCACGTGCCTAGAGCCTGTGCTCTGCAACAAGACAAGCCACCGCAGTGAGAAGCTCACGCACTGCAACCAAGAGTAGCCCCTGCTCGCCACAACTAGAGAAAGCCCATGTGCTGCAACAAAGACCCAAGGCAGCCAAAAATTAATTAATTAATTAATTTTTTAAAAAGTCTGCCTGCCAATGCAGGGGACACAGGTTCGATCCCTGGTCTGGGAAGATCCCACATGCCATGGAGCAACTAAGCCTGCCAGCCACAACTACTGAGCCCACATGCCACAACTACTGAAGCCCGCATGCCTAGGGCCCGTGCTCTGCAACAAGAGAAGCCGCCACAATGAGAAGCCCATGCACTGCAACGAAGAGTAGCCCCCACTTGCCGCAACTAGAGAAAGCCCACACGCTGCAACGAAGACCCAATGCAGCCAAAAATTAATTAATTAATTAATTAATTTTTTTAAAAAAAAGAAGACCAACCCAGAAACCTCTATCTCAGGGTGTTTACACACACAAAAAAATAAACAAAAAAGGAAACAACACAAAAAACAATGCAAGAAAAACTAAAAGACCTAGAACATAGATTAGAAAGGTTTAAGTAAAAACAGTATGGAGTCTATAGGAAATAGAGAAGGCTAACAATGTGGAAATCGTCATCAGGGAATAAGTAAGAAAATGTAGCTGAATAGACGAATATTGTGGCATTCTTTGTGTGACTATTTGTTTACTCTCTCCCCTTTTAATCAGCTCCATGAGGGTAGGAATCATATCTCTCTTGTTTCTCATATCTTCAGTGCTTAAAACAGTGCTTGATGTAAGGTTGGTGCTCAGTCAGTAGTTTGTTGAATGAATAAAAGAAAGCTGAGCATGAATAATAAGAAAACATAAAATCCCATTCAAGGGCTTCCCTGGTGGTGCAGTGGTTGGGAATCTGCCTGCTAATGCAGGGGACACGGGTTTGAGCCCTGGTCTGGGAGGATCCCACATGCCGCGGAGCAGCTAGGCCCGTGAGCCACAACTACTGAGCCTGTGCGTCTGGAGCCTGTGCTCCGCAACAAGAGAGGCCGCAATAGTGAGAGGCCCGCGCACCGCGATGAAGAGTGGCCGCCGCTTGCCACAACTAGAGAAAGCCCTCGCACAGAAACGAAGACCGAATGCAGCCAAAAATAAATAAATAAATAAACTCCAATCTCTTTAAAAAAAAAAAAAATCCCATTCAAAAATCATCAGAGACAGCCACCTGTGGTGGTTCTGAAATATTGCCCCAAGAGGTAGCATTTATGCTCTTGAATCCGGGGAGGGTTTGTAAGTTCTTCAGTCACAGAGTCTGACAGAAGTGACACTGTGTAACTTCTAAGGCCAGGTCATGACACTGACAGAGGTTATCCTAGAATGCTCACTCTCTGAGTGCTCCCTCTCAGAGCCCAGTCATCATGCTGTGAGGAACCCATGCTATATGGAGAGGCCACATGTAATCACTCCAGCTGACAGATCCCATTGAGCCCAGCCCCAAGTCATCCCAGCCAGGCACCAGACATACGAGTGCAGAAACCCACAGATGATCCATCTTCCAGCCATGTGAGTCTCCTCTCACTGAGGCCCCAGACATTGTGAAGCAGACAAGCCATCTCTGCTGGGCCCTCTCTGAAACTGACCCACAGAATCCATAAGCATAGTAAAATGATTGCAGTTTCATGCAGCAATTGAATAATCAGAACAATATCCATCCACACCTTTTCAAGATATCTCTTTGTCAGGTGTTTAAAGAAAAAAAAAGGTAGGGTTTTATGAGTTGCAAGCAGAAAAGGAGAAATAACTTTTAGAGACCAAATGACAAGAATGACTTTAAGACCTGTCCCTGAGGACTTCCCTGGTGGCGCAGTGGTTAAGAAACCGCCTGCCAATGCAGGGGACATGGGTTCAATCCCTGGTCCAGGAAGGTCCCACATGCTGCGGAGTAACTAAGCCTGTGCATCACAACTACTGAGCCTGCTCTCTAGAGTCTGTGCTCAACAACTACTGAGCCCGCATGCCACAACTACTGAAGCTCACATGCCTAGAGCCTATGCTCCGCAACAAGAGAAGCTACTGCAATGAGAAGCCCGTGCAGCTCAGTGAAGAGTAGCCCCCACTCGACGCAACTAGGGAAAGCCTGCACGGAGTAACGAAGACCCAACACAGCCAAAAATAAATAAATAAAATTGATTCTTTAAAAAAAAAAACCTGTCCCTGAGATGCTGAATAAGAGGAAATCTAACAGAACTGAGTTATTGCCTAGTCATGTTGACTTTTCTCTTTGAAGGAAGAAGAAAACTGTGTCATGATCTACAAAATCACCCACACTCAGAATTTCCATCCTATCCCTGAACTGAAAAATCACTGTAAGGCAGTGGCAATCAAAAACCACAGACATGGAGAATAAAGACAAAGATACAGAGACTCAGGAGTTAACTGAATTTAAACATTAAGAAGCAGGGTGAGGGGACTTTAATAATGTAAATATAACCCAGCCTAGGGCAGTGTTTTTCAAATTGCAGGCCACAATCCATTAGTAGGTTATGAAATCAAGTTAGTGGCTCTCAACCAGCTTTTTATTTTTAAATGAAATAGAATATACTAGAATATAATGGAATAGAAAACATCAGAGTTCGTCATACGGGCGCTTACCAAAAACTGCATATTGCACCAGTCTTCTGCCGAGTTGCAATGAGTGGGCATAGAGAGAGGGGTATGACGAATATATGAACCGGTTAGGACCAGGTCATTTGCTCTTTTGTTCCATGGTATACAATGGCCAATTTGACGATCATCATAATGGGAGGATTAACATATAGTTGCAGGTATGGTTGAAGCAAAGTTTAGTATAATTTTATTTGCTGTTGGCAAAATTGTTGATACTTTTTAGTGAATTTTAGTGAACTAGGCAATTTTGTGTGTCTTTCAGAAAAAGGCATCATTATCAATGCAACATATTTCAAGTTTGTGACAATTGTAACATTTTAACTGAACTTGTATAAAATGCTTTAAAATTGATTAATAGTAAAAAATGATGAAATGAAAAATATAGAGGCAAATTCAAGTTTAACTGATGGACATAATGGTCAATGGATCAGGATTATGTGCAGCTCTCTTAAGAATTGCTCTAGTTTTTCTGTAGATCATCCACATCATCAAAGTTGGAGGCTTGGAGTGGGTGAGAGACCAACACGGGTTCCCTGGAGACATAGACAAAGGTTCCAGCTTGTTTTTGCTCTTCCTAACCGTCAGCCTCCCTGATGTCAGGTCCAGCACCAGATGAAGGGGCAACTGACTTAACACAGAGTGCTTAACCAGCCCTTCCAATTATGTCAAGTCTAAGTCCTATAATAAATCCCTTATATCACACAAAGTAGTTTTGATTTCCTGATTGAACCCTAACAGATATCCCTCCCCTGTTTCTTTTCTTTTTTTTCCCTAGCAATTCAGTTATTCTGCAGAATTTTCCTCCTTCTGGATTTTGGATTTTGTTGATTGTACCCCTGTAGTGTTGTTTACCATGTTTCTCTGTCCCCTTTATTTCCCGTAAATTGGTAGATCTGGAGGCTTGATCAGATTAAGGTTCAGTTTGTTTAAGGGGAGGAGCAAGATGTAAATAGTTGTATATTTCTATCAGGAGGTATATAATAGCTGGTTTTCTTTCTTCATGTAATGTTAGCAGTCATTGGTGATCAATACCAAGATCCATTATATCGTTGTTTGCAAAATGGCAATATTATATCATTCTTCTTTATTTATTAGCTGGAGTACATCTATAAAGAAACTTATCGACTGTTTATTTACACTGAGGTACAATCTGTGTAGGAAAAGCAGGGATAAATGCTTTCTCTTTTTTCCCTTTTTAATTACGAGATTTAAAAATAATGAATTGGTTCCCTAGCATCTTCCAAAGGTGACCAACGAGTTTTGTTTTGTTTTTTTAAGGATTATTATGAACTCGTGAACATATTTGGGGTATTTCAAATAATTGCATTTACTATTCTCATGGACAATTTGGGCAATTGGGAAACTCCCATTTTGGGACAGTGGTGCCTTTGATGGCTTTCTGATTTCCTGACATGTTTCAGGCTCAGTTCACATATTTCCTGCCCCAGATATGGAATCAATCATTTCTCCAAAGAGCTCTGGTTTCTTTAAGTGTGAAATGGATTTTGGATACCACAGTCTGGGTAGGGTGTTCACTGATGCTTGATTGGGCCTGTTTTTAGGTAGGCCTTCCCAATGGATATACCTAGGAGACACTTTTTTTTTTTTGGCCTTGCTGCGAGGTTTGCAGGATCTTCGTTCCCCAACCAGGGACTGAACCTGGGCCTCGGCAGTGAAAGCATGGAGTCCTAACCACTGCCAGGGAATTCCCAAGGAGATACTATTTTTTTTTTTTTTTTTTGGCTGCGTGGGTCTTCGTTGCTGCTCGCGGGGTTTCTCTAGTTGTGGCGAGCAGGGACTACTCTTGGTTGCGGTGTGCAGGCTTCTCATTGCGGTGGCTTCTCTTGTTGTGGAGCACGGGTTCTAGACGGGCGGGCTTCAGTAGTTGTGGCTCGCGGGCTCTAGAGTGCAGGCTCAGTAGTTGTGGCGCACGGGCTTAGTTGCTCCGTGGCATGTGGGATCTTCCCAGACCAGGGCTTGAACCCGTGTCTCCTGCATTGACAGGCAGATTCTTTCTTTTTTTTTTTAATTTTATTTATTTATTTATTTATTTATTTATTTATGGCTGTGTTGGGTCTTCGTTTCTGTGCAAGGGCTTTCTCTAGTTGTGGCAAGTGGGGGCCACTCTTCATCGCGGTGCGCGGGCCTCTCACTATCGCGGCCTCTCTTGTTGCGGAGCACAGGCTCCAGACGCGCAGGCTCAGTAATTGTGGCTCACGGGCCTAGTTGCTCCGCGGCATGTGGGATCTTCCCGGACCAGGGCTCGAACCCGTGTCCCCTGCATTAGCAGGCAGATTCTCAACCACTGCGCCACCAGGGAAGCCCGACAGGCAGATTCTTAACCACTGCGCCACCAGGGAAGTCCCAGAGATACTTTTTTTAATGATAAAATACATCGTGAGTTTATAGTGATACTTTCAATTCAAATTCAGGACTACAGGATTTTTATATAACCTTGTCTACCTTAATCTATTTCTCCTTTTTCTCACACTGAAAAACCAACATAATCACTCTTTTGCTTTATCCCACAACACACATACAACCGTCTTAGAATAACAGTACTGACACTAACACAAACATTATGATTACTGAAAACAGTTTAAGGGTTTTTTTTTCTCCTTCTTTTTTGTCCTAAGAGTATATCCCACTAAGAATATACACTCAGATTACAACGTCTTAAACTCATTTGAAACAATTCATATTTGTGTGGTTGTACCACCAACTCAGTATACAGTTAGGTTTATTTCATTTTGCTTTTGTTTTTAGGATTTGCTCTTTTAAATTACATATTTTCTAATTATGTAAAATGTTTACATGATCTCATAGTCAAATGTATCAAACAAGATATAGTCAGAAAGGTTTAGCTTCTATCCCTGCTTCCTCTATCCTTTCCTTCCCTCTAGAATACCATGCACACTTTTTTTGGTTGCTTTTTTGTTTATTAATATGTCCTGGGTGTTACTGCATAGCAGTATGTAAATGTAGTCCTCATCTCTTTTTACATTTGCATGGTGTTCCATTGTATGTATATATTCTAATTAATTCCACCAGTTCCCTCTTAATGGATATCTGGGTTATTTCTAGTTTTTTGTTATTATAAGTAATTAAATGACTGACCTTTAAAAGTATTTTGTTTAAATATTTGAACTACCCATACCCAAGTTTGTTGGTTGTCATCAGGGAAAGTACTAAGCATGTTGTATGAACCTAGAAACAAGATTTACATTTTTCAAGTCCCAGTCTTTCCCAATTTTTGTTTTTATATTATTTATTTGGCACTTCTCCATATTATATTTAAATATTAGTAATAATTAATATAAACTTTGCTATATTGATACTCTTTCTTTATTATTCATAGCAAGAATATATGCAATTTTTGTTTCTTGTATACATTTGTATTAGATCACAGTGTAAAAATGTGTTTCTTACTGAATCACAGGCAAAAAAGGCATGTAATCAAAAGAGGATGGATTATCCATTAGTATTGATAATTGAGGGTTTTTAAAAAATTCCTCAGCCCCAGCTTTTCTGAAGCTAGAGACGCCAGCCTTCACACTGCAAGAGATCTTGTCCTCTGCTTTGGCTCCAGGCTGGGTGCGCTGATGTCAGCCCTCCCAGTCTCGTGCACTTCTCCCTACCTTGGGCTCTGATAGCCTGGCTGTTGCATCCTCTTGACATCACTACTCTTGTCATCCATGTCATCTTGTCACCTCTGTAGCTGATGAAGTAGAGGAAGGCCCTGTCCCACAAGGTTTAAAATCTTTTGAAGGGATGGTAAGACCCCACAGTCTCACCCCTTTGTTTCTGGTTACAACACTTTATTAAACCATTCACCTGGCCTACCCTTAAAAATGTTCTCTGTCAAAGACATTCTCCACTAGCTATCACCGAATCTTTTTCTTGCCCTTCATAGCCAAATGTTATTATCTCCACCTCTTCACACCCCATGCATTTGACAGCCCACTGCAGTTTCTTCTGCTTCTACCGTTACACCTGAATGAACACTTGCCATGGTCACCAAAGACTTCATAGCTGGCAAATTCTACGGTGCTTTCCAGTTGTCATCCAACTTGAATGCTCTCTGCAACATTTGGCATTGTTTATTTTTATTTTTATTATTTTTTACTTTTTTGAAGAAAGGGTTTGGGTTTTTATTTTATTTTATTTATTTTATTTTTGGCTGCGTTGTGTTTTTGTTGCTGCATGCGGGCTTTCTCTAGTTGTGATGAGCAGGGGCTACTCTCTGTTGCAGTGCGCAGGCTTCTCATTGCGGTGGCTTCTCTTGTTGTGGAGCATGGGCTCTAGGCATGCAGGCTTCAGTAGTTGTGGCACATGGGTTCAGTAGTTGTGGCTCGCAGACTCTAGAGCACAGGCTCAGTAGTTGTGGCACATGGGCTTAGTTGCAATGTGGCATGTGGGATCTTCCTGGACCAGGGCTTGAACCCGTGTCCCCTGCATTGGCAGGCAGATTCTTAACCACTGTGCCACCAGGGAAGTCCATGGCATTGTTTATTTTTAATTTTTCAATTTTTATTTATTTATTTTTACCTAAAATCTTTTAAAAAATTTTTCTCCCGGTTTTATTGAGATATAATTTACATACAGCACTGTTTAAGGGATACAGCATAATGATTTGACTTACATACATCATGAAATGATTAACACAATAAGTTTAGTGAACATCCATCATCTCATATAGAAACAAAAATTTAAAAATACACAGAGAGGTGTTACTCCAGTACTTTTTGCTTCAGACAACATGCTCCAGGTCCTACCTGCTGGTACAAGGAGGATGAGAGACATGTAGAGCAGACCTGGACTCAACCTGAAGTAGGAACCAAACCCAAGTGAGTCCAGACTAGATCAGCCAACTCCCAGCCAAACCACAGAAAAAAGAAAAGAAATTTTTTTTTCCTTATAATGAGAACACTTAGGATTTACTCTGTTAACAGTTTTCATATGTAACATACAGCAGCGTTAATTATATTTTTCATGCTGTACGTTACATCCCTAGTACTTATTTAACATATAATTGGAAGTTTGTACCTTTTGACCGCCTTCATCGAATTCCCCCTCCCCTACTCACCACCTGTGGTAACCACAAATCTGATCTCTTTTTCTGAGTTTGTTTTTGAAGTATAGTGGACCTACACCACTATGTTAGTTCCTGTTACACAACACAGTGATTTGATATTTCTATACATTTCAAAATGATCACCTTGGTAAGTCTAGTTATGATATGTCACCATACAAAGATATTACATAGTTATTGATTATATTCCCCGTACTATATATAGCTATATATGTATGGATGATTATTTTAAGATGCTGATCTCCTTTTTTTTTTTTTTTTAAGATGCTGATCTCTTAAGTTCAAATTTTAACAACCCTGCATTATTACTCCCTGCCCACATTTACTGTTTTTGACATCATATTTTACATCTTTTTGTTTTGTGTATCCCTTAACTACTTATTGCAGATATAAATGATTGTACTACTTTTTATTTTAAGATACATGCTTTTATTCATACCATTCCTCCAATCTACTTGTTGGATTATTATTCACCTATTTTTAAAAATTGAAGTATAGCTGATTTACAATGTTTTGTTAGTTTCAGGTGTCCAGCAAAGTGATTCATATATATATATATATATATATATATATATATATATATTCTTTTTCAGATTCTTTTTCATACAGCTTATTACAAAATATTGAGTATAATTCCCTGTTCTGTACAGTAGGTCCTTGTTGTTATATCTATTTTATATATAGTAGTGTGTATATATTACTCCCAAATTCCTAATTTATCCCTCCCCCCGATTTTACTACTTTTGTCTTTTAACCTTCCTACTAGCTTTATACCTAGCTCATTTACCTCCTTTACTGTATATTTGCCTTAACCAATGAGATTTTTCCTTTTGCAATTTTCATGTTTTCCTTTTGCAATTTTCCACCCCTCCTACCCATCTCATTGTTGTTCCTTCTTTATATCTTTAGCTGTAGATCTTTTCTGCTAGTGTTCTGGTTTTTCTCATCAATAGCTGCTCTGTAAATAGTTGTAATTTTGCTGTGCCCATGGGAGGAGGGTCTTCCCACTCCAGCATCTTGGCCACCTCCTGGCATTGTTAACCACCCCTCTTCTTTGAGCCTCTCTCTTGGCTTCCGTAATAACATTCTCCTTTTCTCTGGCAATTCTTTCTCAGTCTTCTTTTCATGCCGCTTAAATACAAATGTGCCCCCCATTTAATATACCTGATTGGAGCTTCCGTTCAAATTACCATAAGAATATATGCTCACTGAAACAAGTCAATAAACAGGGAAGTGTACAAAGAAAAAGCCAACTATATCCTTTTCTGTATTTAGAGCTAATTTAGGATTCTAAAACTACTAAAATTTTTAATATTTTTAAATCTAAAGATTGATCTGGGTTGAAATAAGCCCAGATTCCATGACCCAAATGAAAGTATGTCTGTATTGCAAAGAAGGCTGAAGGCAGTGAGACCAATTAGGAGGTTGTTACTTTGTATCCAAGTGAGAGGGGGATGGCAGTTTGTACAGGGGATTGGCAGTGGAGATGGAAAAACAGACCCATTCGCTGGATATTTAGAAGATGGAATCATAGAGCTAAATGATTGATAGGAAAAGGGAGGTGAGGGAGAGCAGGAATGAAGGATGCCCTCCAGGTTTCCAGGTAAAACATGTGAGAGGATGAGGGTGACACAAACTGAAATAGAATGTGGGAGGAGGAGCCAGTTTGGGGAAGAAATTGGTATTGGTATTCAGTTTGAGCACACTGAGTTTTAAATGCCAGGGAGACATCCAGGAATATAAGTCCTGTGGCCACCTGGGTACATGGACCTGGAGTTAAGGATTCAGAGAAGGGAGTTATCTGCTTATTATGACACAGGGAGCTATGGTCACACACAAGCTTGTGTCAGGAAAGAGTGTACAGTGAGAAGGGAAAAGTGGCCTGGGATAGAACCCCGAGGGGCCTCACATTTACAAGGGAGCAGAAGGAGAATCCTGATCGAGCATCCACCATTGCTCTCTCTTTTTACCATCTGTTACTTTGCATCCCAACTGTCTGGTTCTTGGCCTGTGGGGTGTACTGATCATGCCTTTTTATTTGCTGCATTTCTGGTGCTTTGACATCTAGGGCCTTGTTGACCCTGGAGAGACTGCTCCTTCCAGGGCTAGCCAGTTCCTAGAGATAACAAAGGGCTTGGGGCAGTAGTCCAGTTCCCATGGCTGTCTGCCAGCCTGTGCCCCTCACAAGCACACAGGTGCTGGAAATGGCATCACCAGGAATCTAGTGTCTAACTCACATAATACTTAGATCCATTGTTTAGGGTCAGTGGAGTTGGTTTCTGGGTATAGAGAGGAGGTGGTGTCTTCAAGGGCCGGGTAGAGCAGGAACTGGAACAAGGTAGGAGCAGACATGCCTGGAGGAGTCAGTAGGAATCTGAAAGTTGATGTGATTTTGTATCATGGGGTGAAGGGCTAGAAACCAGGGTCATAATCCTGCAGGCAATCTAGAGTATCTGGTCTATTTATAGTGTAGTCCTTGAGGTCCTCCAAGAACTGAGACCACACAGTTAGGTTTCTTTCCATTCCAGCTCCCAGCAAGAAGCAAAAACACAGGGTGTAGCGGGCCATGGCCCACCCGCACACTCATGGAGGCTGCAGGGGTCGCCCAAGACTGCCACTTGGCAGGTGGAACCATTAAACAGGTAGGAGCCAAAGTAGTTCCTGGGCAGTAGTGGGTTGGGTTAGGGGAACACCCAGTGTCCCTTATCGCCCACCTGCCAAGAAACCAAAAACGTGATTTCTTGCATTTCTCCAGAAATCTGATCTTATGTTTCTACAAATAGGCAAATCTTCAGAGGAAAACAAAACAAAACACAAAACCCGTCTAGAGGAACCTCCGGTTAATTGTCTGTCAAGGGTAGATGGACCATTTGTAAGAAGAGTATCTCTAGCTACCTTTCCACTTCCACCAGCCGTACACAAGGTGCTGACAGCTGACCCCAAACCCATCCTTTCTGGCAGGAGGTCCTGATTGGTCCCAAGAATTTCACCTGATTTTTCTCCCAGTTAGATCCTCATTCTTTGCAAGGGGATCCAAGGTGGGTTGTGGGTGTGGTTTTCCTGAATACCAAAAAAATACTGAGAGAGAAATACGGGAGAGAGCAAATAAAATGGATCTCAGAGTGAAAACTATTTATGTAAAAGAACTGCTTATATTTTTAAAATATGGAAGGGTAAGCCATAACATGTTTTGAAAGGTTATCTGTAGAAGGAGGGGGCAATAGAGTGGAGAGGAGAGGAGTGAAAGGTAATGTTTGTAGATTTGACTTAGCAACTATGTAAATATCTTACATAATTATAAAACAAAATTAAGATTTAAAAACAATCTCTTAAAAATTGAAAGAAAAATAAAACAAATGAACTTAACTGTAAATCAAATAGTAGGGAATACACACAGAGGGGACCTATTTCAAGTGAGTTTAAAACATAGTAATTTGACTGCTTATCCCAGTGGGTTATACCCTTAGGACAAAAAGAACTGCTTCAAGAGTTTTAAACTGTTTATGGCGGTCATATTGTTGGTAGTAGTGTTGGTATTGTTATTCTGAGACTGTTAGATGTGTATTATGGGGTGAAGAAAACGAGTAATTATGTGATAGTCTAGTATCATTCCCAGTGTTACTGAGAACCAGGATTTTTAGCATGGGAAAAAGAAAATACAGATTAAGATAGAAGTTAGATATAAACCCTGAATCTGAATTGGAAATATCATCATAAACTCATGATGAATTTATCTTAGAAAAAACTATTTTCTGGGGAATTCCCTAGTGGTCCAGTGGTTAGGACTCCATGCTTTCACTGCTGAGGGTGCGGGTTTGATCCCTGTGGCAGAACTAGGATCCAGCAAGCCTCGGGGTGCGGCCGAAAAAAAAAAAGTATTTTCTAGTTCTTTTCATTTTAAAGGCCTAAAAACAATGACCAAGAAGTAAAAGTGAGCACACTGATACCCAGATTGTGATCTTAAAATACTATTTCCAAATAGAAAAAGAGTTAGCAAAGACTGCTAAGACCTACTGTATAGCACAGGGAACTCTACGCAATGTTCTGTGGTGACCTAAATGGGAAGGAAATCCAAAAAAGAGGGGATATATGTATATGTATAGCTGATTCACTTTGCTGTACAGTAGAAACTAACACAACATTGTAAAGCAACTATGCTCCAATAAAATTAAAAAATAAAAATAAAAAAGACCGTTACGTTCTTGTCAGAAGGGCTTAGAAGTCAACTTAACAGGCCTCCCACTGGCCAAAGGTGGGGTAATTTGTGCATCACATCAATATGTTTGTCAACCCCAGTTCATGATAATACTAAAAACTGATTGGTCACCACAGGAAGATTTAAGTGCACAATTTATTATTTTGAGAACTGCTAAATAAAGGGAAAGACATTATTTATTATTGTTTTTCCTTTATGAACTATACTTGGGTAGCCAAATAATATAGAAGAGGGTTTCTTTATAAAAGTAGTCCAGCTAATGAATGAAAAAGGCATGATAGACTTTGAATGTCACCAATTGGAAATCCTAATGAATTAATGGATCTAGTTATTGATATTCAAAAGCTGCTAACATCACAAATGGAGACACCCAGACATCTGTGCTTCCTAATGGAAGATCACAATACCACCCATGAAGTTGTCCTGCCAAAAAAATTTAACTTGAACATGATGAGGCCTCTATATCCAATTACTAATTTACAGGGCGAAAAATAAAAATCAGAGGTTAGAGAAACATGTTAAATGGCACCATGGGAATATCGTCAGCAAAATACATATTGTGGACAAATGAGCCCTTTTTTTTTTTGGCCGCACCACGCAGCATGCAGAATCTTAGTTCCCCGACCAGAGATCGAACCTGTGCTCCTTGCAGTGGAAGCATGGAATCCTAACCACTGGACCACCAAGGAATTCCCCAGCCATTTTCTTAAATAAATAAATTTCATGGAGAAATGAGAGATAGAGGAAGAACTCCTAGAGTAAAAGAGAATTGAGTACATCAACAAATCACAAGGTAGAGGTCTTTTTTTGATCATGATTCAAGCAAATTGTAAAGCATACACGTACACACAACATTTGAGATGATTGCAAACTGAACACTGATTGAACATTTGATAGAATTAAGGAATTATTGTTCATATTCCTAACCATTTTGCTTTTTACTTGAAAAAACGTAGCATTGTTTAAAATTTTTTTAAGTCCTCAAAATTTAGTAATGCATACTAAATAGTTATAAAATATTTTGGATTTTCTTTAAAATAATATGGGAAAGGAGCAAGTAGCTGGAAGAACAGATGACATAAGCATGGCTATGAGTTAATTATTGTTAAAGACAATAATGAACTCTCGGGAGTTCATCATACTATTGTGTCTCCATTTATATAGTTTTTAAAATTTCCCATAAATAAAAAGCTAAAAGAAAAAAAAGGAATTGCAACATTCTAAAATTCCACAGAGAACTCAAGATGTAAACTAAGAAGATTCCACTCATTGTGGTCATTGGTGTCATTGGTGGCTTTTTCAGAACAGTTTCAATGGAATAGTGAGGACAGAAGACAGTTTGCCGCAGGTTAAAAAGCGAATGATTTAGAATACGCTTATGCCTTGGAATTAGCAGGGAATTTTTCACTCCCTCTCTCTTTCTACATTTACCATTATGGAAAATTACAAACCAGGAATAAAGTAAATTGAGGGTAGAATAATGAACCTCCATGTACCTATTACAACTTAAATAATTGTCAACATTTTGCCAATGTTGTTTCATCTGCAATTCTCCACCATTTTTTGATGAACCAATTTAAAGGAAATTCTAGATATAATTTAATTTCACTTGTAAATAATCCAGTATTCATTTCTACTTGGTAAGGACCTTTTTCTAATTAACATAAAACCATTAGCACACCTAACAAAATTAAAAATAATTTAAGGAAGGATTTCTTAACAACATATAAAAAAGCACAAATCACAAAGAGCAAGTTTTTGTTTCTTAACATTTAAGATTTTAAAATTCTGCTTAACAAAGATCATCACAAGGAAGGGAAAAAATAGACTGAAAAAAGATAAACACATGTAATAGACAAAGATTAAAGGGCCACAACAAGGGAACTTCCCTGGTGGTCCAATGGTTAGACTCTGTGCTCCCAATGCAGGGGACACGGGTTCGATCCCTGGTTGGGGAACCAGGATCCTGCATGCTGCATGGCACTGCCAAAAAAACAAAAACAAAAAACAAAACACACACACACACACACACCCCTAATCAAAAAGAAAAAGGCAAACAATCCAATAGGAAAATGGTCAAAGAATAACAGATAACTTACAGAGGAGGAAATTTAAAGTACCATCAAACATATAAAAACATGTTCACCTCCCTGGTAATCAGAACAAGCAAATTAAGACCACAGTGAGATACCATTCTATATCTTTCATATAGACAAAATTGAATGTGATAAAACCATATGTTGGCAAAGATGTAGACTAATGAGAATTCTTAGGTACCTCTAGTGAGAATGTAAATTGAACAGTTGTTGAAGAGAAATTTGGAAATGTCTACCAAAGCTGAAAATGAGTACATACCCCATGGTCTAGCAATTCCCCTTCTAGGTGTAGAGCCCATAAAACCTTGGATATTTGCATAAGGAAACATGTATAAGAGTGTTTTTGTAACACTGTTTGCAATAGAGAAAAAAAAAATGGGAACAACCTAAATGTCCAACAGTAGGAGAATAGGTAAATAAATTGTGCTTTATTCATATAATGGAACACTAAATTGAAGTTAAAATATGAATCAACCTCAGAAAACATGTTGCATGAAGAACACAAATTGTAAGGAAAATATAAAGTATCACATCATTTATTTAAAGTTTATAAATTGCATTGTTTATGAATATATATACACATCAAATAATAGTATATAGATATGTGTGGAAATGATGGATACCAATTTCAGGATACAAGTTACCTCTGTGAAAAAAGAAGTGAACACAAGGGGCTTCAAATGCATCTGTAATATTTTATTTTGTTTAAAAACCTAAGATTAAAACCTAAAAATCTGAAAGATCAAGAGCTAACCAGGCACACGAATATTTATTATATTTTTCTCTATACTTTTCTCTATGCTTGAAATTTTGCTAAAAAGAAAAAATAATGAATTAGGGAGATGAGAAAGTGGAAACAGTAAGGATCTTGGCTCTGAAGTCAGAGAGAGGATAGTAGCTAGAAAAGGAAGAAGGGCCAAACTCCTAACGGAGCCGCAAGTTTTGAAATGCTGGCAGGTTAAAGGCCAAGCCATGCCTTTTCATTTTTTATTATACCCCTCCAGCTTGACAAATAATACTTGGCAAATAAGTAAGCATTCTATGAGTTTTGCTGAATGGATAAATGGAGTTAACAGCCAAAATTGCTTCCAAAGACACAGTTGGCATCAATAAGATATATAGTCGAACATTCCTTTTTAACAAGGTGGCTCAGAATTTCCTGAATAGATTACTCTGGGGACAATTGCTTCTCTCTCTAAAAAGCCATATCCTCCGACTAAATGGGGATTTCTGCCATGCTAGCTAGCACTGATTACAATTCAGCGTCCTTTCTTGATTAAAACCCTAATATAATTAGGTATCTGTGTTTTGTTTTTGTTTTTGTTTTTTAAAAAACAGCTTTGTGGAAGTACAATTTACAACCGTAGAATTCAACCATTATAAGGGTAATTCAATGACTTTTAATAAATTTATAGAGTTGTACAACTATCACCACACTCCAGTTTTAGAATATTTTCATTACACCAAAAAATAACCTCATGCTCATTTGCAGTTAATCTCTCCTCCCACCCCTAGCCTCAGGCTACCACTGGTTTTCCATCTGTTTCTATAAATGTGCATTTTCTGGACATTTCATTTAAATGGGGTTATATTATATATAGTGTTTGTATCCGGCTTAGCGTAATGTTTTTGAGGTTCGTCCATGTTGAAGCATGTATTAGAATTACATTCCTTTTTTACCAAATAGTATTTGATTGTATGGATATATATTATTTTGCTTATTCAGTCATCAGGTGATGAACATTTAGGTGGTTTCCAGCTTTTGGCTAGTATGAAGAATGCTGCTATGATCATTCGCGTACATGTTTTTTTGTGTGTGGACGTATGTTTTCATTTCTCTTTCTCTCTTTTTTTTTAAACACTGTCTCTTTTCAACTTATTTTTTCTTTTTTTTTTTTTTTGGCTGTGCTGCACAGCTTGCAGGATCTTAGTTCCCTGACCAGGGATTGAACCCAGGGCCACGGCAGTGAAAGCGCCAAGTCCTAACCACTGGACCGCCAGGGAATTCCCTGTTTTCATTTCTTTTGGGTAGATTCATAGGAGTGGAGTGGCTGAGTTGTATGGCAAATTTATGTTTTTAAGAAACTGTTCAACTGTTTTCCAAAGTGACTGTAACCATTTTACATTCCTGACAGCAATGTATGAGGGTTCTAGTTTTTCCACTTCCTCACTAACACTTGTTACTGTCTGTCTTCATAATTATAGCCATTCTAGTGGGTGTGAAGTGGTATCTCATTGTGGTTTTAATTTGCATTTCCCTAATAACTAATTGTGTTGAACATATTTTCATTTGCTTATTAGGAACTTAGTTGCCTTTTTTGAAATGTTTATTCAAGTCTTCTGCCCATTTTTCAAATTGAGTGTCTTTTTATACCGAAATGTAAGAGCTCTTTATATATTCTGGATACAAGTCATTTATCAGGTAAGTGTAAATATTTTCTCCCATTCCATAGCTTGTTTTTTTTTAATTTTCTTAATGATATCTTTTAATACTATGGAAGTCAACCTAAATTACTAGAGGTATTTAAATTTTAAATTGAAGGAAAATTTTACAGTATTAGATAAAAATTCATTATATTTCTCTGGTCTATTTTCATATACTAGAAACACAGTATAAATATCTTCTTTTTACATTAGTAATACAATTTTTATTGACTTGGAATCAAAGAGATTTATTCAAATAAAACAACAAAACCCTAATGGGATGAAGGTAGGCATGAATATAGAAAGAGATAAATCTTGCTTGAGAAGGGTCAATATAGTGAAGGTGGCACATTTTCAAAGTGAATATATAGATTCAATTCAACAAGCATTTTTAATATCTCTTATGTATTAATCATTATATTTGATGCTGAAACAAAATATAAATGAGACAACATCATCTGTCTTAAGAAATTTACAAGGATCGAGACATTGGAGTCACTGTGGGAAACAAGTAGCTTGGATTTCTACCTCATGTCATGTGCTGTAATAAGCCCTGGGGTGAATCTTCAATTTATTCACTCTGTTTTGGTTATATATTATTATATAACAAATCACCCAAAACTTAGTCGTGTAAAACAACAACAATAATTTTGTTTTCAGCTTTTCACCATTGAGTATGACATCTGCTTTGTATTTTTCATATATGGCTTTTATTATGTTGAGGTAATTTCCTTCTAGTCATAGCTCATTGAGTGTTTTTATCATTGAGTATTCATTGTGTTGAATTTTCTCAAATGCTTTTTCTGCATCAATTAAGATGATTATATGGGTTTTTCCCTTCACTCTGTTAATGTGGTATATTACATTGGTCCATTTCACATGTTGAACCATCCTTGTATTACAAGAATAAATACCACTTGGTTGTGAAGTATAATCCTTTTAATATGCTGCTGGATTCAGTTTGGTAGTACTTTGTTGAGGATTTTTGCATCAGTGCTCGTAAGGTATGTAGTTCTTTTCTCGTAGGGTCTTTGGTCTGTATTTTTTTTCTTGCAGGGTCTTTCTCTGGCTTTGGTATCAGGATAATTCTGGCCTGATAAGTTTGGAAGTGTTCCCCCCAGTTCAATTTTTTTGGAAAAGTATGCGAAGGATTGGTGTTACAAGATGATCCATTTTGCCTTTTAAAGAAGTAGAGACTATCATGTTGTATTGCTTTGAATATATATAACTGAAAGAAAGAAAAAGAAAAGAAATCCTTTAGGCAATCAAGTGTGCCCTGTCTTTTCTAGTCTTTCCTGTTCCACTGTAAATGGGCCAGACCCAAGTTAGGACAACACCTTCACTCCCAGGACATCATGGCTGAGAGGATTCTCTTCTTCATGCCTCTCCAGAAATCAACTCCAGTGTCATTCCTTTATCTTGTTTTAAACAGAAAGTTAACTCCTACACCATTCATTCACCTTGGCTCAGACTGGACTCTGAGAAGTTTTGGTCATTTCCAAAGTTCAAATCTAACTCAAAAGATGAAAAATAACACCTGAAACTAACACAACATTGTAAATCAGCTATACTCCAATAAAAATTCTTTAAAAAGGTAAAAAATAACCTCTTTGAGAATAACTTAAGAGAAAATTCAGAATAAGACTTCCATAAATGATCAAAACTGTGGCTTATTTCTAAATGTCCCTGGGTTATGTGAGATGTTCCTATAGAGTTATAATAAATTCCCATACACTTGGTTAAGCTAACTGGAGTTGGGTTTTGGTTAGTTGCAACTAGAGTCTTAACCAATCACAGTCAATTTGAGAATACTTCCATCATCCCAGAAAGAAATCCCACACCTTTTTTTTTTTAATATAGTGGATTTTTTTAAAATTAATTTATTTATTTTTGGCTGCACTGGGGCTTCGTTGCTGCACACGGTGCGCAGGCTTCTCATTGCAGGGGCTTCTCTTGTTGCAGAGCACGGGCTCTAGGTGCGTGGGCTTCAGTAGTTGTGGCACATGGGCTCAGTAGTTGTGGCTCACAAGCTTTAGAGTGCAGGCTCAGTAGTTGTGGTGCACGGGCTTAGTTGCTCCGCGGCATGTGGGATCTTCCTGGACCAGGGCTCGAACCCGTGTCCCCTGCATTGGCAGGTGGATTCTTAACCACTGTGCCACCAGGGAAGTCCCAATCCCACACCTTTTATCCATAACTCCTAATTCTTCCATTCTCCTCCATCCCTAAGCAACCGTAAATCTACTTTCTGTCTTTACAGATTTGGCTATTTTGTACATTTGGAAGCATATAACGTATGGTGTTTTTTGTCCAACTTCTTTCACCTAGAATAATGTTTTCAAGGCTCATCCATGTATTATAACGTGTCAGTACTTCATTCCTTTTTATTGATGAACAATATTCCATCATATGGATATATCACATTTTATTTATCCATTCCTCAGTTGATGGACAGGATTGTTTCGATTTTGGGAGCTATTAAGAATAACGCTGTTATGAACTTTCGTGTATAAGATTTTATGATGATGCATATTTTTAATTCTTTTGGATATATACCTAAGAATAGAATTGCTGAGTGTTAAATTGTTCTTGCCAGTCCTGCCTGCCTGTGTTACTCCATAATCCTGGCTTTGGTAACAGATCTTTTCCTGCCCAACTTCTGACCTTGGCCCATAGCCTGTGGCCTCTTTTAGAGTTTCCTTTCTCCTATAAAGGACACAGTTACTCTAGTTCCCCATCTCCATCTTACCTACCTCACAGCTTTCAACAACTCAGCCCCTACTTGCATGCTCAGCCCGGCCCCACTTCCCATACTCCATACTTTGAAGTAGGACAGTCCTCAGTTTGAATCCTGACCCAACCACTATATAACTGTGAGGTAATCCTCGCACTTCTTGGTGGCTTACCATCTGCTGGGCATGAGACCATGTTCTTTACATACATGGTCTCATTTAATCCCAACACTTAGGTGTTTTAACAGACTCAGAGAGTTTAAATGACATGCCCAAGGTCAAGTAGCCATGGCCTCCATTCAAACCTGTCCTCCTTTTTAGAGCTGGGATATTGTCTTGTACTCTTCCTATCAAAACTTGCTGGTCCTATGGCTAACAAGTATAAATGAAAACTGTTTAACAGCACTAGTAATAAAAAATGCAATTTAAAATACAAAAGAGCTATCATTTGTCCCCTAACCAATTAGCAAAGATTTTAAAAGTCTTTGGTGAGGATTAAGGAAAGCAGACACTGGTGGACATGTATATTGATATAGTCTTTTTTGGAGGTCAGTATTAAAAGCCTTAACAATGTACTTATCTTTTAGTTCTGGAATTCTGAGTCAAAAAACTTATTCTAAGGAAATATATGTACACAAAGAATTAGGAATATCAATACTCAATGTATCTTTGAGTTTACAAAATATGTAGATCCCATGTTTTATTTTTTAAAGGGAAAAAATATGCACAGTATATGTAAATGCATGCAAAATACACGGTAAAGCGACTAGGAGAAAATATACCAAAATATTGACTATGGGCAACTCTGAGTGGTGGGATTAAGAATGATTCTTTATTTTCTCCCTTTGCTTCTCTAAATTTAAATTTTTTTCTTTAACAGATATGTGCAGTTTTGGAAAAAAAGTATAATGCTGTGGAGATAAACTTATCTTCTTTGTAGCTGAAACAAGAATTCCTTTGTAGGAAGAGGTCTAACTCTGTTGGAAGATCAGAGAAATAGTCACTGATTGATCTTCCTGAAACACTTGCTCAAGTGGACAAGTTGGAGCTTGTCAGGAAATCCAAGAAGCCAAGCATGTCCAGCCATTGAAATGGGACCGTGGAGGGGAGAGTTCTGTGAATAGCTATTGTTGCTACTACATCTGTGGATCTGCAGCTAAGTATCCAGTGATAGGTCTGGGGCCATTGTTGGTCAGCAGGGCAGCATCTGGGAAGATGAGTTGTTCATGGAACAAAGAAGAGTGAGGACAAACAGGCACCTTCAAGGACCCCTGCATATGTCCTTCACTGTCCCTAATCCCTGCGTCTCATCACTGATAAGTGGCTGCTGATTCATCTCCATCTTCCAAATATTGTGGAGTTTCTTCTTTGGGACAGTTCTAACTTGGAACCATACAGGGAAGAGGATTCTAAGAATCATAGTTCCTAGTTTAACCAACTTGACAATAGCACAATCTAACATAGATTCATAGTCTGAATATATAAAGGACTCCAAAAAAAATCAATAAGA
Organism: Eubalaena glacialis; assembly: GCF_028564815.1. Classification (NCBI taxonomy): domain Eukaryota; kingdom Metazoa; phylum Chordata; class Mammalia; order Artiodactyla; family Balaenidae; genus Eubalaena; species Eubalaena glacialis. The sequence goes on along the minus strand of NC_083721.1, from coordinate 82,794,297 downwards.
AAACTGCAATACAACACAGTTTAAAAATGAATGAAACACTGAAATAAGCACTCTCATAAGATATCCAAATGGCCAATCAGCATTAGGGGAAATATAAACTAAAACCACAATGGTGTACCACCATACACCCATCATAGTACCAAATATTGGTGAAACTATGGAGCAACTGGAACTCTTATATATTGCTAGTAAGAGTTTACATTGATTCAACTACTTTGGAAAACTGTTTTGCAAGATCTGCTAAAGCTAAATACATGTATATCTTATAACCCAGTAATTTTGCTCCAAGTGAAATAAGCACAAATGTTCACCAAGCAGTATATTCGTATTCAAGAATCTTCATAGCATTCTCATTCATAGTAGCTTCAAACTGGTAACAGCCCACATATTCATCAAAAGATGAATGGGCAAATAAATTGTAGTATATACACAAAATGGAATACTACACAGTAACAAAAAAGAATGAACTACTGTACATGCAGCAACATAGCTGAATCTCACCAATAAATTGAGCAGAAGAAGCCAAATCTGGCGTACAAAACAGGAAGACTATAGTGATGAGAGTCAGAGGACCGGCAACATCTGTGTTGACTAGAAAGTATAGAAGAGTCTTCTGGAGTGCTATAAATGTTCTACACTGATCTGGGTGGGAGTCACATGAGTGTATAGATAGGCACAAATTCACTGAAGTGTACACACTGAAGATAAGTGTACTTGTACACTACTGTAGGTAGTATTTTATACCCCAATTTAAAAAAAATTTAAAGAAATCTATATCAGTAAAACATTCTAGGCAGCAAATACTATTAGAACTGCCATTCTAGACTAAGTTGAGCTGTGACAATGGGAAGAAGACAGAACTGATGGAGTCTGTCATGATTTTGTATTAGGAAGGTGTGTGGGGTTGGAGCAGGTAGAGTGAGTGAACTTTCAGGTGCTGGCGAGTGCTGCGATTCTTGTTTTTTTAGAAAGTGTTGTGTTGAATGTGTGTCCAACGTATGTCACCATGTCCACAATCAGGGTTTGGATGGTCTGAAGTGTCTACTTGAGTAATGCCATTGCAGAACTCAGCACAAGGGTGAGCTTACCTGAGAAGACCACAGCCAACTGTTCCACTGGAACAAGCTACCTGCTTTTGGCACCTTAGGAGCAGGCACCAGGCAGCTCTGGACTTCAGCAGATGCACCTCCATCTACATGTCTGCTGGTTGCACTTTCTTGGTTGTCCTGAAGGCCACAACTGAAGAAGGATGGCTATAAAATTCCTGAGCAGGATTTGCTGCCCAGCACCCTAACATATATAGATCTCTGAGGATGGCAGTACTAATGATATTTGCTGACTGATGTGTGGAGGGTGTGGAAGCAAACTTCTTAAAAAAGAGGACCCACTTAGGCTGTCAAGCCGAAACCTCCAAGTTTATCCCATCTGCTCTGGGGAACAATATCCACTCAGTAGCCAGACAGTACAGGGCTCCCTAATATTGTCTTTCCACATCTGTGAGGCTGCCTGGATAGTCAGTAAGTCCTCTTGGGGCAAGTTGACTTCAGCTAAACCTGAGAAGAAACACATGAGTGAGGTGCCCAGGTTGGGACCCTTTTATTCAGGATAAACATCAGTGTTGAAAGTATCAGTTTCTCTTAAGGAAGCTTGTTTGGGCTTCCATGGGCAAAGATCCAGGTGGAAGTGAATTGATTTTGTGTGTTTGTTTTAGTTCCTAAAACACTGTAATGAATCTTAGATATCTTTCCTCTTGTTTATTTTTTTATTTTTTATTTTTATTTTTTGGCTGCACCACACGGCATGTGGGATTTTAGTTCCCAGACCAAGGATTGAACCTTTGCCCCTGCAGTGGGAGCGTGGAGTCCTAACCACTGGACTGCCAGGGAAGTCCCGATATCTCTCCTCTTGGAAGTTGGTTCTAGGTGGTCAGGACTGTAAAATTTTGGCAAAACCACAATCAGTTGCAGAAACCTCGGGCATATTCTATTTATGACTTGATATCCTGAATTTTTCACTTAACGTTATATTATAAACATTTCCAACATTCTTCAAAAAATTCCTTTTGAATGGCTGCATAATCATCCATCATGAATGTCCTAGAATTTGTTTAACTCATTCCTCTGTTATTGGATATTTCCATTGTTTCCAACTTTTCACTATTGTTTTTTTTAATTTATTTTTTATTGAAGTATAGTTGAATTACAATGTTGTGTTAATTACTGCTGTACAGCAAAGTGACTCAGTTATACATATATATACACTTTTTTTGTATTCTTTTCCGTTATGGTTTATCACAGGATATTGAATATAGTTCCCTGTGCTATACAGTAGGACCTTGTTGTTACTTTTTGCTATTATAAATTTGTAATAAAAACCTTCTGTTTTGGTAAAGGCAGATCAGTTGGTTTTGGAGATTGATTCCTAAGATGGAAATGATTGCATAAAGGATGTGAGCATTTTAAATGTCTTAGTATAGATTGCTTATCAAAATATGAAGTGCAATTTACCCTCTGGGACAGATCTTAAATTGTATCCTGGGCATTGTTGTCCTTATTTGTGCTCCTATTGGGGCAGAAGCCTTGGGCTGGAGTCCAGTGGGCATGGCTGGGCCATTGACCTCTTCATTGTTCTTACTAGCTCCTGCCCACAGGTCTGACTCTGTTCTTCACACCTCTAACTACTGTCTTGAGTTTGGTTCCAACTCAGTGAACTTCCCATAACCATGGTGCTGCTAGCCCCTACTCTGAGCATCAGTCCCATTGCCAAGACTCCTGCTTCTACACCCCAGCACAACATAGGACCCTTGTGTCTGATGGACCTACAGTTCCAGTTAGCTCACCCTCCTGGTTATAGTGGTTTGTACAGATGACTAGTCATGCGCAAGCCAGGTTCTCCCTCAGGTAAGCCTGCTAAGCCCTGCTTATTTCCAGCTGATTTTTTTTTTTTTTTAATAAATTTATTTATTTATTTATTTATTTTTGGCTGTGTTGGGTCTTCGTTTCTGTGCGAGGGCCTTCTCTAGTTGCGGCAAGCGGGGGCCGCTCCTCATCACGGTGCGCGGGCCTCTCACTATTGCAGCCTCTCTTGTTGCAGAGCACAGGCTCCAGACGCGCAGGCTCAGTAGTTGTGGCTCACGGGCCCAGTTGCTCCGCGGCATGTGGGATCTTCCCAGACCAGGGCTCGAACCCGTGTCCCCTGCATTGGCAGGCAGACTCTCAACCACTGCGCCACCAGGGAAGCCCTCCAGCTGATTTTTTTTTTTTTTAATTCCTTTTTTATTTTTATTTATTTATTTATTTACTTTTGGCTGTGTTGGGTCTTCGTTTCTGTGCGAGGGCTTTCTCTAGTTGCGGCAAGTGGGGGCCACTCTTCATCACGGTGCGCGGGCCTCTCATTATCGCGGCCTCTCTGGTTGCGGAGCACAGGCTCCAGACGCGCAGGCTCAGTAGTTGTGGCTCACGGGCCTAGTTGCTCCGCGGCATGTGGGATCTTCCCAGACCAGGGCTCGAACCCGTGTCCCCTGCATTGGCAGGCAGATTCTCAACCACTGCGCCACCAGGGAAGCCCCTCCAGCTGATTTTTAAGAGCAAAGATTATGGTATCAGATAGAGCTCAGTTCAGATATCTACTTTTATGAGTTTTGCATATGTGTCCTTGAATCTCAGTTTCCTCACTGTAAACAGGGGTAATGATATATAGTGATCTTTATTAGTTTGTATTTTTTTGCTTAATATGTACATATGTACCCATACAACAGTATTATAATATTTTCTTCCTAACTATCATACATACTTTAACAAAGTTAAGGGGAGAAAATAGTCTACCATATTTATCCAGACTTACCATTTCTATCATTCTTTCTCCATTCCTGAAATTTCAAATTTCCATCTAGTATTATCTTCCTTACACCTGAAGAACTTCCTCTAGCATTTCTTTTAGAGAAAATCTGATGGCAACAGATTTTATTTTTCTTTCACCAATGAATTTCACCTTTATTCCTGAAGGGTATTTCCACTGGATATAGAAATTTAGGTTGATAGTTCTTTTCTTTCAGCACAGTAAAGTCTTTGTTTCAGTGACTTCTGACCTCCATGGTTTCTTTTTTTTTTTAATTTATTTTATTTATTTATTTTTTGCTGCGTTGGGTCTTCATTGCTGCACGCAGGCTTTCTCTAGTTGCAGCCAGTGGGGGCTACTCTTTGTTGCAGTGTGCAGGCTTCTCATTGCTGTGGCTTCTCTTGTTGTGGAGCACAGGCTCTGGGCACGTGGGCTTCAGTAGTTGTGGCACGTGGGCTCAGTAGTTGTGGCTTGCAGGCTCTAGAGCACAGGCTTAGTAGTTGTGGCGCACGGGCCTAGTTGCTCCGCGGCATGTGGGATCTTCCCGGACCAGGGATTGAACCCATGTCCCCTGCATTGGCAGGCACTGCGCCACCAGGGAAGTCCCCCTCCATGGTTTCTGATAAGAAATCTGAAGTTATTCCAATCATTATTCTCCTGTATGTAATGCATTGTTTTTCTCTAATAGCTTTTAAGATTTTTAATTTGTGTTTCGTTTTCAGTAGTTTGATTATAATGTGTCTGGGCATGGGTTTCTTTGAGTTTACCCTTTGAGGTTGATAGAGTTTCTTGATCTGTACATTTATGCTTTTCACCAAATTTGGGAAGTTTTCAGCCATTTTTTCCTCAAATTTACTTTTGCGACACAAATATCCTTCTGAGATTCCATTGAGGCAAATGTTAGATGTTTTTGTATTTTCCCATAGGTTCCCTGTGGCTCTATTCCTTTCCACACACTCCCCCCCAACCCCCCGCAATGTTTTGTTTCTCTGTGGTTCAGATTGCACAGCTACTGTTGATCAGTTTTCAAGTTCATTGACTCTTTCCTCTGTCTTCTCCATTTTGTGATGGAATCCATCTAATGAATTTTTAATATTTTGGTTATTGTATTTTTCAGTTCTAAAATTTCCATTGGGTTCATTTTTATTCTATTTCTCTACTGAGACTTTCCTTTCTTTTTTTTTTTCCAATGATGTTCATCCTACTTCTTGGAGCATGGTTAAAATAGTTGCTTAAAACCATTTGTCTGATACCTATAACATCTGTGTCCTGTCAGAGTTGGCTTCCATTGGTTGTCTTTGCCCAGGTGAACTGTTGAGATTTTTCTGATTTTTCTATGTTGAATAATCTTGGATTGTATCCTAGACATTTTCTATATTATGAGACTCTGTGACTTATTTAAAACCTATGGAGAATTTTATTTTTATTTTTTTTATTTTTATTTTTTGTTTTTTTGGCTGCACCACATGGCATGTGGGATCTTAGTTCCCTGACCAGGGATGAAACCCGCAAACCCCTGCAGTGGAAGCACGGAGTCTTAACCACTGGACTGCCAGGGAAGTCCCTGGAGAATTTTATTTTTTATTTATATTTTTATTGTTTTTTTATTATTTTTTTTAGCAGACAATCAACCTGGTTATTTCAGGCTACAAGTTTGAACCTACCTTCTGTGGTGCAATGTAAGTTTATATTTCAGAGTTTTTGCAGTACTGTTTGGAACAATCCCTCAAATGCACCACCCAGGGACCACTTTTATTCCTAAGCAGTGGTCTGCCTCGTAGTTCACTTCTGAAAGCATTGCTATTCTATTTTTTTAAATTGAAGTATAGTTGATTTACAATGTTGTTTTAGTTTATGGTGTACAGCAAAGTGATTCCGTTATTCTTTTTTATTATGGTTTATTACATGATACTGAATATAGTTCCCTGTGCTATGCAGTAGGACCTTGTTGTTTATGTATTTTATACATAGTAGTTTGTATTTGCTAATCCCAAACTCTTAATTTATCCCTCCTCTACCATGTTACCCCTATGGTAAACATAAGTTTGTTTTCTATGTCTGTGAATCTGTTTCTGTTTTGTAAATAAGTTCATTTGTATCATATTTTAGATTCCACGTATAAGTGATATCATATGGTATTTGTCTTTCTCCATCTGACTACTTCACTTAGTATGTTAATTTCTAGGTTCATCCATGTTGCTACAAATGGCATTATTTCATTCTTTTTTATGGCTGAATAGTATTCCATTGTATATATGTACCACATCTTCTTTATCCATTCATCTGTTGATGAACATTTAGGTTGCTTCTATGTCCTGGCTATCATCAATAGCGCTGCTGTGAACATTGGGGGGCATGTATCTTTTTGAATTAGTGTTTTCTCCAGATATATGCCCAGGAGTGAGATGGCTGGATCATATGGCATCTCTATTTTTAGTTTTTTAAGGAACCTCCATACTGGTTTCTGTAGTAGCTACACCAATTTACATTCCCACCAACAGTGTAGGAAGGTTCCCTTTTCTCCACACCCTCTCCAGCATTTGTTACTTGTAGACTTTTTAATGATGGCCATTCTGACTGGTGTGAGGTGATACCTCATTGTAGTTTTGATTTGCATTTCTCTAATAATTAGTATTCCTATTCTATTTAAGTTCAGATCCATTGATCCACAGCTTGGGTATAAGCCAAGGAGTTTATGAAGAACTTTTGCTGAGCTCCCTCCTCTCACAATCTCTTTATATTCTCCCACTCTCAGAGACCCCTCTTTCTGTTACCCTGGCTATAAAGTTGATACTTTGTTCTCCTTGTTCTGCCATGCACTTCTCATGACTGGGTTTGCCTCTGGGGCTAAGGAATGGTAGGTAGGATATATAGAGAAAAAAGCAACAGGGATTCCTGCACACTCTGTCTCTTCAGACCCCAGTTCCTCCAATCAGAGAAAGGTATTCCCTTGTCTCAGATTTTAGGTGTCCACCTGCCTTCAACTGCCTTTACTACCACCATCAGAAGATTGCAACTCAGAACAGGGGCTTTCCTGAGGGCTTGGGCAGGAGTGAAAGAAAAGAAAAAGAAGAATATTTCCTCCACTCTCTCTGACCTGTAGAGGCCGTGAAAGAGAGAGGTTCTCTTGGAGCCCTTTGTCTACACCTGGTACACAGATCAGGGATTTGGGCTGCCTTTGAATTCAGGTTGGTAGATACAGGGGGAGAAAAGCCAGGAAACTTATTGCTAGATTCACAATACTTTGAGTCCTGGTTTCCTTCCCCAATTTGTCTGCTATCATTCAGTTTTCAGAGCCCTCAGACAGTTACTCCATGCATTCTCTGTGAGGTTTGAGGTGTATTCAGTGGGAGAGTGTGCTTACTCTATCTTAACAAGAACCCAAAATTTTATGGTTTATTCTGAAAGCTTTATAACTTTACCTTTTACAGTTGTCTATGATTCATCTTGAATCATTTTTTGTACTGAATAAGACAGAAGTTAAAGTTCACTTTTTCCATGTAGGTAACCAGTTGTGCCAGCATTATTAGCTGAAAAGACTTTGTTTCCCCATTAAATTCCTTTGATGCCTTAGTAAAAGGTCAATTGACCATGTAAGAATGGGTCTATTTCTAGACTGTGTCCTTTCCTACTGACCTTTTTTTTTAATGCCAATATCACATAATCAATGATTACTACAGTCTTATAGTATATCTTGAAACTGGAAAGTATCAGTCCTCCAGCTTTGTTCTTCTTTATCAAGATTACATTGGCTATTCTAGGTTGTTTATATTTCCATATAAATTTTAGAATCAAGTGTTCAATTTCTACCAAAAAAAAAAAACCCTTTCTTAGGGGTTGACATCTTAGCAACATTTATTCTTCCAATCCACAAACATGGCGTATCTACATTTATTTAAGGCCCTCTTTGACTTCTCTCAGCAGTGTTTTGTAGATATTAGTGTAAAAGTCTTGCACATATTTTGTTAAACTTATTCATAAATATTTTTTATGGCTTGGATGCTGTTGTAAATGGTATTTTTAAAATTTCTGATTTTTCATTGCTATTATGTAGAAATACAACTGATTTTCATATACTGACCTTGTTTCCTAAAACTTGCTAAATTCACATATTAAATATGATTTTTTTTGTAGATTCCTAAGATTTTTTATTAATACAATCATGTGACCTGTGAATAAAGACAGTTTTACTTCTTTCTTTGCAGTATATATGTTTTTTTTTTTGTTTTAGTTTTTTTTTATAAATTTATTATTTATTTATTTATTTATTTTTGGCTGCATTGGGTCTTCGTTGCTGCGCGGGGCTTTCTCTAGTTGCGGCGAGCAAGGGCTACTCTTCGTTGCGGTGCGTGGGCTTCTCATTGTGGTGGCTTCTCTTGCTGCAAAGCACAGGCTCTAGGTGTGCGGGCTTCAGTAGTTGTTGTGCACGGGCTTCAGTAGTTATGGCGCACGGGCTTCATTGCTCCGTGGCATGTGGGATCTTCCCGGACCAGGGCTCGTACCTGTGTCCCCTGTGTTGACAGGTGAGCTCTTAACCACTGGGCCACTAGGGAAGTCCCCAGTATATATGTTTTCATTTCTTTTTTCCACCTCATTGCATTGGCTAGAACCTCCAATAGAATGTTGAATAGAAATGATGTGAATGGAGAACCTTGCCTTGATCTTGATATTAGGGGAAAAGCATTTAGTCTTTTACCATTGAGTATGGTTATAGATGTCTTTTCTCTGGTTGCAGATTTTTTTTTCTTTATTTCTAATTTGCTGAGAACTTTTATCATGGACGGGTATTGAATTTTGTCATATGGCTTTTCTGCATCTATCAAGGTGATCATTAAGTTTTTCTCCTTTTTTCCCCTGCTAACGTGGTGAATAACATCAACTGATTTTTTTATGTTAATCCAAACTTGCATGGCTCTGAAAACTTCGTTTAGTTGTGGTGCAGTATACTTTTTATATATTGGTGAATTAAATCTGTTACTATTTTGGTATCGAACTTATACTTATGTTCATGAGGAATATTTACTCTGCAGTTTTCTTGTAATGTCTTTTTCTGGTTTTGATATCAGAGTATTGTTATCATAATATGATTTGAAAAGTGTTCCCTTCTGTATTTTCAAAAAAAATGTTTGTATAAAATTGGTACAATGTCTTCCCAAATGTTTGACAGAATTCACTAGTGATGCTAACACTAACAAGGTCTGGAGAAGTTTTTTTTAATGGAACAATTTTAAATTAAAATTTCATTTTAAAAAGTAGTGTCTTTTAAAGAGTTAGTGATCCAGGTAGTTAAATTTCTTGGCATAAAATTGTTGAAAACATTCTTTCATTAACCTTTTTAATATCTGTGGGCTATGTAGTGATGTTTCCTCATTCATTTCTGATATTAATAATATCTATTCTCTCTTTTTTTCTCTTGGTCAGTATAGCTAGGGTTCAGCAATTTTATTACTCTATACAAATACTAAACTTTTAGTTCACTTTCTCTATTTATCATCTAATTTTTGTTATATTTATTTTAGCTCTTTATTTTTTCCTTCCTTCTACTTATTTTGGGTTAAGTTTGATCACGTTTTTCTAACTTCTTACCATGGAAGCTTAAGTTATTGATTTTTTTAAAAAATATTTATTTATTTGGCTGCATCAAGTCTTAGTTGCAGCACGCGGGATCTTCGTTGCTGCATGTGGGATCTTTAGTTGCAGCATGCTAACTCTTAGTGCGGCATGTGGGATCTAGTTTCCTGACCAGGGATTGAACCCAGGCCCCCTGCATTGGGAGCACGTAGTCTTAGGCACTGGACCACCAGGGAAGTCCCCTTAAGTTATTGATTTTAAATGTTCTTTTTTAGTAAAAATCATTTAATTTTTAAATTTCCTCCTAATCACTGCTTTAGTTGAATCCCACAAATTTTGATATAATGTATCATCATTAACTTTGAGATTTTCTAAGTTTTCCTTGTAATTTTTTCTTTGATCCATGGTTAATTAGGCATGTTGTTTAATTTCCAAATACTTGGAGATCTTCTTTTTGTTTAATTCTATTTTAGTTAAATTGTAGTCAGAGAACATAGTCTATATCATTTCTACTTTTTGAATTTATTGTGCCTTATTCTATGGCTCATTCGTGATGAATGTTGGACATGCACATGGAAAGAATATATTCTGCAGTTGTTCAATGCAGTGTTCTATAAATGTCAAAAGATTGAGTTGGTTGATAGTATTGTTCAAATCTTCTTACTCTTACTGATTTTCTATGTATTTGTTCTGTTTTTGAGAGAGGAGTGTTGAAATCTCCAAATATAATTATGAATTTTTATTTTTTCTTTTGGTTCTTTTGGTTTTATTTTTCTTTTGGTTTTTTTGTGTGCATTTGTTGAAGCTGTTATTAATTACACATACATTATGATTATATGTCTTCTTGATGAAGTGATCCTTTTATCATTATAAAATTTACCTTTTTATCTCTGGTAAGCTCCCTGTCCTGAAATGTGTTGTTTGATATTAACATAGCCATTCCAGCTTTCATAAGAATATGTGTTTGCATAAGACTATTAGTATTTCCATAAATTTTAATAAGATTAGTCTTTACATGGTATATATTTTTCTATCCTTTCTATCTATACTTTTAATCTCTCTGGGTCATTTATTTAATGTGAATCTCTTAGACAGCATATATTTGGTTCTTGCTTTTTAAAAAAATCTAGTTTGACAACCTCTGTCATTTAATTAGAATATTTAATCAATTTACATTTAACGTAAGTTTAGGTATGGCTAGTTCTAACTCCACCATCTTGCTAATTTTTTTCTGTTTCTTTTTTATGTTCTTTGTTTTTCTCCTCCTTCTTCCCTGCCTTCTTTTGGATTATTTGAGTGTTTTCCAGTATTCAACTTTATTATTTGCTTATTAGCTATATACATATTCTTTGTCTTATATTGTTAATGGTTCCTCTAGGATTTACAGTGTTAATCTTTGACTCATCATAATCTACTTTCAAATAATACAAATTCACATATAATTTAAGAAAATTATAATAGTATATTTTCATTCCCCTCTATCCTTTCTGCTGTTGTTTACATACATTTAACTTCTACATGCATCATAAACCCTGCAATACATTGTTATTTTGTTTCTTCAAACTATCTTTTAAAGAAATTAAGAAATGAAGGAAACAGTCTTTTAATTTTACTTCCATATTTACATTTCTAGTACTTTTCAGTTTTTATTCCTTCATTTACTCATTTATGCTTCCACTTGGCAACATTTTCTTTCAGCCTGGACTCTAAAATTTCTTAAAGAGCATGTCTACTGGCAATGAATTCTCTGAGCTTTGTTTGCCTTTATTTCACCTTCATTTTTAAACAGTATTTTTGCTTAATGTAGATTCTGGTTTGACAGAGTGTATTTTTCTTACAATACTTTAAATGATTTTTCTGGCTTACCTTATTTCTGATGAAAAGCCAGAAGTTATACTTATCATTATTCCCCTATGTAACACATATATTTTCCCTCTGGCTACTTTTAAGATTTTTTTCATTGGTTTTCAGAAATTTGATTATGATGTTCTTCTGTGTGTTTTCCTTTTTTATACTCCTTGGAGTTCTTTGAGCTTCTTGGGTCTGTGAGTTTATATTTTGGAAAATTTGAAAAAATTTTGATCATTATTCAAGTGTCATATTGCAACCATTATTCAAATATTTTTGCCTCAATTTCTTACCTCTCCTTCTAGTGCTTGAATTTCACATGTATTAGATGGCCTGATATTCTCCAATAGATCAGTGAGAATTTGTTAACAATTTTCTAGGCTTTTTCCCTCTGTATGCTTCAGTTTATATACTTTCTATTGCCATATCTTCAAGTTCATTGCTCCTTCTTCTCTGTGTCACTGCTGTTAAACCTATCCAATGAAATTTTCAATTCATATATTTTATTTTTGGATTCCAGGATTTTTATTTGGTTCTTTTTTACACTTTGGAGATTTCCTAATTGTTCCTTTGTTGTGTTAATCTGTTTCTTAAAATAGTTGACATGTTATAATAGTTTAATAAATATAATACAACAGTTTATAATACTGTTTTAAGTCTTTGTTGATAATAACATCATTTCCATCATTTGGGGGTGTATTTCTATTGACTAATTTTTCTTGGGTTACAGATCATACTTTCCTGCTCCTTCACATATCTAGTAATTTTTTATTATATGCTGGACATTATGAATGCATTGTTGAGTGCCTAGGTTTTTTTTTAAACTTCCGTAATAGAGTTTGGGATTTTCTTTTGTCATGGAGTTAATTTGCTTGGGAATTAGCTTAACCCTTTTAAGACTTGTTTTTAAGCTTTGTTAGGTAGGGTGGGTCTAGAGAAACCTTTACTCGAGGGCTAGATTAGTCCTTTTCCTAAGATGGGATCTTTCTGAAGCCTCTATTGAAGCATCAATTTTGTAAAGTGTTTTAACTCTGGCTGGTTTAAATTTGAATATCTCCTAGCCCTGTATCAGTTCAGTAATTATTTAGCTTACAGGTATCTGATAGCTGTTCTTTCCCTGGTAATTGTTCTTTGCCTGTCCTCTTGGAGTCTTGTCCTGTGCATGTACAGTTTAGTATTTGGCCAAAGACTCAAGAGGGTCCTATGTGGATTTCTGGAGCAGCTTTTGGCATCACTCCTTTACCTTTGGTACTTTTCCCCACACATACCAGATAACTAAGTGCTCCTGAACTCTGATTTCTGTCTTGTTAAGTCAGGGAGACTGCTGTGCTCTATTTAGACTACTCTTCCTTACACCACAGTCCAGAATTTAATGCCAGATAGAAAGGGAGGCCATATGGGGCTCACCTTATTTTTTTCCCTTCTCTCAAGGAATATCACAGTCCTGTATTGCCTGTTATGCAATATCTGAAAACAGTTATATCATGTGTTTTGTTCAGTTTTTTAGTTGTTTAGAGTGGGGGGACTGGTTGAATATCAGTTTCTGTCATAAATCCTTGAAATATAATAAATATAATAAATAGAAACATTAATCTTTGCCTCTCAGCTGATTTTATATTTTAATTTTGAGAGGTAATGGAAATGTTTTGTCATGATTTGTGTACCAAAAATTGGTGAATTTTATTGTATGTAAATTATACCTCAATAAAGCTCATAAAAAGACAAAATAGAGACTTTTGAGCCAAAGTTATATTATTAAATATATCAGGCACGCAAAAATAAGTATAGAGAATAATATACGGAATGCCCTTATGGTTATCATTCAGATTACAAAATAAGACAATACAAATATAACCGGAAGCTCCCTGTGTATCCTTTTCTCCCCTGCAGAGTTAACCACTATCTTGAACATTGTGTTTATTATCCTAATGCTTGTTTTTATAATTTTGCTTCATATACATATATGTATATATATAAACACACAAAGATACAAAGTTAAATATATATTTAACTTTGTATCTTAGCAAATATGTTATTATTTTCACTGCTTTTCAACTTGACTATATTTCATCCATCTAGCTGTTTTTAAATGATGTGATAATAAATAGGCAAACCCACAAACATAATTATATTTATATAACATCTAGTCTTGGGCCTGTACAGAAATGCACAAAGTTTACCAGACTCTGCATTTTGAACTAACCTTCCCTCAGGAGAGAAAACCAAGAAAATGACTGTCATTTATTCCTCTGCCCAGGGGAAAAAAAATTAGTGAACACTCACTCTTGGCAAGTGCCATGAAAGGCAATTTGTAAGGCTGGCCTTGTTCCAACAGCTGTAGTAAAGACTCATGTGTTGAGGGGTAATGAGGGTTTGGCTGCTCCCATTGCCCTGAGTCAGCAGGCCTACTGGTGCCTGGTGTTAGCAGTTTCCAGTTAGAGAGTGGCTGCTGGACACCCTCCTGCTTTCTCCTGGACGGAAATGAGTGTCTCAAGAAAATTGATTCTAGTGCTCAGATCCAGGCTGGACCATTAACTCTGTGAATATTATTAATTCCTTAATAAGGGTCAGAAATATCTGTAATTCCTTCCCTATGCGACTCCGTTTTATGAGGTTCAGCCCACATGCTGTAACCATCCTCCAAGGCACAGGCTCAAGTGGCATCTCTTTCCTCATACCAGGCCTGATTCCCCCAATTCAAAATGATGGCTGCTTCTTTCAGCATTTATCCGTGCCTCTTTTATTGTTTTCTACATGTGGTATGTTTATTTCAGTACCTGTCTTGTTTCCTCTATGAAAGTCAGAGACATGCATATGCCAATTTCTCTTTATATCCATCCATTTGCCTCTCCTCTTTCACTCTCAGTGCCTAGTGAAATATTTAACACAACTGTTTATTGAATAAATGACTTTAAGAGAAATTAATTTTTCGTTTCATTTTATCACACCATTAAAACAACAGAAATACAATGCTCATGGAACGACTCTGTACACAACATAACATTTGTATTCTCTAGTCTAATCTGTAATTCCACACTTTTGGTTCAAGTAAGTTCCCAAGAACAAGCCAATCCCTGTAATCACTAGCAAGACCACAGCTCATAAACATAGCTGGAGTCTCCAGAATGAGTTTTATTTTCTCATAACCTTTGCTTATTAAGTAGAGTTTCATTTTCTTTTTCATTGTTCTTTTGAGCTATAACAAGCCCCTCCTCTGTCCATTTCTTGATTTCCCAACAGGTCAGTTTTGATCACTAGCAGAGTGATTAAATTTCCTGAAATGCCACACAGCTGAGCCAGAAGTTCTAAACAGAAACAAAAGGGGCATCAAACAGAAGAGCCTGTTTTCAAAGTTCCCAGACGACATGAAATTCAGAAGCATTAACTAACTTCTTTAAAGGTGAAGGAAAAATTTAATCAGAAAAAGTAATGAAAAGCATGTCTACATTAGCACACAACCACACACACACACACTTTTTTGCACATTTATTTTTCTTTTTACTTCAAGCCGGGCATAATAAATTTCTGTATCATTCAGTGAAATCAGTTCCTTCAGTTGGAATGTATGGAATTCCCATTAATAAGTAAATAAGGGGAGAACAGAATTAATTTGTTTATAATTTATTTTATAAAAGATATTTTTATCAAAATCATTTAAAAATCACATGGGGGCTTCCCTGGTGGCACAGTGGTTGAGAATCTGCCTGCCAATGCAGGGGACACGGGTTCGAGCCCTGGTCTGGGAAGATCCCACATGCCGCGGAGCAATTAGGCCCGTGAGCCACAATTACTGAGCCTGCGCGTCTGGAGCCTGTGCTCCGCAACAAGAGAGGCCGCGATAATGACAGGCCCGCGCACTGCGATGAAGAGTGGCCCCCACTTGCCGCAACTAGAGAAAGCCCTTGCACAGAAACGAAGACCCAACACAGCCATAAATAAATAAATAAAAAGAAAGGGGGAAAAAAAAACTTTAAAAAATCACATGAAACTAAAAAACTTATAACTAAAAACACAGGAGTCTCCCCCTTTCTTCCTCTCTCAGTTCTTTTCCCCAGAGACAACCACCAACACCCCTTCTGCCTTTTATTCAAGTATTTCTTCTAGTATCTACCTCTATTCTAAATATTATGCTTATATTTTTATTTCTTACTTTCTCAGTTTTAGACATTATCCATTTCTTGGTATGGAAGTTGAGATCTTAGCACCCTTTTCTTATACACACGCCCTTTTCCTCCTCCCCATCCTCTCAGTATAGGTATATCACAATTTTCAGTGTATTAATATGCAGTGTTTGTCTTACTATGACTATGCCAGTATTGTTCACTTCTGAGCCAAGTGCTATAATATATTATGAATGAGTTTATTCATTGTCCTGATTTTTTCCAGTCTATCTGAGGTATGATTGACAAATAAATATTGTATGTATTTAAAGTGTACAACATGATGATTCGATATACATATTCATTTTGAAATGATTACCACAGTCAAGCTAGTTAACATACACATCATCTCATACAGTTACCTTTATTTATGTATTTATTTATTTTTGGTGAGAGCACTTGAGATCTACTCTCTTAGCAAATTTCAAGTATATAGTACATTTTTAACTATAGTTACCATGCTGTTCATTAGGTCTTCAGAACTTATTCATCTTATGTTTGAAAGTTTGTACCCTTCGACCAACATCCCCCTTTCTCCCCATCCTCCACCCACTGATAATCACAATTTTATTCTCTATTAATATGTTACTCTAAGTTGAACACATGAAGATTTCATGTGTAAGTGATGCCATGCAGTATTTGTCTATGTCTAGTTTATTTCTCTTAGCATAGTGTCCTCTGGGCTTATCAATGTTGTCACAAATGTCAGGATTTCCTTCTTTTTTATGGCTGGATAATATTCCATTATATGTGCCACATTTTCTTTACCCATTCATCTGTTGATGGACACTTAGATTGTTTCCATATCTTGGCTGCTATGAATAATGCTGCAGTTAACATGGGTGTGAAGGTATCTCTTCGAGATGGTGATTTTATGTCCTTTGGATAAATACCCGGGAGTAGGATTGCTGGATCATACGGGCAGTTCTATTTTTAATTTTTTAAAATAAATTTATTTATTTTATTTTGGCTGCGTTGGGTCTTCGTTGCTGCACACGGGCTTTCTCTAGCTGCGGTGAGTGGGGGCTACTCTTCGTTGCAGTGCATGGGCTTCTCATTGCGGTGGCTTCTCTTGTTGCGAAGCACGGGCTCTAGGCGTGCAGGCTTCAGTAGTTGTGGCTCATGGGCTCTAGAGCACAGGCTCAGTAGTTGTGGTGCACAGGCTTAGTTGCTCCACGGCATGTGGGATCTTCCCGGACCAGGGCTCGAACCCATGTCCCCTGCATTGGCAGCTGGATTCTTACCCACTGCGCCACTAGGGAAGTCCTATTTTTAATTTTTTTGAGGAACCTCTACACTGTTTTCCATAGTGGCTGCACCAATTTACATTACTACCAATGGTGCATGAGGGTTCCCTGTTCTCCACATCCTCACCAACACTTGTTATTTCTTGATTTTTTGATAACAGCCATCCTAACAGATGTGATATGATATCTTATTGTGGTTTTGTTTGTTTTGTTTTTTTTAAATTAATGGAAGTTCTGTTTTGTTCTTTTTTTTTAGAAGATTTATTTTATTGATTAATTGATTGATTGATTGATTGATTGCTATGTTGGGTCTTCGTTTCTTTGCTAGGGCTCCCCCCAGTTGCGGCAAGCAGGGGCCACTCTTCATCGCGGCGCGCGGGCCTCTCACTATCGCGGCCCCTCTTGTTGCGGAGCACAGGCTCCAGACGCGCAGGCTCAGCAGTTGTGGCTCACGGGCCCAGTCGCTCCGCGGCATGTGGGATCTTCCCAGACCAGGGTTCGAACCCGTGTCCCCTGCATTAGCAGGGAGACTCTCAACCACTGTGCCACCAGAGAAGCCCCCTTATTGTGGTTTTGATTTGCATTTTCCTGATGTCTAGAGATGTTGAGCACCTTTTCATGTACCTTTGCCATTTGTGGTCTTCTTTGGAGAAATGTCTATTCAAGTCCTTTGCCCATTTTAAAATCAGGTTATTTGTTTTTCTGCTATTAATTTGTATGAATTCCTTATATATTTTGGATATTAACCCCTATGGAATATATGGCTTGCAAATATTTTCTCCCATTCTGTAGGTTGCCTTTTCATTTTTTTATTGTTTCTTTTGCTGTGCAGAAGCTTTTTGCTTGGATGTAGTCCTACTTGTTGACTTTTGCTTTTGTTACCTATGCTTTTGTTGTCAAATCCAAAAAGATCACTGCCAAGACCAATATCAAGGAGCTTCTTCCCTATGTTTTCTTCTAGGAGTTTTATGGTATCAGGTCTTATGTTTAAGTCTTTACTTCATTTTGAGTTAATTTTTGTGAGTGTTGTAAGATAGGTCCAATTTTTCTGCATATGGTAATCCAGCTTACTCAGCACCATTTGTTGAAGAGGCTATTCTTTCCCCATTGAGTATTCTTGGCTCCCTTGTCAAATATTAATTGTTCATGTATGCAGGGGTTTGTCTATTCTGTCATTGGTCTATGTTTCTATTTTTATGCCAGTATCATACTGTTTTAATTACTATAACTTTGGACTATACAGACGGTCTCTGACTTACAATTTTTCAACTTTATGATAGTGCAAAATCGATACTCATTCAGTACAAACTGTACTTCACATTTTGAATTTTTATCTTTTCCGGGGCTAGCAATATGCAGTTCAGTACTTTCTCATGGTGCTGGGCATCAGCAGCAAGCCACAGCTCCCAGTCAGCCATGCAATCATGAGGGTAAACAAATGATACACTTACAACCATTCTGTACCCATACAACCATTTTCTTTTTCACTTTCAGTATAGTATTCAATAAATTACATGAGATATTTAACACTTTATTACAAAATAAACTTTGTGTTTGATGATTTTTTAAATAAATTTATTTATTTATCTATCTATTTATTTATTTATTTATGTCTGCATTGGGTCTTCGTTGCTGTGCATGGGCTTTCTCTAGTTGCAGTGGGCGGGGGCTATTCTTCGTTGCGATGTGCAGGCTTCTCATTGCAGTGGCTTCTCTTGTTGCAGAGCACGGGCCCTAGGCATGCGGACTTCAGTAGTTGCAGCACGTGGGCTCAGTAGTTGTGGCTCGCGGGCTCTGGAGCTCAGGCTCAGTAGTTGTGGTGCACGGGCTTAGTTGTTCTGCAGCATGTGGGATCTTCCCAGACCAGGGCTCAAACCCATGTCCCCTGCATTGGCAGGCAGATTCTTAGCCACTGCACCACCAGGGAAGCCCGTGTTTGATGACTTTGCCAAACTGTAGGCTAGTGTAAGTGTTTTGAGCATGTTTAAAGTAGGCTAGGCTAAGCTGTGATGTTCAGTAAGTTAGATGTATTAAATGCTTTTTAACTTCTGATATTTTTAACTTACAGTGGGTTTATTGGGATGTAACCCCATCATAAGTTGAGGAAGGTCTGTAGTTTAAAATCAGGAACTGTGGTGCCTCTGGCTTTGTTCTTCTTTTTCATGATTGCTTTGACTATATTCAGGGTCTTTCATGATTCCATAAAAATCTTAGGATCATTTTCTTCTATTTCTGTTAAAAATACCTTTGGAATTTTGATAGAGATTGTGTTGAATATATAATTGGCTTTGGGTAGTATGGACATTTTAACAATATTAATTCTTCTAATCCATGAACACAAGTATCTTTCCATTTGTTTGTGTCTTCTTCAATTTCTTTTAACAAGGTCTTGTAGTTTTCATTGTACAGATCTTTCACTTCCTTGGTTAAATTTTTTCCTAAGTATATTATTATTGTTTTTGATGCTATTGTGAATGGAATTGTTTCCTTTATTTATTTTTCAGATAGTTTGTTTTTAGTGTATAGAAGTACAACAGATTTTTGTATGTTTATTTTACATCCTGCCAATTTACTGCATTTGTTGATTAGTTCCAATAGTTTTTTGGTTGAGTCTTTAGGATTTTTTAATATAAAATTATGTCATCTGCAAATAATAACAATTTTACTTTTTTGTTTCCAATTTGTATGCCGTTTATTTCTTTTTCTTGCCTAATTGCTTTGGCTACAACTTTCAGTATGATGTTGAATAAGAGTGGTGAGATTGGGGGATCTTAGAGGTAAAGCTTTCAGTTTTTCACTGTTGAGTGTAAGTTAGCTGCAGATTTGTCATATATGGCCTTTATTGTGTTGAGGTATATTCCTTTTATACCCAATTTGTTGAGAGTTTTTACCATGAAAGGCTTTTTCAGCATCTATTGAGATGATAATATGATCTTTATCGTAATAAGATGATAACTTTCATTCTATTAATGTGGTGAATCACATTTATTGACTTGCATATGTTGAACCATTCTTGCATCAAGATAAATCCCAGTTGGTCATGGTGTATAATCCTTTAAATGTGTTATTGAATTTGAGTTGCTAATATTTTGTTGAGATTTTTTTTTTTTAATTTATTTATTTATGGCTGTGTTGGGTCTTCATTTCTGTGCGAGGGCTTTCTCTAGTTGTGGCAAGCGGGGGCCACTCTTCATCGCGGTGCGTGGGCCTCTCACTATCGCAGCCTCTCTTGTTGCGAAGCACAGGCTCCAGACACGCAGGCTCAGTAATGGTGGCTCACGGGCCTAGCTGCTCCGTGGCATGTGGGATCTTCCCAGACCAGGGCTCGAACCCGTGTCCCCTGCATTGGCAGGCAGATTCTCAACCACTGCGCCACCAGGGAAGCCCTGTTGAGAATTTTTGACTCTATAATCATCAGGGATAGTGGCCTATAGTTTTCTTTTTGTCTAATGTCCTTATCTGGCTTTGGTGTCAGGATGATGATTATCTCATAAAATGAGATTGGGAATGTTCCCTCCTCTTCAATTTTTTGGAAGCATTTGAGAAGGATTGGCATTAATTCTTCTTTAAATATTTGGTAGAATTCACCAGTGAAACCATCTGGCCCTGGGCTTTTCTTTGATTACTGATTCAGTCTCCTTACTCTTTGTTGGTTTGTTCAGGTTTTCTATTTCTTCATGATCCAGTCTTGGTAGGTTGTATGTTTCTAGAAATTTATCCGTTTCTTCTAGGTTATCCAGGTTGTTGGTATATAATGCTCATAATATTCTTTTATGATTCTTTGTATCTCCATGGGTATGAGTTATTAATATCTCCTCTTTCATTTCTGATTTTATTTATTTGGGTCTTCTCTCTTTTTTTCTTAGGTAGTCTAGCTAAAGTCTTGTCAATTTTGTTTATCTTTTCAAAAAGCCTTTCTCTCTTAGCTTTGTTGATCTTTTCTGTTGTCTTTGTAGTCCATATTTCATTTATTTCTGCATTGATCTTTGTTCTTTCTTTCTTTCTGCTCACTTTGAGCTTTGTTCTTCCTTTTCTAGTTCCATGAGATGTAAAATTGCTTTTTTAATTCGAGATTTTTCTCCGTTTTAATGTAGACATTAATTGCTATAAAGTTTCCTTTTAGAACTGCTTATGCTGCATTCCATAAGTTTTGGTATATTGTGTTTCCACTTTCACTTGTTTCAAGATTTTTAAAAATTCCCTGTTTATTTCTTATTTGATCCATTGGTTGTTTAGGAGTGTATTAATTTCTACATATTTTGAAAACTTTGTTTTATTCCTGTTATTGATTTCTAGTTTCACATATTGTGGTTGGAAAAGATACTTGATATAATTTCCAATCTTCTTAAATTTGTTCAGATTTGTTTTGTGTCCTTAACATATGACATATGTACTGGAGAATGTTCTGTGTGCGATTTAGAATATGTATTCTGGTGCTGTTGCATGGATGTCTATTATGTTCATTTGGTCTAAAGAGTGGTTCAAGTCCAACATTTCCTTATTGATTTTCTGTCTGGATAATCTATCCATTGTTGAAAGTGGGTTATTGACCTTCCCTGCTATTATTGTATTGCTGTCTGTTTCTCCCTTCAGATCTGTTAATATTTGCTTTGTATATTTAGGTGCTTTGATGTTGGGTGCACATTTATACATTGTTATATCCACTTGATGAATTGAATGAATGGCTTTCTTATCTACCACAAATTTTGCTTTTATCCTGAAGTTGAAAATTATCTTTTCATTTTTTAAGTTTTTCATATGCATATACCTAATTTCCCCCAATTACTTGGAAAAATAACAAATCATCTCTCAATGATTTTTCCAAATGCAGAAACTACAGTTCCATTTTCTTTGTGGAGACTTCCCTCCAAAGTGGATGTGGGTATCTCTAGACTGGAGACACAGCTGTCATCCTGGGCTTCCCTTTGCCGTTTTTCTGGCTGGAATCCTCAATCTCTTAGATTCCATTTCTTTCTCTTTCTTGGGTTATGCCCTAATTTTGCCAAAGCCTATCTCCTAGGGGATTCCTTAAAAGTCATGTAGGGAAATTTTTCTTTAAAGAGAGTCTTTGTATGTCTGAAAACATCTTTATTCAATCCTCATAGTTAATTAAGTTTGAATGAGTGTAGGATTCTATGTTGAAAATAATTTTCCTCAGAATTTAAAGGCATTTACCCACTATTTTCTGGCATCCAGCATTGTTTTTGAAAAGTTCCACGTCGTTCTGATTCAGTTATCTGTATCTTTGAATGGTACGTGTGTTCTCTCTCTCTCATGTCCTCCTTTGTTTCTCTCCTTCCCTCTCCTTCTGCCCCACTCCACCCTTTTAGGATTTTTTTCTCTCTTTTTTAGTATTTTTAAGCTTCTTGACATGGATTTCTGTGCTTGGGTACTGAGTGGGCTTTTTCAATATGAAGACTTTTCCTTTAGCTCTGGGAAGTTTCTTTATACTATATCTTAGATAATTTTCTTCCCTCCGTATTCTCTGGTCTCTCCTTCTGCAACTTCTCTGATTCCCAATCTCCTGGAATACTGTTCTATTTTTTTCTTATCATCAATAATTTCCACCTCTTTGGTTTTTGTATTCTATTATACTGTTCAGAGGTTTTCCTCAACATTACCCTTCAACCTTTTATTAACTTCTATTCCACTCATCATGTTTTTAATTTTGAAGAGCTCTATCTTGTTGTCTGATTGTTCCTGGTTTTAGATGTAGTATTCTTAGTTCATAGGTGCAATAATTATCTTATTACTCTGATGCTGTTAGTAATAATTTTAAAATATTTTTCTTCTGTTCCCTGTATAGTCCATCTTTTATATAGATCCCCCCCACTTTAGCTTTTCTTCCCCAGACATTCCTAATGGCAGGTCAAAACCATGTGAAAATTTTTTTTTTATCACAGCTGTGTCTTAATTAAAGACAAATCATTATTTAACAATTTATAATCACAGAATGGAAACTTTCAGGAACACATTTTGACATGACAGAAGAACCTTTGTTTTACCAAGGATCCACCAAGGGTCCCTCAAACAGGCTGCCCCATTTCCCATACTCCCCATCATGATTTTAAACCTTCTTTATTTATTTATTAAATTTTAAACATTTTTACACGAATTTTAAGGGTTACGTTCCATTTGTAGTTATTACAAGATATTGGCTATATTCCCTGTGCCATACGGTACATCCTTGAGCCTATCTCACACCCAATAGATTGTACCTCCCACTTTTCTACCCCTTCATTGCCCCCCACTCCAGTTTAGCTTTTTAATTGAGGTATAACTCACTTACTGAAATCTACAGAGAATTCAGTTATACAGCTTGACAAATTTTACATATCATTACATTCATATAACTGTACCCAGATCAAGATACAGAACATTCCAGTAATACAAAAGGCTCCCTCGGGGGGAGGGGCAAGATGGCGGAAGAGTAAGACGCGGAGATCACCTTCCTTCCCACAGATACATGAGAAATACATCTACACGTGGAACTGCTCCTACAGAACACCCACTGAACGCTGGCAGAAGACGTCAGACCTCCCAAAAGGCAAGAAAATCCCCACGTACTTGGGTAGGGCAAAAGAAAAAAGAAATAACAGAGACAAAAGAATAGGGACGAGACCTGCACCAGTGGGAGGGAGCTGTGAAGGAGGAAAGGTTTCCACACACTAGGAAGCCCCTTCATGGGCAGAGACTGCGGGTAGCAGAGGGGGGAAGCTTCAGAGCCACGGAGGAGAGCGCAGCCACAGGGGTGCGGAGGGCAAAGCGGAGAGATTCCCGCACAGAGGAGCGGTGCCGACCAGCACTCACCAGCCCGAGAGGCTTGTCTGCTCAGCCGCCGGGGCGGGCGGGGGCTGGGAGCTGGGGCTCGGGCTTCGGTGCTAGCCGGGAAGGAGTCCGGGAAAAAGACTGCAGCTGCCGAAGAGGCAAGAGACTTTTTCTTGCCTCTTTGTTTCGCGGCACGCAAGGAGAGGGGATTCAGAGCACCGCCTAAACGAGCTCCAGAGACGGGCGCGAGCCGCGGCTATCAGCGCGGATCCCACAGCAACAGGGGCGCAGAGGGAAAAACGGAGAGTTTCCCGCACAGAGGCTCGGCGCCGAGCAGCACTCACCAGCCCGGAGAGGCTTGTCTGCTCACCCGCCGGGGCGGGCGGGGGCTGGGAGCTGAGGCGCGGGCTTCGGTTGGATCCCAGGGAGAGGACTGGGGTTGGCTGCGTGAACACAGCCTGAAGGGGCTAGCGCACCACAGCTAGCCGGGAGGGAGCCCGAGAAAAAGTCTGCGGCTGCCGAAGAGGCAAGAGACTTTTTCTTGCCTCTTTGTTTCACGGCGTGCAAGGAGAGAGGATTCAGAGCGCCGCTTAAACGAACTCCAGAGACGGGCGCGAGCCGCGGCTATCAGCGCGGACCCCAGAGACGGGCACGAGCCGCGGTTATAAGCGCGGACCCCGGAGACGGGCATGAGACGCTGAGGCTGCTGCTGCCGCCACCAAAAAGCCTGTGGGCGAGCATTCTCCACACCACCCCTCCCGGGAGCCTGTGCAGCCCGCCACGGCCAGGCTCCCGTAATCTGGGGACAACTTCCCCGGGAGAGCGCACGGCGCGCCTCAGGCTGCTGCAACGTCACGCCGACTTCTGCCGCCGCAGGCTCGCCCCGCCTCCTCCGTACCGCTCCCTCCCCCTGGCCTGACTGGGCCAGAGCCCCCAAATCAGCTGCTCCTTTAACCCCGTTCTGTCTGGGCGGGGAGCAGACGCCCTCAGGCGACCTACATGCAGAGGCGGGTCCAAATCCAAAGCTGAACCCCGGGAGCTGTACGAACAAAGAAGAGAAAGGGAAATCTCTCCCAGCAGCCTCAGAAGCAGCGGATTAAAGCTCCACAAACAACTTGATGTGCCTGCATCTGTTGAATACCTGAGTAGACAACGAATCATCCCAAATTTAGGAGGTGGACTTTGGGAGCAGGATATATTAACTTTTCCCCTTTTCCTTTTTTTGTGAGTGTATATGTGTATGCTTCTGGGTGAGATTTTGTCTGTATAGCTTTGCTCTCACCGTTAGTCCTAGGGTTAGGTCCGTCCTTTTTTTTTTTTTTTTTTTTTTTTTACTTAAAAAAATTTTTTTTCCCTAATAAATGTTTTCTTAATAATTTTTTCCTTATTTTCTATTTTTAAAAATTTTTTTAAAAATTTTTTAATAAGTTTTTTCATATTTTTTATTTTAAAAAATTAAATTTTTTTCTTAATAAATTTTTTCTTATTTTTAGTATAAAAAATTAATAAATCTATTTTTAAAAATTAAAAAAATTTTTTTCTTAATAAATTTATTCTTAATAATTTTTTTCTTATTTTTTATTATAATTGCTTTATTTTATTTTATTTTATCCTCTTTCTTTCTTTCTTTCCATTTTTTCTCCCTTTTATTCTGAGCCGTGTGGATGAAAGGCTCTTGGTGCTCCAGCCAGGCATCAGGGCTGTGCCTCTGAGGTGGGAGAGCCAACTTCAGGACACTGGTCCACAAGAGACCTCCTAGCTCCATGTAATACCAAACGGCGAAAATCTCTCAGAGATCTCCATCTCAACATCAAGACCCAGCTCCACTCAACGACCAGCAAGCTACAGTGCTGGACACCCTATGCCAAACAACTAGCAAGACAGGAACACAGCCCCATCCATTAACAGAGAGGCTGCCTAAAATCATAATAAGGCCACAGACACCCCAAAACACACCACCAGATGTGGACGAGCCCACCAGAAAGACAACATCCAGCCTCATCCACCAGAACACAGGCACTAGTTCCCTCCACCAGGAAACCTACACAACCCACTGAACCAACCTTAGCCACTGGGGACAGATACCAAAAACAACGGGAACTACGAACCTGCAGCCTGTGAAAAGGAGACCCCAAACACAGTAAGATAAGCAAAATGAGAAGACAGAAAAACACACAGCAGATGAAGGAGCAGGGTCAAAACACACCAGACCTAACAAATGAAGAGGAAATAGGTAGTCTACCTGAAAAAGAATTCAGAATAATGATAGTAAGGATGATCCAAAATCTTGGAAATAGAATAGACAAAATGCAAGAAACATTTAACAAGGACGTAGAAGAACTAAAGAGGAACCAAGCAACGATGAAAAGCACAATAAATGAAATTAAAAATACTCTAGATGGGATCAATAGCAGAATAACTGAGGCAGAAGAACGGATAAGTGACCTGGAAGATAAAATGGTGGAAATAACTACTGCAGAGCAGAATATAGAAAAAAGAATGAAAAGAACTGAGGACAGTCTCAGAGACCTCTGGGACAACATTAAACGCACCAACATTCGAATTATAGGGGTCCCAGAAGAAGAAGAGAAAAAGAAAGGGACTGAGAAAATATTTGAAGAGATTATAGTTGAAAACTTCCCTAATATGGGAAAGGAAATAGTTAATCAAGTCCTGGAAGCACAGAGAGTCCCATACAGGATAAATCCAAGGAGAAACACACCAAGACACATATTAATCAAACTATCAAAAATTCAATATAAAGAAAACATATTAAAAGCAGCAAGGGAAAAACAACAAATAACACACAAGGGCATCCCCATAAGGTTAACAGCTGATCTTTCAGCAGAAACTCTGCAAGCCAGAAGGGAGTGGCAGGATGTACTTAAAGTGATGAAGGAGAAAAACCTACAACCAAGATTACTCTACCCAGCAAGGATCTCATTCAGATTTGATGGAGAAATTAAAACCTTTACAGACAAGCAAAAGCTGAGAGAGTTCAGCACCACCAAACCAGCTTTACAACAAATGCTAAAGGAACTTCTCTAGGCAAGAAACACAAGAGAAGGAAAACACCTACAATAACAAACCCAAAACATTTAAGAAAATGGGAATAGGAACATACATATCGATAATTACCTTAAATGTAAATGGATTAAATGCTCCCACCAAAAGACACAGACTGGCTGAATGGATACAAAAACAAGACCCATATATATGCTGTCTACAAGAGACCCACTTCAGACTTAGAGACACATACAGACTGAAAGTGAGGGGATGGAAAAAGATATTCCATGCAAATGGAAATCAAAAGAAAGCTGGAGTAGCAATTCTCATATCAGACAAAATAGACTTTAAAATAAAGACTATTACAAGAGACAAAGAAGGACACTATATAATGATCAAGGGATCGATCCAAGAGGAAGGTATAACAATTGTAAATATTTATGCACCCAACATAGGAGCACCTCAATACATAAGGCAAATACTAACAGCCATAAAAGGGGAAATTGACAGTAACACAATCATAGTAGGGGACTTTAACACCCCACTTTCACCAATGGACAGATCATCCAAAATGAAAATAAATAAGGAAACACAAGCGTTAAATGATACATTAAACAAGATGGACTTAATTGATATTTATAGGACATTCCACCCAAAAACAACAGAATACACATTTTTCTCAAGTGCTCATGGAACATTCTCCAGGATAGATCATATCTTGGGTCACAAATCAAGCCTTGGTAAATTTTAAAAAATTGAAATCGTATCAAGTATCTTTTCCGACCACAACGCTATGAGACTAGATATCAATTACAGGAAAAGATCTGTAAAAAATACAAACACATGGAGGCTACACAATACACTACTTAATAACGAAGTGATCACTGAAGAAATCAAAGGGGAAATCAAAAAATACCTAGAAACAAATGACAATGGAGACACGACGATCCAAAACCTATGGGATGCAGCAAAAGCGGTTCTAAGAGGGAAGTTTATAGCAATACAAGCCTACATCAAGAAACAGGAAACATCTCGAATAAACAACCTAACCTTGCACCTAAAGCAATTAGAGAAAGAAGAACAAAAAAACCCCAAAGCTAGCAGAAGGAAAGAAATCATAAAGATCAGATCAGAAATAAATGAAAAAGAAATGAAGGAAACAATAGCAAAAATCAATGAAACTAAAAGCTGGTTCTTTGAGAAGATAAACAAAATTGATAAACCATTAGCCAGACTCATCAAAAGAAAAAGGGAGAAGACTCAAATTAATAGAATTAGAAATGAAAAAGGAGAAGTAACCACTGACACTGCAGAAATACAAACGATCATGAGAGATTACTACAAGCAACTCTATGCCAATAAAATGGACAACCTGGAAGAAATGGACAGATTCTTAGAAATGCACAACCTGCCAAGACTGAACCAGGAAGAAATAGAAAATATGAACAGACCAATCACAAGCACTGAAATTGAAACTGTGATTAAAAATCTTCCAACACACAAAAGCCCAGGACCAGATGGCTTCACAGGCAAATTCTATCAAACATTTAGAGAAGAGCTAACACCTATCCTTCTCAAACTCTTCCAAAATATTGCAGAGGGAGGAACACTCCCCAACTCATTCTACGAGGCCACCATCACCCTGATACCAAAACCAGACAAAGATGTCACAAAGAAAGAAAACTACAGGCCAATATCACTGATGAACATAGATGCAAAAATCCTCAACAAAATACTAGCAAACAGAATCCAACAGCACATTAAAAGGATTATACACCATGATCAAGTGGGGTTTATTCCAGGAATGCAAGGATTCTTCAATATACGCAAATCAATCAACGTGATACATCATATTAACAAATTGAAGGAGAAAAACCATATGATCATCTCAATAGATGCAGAGAAAGCTTTCGACAAAATTCAACACCCATTTATGATAAAAGTCCTGCAGAAAGTAGGCATAGAGGGAACTTTCCTCAACATAATAAAGGCCGTATATGACAAACCCACAGCCAACATTGTCCTCAATGGTGAAAAACTGAAACCATTTCCACTAAGATCAGGAACAAGACAAGGTTGCCCACTCTCACCACTATTATTCAACATAGTTTTGGAAGTGTTAGCCACAGCAATCAGAGAAGAAAAAGAAATAAAAGGAATCCAAATCGGAAAAGAAGAAGTAAAGCTGTCACTGTTTGCAGATGACATGATACTATACATAGAGAATCCAAAAGATGCTACCAGAAAACTACTAGAGCTAATCAATGAATTTGGTAAAGTAGCAGGATACAAAATTAATGCACAGAAATCTCTTGCATTCCTGTATACTAATGATGAAAAATCTGAAAGTGAAATTAAGAAAACACTCCCGTTTACCATTGCAACAAAAAGAATAAAATATCTAGGAATAAACCTACCTAAGGAGACAAAAGACCTGTATGCAGAAAATTATAGGACACTGATGAAAGAAATTAAAGATGATACAAATAGATGGAGAGATATACCATGTTCTTGGATTGGAAGAATCAACATTGTGAAAATGACTCTGCTACCCAAAGCAATCTACAGATTCAATGCAATCCCTATCAAACTACCACTGGCATTTTTCACAGAACTAGAACAAAAAATTTCACAATTTGTATGGAAACACAAAAGACCCCGAATAGCCAAAGCAATCTTGAGAACGAAAAATGGAGCTGGAGGAATCAGGCTCCCTGACTTCAGACTATATTACAAAGCTACAGTAATCAAGACAGTTTGGTACTGGCACAAAAACAGAAATATAGATCAATGTAACAGGATAGAAAGCCCAGAGATAAGCCCACGCACATATGGTCACCTTATCTTTGATAAAGGAGGCAAGCATATACAGTGGAGAAAAGACAGCCTCTTCAATAAGTGGTGCTGGGAAAATTGGACAGGTACATGTAAAAGTATGAAATTAGAACACTCCCTGACACCATACACAAAAATAAACTCAAAATGGATTAAAGACCTAAGTGTAAGGCCAGACACTATCAAACTCTTAGAGGAAAACATAGGCAGAACACTCTATGACATAAATCACAGCAAGATCCTTTTTGACCCAGCTCCTAGAGAAATGGAAATAAAAACACAAATAAACAAATGGGACCTAATGAAACTTAAAAGCTTTTGCACAGCAAAGGAAACCATAAACAAGACCAAAAGACAACCCTCAGAATGGGAGAAAATATTTGCAAATGAAGCAACTGACAAAGGATTAATCTCCAAGATTTACAAGCAGCTCATGCAGCTCAATAACAAAAAAACGAACAACCCAATCCAAAAATGGGCAGAAGACCTAAATAGACATTTCTCCAAAGAAGATATACAGATTGCCAACAGACACGTGAAAGAATGCTCAACATCATTAATCATTAGAGAAATGCAAATGAAAACTACAATGAGGTATCATCTCACACCGGTCAGAATGGCCATCATCAAAAAATCTAGAAATAATAAATGCTGGAGAGGGTGTGGAGAAAAGGGAACCCTCTTGCACTGTTGGTGGGAATGTAAATTGATACAGCCACTATGGAGAACAGTATGGAGGTTCCTTAAAAAACTAAAAATAGAACTACCGTACGACCCAGCAATCCCACTACTGGGCATATACCCTGAGAAAACCATAATTCAGAAAGAGTCATGTACCAAAATATTCATTGCAGCTCTGTTTACAATAGCCAGGACATGGAAGCAACCTAGGTGTGCATCATCGGATGAATGGATAAAGAAGATGTGGCACATATATACAATGGAATATTACTCAGCCATAAAAAGAAATGAAATGGAGGTATTTGTAATGAGGTGGATGGAGTTAGAGTCTGTCATACAGAGTGAAGTAAGTCAGAAAGAGAAAAAGAAATACAGTATGCTAACACATATATATGGAATCTAAGGAAAAAAAAAAGGTCATGAAGAACCTAGTGGCAAGATGGGAATAAAGACACAGACCTACTAGAGAATGGACTTGAGGATATGGGGAGGGGGAGGGGTGAGATGTGACAGGGTGAGAGAGTGTCATGGACATATATACACTACCAAATGTAAAATAGATAGCTAGTGGGAAGCAGCCGCATAGCACAGGGAGATCAGCTCGGTGCTTTGTGACCACCTAGAGGGGTGGGATAGGGAGGGTGGGAGGGAGGGAGATGCAAGAGGGAAGAGATGGGAACATATGTATATGTATAACTGATTCACTTGGTTATGAAGCAGAAGCTAACACACCATTGTAAAGCAATTATACTTCAATAAAGATGTTTAAAAAAAAAAAAAAAAGGCTCCCTCATTTCCCTTCCCAGGGAATACAACCCCCTAAGAAATAATCACTTTCTTTTTTTTTAATTAATAAATTAATTAATTAATGTATTTGGCTGTGTTGGGTCTTCGTTGCTGCCTGCGGGCTTTACTCTAGTTGCTGCAAGTGGGGGCTACTCTTCGTTGTGATGCGTGGGCTTCTCATTGCAGTGGCCTCTCGTTGCAGGGCACGGGCTCTAGGTGTGCGGGCTTCAGTAGTTGTGTCACGCGGGCTCAGTAGCTGTGGCTCGAGGGCTCTAGAGTGCAGGCTCACTAGTTGTGACGCATGGGCTTAGTTGCTCCATGGCATGTGGGATCTTCCCAGACGAGGGCTCAAACCCGTGTCCTCTGCATTGGCAGGCAGATTCTTAACCACTGTGCCACCAGGGAAGTCCGAAATAATCACTCTTAATGATTTCTATCAACAGCAGTTTGTTTTGCTTGTTTATGAACTTCCTATCACTGGACTCATATAGTATGTCTCTTCCATGTCTGGTTTATTTCATTCTAATACTATGCCTGTGAGATTCATTCATGTAATAAAATTTAGCAGTTAATTATTTTTATGGCTATATAGTATCCTATTATATAAATATATCACTATTTATTCATTTCCTGTTGACACATCTTTGAATTGTTTCCAGTTTGGATATATTATGAATAAAGCTACTATGAACGTTCCTGTACATCAAATGTAAGCACTCAGTTCTGTGGGGTACATATCCGGGAGTGAAATTGCTAGGTCATAGAGTTTATGAAGGTTTAGCTTTAAAATATAGTCAAATAATTTTTCAAAGTGACTGTATCAATTTACACTCCTGCCAGCAATGTATGAAAATTCCAGTTGTTCTGCAGCTTCATCAACGCTTGTTATTGTCAATTTTTAAATTTTAGTCATTCTAGTGGGTATGTGGCAATATTTCATTGCAGTTTTAAATTTCCTTGCTAAGCTTATTAGCTATTTGCATATCCTTTTTGTACATGAAATCCAGTTCAACATTTTGTCCACTTTTAGAAAATTGGGTTATGTATTTATTCTCTATTCTTTTTTTTTTTCAATATTTCCATTCCCTATAACTCTATTATAATTGCTATAATTCTATCCTGTTCTAAAGGAAAACTGTCTTAAATGTTAATTTGCTCAACTACCTGTCTTTTTTTTTTTTTTTTTTTAATTTATTTTGGCTGTGTTGGGTCTTTGTTTCTGTACGAGGGCTTTCTCTAGTTGCGGCAAGTGGGGACCACTCTTCATCACGGTGCGCGGGCCTCTCACTATCGCGGCCTCTCTTGTTGTGGAGCACAGGCTCCAGACGTGCACGCTCAGTAGCTGTGGCTCACGGGCCCAGTTGCTCCGCGGCATGTGAGATCTTCCCAGACCAGGGCTCGAACCCGTGTCCCCTGCATTGGCAGGCAGATTCTCAACCACTGTGCCACCAGGGAAGCCCTATTCTCTATTCTGAGTAACAAATTAACTCAAGACATACTGGTTGAAAACACTAACATTTATTATCTGTTTCCATGGGTCAGGAATTCTGCAGTGGCTTGTATTGGTGGTTCTGGCTTGGGTTTTCTCATGAAGTTAGAGTCAAGAGGTTAACTGGGGCTGTAGTCATCTGCAGGCTCGAGTACGATTGGGGGATCCACTTCCAACATGGCTTACTAACATGGCTGGCAGGTTGCTATCAGCTGTTGGCAGGAGGCCATAGTTCCTTGCCACATGGATTCTTCATAGGATAGCTTGACTTTCCTCACAGCAGTGTTGCTGGCCTTGCCCAGAGCAAGTAGCTCAAGAGAGAGCAAGGCAGAATCTTCTATGTGTTTTCTGATACAGCTTTTGAAGTTACAGTTTGTCATTTCTATAAAACTGTTGGTTGCATAAATCAGTCTAGTTCAATATGGGAGGAGACTCATTAAACAAGGGTGTAAATACCAGGAAGCAGTGACCACTGGGGCTATTTGGGGAGCTGGCTTCCACAGGTTGTCTATCCTTTTGTGCATATTCTGACTAGAAATTCTGTGAGGTATGACAAGTCTGTCAGAGTGACTTGCCTTTTCAGTCTCTTTTTTAAAAAAAAAATTTATTTATTTATTTATTTATTTTTGGCTGCGTCGGGTCTTAGTTGCAGCACACGGAATCTTTCGTTGTGGTGCGTGGGCTCTCCGTTGCAGCACATGAGCTCCAGGGCCTGTGGGCTCTCTAGTTGTGGTGCGCAGGCTCCAGAGTGCGTGGGCTCTGTAGTTGCAGCACGTGGGCTCTCTAGTTGTGGCATGCAGGCCCAGCAGTTGCAGTGCATAGGCTCAGTAGTTGCAGCACGTGGGCTTAGTTGCCCCACGGCATGTGGGATCTTAGTTCCCTGACCAGGGATCTAACCTGTGTCCCCTGCATTGGAAGGCAGATTCTTAACCACTGAACCACCAGGGAAGTCCCCCCTTTTCACTCTCTTAATACTGCCTTTTGATGACTAGAAGTTCTTAACAGCTATGTTAAAATTAATCCATCTAAAGTGTACAATACTTTTAGTACATTCACAAAGTTACACAATCATCACCACAGTCAGTGCTAGAATATTTTCATCATCCTTAAAGGAAATCCCACACCTATCACTAGTCACTCCCCATTCCTTTTGCAAACTCCCAGCCCTAGGAAGCCACTGATCTACTTTCTCTGGATATAAAATTGCCTGTTCTACACATTTCATATGAATTAAATCCTATAATAAGTTCTTTTTCGACTCACCTCTTTCATTTAGCAAAATGTATTGAAGGATTATCAATGTTATAGCATGTGCTGGTATTCCATTCCTTTTAATCGATTATAAAGATATATTTTATTTATTCATTTACCAGATGGAGGGCCATTTGGGTTGTTTCTACTTTTTGGATATTATAAATAATGCTACTATGAATATTCATATATAAATTTTTGTATGAACATATGTTTTCAGTTATCTTGGATAAATACCTAGGAGTGGAATTGCTGGGCTGTGTAACTATGTTTAACTTAAAAAAAAAAAAAAAGACTTCATTCTTTCAGAGCAGTTTTACATTCACAGCAAAATTGACAGGAATGTACAGAGATTTCTCATATACCTCCTGCCCCCACACGTGCATAGCCTCCCCCATTATCAACATCCTCCAACAGAGTGATGCGTTTGTTACAATTAATGAACCTACATTGCCACATCATAATCCCCCAAGGTCCACAATTTACATTACAGTTTACTCTTGGTGGTGTATATTCTATGGGTTTAAAAAAATGTATAGTGACGTGTATTTACCCTCATAGTGTCATACAGAGTACTTTCATTGCCCTAAAACTCCTCTGTGCTTAGCCTATTCATCCCTCTCCTTTGCCCCCAACCCCTGGCAACTACTATATTTTTACTGTCTTCATAGTTTTGCCTTTTCCAGAATGTCATATTAGTAGGAATCATACGGTATTATAGCCTTTTCACATTGACTTCTTTCATTTAGTAATATGTATTTAAGTTTCCTCCATGTCTTTTCATGGCTTGATAACTCTTTAGTGATAAATAATATTACATTGTCTGGATGTACCAGTTTATTTATCCATTCACCCACTGAAGGATACCTTTGTTGCTTCCCACTGTGGGGAATTATGAACAAAACTGCCAGAAACAGGGGTTTGAGTGGACCTAAGTTTTCAACTTCTTTAGGTAAATACCAAGGAGTGTGATTGCTGGATTATACAATCCAAGAGTATGTTCAGTTTTGTAAGAAGCTGCCAAACTGTCTTCCAAAGTGTCTACCATTTTGCATTCCTACCAGCAGTGAGTAAGATTTCCTGTTGTTTTACATCCTCACCAGCATCTGATGTTGTTGGTGTTCTGGATTTTGGTCATTCTAATAGATGCGTAGTGGTATCTTGTTTTAATTTGCATTCCCTGGTGACATATGATGTGAGCATCTTTTCGTATGTTTATTCACCTTGTGTATATTTTCCCTTTGGTAAAGCTCTCTTTGGTCCATTTGTTAATCGAGTTGTTCATTTTTTTATTGCTGAGTTTTAAGAGTTCTTTGTATATTTAGATAACACTCCTTTATCAGATGTGCCTTTTGCAAATATTTTCTCCCAGGTTGTGGCTTGTCTCCTCATTCTCTTGACATTATCTTTCACAAAGTCGAAGTTTTAAATTTTAAATGAGTCCAGGTTTTCTTTCTTTCATGGATTATTCCTTTACTGTTCTATCTAAAGAGTCATTGCCATATCCAAGGTCATCTAAGTTTTCTCCTATGCTACCTT
The DNA here is from genome assembly GCF_028564815.1 of Eubalaena glacialis. Taxonomy (NCBI): domain Eukaryota; kingdom Metazoa; phylum Chordata; class Mammalia; order Artiodactyla; family Balaenidae; genus Eubalaena; species Eubalaena glacialis. The sequence goes on along the minus strand of NC_083721.1, from coordinate 82,759,279 downwards.
CTAAAAGTTTTATAGTTTTCTATTTTACATTTAGGTCTGTGATGCAGTTTGAATTAATTTTTGTAAAAGGTTTAAGGTCTGTGTCTACAGGGTTTTTTTTTTGGTTTTTTTTGTTTTGTTTTTTGCATGTGAATATCCAGTTGTTTCAGCACTATTTGTTGAAAAGACTATCTTTTCTCCATTGCATTACCTTTGCTCCTTTGCTAAAGATCAGTTGACTTTATTTATATGGGTCTATTTCTGGGTTCTGTCTATTTCTGGGCTCTCTATTCTGTTTTATTGATCTCTATTCTTTCTCTAATACCACATTGTATTTATTACTATTAAGTCTTGAAGCCATGTGGTATCAGTCCTTCAAATTTGTTCTTTTCCTTCAATATTGTGTTGGTCATTCTGGGTCTTTTGCCTCTCCAAATAAACTTTAGAATCATTTTGTCAATATCCATGAAATAGCTTACTGGAATTTTTATTGGGATTGCATTGAATCTATAGATCAATTTGGAAAGAACTGACATCTTGACAATATTGTCTTCCTCTTCATGAACATGGAACACCTCTCCATTTATTTATTCTTGGATTTTGTTCATCAGAGTTTCATAGTTTTCCTCATATAGTTCTTACACATATTGTTAGATTTATACCTAATTATTTCAATTGTGTAAATGTACTGTGTATTGTACAATTTACAAATTGTGTAAATTGTGTACTGTAAATGGTACTGTAATTTTAATTTCAAATTCCACTTGTTAATTGCTGGTATATAGGAAAGTGTTGGCCTTTGTATTATTAACCTTGTGTACTGCAACCTTGCTATAATCGCTTATTAGTTCCAGGAGGGTTTTTTGGGTCAATTCTTTAAGATTTTCTACATAGACAATCATGCCATCTGTGAACAGAAAGTTTTGTTTCTTCCTTCTCAATCTGTATATTTTTATTTCCTTTTTTTGTGTTATTGCCTTAGCCAGGACGTTGAGGATGATGTTGAAAAGGAATGGTGAGACATCCTTTTCTTGTTCTTGATCTTAGTGGGAAAGCTTCTAGTTTATCTAATACAATGTTAGCTGTAAGGGTTTTTGTAGTTTTTTCTTTTTTTTAAATCAAGCTGAGGAAGTTCCCCTCTATTCTTAGCTTACTGAGAGTTTTTATCATGGATAAGTGTTAGATTTTATCAAATGCCTTTTCTGCACATGATCATGTGATTTTAATTCCATTGTGGTCTGAGAGCAGGCATTGTATGTTTTTTAAAAAATTTGTTTAGTTTAATTTTACAGCCCAGAATGTTATCTAGGTGAACTTGAGAAAAATGTGTATTCTGCTGTTGGTGGTGATGAAGCTATCTATAGATGTCCATTATATCCAGTTGATTGTTGGTGGTGCTGAGTTCAGCTATGTCCTTACTGATTTTCTGCCTGTTGGATCTGTTCATTTCTGAGAGGGGAGTTAAGTCTCTATCCAAGCTAGTGGATTTATCTATCTCTTCTTGCAGTTCTATCCGTTTTTGCTACACATATTTTGACGCTCTGTTGTTAGGTGCATAAGGATTCTTGTATCTTCTTGAAGATCCCTTTATCAGTATGCCTCTTTTTACTAACCCTGGTAATTTTCCTTGCTCTGAAGTCTACTCTGTCTGAAATTAGTAAGAGTACAGTAAGTCCTCTACATACGAACAAGTTCTGTTCCGAGAGCACATTCAAGTCCAGTTTGTTCCTAAGTCCAACAAAGTTAACCTAGGTACCCAACTAACACAATTGGCTGCAGTGTACCAGCTATATCACTGCTTTTACGCTTGCTTCCAGACATCATGGGCTTGAAATAAAGATACTGTGCTCTATACAGTACACAAAAGCACAACCACTTGTAGAGGATGCACACACATGACAATGTACACTAGACACATGAACTGACATAGGTGATTGGACATGCAAACGCACATTTGCATCTTTGAAAGTTCTTAACTTAAGGTTCGTATGTAGGGGACTTATTGTACTCCTGCTTTCTTTTCATTAGTATTAGCATGGTACATCTTTCTTCATCCATTTACTTTTAATCTATATGTGTCTTGTCTACAATAAACCCACTTTATTTTTTTGATCCACTTTGATAATGTCTTTTGTGTATTTATACCATTGACATTCAAAGTGATTATTGATATAGATTAACATCTACCATGTTTGTTACTATTTTTATGTGTTACACTTGTTCTTTGTTCCTATTTTTGTTCTTTCTGCTTTTTGTGGTTTTGAGCATATTTCCATTTTCTTTTCTTAGCACATCAGTTATACTTTTTGACTTTTTTTAAGTGGTTAGCCTAGAGTTTGCAATATACAGCTAATCCAAATCCACTTTAAACTACTACTACACTGCTTCACCAGTAGTGTACTTTTTAATAAAGTAATTATAGTTCCTTCCTAGCATCCCTTGTATCATTGCTGTCATTCATTTACATATAAGAATATGCAAATATACACATATATGACATATGTAAGCATACATAATCAAACACACTGTTAACATTTTGTTCAAAATAATTGTTAGGTCAATGAAGAATAAAAAATTTGTATTTTACCTTCACTAATCCTTCTTTGATGCTCTTCCTTTATGTAGATCTCAGTTTATAATCTGTATTATTTTCCTTTTCTCTCAAGAGCTTATCTTGCAAGGCAGGTGTACTAGCAACGAATTCTTTCAATTCTGATAGTCTGAGAGTCTTCACTGTTCACTTTTGAAGGATAATTTCACAAGGCACAGAAATTCTAAGTTGGTGGGTTTTTTTCTCTCAACATTTTAAGTAACACACCACTCTCTTCTTTCATGGTTTCTGAGAAGTCAGAGGTAATTCTTATCTTTGCTCCTCTATAGGTAAAATGCATTTTTCCTCTGGCTTCTTTCAGGATTTTTAATCTTCAATTATTTGTAGGTTGAAAATGACATGCCTTGTTGTGGTTTTGGGGCATTTACCCTGTTTGGTGTTCTGCGTTTTTTGGATCTGTGCTTTGGCATCCAGTCTGTTCAGGCTGCTCTAACAAAGTATCATAAACTGGATTGGCTTATAAACAGAAATTTCTTATAGTTCTGGAAGCTGGGAAATCCAAGATAGAGACACTGGCAGATTCAATGTCTGAAGATCCACCTCCTGATTCAGTTATCTTTTCACTGTTGTGCTTGCATGGTGGAAGGAGCAAGGGAGCTCTCTGGTGTCTAATCCCATTTATGAGGGCCCCATCATCATGACCTAATTACCTCCCAAAGGCTTAAGCTCCAAATAACATGACATTAGAAATGAAGTTTCAACATATTATTCTGAAGGCAACACAGTCTATAGTAGACATTAACTTGGGTAAATTCTCATTGTTTAAAATATTTCTTCTGTTCCTTTCTTTAGTATTACCATTACATATGAGCTATACCTTTTGCAGTTGTCTTAGCTCTTGGGTTTTGGGGGTTTTTTTTGGTTTTTTCTTTTCAGTTTTGACAGTTTCTATTGAGAATTCCTTAAGCTCAGTGATTCCTTCCTTAGCTATGTCGTTTTATTATCTGGTAAAGGCACTCCTTTATTTCTGCAGTGTTTTTGATCTCTAGCATTTTTCATTTCTTCTTAGTTTGCATCTCTTTGCTTGCATTGCCCATCTGTTCCTGCATGCTGTCTACTTTATCCATTACAGTCCTTTGCATATTAAACAGTGGTTTTAATTAAGTTCCCTGTTAATTCCAACATCCCTGCCATTTCTAAGTCTGGTTCTAATGCCTACTGTCTCTTCGAACTGTGGCTTTTGCCTTTTAATATACCTTGTATTTTTTTTTCCCCGTTAGCTGGACATAATGTACTGGCTATAAGGAATTGCTGTAAGCCTTTAGAAATGTGGTGGTAAGGTATGGGTGGAGGGGAAACCATCTATACTCCTGTGATTAGTGTCAGTCTTCTAGTGTGCCTGTGCCCCTGCCCTGTAAACTTCACAAGTGCTTCTGAGCCCCTGCCCCCACACACCACCACCATTCCTGGCCTCTTATTTGGGACACAATAGCTAGAGCAAGCTGGAGTTGGGTATTTCCCTTTTCCACGTCAGCTAGGCTCTGATAAAATCCCAGCATGTTGGGCTCTGGTTAAATAGTTTCTCCTGGGGCCAGATCTTTAAGAGGTACAGAATGCTCTGGTGAATGGTTTTTGCAGAGATTTCTGCTTGTGGGTTTCAACTGCACTAAGTTGAGATTCCAATGTATTTGCCCATCTCTCCAATTTGGGGGGCAGGAGTTTGCCCTATGACCTTACCTCTCTTACAGATGGAAAAAGAGCTGTTGATTTTTTGTTGTTCAGCTTTTACTTGTTGTTAGGATGGAGTGGTGACTTCCAGTTTCCTTACATGCAGGACTAGAAATCAGAAGTAATTTGATAACCTTTAAATTCAAATAGCACATTTAGACTGGAGAGAATGATCATGATATACAATTATCAGATAATTTGCTTTATATTGCCTAACGGGACAATCTTTTTGCATGGGGAGAAAAAAGAGATAACAGTATTTGTCTTATCAGATAATTTTTAGCTTTAAATAAACTATATAGCCATTACATTGAAAAAATAAAATCAACTTAAACTTAATTAAGGAGACTCTTAGCTTTTAATAGCTTCAGGAAATTGTTTAAAACTTTTTGAAGGTTAAAAAATTTTAAGCTTACATTTCAAAGTATGTTTTAAAACAAATTGTAATTATAAAGGTCAAGCAGGCAATAAGCAAGAATCAGCATTAGGGAATTGGTCCCAAGCCTAAAAAGTACCATACTAGATACTCAGTTCCAAGTTTTGTCTCCATCTTGCCTCCTCCTTGCTCCTCTCTTCACAAGTGGCTTATTGTTGGAATTTCTACTCCAGTTTACTAAAGCTGAGGAAGCTCCTGCTTCTAGTATCCAAAAGAAAAGCTGCAAGATGAGGTTGGAGAGACCTGGTGGGTTGAGGGGTTAGGGAAGGTCCTTGCAGGTCACTAAAAAAAAAATTTGGATTTGTATCTAAATGCAAGAGGAAACCATTGAAGGATTTTAAAACAAAGGGATGATGTGATCTGATTTACCTCTTCAGACATTGACTGCTTAATGAAGAATGGACTAGAGGGAATACAAATTGAGACTAGAGATAGCTACCAATTAAGCATCACTAATGACAAGGAGTTACTTATCAATCAAGATTCTTGATTATAAATAAAAGATGCCAGCTGACTCAAGCAGATGATACAGGAGATTTTTGGGGTCTGTTTTTAAGTTTGCAGACTGCAGGAGGAAAGGAGAATCAGGCTTGGAAGGAAGTTTAATAGCCACATCATGAAGTCAGTCTGGTGAGGTCATCACCACTGCCGAACTGTGGACACCACAGCCTGTCCCACTGCTGCCACTGACACCAGACAAGGAATCTGCCAGCTAGAGATATAACCACCTCCCTATCCCCTGGTTCCACACTCCCCCTCACATATTGCTGACATGTTTAAGGCACTTATCATCCACTCTACTCACTTGAATAATTTTCTACTATCCCTACTTCTTGGGTTTAAGGTTTAAAGTTTGCATACACCTGACTGACCAAGCCTAGTTCACAGGCATATGCTGTAGATGCAAAGGATGGGTAAACAAGCATCTGGGATTTGGGGCATCTATGGTGTTAGGTGGGCTCTGCCTCTCAGCAGGACTCAGTTTGGGGAATATCCCAATAGCAGGTCTGCATGCTGGGAAGTTGAGAAAATGACACCTATCTAATACCAGCTTGGAAAACTTGCTTTTGCCTATGAGAAAAGATGTAACATTATTACAAGCAGAGGCTTGAAATGTACTTGGATGATTGAACTTGATCTTGTTTCCACATCACAGTGAGAAATGTGCTGGTTTGCTCACTCTTCCAAGGAGGCTGAGCCATGTGGAACAGATGCACATACCTGCAGTCTATCAGTCAACCCCAGCTGTCCTACAGATGAGTGAGAGCCTGGATGAGATCAGCAGCTAAGTACCTGTTGTGTGCCTCTGAGTTTTAATGACTGATAATGCAGCAACAGTTGATCAGATACACTCGGAGAGTATTCTGAGATCCCCCAAAGGTGACAAAAAAGGTTGGCAATTAAATGTAAGAAAGCTTTACTTATGGGAACAAAATGTTCCATAGTGTGAACAGTAAGTCTTAAAGGGACCTGTTTGTACCAAATTCTACTGTGAGGGAGTGACCATTTACCTTCCATACACATGGTCTTCAAAATTCTTATGCTTATATACTGTTTTATGGCTTACAAAAACCTTTTTTGTAAACCAGGTGACCACCATTACAGCACACTAACAGATTACTACTTGCTTTCTTATCCCAGAACAGGAAAGGAGTCTCACCACCCTTCAGCCTATCTCAACCTGTCCAGTAAGTTTAGCAAATTTAGGCCTACAAATAATGCCTACACTCCATTACCAGTATTTTTAATCATCTGGTTACCCAGATTAGAGGCAGAATGACATCATGATTAAGAGTACAGAGTATGGATTGAGACTGGTCAAGTTCAGATCCCAGCATTGCTGTTTTAATCGCTGTTTGACCTAAGGTAAATTACTACACCATTTTGATTGATGCAGACTGAACATATTAATATATGGGAAGTGCTTTACAAAGTACCTGGGACACACTATACTGTATTTAAGTAACAATACAAAGGTCAGCAGGCTAACAAACTTTAATTACCTGCCTATAGCAATTTTGCTAGAAGTGACCATGAAAATAACCTAAACTAAGAAGAATGTGCATTTCAGGCACCTTCAGGGCAAGTGTGGAGATGATCACTCCATTACCTAGTTACTCACTTCGATTTATCTGCCAGGAATACACAATTTATCTATTTAAAACAACAATAACAACAAAAAATACAACTGAGTCCAAAAGAACTCTTAATTATATATGTAGCAAGGTTAAAATAAAATCTTTATAAACTGAGTTGTACCAGCCTTTTACTCTTTTCATTTGCGTTTATTTAAACACAGTTCTCAAAACATTTGAGTGAAATTGGGCCTCCTTTGGTAAGCAAAGGACCTGAAAATAATATTTAAAAAATGAACAGGCAAAGTCTTCAGTTCATCCACAACACAGGTGTAGTGTTCCCTTCTCTTTTTCTCAAACTCTGAAGCACCCAGTTTTTCCATATAATCTAAAAGCTAGAAGAACAAGAGTACATTTGTGGTGGAATGTATTGTCACTTGCTGATCACTAGTTGAAATACCATTATCCCCTTGTAACAGCTTTAAGAAATAGCCTTTTAAAGGCATTCATTGTGTAACTCTTATTCCCTGCTATATATATAATACAGATTATATAAACGCCGACAAATTCACATTTATATTAAGCATTAAGCATTTGCTGTATTGAAAGATCTTTAGGTCTAATACTAGCAGTATAGAGTTACAGAGCATAATTTTTATCACTTAATTGCAGGTATATTAAGTATGGTATGTTTTATGGACTGGAAGAAAACGGGCATTTTTGTCTTGAATTTACTACTGACAGTCTATTCTGAACAGTTCTGCTAACCATTGATATGTTAGAAAGAAAAGTAAAAACCAAACTTTATTGTTGCTTTTTGCCATTTGGTAGCATTTTACACAGGCTTCGATCTTCAGAATACCCTGGATTCAGTAGAAAAACCATTTAAATGAAGTTTTGTACAATAGAAACTTCTCAGCAGTCAAAATTTAGACTGTAAAAAAATACATGCAAAACATACTTTTCTGAAAACACTTAACTTTGAACAAAGCACCGAACTACACAAATGCAGAATGAAAACAGCATTTCAACTCCACCAAAAGTAGTCATCATAAAAGGTGTAAAAGTCACCTAACTTCACTAGGCACTGTTCACTTTTTAAACAGGAGACAATAAAAAATATTGTCCACAAACAATATCCCAACTCTAGGGCAGGTTTCAGAAAGTCTTCAACTTCATGCTTTAATAGCGACCTAGGAAGAAAAGAAATAAATATGCTTCAATACTCAAGTGTGTACTTTTAATGTTGAGAACTTTAAACTACTCTGCCATCAGGAAATTCCTATGCACCAGATTCTCTCCTGCGAAAATAGAGGAAAACATTCACATAAAGATTACACTAAGACGACCAATGTTAAACAGAAACAGCTGGGAGTATATCTAACGCAACCTGAAAGCTAAAGTTTTAAGTCACTCAAATGTTTCCAAGCTGTACAAACATTACAAGGACTCCTAAAAAGAAAAGCTACAAATGGTGACAGAATATATTTACTATTTTAATAAGCAACAAGAGTAAGATCCAAGGGTTGTTTTCCTATACTTCCTTGAACCAAAAGTTGGAGATAAATATAGATAAAACTAATTGAATTAACCCATTATCTGCTGTGTTTGGTAAGTCACAGCAAGCCATGCTATTATAATATATAAACAAAATCATATAAATCAATAAAAACTTACGAGGTGAGTATGATCGAGATCTGGAACGTGATCTGTATCCTCCACGACTATAGTAGGGAGAAGGTGACCGTCTTCTGTAAATAAATGCAACACCATCTAAGACTACCGGGATTATATATGATCCCTTTGTCACTTTCCAAAACTAAAAGACCCTCACTGACCTTGAAAAATATTGCATTAGTCACAGGATTTCAAGGTCTGTTTTAGTCCTGAGAATGAAGCACACTATCAGGCCCAGTACCAAATAACCCCTCAAACTATCAGAGGTTGAATACTCCTTGCTATATTTGATCCACTGATCTGCTAATTAACATTATACTTAACAGAATTTAAAATGGCTTAGAGAAGAAAAAAAAATCTTTACCACTAATTTTAACTATACCCTATGAGCACCCAAAACAAAATTTCATTCATAGTGCTTCAAAGTGATTTAGTTCTGTGTAAGAAAGATCAACTTGAATACTCACTTGCTATTCTGAGATACTTATTATCTTAGTTTCTGCCATATCTCATGTTAAGGTACAAAATGGTACCACTGAGTAAATGACCTAGTGTAAGCACAATTAATTTCTGTGAACACACAAATTAAGCCATGTACACACTGTCATGTGGCTTCAGTTACAGTATATTCATAAACTTCATGCAATCCAATTCTGTGTAATGCCAACTATAATTTACCAAAATACTAATAACGAAAATGTCTTTATGTGAGCCATTCTACTATTGTACAGATTTTCAAATCTTCTCCTGGCATACCTGTATATCTGATCCCTGTCTTGAGCAGCTCTCCATCCTCCTCCTCCTCCACCTCCTCCTCTGTGAAGGCAGAAAAGCAACATATATTCATTAAAAAATTTTTGAAAGTACACAATTCATGCAATAAAATTAAAACTCGCAGAAGTGAAAGCTAGCTGCTTTTGCCACCTCTTTACAAACTGGCATAGAGCTCTCCCTGGTGGTTAAAATGAATATCATTAGAAGTAAATGCTCATATGAATTAAAATAAAAATAAAATATTAAGACCCTAATCTTTGCAGCCTCCACAAATCAATCCCTTAAGTGTCACTCAGTACAGAAATGCTACTTTTAAGAAAGTTTCTTTTTGTCAGTGTTAAATGTCAGGACTGTCAACTTCTTAAAACATTACTGAATAGTGTGCAAAAAAAGACATCCACACCTCAACACCACACTAAAATAAGGTGTCAAGGATTAACTGTTGTGGTCAATACTTACTACACAATTTACATTTTGACAAGCAAGGCAGGGTCTGAATTACCTGCTGTTGCTAATAAAATAGAGAACTTTACTTCATTTTCGCCTTTCGAAGTATTCCCAGTGTCATGAACATTTCCCTGCCAACCCCCCCCAAAAAATCAATTATTTTTGGTAATAAACTTCTTACCATTATTACACTAAATTATTGTCCTTAAATAATTACTTCTTTGGATTCTTCCAAGAATCAACTTCCCCTGCCCTTCAGTGCACGATTCCTTAGATACCAAACATTGCTTTATAAAGCAATGACATTCAAAATACAGCTGATGAAATTCACTTTAAAAACAAAAAAGGGGGGCTTCCCTGGTGGCGCAGTGGTTAAGAATCTGCCAATTCAGGGGACACGGGTTCAAGCCCTGGTCTGGGAAGATCCCACATGCCGCGGAACAACTAGGCCCGTGAACCACAACTACTGAGCCTGCGCGGCTGGGGCCTGTGCTCCACAACAAGAGAGGCCGTGACAGTGAGAGGCCCGCGCACCGCGATGAAGAGTGGCCCCTGCTCGCCGGAACTGGAGAAAGCCCTCGCACAGAAACGAAGACCCAACACACCCAAAAATAAATAAATAAATAAATTTATAAAAACAAAAAAGGGGGAAAAAACTGAAGTATAGTCTATAATTTTGTTTTCACTGTCATGTTTTGAAACCAAGGATTTCAGTTGGTTTACAACTTGGTGTTTAAAAAATATACATACAAAGATAAATTAAAAAGACATATAACCATAAAATCTAGTTTAGGGGCTTCCCTGGCAGTCAGTGGTTAAGACTCCATGCTGCCAATGCAGGGGACAAGGGTTCGATCCCTGGTCAGGGAACTAAGATGCTGCATGGTGTGGCCAAAACGAACACCTAGTGTAAACTCTGGGCCTGGACGTTAGTATTAAAGGTAATGACTTGTATCAAAGGCTAAACTCAGGTATGTATAGTGCTGCTTTAAATTATGTTGCAACTGATTCAGGAGAAGAGCTGGCTTGTCCTTCAATTTTTTGGCAACTTAAACTTTGTATTATGCTTAACTTACCTGTATGACCTGCTGTAATAGTCCCGATCATCGTAGCCTCGATCATATCCCCTGTCGTAGTAATCTCGACGGCGTGAGCTGCCACTATGAGCAACAGTAAGTAAGATTTGTACGAACTTAAAATCTTACCTATAATGATGGTTAAGTTTCCAGCGTGGGAAAAATGGTCTGGTGAAAATCAATTACCCAGCAAAGCCAAATCTATGGCATTTCTTTATGATAAAAGTGGGATGTGATCTATTAAATGATACCAATCAAAATGTGTGGTACCAACAGAATGTTTCCACTGAATATACTGTATTGACTTTGAGTTTTAGCCAGTTTGAAATGCCAAAGATCCCCCCCCCCCAACTATGTGTAGTTCTTGGAGGAACTGAACAAACTGAACTGTCAGTATTTTTAACAACCTTGAAAATAAACTTACTAGGTAGGTCTCCCCATGTAAATTCCTGGTGTTGGGGTATGTGGTCTCTTTGTTATAGAGAAATCAACTCTGATCCTACGTCCATCAAGCTCCATTCCATTGGCACGCTCTTTCGCCTTCAAAAGGTATGTAAAGTTGTTATATACACCCTGGACAAAGCCCCAAATTATCCAACAGCTATAAACAGGGTCCAACTGGATGTTTCAGCTAGGCCACAACATTATGGCTGACAGCTTATTAATAGGCTTTTCCGCCTATTAAATCTTTATTTATAAAAGCTAGCCCAGAAAAGCTTACCCAAAAAACCACAAAAGCCAATTTAACCCATGAAATATTTTATCTAACACAGTGCTTGTAGCTCTAAAGCAGTACATAGCTGGCAACTTATGACCCATGAGCTAAGAATTTAAATGGGTGAGGGAAAAAAATCAATAGTATTTCATCATAAATGGAATTCAAAATTCAGTGACCATAAATGTTTTACTGAAAGATAGCCCCACTCATTAATTTGCATATTATATGGCTACTTCTACATTACAATGACAGGGTTGAAAAGTTGTCATTAAGATCTTATGGTGCACAAGGCCCAAAATATTTACTGTCTAATCCTTTACACAAGTTTATGGCTCCTTGCTATGGAAGCAAAAGGTTGGGATGAAGAAAGCTTGAATTACATATAGTTCTTTCATCTAGAACACAGACTGAATAAAACAGTATGTACTTCAGAAAAAAATATCCCATTCCAAAGACTTAGCAGTTTCACAATTTAAAGAAACACCCCTCCACCTAAATAGAATTTAAACTTCTAATTCCAAGTATGCTATTTTCTAGTTTGATTGTTTCTGCCTCAAGACAGTTTCTGGCACTACTGATTCAGATACAAAATATGCTATCTTTCAGAAAGTGAACTCTGGTCCTGTAGCAAAAAAAAAAAAAAAAATTTAGGGAAACCAGGAAGCTTATACTGTTCAATTATTATCAAAATGAAGTGAACGACATCTTAAAGCATCCCTTAAATCTCTTAAAGTATAATTACTTGCATTCAGCTTTCAATTCTTCCTTTAGTAGATCAGCTTTATTTTAAAATGGTTTTTAAAAATTAGTATAATCTTGACAAAGTTACATATACATATAAAAGAAAATGCATAACCATATAATCTCATTTAGAACTCAATTACTCATCTCAACATTGACCTCAGATGGCCTGTCATTTAAGTTTCTCAAGCTTTTCCTTATACTGTATGTATCTAAAGTCCAGATTTCTTAAATGTGGCCTAGATTCTCACACTGAATTTTTACTTTAGTCTACATAATAAAAAATTTTAACTGGCAGTCCAGTGGTTAGGACTCAGTGCTTTCACTGCCATGGCCTGGGTTCAATCCCTGGTTGGGGAACTAAGATCCCGCAAGCCATGCAGCACGGCCAAAAAAGAAAAATTACTTCCTATGTTTTGCCTCAAGTCAACTTAACTCTAAATATAAAATCACTTGCTAGTATACATTCAAAACCAGTTCCTTTCTCCTGAGTCATAGTCATAGCTTCATCACTTTTTAATGTTTTTCTCCATTTTACAAAGTAATTTGGGGGGGACTTCACTGGTGGCGCAGTGGTTTAGAATCCGCCTGCCAATGCAGGGGACACGGGTTTCATCCCTGGTCCAGGAAGATCTCACGTGCCACGGAGCAACTAGCCCATGCGCCACAACTACTGAAGCCCACGCACCTAGAGCCCGTGCTCTGCAACAAGAGAAGCCACTGCGATGAGAAGCCTGCGCACCACAACGAAGAGTAGCCCCTGCTCGACACAACTAGAGAAAGCCCGTGCCTAGCAACAAAGACCCAATGCAGCCAAAAATTTTTAAAAAAACAACAACAAAAAAAGGAATTTGAGGGCTTCCCTTGGTGGTGCAGTGGTTAATAATCTGCCTGCCTATACAGGGGACACAGATTCAAGCCCTGGTCCAGGAAGATCCCACATGCTGCAGAGCAACTAAGCCTGTGCGCCACAACTACTGAAGTCCATGTGCCTAGAGCCCATGTTCCGCAACAAGAGAAGCCACCAGGATGAGAAGCCTGCACACCGCAACGAAGAGTAGCCCCCGCGTGCCACAACTAGAGAAAGCCCGCACACAGCAACGAAGACCCAACGCAGCCAAAAATAAATAAATAAATTTTAAAAAACAGTAATTTGATATAAACAGTGATTAAATATTCCAAATGAGTATTAATATTCTTATATTTTAGAAATATCTATATCTAGACACATATCACACACCTGGAAACAGCTATGTTGGGATTTACTTCAAATAATGTGGTGGAGAGGACTGAGTTGGAATATAGAACCAAACTGTCATACTTTTCTGTTACTCTACAAATATTTGAAAATGTCCACATTAGAAGGTTTTTAAAAAAAATTCAACATTGATCAGTATATGTTCCCAGACGAATGCATTTCCTTTAGCTCAAGCTACATATAGTTACTAAAACAAAAACTGTCCATATCCAAGTAAAAATAGTTAAAAATAGGACTAGTATTTTCACAAAGATACAAGACTTTTACTTACTTCCTTGGCATCATCTACATTTTCAAAATATACAAAGGCAAATCCTCTTGAACGTCTAGACTGCTGGTCATATACAATAGACACATCAGCAATTGGGCCATATTTAGAGAACACTTCTCTTAGATCTCTTTCTGTAGTGTATAAGCTCAATCCAAATACTCCAAGACAACAGTTGGGATCAGGATTTGCCTAGAAATAGAAAAATGGATTTTGAACTTTAAAACGTGTCATAAATCAAAGTTAAAAAAAAAAAAAGGAACTATGCATAAATTAGCCAAAAATGTCACACTAACCCTAAAAGATAACGCAATAAAATGCTATTCTAAAATTAATGTTACACCACCACCACAAGCATGTTTAAGAACGTGTAGGGAAGACCGCAAAAGGGGTAATTTCAACTTAGAGTCAAGTGGACGGGAAACAGCAGCTCATACTACTGAAAAGCACCTGACATTTTTTTTTTGGAGATTGGAGGGCAATTTGCCCAAGGGATTCACCTTCTAGGGCTTTATTCTAAGAAATGGCCACACACTCAACAATATGCACACATATGGATAATCAGAATAGCACTGTCTCTATAAGCCAGAGGGGGAAAAAACGGCATACTGTTAAAATGTTGAATTAAGATATACCACTCACAGAATGGGAGGCTCTAAATTGCCAAAAAGATATACAAGAGCATGTTCAGCCTGATTTTATTTCTACAGAAACATCGTATACATAAAGTGTTTATATATATACACACATAAATGTAACCAAAGATGAGTACCAAACTGTTTTTAACAGATATTAAGTAGCTTGCAATTATAACCGTAAGGAAAATAATGAACCAAATGTTGCTGACACTCCAGTTGCCGTAATGAATTTGCCTAAGGTTTCATTTATGTCATACATTTACTGCAGTCAAATTCCATCCCGCTTTCAAAAACAAACACTCCCTTTAGATGTACTGGTATTATATTATACAATGAAATCACAATATGAAAACACTAAATGCCATCTCATTTGGAACTTCTTGTAGAAGATAAAAAAGCCTTAATACCTGAAAGAAACTTGCTTAAAAGTAAACGGGAGGGGCTTCCCTGGTGGCGCAGTGGTTAAGAATCTGCCTGCCAATGCAGGGACACGGGTTCGAGCCCTGGTCTGGGAAGATCCCACATGCCACGGAGCAACTAAGCCCGTGAGCCACGGCTACTGAGCCTGCGCGTCTGGAGCCTGTGCTCCACAACAGGAGAGTCCACGACAGTGAGAGGCCCGCGCACCGCGATGAAGAGTGGCCCCCGCTCGCCGGAACTGGAGAAAGCCCTCGCACAGAAACGAAGCCCCAACACACCCAAAAAAAAAAAAAAAAAAAAAAAAAAAAAAAAAAAAAAAAAAAAAGTAAATGGGAGGGCTTCCCTGGTGGCGCAGTGGTTGAGAATCTGCCTGCCAATGCAGGGGACACGGGTTCGAGCCCTGGTCTGGGAAGATCCCACATGCCGCGGAGCAACCAGGCCTATGAGCCACAACTACTGAGCCTGCGCCCCATAACAAGAAAGGCCGCAACAGTGAAAGGCCCCCGCACCGCCACGAAGAGTGGCCCCCGCTTGCCGCAACTAGAGAAAGCACTTGCACAGAAACAAAGACCCAACACAGCCAAAAAAAAAAGTAAATGGGAAAATCAGGACAGCATTTTGTAAGGTGTATTAAAACAAACCCAGACAACTTGAATAACATTAGTATGAAACATACAGACCTATGATCTAGTGTACTAATAGTAATGTATAATGGAGACTTTTTTTTTTATCTGATCGGCTGTTAATATGACAATACCTTGGTTAATGTGACAATATCTTAAATGTGACCAATAACACAAATGTAGACAATTACGTGGGTGGTGTCTTTTAAAAATAGACAATCTCAAAACACTAAATAGGCTCTACAGGTAACTCATGCTAAAGCTCCACTGTCAAATAATATCAGTTCTAACATCAAACAAAACAAAAAAAGAAGGGAACATATTATTTATTATTATAAAGTGGCTTTAAACAGTCCACTGCTTTAAAAACTTTTTCATCTTACCCGATTCCCAACATGACGCCTGCGAGTAGACATGGGAGAATGACTGTGGCTATGCCGTCTTCGATAATCTCTACTGTAAGATCTGCTACGGGATCTTCTATGGGAGCGGGACCGAGATCGTGACCTTGTATAATGCCTTCGAGAACTTCTTCTGGATCTAGACCTGAAAGACAAAGGCTTCAAGGTTATGACTAAATAACTAACAGTAAGATAAGGCTTTCAATACTCTATTCTAGAGTTAAACTACAAAAGTTGGAACACACAATTCAGGCATATAGCGGGATCGATAACTTTTCTTCTGTATATAATCATTTCTACTCTGTTAGGAAGAGTTCCAAAAAACCACTACCAGCTAAAGCTCCCTTCCATCATATCTTAAAATAATTTAGAGATTAAACTTAACACAATTATCTTTCCAAAACCATTAAAACATGCATTTCATACTAGCTTGACTTGCACCCACCTTTACCCCTCAGAATACCACCCTGTATTTTTGTGCTTGCTTCTTGCATTATGCCCTCTATTCACTTAAGATAAAATCACCATCACAGTTTTCTCCAACAGTGTTTTAAAACCAGTTACTCTTAACTACAGTGATCATATGAACTGTCATTTAAACCAAGGAGGATACATTGTAAGAGAGAAAGGGGGCGCTGTTAATTATGCCTGACAATAGGCATAAACTCGGGCTGACCTGGGCAAACCAAGATGTATAGCTTACTCTTGACGAACATTAAAAAAAAAAAAAAAAAGCGCTGCATTAAGGTGTTTTTGTTTTATACATACATTTGTCATACTAGACTATACCTATTTATCAAGAATTGCAGTTACTGAAAGCCAATGTTCTGCAGTCTATTTGCCATACTAATAAGCAGTTCACTTAAACTCATAGTGAATCCTCACAATTCTGAAGAACTGGTACTATTACTAATTCACCTTTTATAGATAAGGAAGCTAAGACTGAAAAAGGTTAAGTAATCTGCCCAAGCCAGAAAAAAATAGAGGTAAGATTTGAACCCTAACGCCAAAAACCCAGGCTCTTAACCACTTAGTCTTCTATCTCCCAGATCTTAACGATTAAGTTCATTTCTAGTACCAATATTAAATAAGCCAACAAATGAACTGACCCTCTCTATCTTCCTAGTTTACAAAAGCACACACCAATTTGAAAGCTAAGAGTAACAAGAAAATCCCAAGACAGTCTTTCTTACCTAGATTCAGATCTGGACCTGGACTTTGATCTGGAACGCCTGGAATCTTCCTTGGAGCGAGACCTTGCAGGGGTATGCCTTGCAGATTTCCCAGATCCATGAGCACTTCCACTTCTGGAAGCAGAACGGGATTCCTACACGTAGATGTCAAAAGTTTAATTTGTACACTTTCTGGGCAACTTTAAAAACAAATAAGCTGTGGTGAGATAAATGGTGAGGGAAAGCAATCCCCTTCCAAGATAAGAAAACATAGGTAAGGGCAGGAACTGAATATACCTGGTATAATAGTTACGTTGCTCCAATTGACATAAGCCAATTAACTTGAACTTCCACCTTTTTTTAGGGAGCAGGGATAAGAGTTAACTGACCCCACTCTTCAGAAATGGGTGCCAAAGCCAAGCAGTTAAGGGAACTGCCCAAGGATTGTTTTGGGAATGTTACTCCATAAAGACTAGGGTGAGAAAGAACCTTATTAACTATGACACCTATACCTCACACCTATTTCAATCAAGTTGCCATCAACAACAAAAAAACCCTATGAAATTCATTAAAACTTACTGTATACTCAAGTTTTATTTATTGCTGAGTGGGAAAAAAAACAAGGACGGTAACTGTTTCAAGTCCCAGAGAAAGATAGAAACCTAGTGGAAAGCAAGGACCAGCTTGAAGGACACTAGATCTGTAGAGCCTGTCCATCTAACCATGGTAGGAAGTCCTTAAAAATCTCAAAGCAACCAGATGGAGCTATAGCAGAAAGGCAGTGAATTAACTGCAGAGGTAAGAATTAAGAGGGTACCAGAGATCTTACTCAGCTAAGTGTAGATGAGCCAGTGCCAATCGATAGGGAACTGAGAATAAGCAGTTAGAAAAGTTACATAAAGGACATATTAAAACCAAAACAGTTTAGATCATGGGTTCCTAATCTAGGTTTAGGAAGGGAAGTTCAGGAAATCTAGGTATATACTGTATACCCAAGCTTTCCCCTATCATAACTGGAACCAGCTGGTAGGTAGGTAATACAAAAAAGATTTCTAAAAAAAACTAGCAAAGAAATGGGTAAACAGGATAACTAGTTCATCAGTGAACCAAAGGCATATAATTAGTGGAAAAAGCAAATATGTATAGAAAGAACTGGACCTAGGGAAATGTTCTGCCAAGACACCAAAACAGAAATAGTGGAATGGACAAGAGAATCCACTCAGTCTAATACTAACCAAGGTAACATCAAACCAAGACAACCTTTATTCCAGGTTATCCATCTTCACCAAATGAAAAGGCATTAGTCTAATGAATCTTCCTGCCCAACACAGGATAAACAACCAGCCTCAAAAGGAATCAACATTACAGGTAAGTCACTGTACGGGTAAGAATCAATGTTGAAGTTGCATAGAAGTTATCACAAGAGACCTCCCTGCACGGAAGACCCTCAGAATAAATACTCCGGCCATTCTTGAAAGGATAGAAAATACGAAATTCTTTTAAATCACAGCCCAAAACATTTTAGAATATGTTCTGTGACTTAAAAGCATAGTGGAGAAAATTTGGAAGATCCTTCCTATGATGCAACACAGAAGAGACAAATTAAAGCTTAAAGTTTAGAACAGGAAACGTAAGAGTTAACTCAGTGGGCAAAATGAGTTCTGGTCTCTACACCCAAAACAACTCTAGAAACTTTACAGTAAGATTTCAAAGTCATTATGAAACATGGTGTGAAGTAACATGAAACACGACAGCCCCCTCTCCTTCCTGGCATGAGTTAGTAAAGAGATTCAAAGATGGTCCCTAATTATAAGTGAAAACAGCTGCTTTTACCATCAAGGAGTGGTTAGAAGTGGTTAAAGTGGTTTGGGGACCCCAACCAACAATCCCTTAGCTTTCTCCGGCAAATATTCTGAAGAGACATTTTAAAGGACAATCCACCTCCTCCTCCTCGAACAAAGAAGTTCTCAAACTGGGGATGCACTCTCTGCCATCATTTCAACAGGCAAAAGCTAATCCAGAAGAGAAGGTAGAAATAGGGACCCAAAAGCTATTTACTAAATACCTTTGTTTACTCCAATGCTAGAAAGATTACTTCATGGAATGATCATGACTTTTAATGGAAACCAACGAAAACAACTTGCTCTGGTAGGAAGAGAATATGGGTGCCTCACAATAAGAGTTAAAAGATTACCAATAAAGTAACTGTAGTTAACAGAATCAGTCTAGGGATCTGAAAAAGGAAGAAAGAGTAGAAAGAGTCAAGATCTTCTTTTAAACCTCTTGCTTCAGTAAACATAAAAGCCTTATTCCAAGCTGAGATGCTTTACCAGTCCAAGAGGAAAAAGAAAGTACTTCTAGCCTCAGAATGAACCTTAATGAGGTTTCCCCATGAAATTCTAGCAGATCAAGGGTCAAAGATACAGTATTTGTGGAATTATCATAAGACTTTTCACTCAACCTCTAAAACTAATTGGCTATATGCAGATCCATTTTGTGAGCAATCACTTCTCAGACCAAGAATAAGGGAAACCACCAGAATGCTAAGATTTTTTTCCTTCTGTACTGACACTTGTTAGGCTAACACAGAAAACAATGCCTCTACCTCCTACCTTTCTTGTCAAGGGTAGTCTTAAAGTTAAACCTTTTTGCAGTTATGTTGGCCATTAGCTGGTTTGGAACTATGTGCAAGGATATTTAGCCTGTCTAGAAGAAATGACAACTAAAATTATTAGCCAAATCTAAAAGCATAAAGTTAGCTTTAAACCTTGGTCCATGGTCAAATCTGTAAAACCAGCTGGAAAAGCCCCTACACGCAAGGAAAATTCCAAGTCCACTTTCAGGGCTGTCAAAACAATAAATGTCAACACATTAAAATCCTACCACCAAAAGAAGCACTACTCTGAACATCAATATCTCAAAGAAAAGGATCATATACTTAAAGTTAGCATGAATAACAAAGCCAAAATTCCCTGAAAACTGCTCAGGGAATCAAGTTCTTATAGAATGGATCTTAATCATATACTAATATACAATCTATACGGAACACATCAGGGAAAAACAAACTCAGCCTTCCAACAAAATACCAACCAGTGTCTACCTATTCTGAGAATGGCAGTATCTTAGAAAAACTTGCTGAAAGAAATGAAAGAAGTGGGAAAAACCATCCAATCACTAGGTTTCTCATACATTTTAAAAACTAGATGCACTAAATTACATTTTGAACAGTGGCTCTTAGAGGTATGCAGTAAACGTACCTAGCACTTAAAAACACATCCCTAACTAAAGCTTATGTTAGTAGGTCTGGAGTTGGGCATCTGTATTTCTTAAAAACACAATAGGTGTTTATGATGCTTAGTTAAGTCTCACTGACTTAATCAATTTCAAGCTTTATACTTCTTACCTGATTTTTTTCCCCAACAAAGTCATTTTCCTGAAACCTTGTTTTTTGTCACCTTCTCTGCCCCCACCTGCCCCCTGGCATTAATCAGCCCTCCTGAGGGCATGTACCTTACACCTGCCCCAGGATAAGAGGCCTGTCTCCCCCATACCCCCCAGACAGGGGGTAGAGGGATGCACTCTCATACTCAAAGATGCTTTGGCCAGGGCAGGAGAGGAACCTGAATGGATGAGATGGTCCACTAGCATCAATGTTTATTTTTGCTTTACATCTTTCCAGCTTGTGCCATATAATCGAATTCCAAACTGCTTCTTCCCTTTCTATGACTAACAGGTCTTTTCTCTATTGGACCCCAAGGACCTTTCAGATCTCCTGATAAAAGAATCCATGAGCTTAAATAGAAATATAACATCCATTCACATCACTTGCCTCAGCTTTCTGCCTAAACTGTAATTCAGAATGCAAAATCAACATTACCAATTTAATGTTATTAGTTTACATGTGGCAAGTTTTGCAAAGCAATAATCGGGACAAAGCAAATACTGGAAACTATTGCCTATAAATGGAAATAATTTTCTTCTGCTTGCAAGATACAGAAATATTACAAAAAGCACAAATCTGACACTAACAGGCCCTAAAATCTCAGAAAATGGATTCCTCTAGAATGTCATTTAGACCACTTTTTCCAAAAGCTGTTAAGGTCTGACAACTCTCAAAGTTTTTTAGGCTATCTTCATTTCAGGGAGAAGTGATAGCCTTGGCTTTCCCAATAGGGAAGAAGCCATCTGTTGGTTGGCTACTACTGGGTATTATTTTGACACATGCACTTGTCCCATCCAACTGAAAGTAACAAGACTGCACCAATCATTTTTTTCTATTCAGCTAAAACATAACAAACACACAGAAGGGGAAATGACAGAACTTTGGCGTCTATTTCCCCAGTAAGTGGACGGAGTAGGGAACCAGAATAAAGCTACTTCATGATCTGTATCTCTCACATCATTTTAACGGTTAAGTGTTAATAACAGAAAAGGGAAATAAACACCTACTAGTTTTGCCACTTTTCAGTTAGATATCCTGTTCACTCGCTTATGTGACCCACCTCATTCTAAGGGAAGCCCCTATAACTTTTTAGCAGTAACCCCAGTCATTGAGCTGGAATAAGAATTAAACAGAAAAGAATTAAGAATCATCTTGTGAATTTAGCACACATGCATCTTAAAGTTAGGGCCTAAGTGGTCACAGCTTTCCACTACTGCCATCCAGAAAGAAATTAATGCTTTCATAAACACCAAAAGAAACTATCCTGTCCAACGCTTTGCTTGGATTTTCAGGGTTTGGTTCTATAACCAACCTGGTGACATTCCTTAGGAAAACTTCGACAAACTTAGAACATTCTACTATGTATTCCTCTGTACTGAACGATAGGGGTCTGTGCATTAAGAGTCCAGGGGGGTGGCACAGACAGACCACCAACTCCAACTCTGGAGGTACTCACTCATGCCCCAGGACCAGCAAAGTTAGAGATGAAAAATCCAGGAGACAACATGAAGCTGGCTGTTACCCAAACTGAAGAGCTCATTCCTGCCTCTTATTTGACTACAAAGGGTTATTATTATTTCTTAAAATTGCATTTCAATCACTTGACTAAGAAGTTAAAATTAGAATTACCTAATTTAAACGTTTCCCCTGGAAGGCACTTCTTTACCCTGTATATATTTCTTCTATTAAACAAATAATGCATGCATGTTTAGCAAAATATACAGGGACACATAAACAGACTAGTAATTACTTAGCGTAGTGCTTTCTGATTCCAGATTACTTCTTATCTTAACTTCATTTTTATTTCTTTTCTTCATTCTTCCGTTTCAAATTCTGACTTCTTTCATCTTCCCCACTTCACACAAATTGCTCAATATTCTACAAGTGGGACTTCTGGTCTGATAATTAGCATGCATTCTTTCTTTTATTTTTTCAAATTTCAGCTTCACTTATTCCTGAGCTTCAAATACTCATTTATAAAACTTGTCAAATGACGACTTCCGCATTTTCCTTCTTCAACATTAACCTTAATAGAAAAAGAACAGGATGAAGAATATTTTAAAACTCCAGGATAAAATCCAGTGCCAAAACTGAAACTAGAAAAAAAAAAAATCCCTCTTGTTTTGGATTTTTAGAAAAGCTAGAATACGCAGCTCAAAAAACTGAAACTAGTTTCCTGTTGGCTCTAAAATATATAATCAATCTCTTTTGTCTACTCCAAGTAGATTTATCATGCTTAAGCTGAATGTGAAGTGCACAACTGAACATTTACTGTTCAACTGACATTTTAAGAACTATAATTACATTTCACACTTCTTATCGTATTCATCAATAGAAAGTATGTTCAGGGTCAAAAGCATATCTCTAGTCAAAAAGTGACATGTAAATACAGAAGTGCAAGAAAGGAAAGCACGGACAATTCATTTGCACAACGATGACAAGGCTGAGGGGTGAAGAGGTTTACAAATTGTGACTAAGGGCAAGATATGTATTTAACGTCACATTTTTTAACTGCAAAAGTAGCTCTGTAAAAAAACAATTATCAGGGAACTTGAAAATTTGGACTATAGTGTTCAACCCACCCCTAGAAAGCTGCTCTAGTGAGATTTTATAACATAAATGGCCCAACTTACTAAATTTAGAACTAAAATCATTAAAAAGACCAAATCAAGTCAACCAACTACTATATGCAAGTAGCTATGAAGAAAGCAGAACAAACTTGAATCCAACAGTGGTGTTTTCAAAGAATTTTTGGTAAAATCTCCCCCCTCAATGAACAAAGTATTAAAATCTTCTGCGGTCCAAAGGAGCAATCCTACTTTTAAAGGTGGCAATATTGGGAGAAAATTACAGCTCACCTCCTGAAATTATTAAAAAGACTCAATATCACTTAACAGATCAATAAAGTATAATAGTGTCTACTGAACACCTTAATCAAAATAACTGCCCTCATAAAACATCCTAGTCTCCCTGAACTTCACCTTATGATCTTTCCCTCTTAACAATTTCCTCTCCTAGTTTTTCTGAAAATAAAACTTTCCGGAAAAAAAAAAAACAAAACACCAGAGACAGAGTGAGAGATAAATTTTTATACCTATCTGATCAAAAAGACAACCATGCATGGCTATAATGGAAGTGTTGTGATGTCTTTTCTAAGAGGGTAAGCATAATCTTCAGTCTAGTTTTTCAATGTTAATTATTGCTCATTTAATCCAGAGAAAAATTTAAATAACTTTTTATTTAAGGGAGTCACAGTAATTCGTTTTAATATCCATCACTAAAATATAATGGGAAATGTTTACTGCCAGCACAAATGTAATCGTGGAATCAGAATGCCCAAGCAGTTTCCTCTTAAGGCCTCCTAAAGTTTAAATACAGGGCTTAGGTGCAGAAGATGCTGGAATAGAGGCCAAAGCTCTAGATACCACAAGTTCTCAATATGGACGCCTTCCTGCTATTTCATTACTCCTTCCCAACATTCTCCCTTCTTTTATATTTGAAGAACAAAACACACCGCTAGATAATATAAATACTAGGTTCATTCAAACCTCAGCTAAGTTCAAGTGGCCACTTCATAAAACCAGAAGAACAACTACTGGGCTAATGTTATACACATATGGTTAAGAGATCCTACTTACAAATAAGCAGAAATTTGTCCCATCACCAACACAATTTTTGTTAAAATAATTCTAGGGACTACAACTGGAATTTATGTAACATTAAAAACGTGCAAACTCATTAGGTTGATCGACAAGGTAGTATTTTAAAAACTAGGAGGAGGTAAAGAAAAACACATTGAATCTGCTATAAAGATCAATGCTAGTATCAACGTAAGGACTATTCTATTTCTTTCTGCAGCTAAACTCTACCGGAAGGTTGGTTGGATAGAAAAATCCTCAAAGACTGAAAATTTCTGAAAAAACTGTCATCTGACATGCCTAAATGAGCTCTAAGCCCAAGCTTTTAAAAGATCTCTTGTAAAAACAGTACAGACTCTGAATTTACATTCATAAAACATCCAGTAATTTCCAGAAGCGCAAGTATGTTTTACTGTTTCAGAAGACTACTTTTTAATATAATATCTAAGGAAAAAAACAAAAAACAACCCAAAAAGGGTCCTCATCCATGCTGTCATATTCAGCAATCTTGCAGATAAAAATCAGAATGTAACCTCCAAAACCCAATTCAAAGCAAAGATTTTGGGGGAATTTGAAGACTAATTTGCTATAATGAAGAACTCCCCAACCCCAGCTTAAAAACAAGACTAAGTGACACCCTCCCCCAAAAAACTAAATTGGGTGAACACTTAAAATTCCCAATCACCCCATCACTGTAGGTCATAAGAAAATAATACAAGTATGAGTAAAAAACTGATCAACATAATATGCAATGCTAAGGCTCAAAAGATATACACAACTGTAGCATTGTCCTCTTGGGCAAAATGTCAACAACTACGCAAGTATTAATATTTACCAAGCTTTGGATTTTATTGGAGATAAAGAATGGGAAAAAGCTGTACAAGGCAAATTCCATTTAACACACCTCTCATCTTCTGAATTCCTCTTCACTCTTTTCACAAAACCAGTAGTACTTACCTTATAATTACTTGTAATTTCAGCATGAACATGCCACCTTCTAGTTCCAGGCCATATCCGTAACATTAAATCATTCTTAGTTAAGACCAAGAAAAATATTCTTCAACCTGGTTTCAAGAGACTTGTGCCTAACCAGACTCACACCGAAACAAAACTATTTCCTCCCACCAACATTAATTTAATCCTCTAGGAAGACACAGATCGATGTTTTAGTTTTCAAAATTTGGATTTAGAGTTAGGAGCTAAAAACAATTCAAAAAGACAACCCAAGATTAAGCAGAAGAGGAAAAAAACTGCAGAATCTGAAAGGCAGTTTGATGGGACAGTATCCAGATGCTATTCATCTCTACAAAGAGTAAGACTAAAGATAATATATCTATATTGTATACACATTACTTCTACAAAAATAGACACCATCAAGAGTATTTATTGCAATCTTGATAGCAGACAAATTAAAATGATTTGGTCCATACAAATAGCGTTTCCTTAGTTCCTGGTTTCTCTAGGTAAAGACCCATTTGTACAAGCTAAAGAAATTAGGAGGGTAGAACATTAAACCAGTGCCAAGAACAAACGTCACCACACCCTAAAGAGTGTGACCATAATTGGGCCTTACAAGATTTATTTACCACCCCCCTCACAATTACCATGCACCTCTAAACTTGGCTACATGACTCTATCATGTTCTTATTCTCCCAAATTGTGACATGACATATCTGCTAAAAGCACCTCTCTTTTTTCCAAAGGTGCTTTGCAAAAAATGTGAGCAATTTTGGGAAATGACTGGAAGAAACTAGAACTTGGAAATGAATAATATCTTACTTTAACATGGATTTGGCCAGATCAGGGAAGTCAGCTCTAATTAGAAACAGGTTTTAATTTAAATCTATCAACTCTGACATGAAAAATCCCAGATACAGGTAAAAGGTAGATTCTGCCGTAACTGAAAGTGTGAAACGAACCACAAAAATTCAGGAACGCACCCTAGCTGCACACTTAAAACAAGACAAAGGAACACAAGGAACCACAACTCTAAGTGTCAATATTCACGCAATAAGTAAACACGCTATCAACAACCAAGTCGAGGATAATTTATTGCTCGCACTCCACCCCAGTCTGTATAGGAATCGAACTTATAATAAAGTCTAAAGGAGAAGAAGAAACATTTCTAGAACAGCGGGGCCGGTGGCTATGGTGGGGCAGGAGGTGGTTCCAGCTGATAAGATTTTAGTGATTACGTTAACATTAGCTGATTAAACTGGTAGGTATTAGTGATTTACATCAACAATTTGTAATGTTTGAAAACTCAGAGTGGAATGAAAGTAATTTTTCAGGCTCCAGATAAGCTATTCATAGCAGGCCATGTCCAAGATTATTACCCCAAATGCAACGGTTTTCCCACTGTTTTCAGGCACTTTCAAAAGGAAGTTTCTAGCCAATCAGACCTGAGTGTTCTACCTAGTGTTTTTAATGGCATTATATTTAAATCATTCCACTGAGCTTTATGGTTTTGCCACGCATTCTTTGGGAGTCCCAAACGTATTTGTTTTAGGTATAGTCTAACCATTTCAGGATCCAATAAACCAACTGGAAAACAATCTACATACAAAACAAACACCAAAGAAAACAATGTGGAAGTACTCCACAACGTCAGAGTTCACAAAAACTCTTCCAAGAAGTCAAGACTCTATGTAAGACAAAATATCAATTTCTAACATGTACCTTTAAATTTTTTATTACTTTGTCTCCATCCATAAGAATTTATTGAATAACCATTCTATGTAACGGGATTGCGATATAACTAGGATGTATATTCTACTAACAAAAAGTACCAATTCAAAAACTTGATTAGCGGGATGACAATGTCTCTTGAGCTGCCTCAAACCAGGACCTAATTCTTGAAATTGTTTCCTCCCTTACGTAGAAAATACCCTAACTTTCCCTTGGGGAATTTTTCATCTTCTCAAGCACACCATCACAAGTAACTTACTCAGGTTTATTCAACTGAGAGCTCTAGTCAGAGACCATTTTGTAGTCTCAAATCAATGCAAAAGTATCCTATAATTGTTTTAATAGCTGAAGACTAAAATTATCATTTGCTTTCCAGTCCAAACACCGACGCCTAGTTTCGACAGTATATTCAACCGGCAGAAACCATAACCCACAGCTTTAACAACTTGTGAACTTGATCCATGCTTTCTCACCCTAAGAGCGAGCTTAAAAAATAATCGCACACACACTGGTGACAGTGGCAATCAATCGTTTTACGGAAAAACATATAAAGCCAATACTGATCTGCATAGGTAAAGGCGGGGCCTGATTAGTTCAAACCAAATTAATCAGACTTGGCTCCGAAGTTACACAGTAAATTCACTAAGACTCCAAGGGCTAAGAAATTTCTCTATAAAACCGCCCTTCTAATGAACCAACTAGAATTTGTTTCATGAGTTTGAGAAGATATTTAAGTAGATTTACCTGACAATTACAGATAAACTGTAAGAACACCCAACCTAATACCATCAAGTAAAAGAAAAAAAAAAATCAAGTTCCATGGTGCTTTTTATTACCCTTCTAACAAACCTCCAAATACGCAAGATCCTGGCAAGACCGACATTTCTGCATCTTAGTACTCACGGACCCGCAACCAAGCTTTATATCATGCTTTCTAAGCCCGGGAACTTTATTTCTGCAGTTCATCCAACCCTCACCGAACCCCACATTTTGGAGTGGAAACTTTAAAAAGTGCATCAACACAACTTGTGCTTCACAGAATAGGAATGCCTCAAAACAAAGAAAACAACGGCGCCGTAAATTGCTGCCCGCCAACTTCTCCACCATCTCGCAGAAAAAAATCTACTCCCTCAAACAAGAAAATCTCAGCGACCCCGTGGTCTACTCTGTATACCGAAAACGATACTGGGTTTGAAAGCCCTTTCGGTATCAAAGAAAAGCACTCCATTTAGGCCGAACACAAAGCTCGCGCGCAATCCCCTCAAACTAACGGGTCCAGAACTTAGCCTACCCCAGACTAGTTTTCCCATTTTAAAAGAGGCCCCCAAGAACACCCTAGATTCCAATCCTTTCGGGGCCCGGAATATGATCCTGTCTTAACCTAAATTCTGACCAAAAAAATCCCAAAGAACGCTGCCTTTCTGCCCGCCCCCTCCCCCGCGGCCTGGAGGTTGTCGCGCGGCTCCTCCGCCATTTTGTGCCTCTGGCAGCGCGCCCGGCCCGCCAGCCCAAGATGGCTGCGGCGAGGTTTCACAGGAGAGCAACGGCGAAACGAGATACCGCTCCCCTCCCCCACCACGGAGGGGACGCAGCGGCCATTTTTAATTCCCCCCCACCCCCATAACGGAAAAAACCGCCGTTTCGGGTAAAGGGCCACCTAAACCCGCCGGCGGCCTCCTTCACGGATAAAGACACTATCCACTAGGGCTTTTAAACCTCTGACTCCCATCCCTCCCGGTCTCAGACTTCGGAGTCGAAATCGCCCCAGTCTCCCGGTCCGAGGCCGACGGGCCTGGAAACAGATGCAAGAAGCTGGGACCACACAGCCGCCCCCTGCACCACCGCTACGTACCCGCTCGCCGTAGTTCTGCTCGCCGCTGTCGCTCATGACTTCTAGCTGCTGTCGCCGCCCGACGTGCTTCAATCGAAGCTGCCAACCTCTTGCGCCTTCTATCTAGAGGCTCAGCTGCGGCCCCGCACCACGCACTGGTTCCCGAGCCGCTGAGAGGAGAAACGCTCCGCACCACCTCCGCTCGGGCTCTAAGTCTCCCGGATGTGACGCGGCGCTCTTTAACCAGGCCCCACCCCCTCCCAGAAGGCGCGCTTTCTTGGCTCCGCCCCTCCGCCCTCGGCTTTCCCTTTCCAGCAGTGGCGCGTCCCGAACTGTACGTGACGTAAGCTCCGCCCCTCGCGCCGCGCTAACCCCATCTCCGGGTCTTTTTGAGGCGGGAAAGAAAGCGTGCCAGTGGCCTCAGTGGTTGTCGCCACGGGGCGTGGTGATGTCACCGGCCACGCCTGACTCTCTTCTGGAACTTTCTGGGAAGCTGTCGTGGGGGAAGGGAGGGAGGAGAGGCCCGCCGTTTCTCCCATCCTTATTTCCGTTCTTCCGCTTTGTTCGTTTCTCTTTTTTTGTGTCTTCATTTGGTTGGAGAGGGAGGATGTCCGTATACTGGGTTCCGTGCTTTACTTTGGTTTTCTGTAGCTTCAGTTGTGGATCTTTCCTACCTGAAAACCCTTCATTTGAGCATCTGTTAAATACCAAAGCACTTTACCAGATCCTGATATATTGAAATCAGACACAATCTCTAATCTGAAGTTAGTGGTCTAATAAGGGAGAACTGTTAAACATACATTTGCAAACTAAGATTTTGCGTTAGAGAGATGTACAGCTATAGCGGTGTCACAAGGAGTGAAGATTAATTATGCCATCACCCAACAACATGACATAGTGGAAAGAGTCCAAACTTGGAAGTTCAGACATCCCTCTGGGCCTGTTGTTTCCCTTTAGAAAAAACAAAGTATGGTACCCAGCTGATGAGGTACTTTGATACCTGTAAAGGGCCATTTGATTTTTTAAAACAGCTTTCTTGAGATATAATTCACATGCCACGCAATACTCCTGTTTAAAGTGTACAATTCAAGTGGTTTTTGTATTTACGGAGTTGTGCAACCATCACAATTTCAGAACAGTTTCATCACCCCCAAAAAGAAACCTGTCATTAATAGTCCTGGTACATCTTCCCCCTCACATTTCCCTCCCACACACACACACACACACACACACACACACACACAACCCTCCCAGCTCTAAGGAATCTAAAATCTGCTTTGTCTATAGTTTTGCCTATTCTGGACATTTCCTATAAATGGAATCGTATATGTAATATGAAATCCTTTGTGACTGGCTTCTTTAACAGTATAAAGTTTTCAATGTTCGTCTGTGCTGTAGCATGTATCACTATTTCAGTCCTTTTTATTGCTGAGTAATATTTCGTTGTATAAATGTATCACATTTTATTTATCCACTCATCAGTTGGTAGACTTTTGAGTGGTTTCCACTTTTTAGCTATTATGAAGTATGCTGCTGTGAACATTCATGTACAAGTTTTTGGATGAACATATATTTTCAGTTCTTTGGGGAATATACCTAGTAATGGAATTGCTGGATTGTATGGTAACTCTATGTTTAACTTTTAGAGGAGCTGCCATTTAATTATAGCCACCCTAGTGGGTGTGAAGTGGTATGCCATTGTGGTTTTGATTTGCCTATCCCTAATAATGATGTTGAGCATATTTCATGTGTTTATTGGCCATTTGTAGATCTTGTTTAGGGAAATGTCTATTCAGATACCTTGCCCATTATTACTTTTATTATTGAGTTGTAAGAAGTGGCAGTTTGATTCTTGCTTGTTTAAAATAGTCATCTGGGGACTTCTTGGTGGCGCAGTGGTTAAGAATCTGCCTGCCAGTGCAGGGGACACTGGTTCGAGCCCTGGTCTGGGAAGATTCCACATGCAGTGGAGCAACTAAGACCATGTGCCACAACTACTGAGCCTGCGCTCTAGACCCTGCGAGCCACAACTACTGAGCCCACGTGCCACAACTACTGAAGCCTGCACGCCTAGAGCCTGTGCTCCGCAACAAGAGAAGCCACCACAATGAGAAGCCCGCGCACTGCAACAGAGTGGCCCCTGCGTGCTGCAACTAGAGAAGAGCCCATGCACAGCAACGAAGACCCAATGCAGCCAAAAATAAATAAATAAATAAATAAATAGTCATCTGGAACAGTATTAGGTTTTTAAGGTACCTGAGACCTGGAGATTTCGTGATGACTCAAGGTGACAATTGTCCTCTCTTTTTGCATACTCTCCAGAGCCAACCTCATCTGCTTTCATGGTTTCAATCAGGGACGTATATGATTACGGTTTCCAAATCTGTATTTTTAGACTTGAACATCCCTCACCCCTCCAGTTCCATGTTTAAATTCTAGTTGCTTATTGGAATATTTACCCGGATACTTCAGAGGCTTACAAAAGTTAGCATATCCAAAATTAAAATAAGCATTTTAATAATCTATTCCTCCTTTGCCCTCGAAACATCTCTGCTAAAACTTTCTTCTCTCTCTCCCTAATTTAATTAATTAACACTTCTCATCAATTCCACTTCCCATACATTTTTAAAATTTGTCTTTTTTTTCTCCATTCCTCTCATCACCATTTGTCAGGGCTTCATCAACTCACTTATCTGGTGAAGTGCAAATTATCTTAGAAACTAAAGTGTTTGTGGAGTTTTTACCTCTTTAAACACTGTATTTCAAGTTCTAATAAGAGGAAATCAGGTTATAAAAAAATAAAAATATAACCTTGGACCTGGAATCATAGTTCACAAAGATGAAATGATAAAGGGTGTATCTGAGAAAACAACTCTAGTACACTTTTCCCCAATAACTGTGTTTGGAATTTTGCAATGATCCCTTGTGCTTTTGTGCATTTAATAATTTCTAAACATTTTATCAGCTAGGCTGTACCATTTCTAAACTTTTTTGTATCCTCCCTGGGATGAAGAGATTAAATTTATTTCCTCCTTTTTAACACCTACATACTTGTCAGTGTGATGTAATTTAAAAATTAAGTCAGGAGCAAAATGTTAATTGTAAAATTTATGTGAGTCAGCAATATGGGTGTTCATTGTACAATTCTCTTCACTGTTTGAACATTTTCATAATAAAATGTTGAGAGAAAAAAATGTAAGTCAGGTCATGGTATAACATGCTTTGAAACCATCAATGGCTTCTCAGAACTTTTAGGACAAAGTCCAAAAACCTTAATACAATCTGCAATTCACTGCATGATTCATTCCTTATCTGCCACTCTCTCCCTTGTTTGCTATGCTATAGGCATACAGTTTCTCATGCCCCATGTATGCTCAAAGCTGGACCTCTGAATGAGCTGTTCCCTCTTCCTGGGACACTTAACAACTACCTTCCACCCAACACACACCTAAACCTGGGCTCCTACTCAGATCTCAGGCCTTGTCTTGCTTCCTGCTTTAGAATAGATCAGATCTCTTGTTTATATACTCTTATAAGCACCCCTCATATTGTTCACAATAATTGTAATTAAACAATAGTAATTATATAATTATTTTTGTGATTTTGGCTTTTACGTCTGTCTTCCCCCCTAGACTAAATTCCTTGAGGACAGGGCCCGTGCCTAGTTTGTCCACCTTTATACCTAGTACCAGTGCCTGGCACGTAGTAACCCTTCAGTAACACTTGAGTGAATGAAAGAAAGCAAAGTATGAATTTAAAATTTATTGGGTAGGCAACAGCATGCCTTTATAGGTCCCTGAGGAGGGGACTGACTTGCTGAAAGGAGGGAAGATTGTCCTGGCAAAGATATGGATGTCAGGCTGGAGGGTTTGTCAATTCATGTCTATATCTTCAGCACCTTGCACAGGGCCAGGCTGTTGAATGAGTGACCTTGTGGAACATGGTTCCTGTACAGTAACTATGAGGTGAGGAGGACTGGACTCCCATGGCAGCAAGAATGGAGATTAAGCAGTGGGTGGGGAGACTCTGAAAGGGTGGGCTTGACTGGTCTTGATGATGGGAATATGAGGAGAAAAGGAAAAGAGATAGTAAAAAAAATGACCACAAAAAGTTTATGTCTTGGTTGGGGAGATATATACAGGAGTAAATAATGTGCCCACTTGGGAGTACTCTCTAACTGAGGCTTACTCCTACAACTTAGGGGAAAGCCAGAGGCTGGCCCCAAATTTAATTATCATGTCCCTTTATAGAATCTAGGCCCTCTCCCCCAATGTCCCTTTATATTAAACTTTCTCTATTCATATTACTATGTGGCTTATCTCTCCTGATTGGACCCTGACTGATTCAGAATTGCTCACAGGAGGGGTCCCCCAAGATACTACTGGGATGTGGAAGTGAAGGAGGGAGAAAATCTAGACCAACTTCTGGGTTCTGGCTTGGGTGACCAGGTAGAAGGACAACGGTACCATTAACTAAGGGAAAATAAGGGAAGGTGGGGCAGAATGATGAGTTCAATTTGAAACATCCAAATGAAGATATCTAGTGAGTACTGGTTATAACAGTCTGGGGCTCAGGGTAAATCTGGGTGGAATATACAACCAGAACTAGGATTACCAGTATAGAGATGGTCAAGAAAACCTTACACTGAATAAGCAAGATCCTCAAAGGAGTGATGTGAGGATGTCCTCATGTAACAGAGAAGAACAAACCTGACTCCATATTGGATCTATTCTTTTAGCTCTAACCTTTGTGCTCTGTTGCCTGTGCTTAGTCATGCTGGCTCTGTACCTTCCTTTAAAAGAATGTTGCCTATAGCCTGAAATATACATAATAGCCCTGTCTCAAGGCTCTGTTTCCCAGGCTTGACCTTTAAAGCCATAACACTTTTCATTCATGTGAAAATAAAGAGTTGTAGATCGTTCATATAGAGATAAAAAGTTGTAGAACAGAAAATAACATTTGTCTTATTGGAGGTTTTCAGGAACATAGTGACTGGAGCTACATGGACAGCTACAGGATCAAAGGATTATCACATCCCCTCTGGGGTCTGGCTGGCACCAAGAAGTCTGCAACCACCAGCCACACCCCCTTCCCTTTTAGCATAAAGAAGCCTGAATTCTAACTTGGGTAAGATGATTCTTTGGAACACTAGTCTGCTGGATTTCTGAATAAAGTTGCTATTCCTTACCCCAACACCTCATGTCTCTATTTATTGGCCTATCATGCAGCTAGCAGTATGAGCTTGGATTCAGTAACAGAGAACTAATAGCAGAGAAAGTGAACACTCATTCATTGCTTGGAAACATGAATATGGAAATCACAAGTTGGAGACTTAGTTAAGGCTGGTTTTCATGAATCAGCTTATTTTTTATTTATTTATTTGTATTTATTTATTTTTTTGGCTGCTTTGGGTCTTCGTTGCTGCACGCGGGCTTTCTCTAGTTGTGGCGAGCGGGGGCTACTCTTTGTTGCGGTGAGTGGGCTTCTCATTGTGGTGGCTACTCCTGTTGCGGAGCACAGGCTCTAGGCGTGCAGGCTTCAGTAGTTGTGGCTCGTGGGCTCTAGAGCACAGGCTCAGTAGCTGTGGCACATAGGCTTAGTTGCTCTGCAGCATGTGGGATCTTCCCGGACCAGCGCTCAAACCTGTGTCCCCTGCATTAGCAGGCGGATTCTTTTTTTTTTTTTTTTATAATGAGTGAGTTCTCTTTCTGTTTTTTTTTTTTTTTTAATTAATTATTTATTTATTTATTTTTGGTTGTGTTGGGTCTTCGTTTCTGTGCGAGGGCTTTCTCTAGTTGCGGCAAGCGGGGCCCACTCTTCATCGCGGTGCGCGGGCCTCACTATTGCGGCCTCTCTTGTTGGCAGGCGGATTCTTAACCACTGCACCACCAGGGAAGTCCATGAACCAGCTTAGAACTGAGAGGAAATTAGAAAAACATTTATTATTATTATTACTATTTTTGGCCACACCACGTGGCATGCGGGATCTTAGTCCCCTGACCAGGGATCAAACCGGCGCCCCCTGCAGTGGAAGCACAGAGTCTTAACCACTGGCCCGCCAGGGAAGCCCCTAGGAAAACATTTAGTTAGTAATGATGGCTATGGCTGTATAATGTAAATAATTGTGGTGAAACAACCGATCATTTTGGAGAGTCCTGAGCACTAAAGAAAAACTCAGCCTATGAAAAAATAAAAGAATTAAATTAGACACCTTCTCCAGCTACCTAAGAGAAACCTGGGAAAGGGATAAAAGTAGCAAAAATTAGAATACCAAAATAACAAAATGTAGCAATCAGACATTTAGCATATAAAGAAAACATTTGCCTTAGAATTATTATTACATTACTAATGTAGGCTGAGGATAAAAAAATTCAAACAATGTGCAATGTAAAAAGTGAAAATCCTTTTTCCTATTCTTTTTTCTTTCCAGCTCACTCCTCAGAGGTTACCTCAGTTAAAAATTTAGTGTATAAACCTTTAGACCTTTCATAGGTAAAAAAAATTTTTTTTAATTTTAATAAAACACATGATATCTGGACTTCCCTGGTGGGCAGTGGTTAAGAATCTGCCTGCCAATGCAGGGGAGACGGGTTTGATCCCCCGTCTGGGAAGATCCCACATGCCGCGGAGCAACTAAGCCTGTGTGCCACGACTACTGAGCCCGCGCTCTAGAGCCCGTGTGCCACAACTACTGAAGCCCGCACGCCTAGAGCCTGTGCTCCGCAGCAAGAGAAGCCACTGCAATGAGAAGCCCGCGCACCACAATAAAGAGTAGACCCCGCTCACCACAACTAGAGAAAGCCGCGCGCAGCAACGAAGACCCCACGCAGCCAAAAATAAATAAATAAATATATTTATTAAAAAAAAAAAAACACATGATATCATGGTATACATATTCCTTTATTTTAACATACTATTCTGAAACTTGGCTTTTTTCACTTAACGATCTAAAATACGCTAAATATCTTTCCATATTAGTATATACAGATTTAGCTCAAATTTTAAAAATAGTTACATGGTATTCCATTGTAAACATGTACCATGATCTATTTTACTATTCCCTTTTTATGAAGATGAGAAGCCGGTATTTAAAGAGCAGTGAAAACAGTGTTCCTGGGAGGAAATCAGCCAGGGCACAAATGCACTCAAGTGAGAGCGTTTGTCAGTTTCCAGGAGCCTAGAGACCAGATCACGGGATCCCTGTGAGCACAGCTGAGTACCGGAGGGGGCTGGTGGTGCTGAGAGCAGGGTCTAGACTGTCTGGGGTTAAACACTGCCTCCACCATTACTGAGAGACCCTGGGCGAATTTAAACCCTGTGCCTTGTTTGCCTTGTCTGTAAATTAGAAATTATAAGGATACCTACTTCATAGGCTTCTTGTTAGGATTCCTTGAGTTAGTAAATATAAAACATTTAGAGTAATTGTCAAGCTGATAGTAAGTTAGCAATTATTATGTAGGTTATAGAAAGGGTGTTGGATGTTATTTTATTTTATTTATTTTTTAACATATGCAATTTAAATTAATTAATTAATTATTTTATTTTTTGGCTGCACTGGGTCTTTGTTACTGTGCGCAGGCTTTCTCTAGTTGCGGTCAGCGGGGGCTATTCTTTGCTGCGGTGCGAAGGCTTTTTTCTCATTGCAGTGGCTTCTCTTGTTGCAGAGCATGGCCTCCAGGCGCACAGGCTTCAGTAGTTGTGGCACGCAGGCTCAGTAGTTGTGGTGCATGGGCTTAGTTGCTCTGTGGCATGTTGAATCCTCCTGGACCAGGGATCGAACCCATGTCCCCTGCACTGGCAGACAGATTCTTAGCCGCTGAGCCACCAGGGAAGTCCCTGGATATTATTTAAATGTAATAGAAAGCATTGAAATGTTTTCAGCAGGGGAATGGCTTAACTCAGTTTTTATTTTTACAGGACCACACTCTCCATTGGATGGAAAATGGGTTGGAGGGAGGTGAAAACTAGACCAGTTAGGAAGCTATTGCATTGGTCCAGGAAAGAGACCATTGCAATAGGGTGGTGGCAAAGGAGATGGAGAGAAATGGACAGATTTTAGATCTATTTTGGAGACAGAATTGAGCGGACTAGTAGGAGGGTGAGGGGATGGAGACGTGAAGAAGCACTCAAGAAAGGCTGTGGGTGCTCCAGGCTGAGATGCGGGAGCCTGAAATGGAAAGCGTTAAAGACAGGAAAGGGGGAGGTGGGAGGGGGAGGGGGGGATTAGTGTTTGATTGTGAACTCAGTAAGTTTGAGATGTTATGATCTATCAAAGTGGAAGTTGTCAAGTAGGCAGTTTGATATACAAATGCAAAATTGGATATACATTAAAGTCATAATACGTCTGGACTTCATAAATCATATTTGTTGTCAATCATGAATTTTTATTCTGCAAGTAGTTATTAAGCAACAAATTATGCATTGAACACTAAAATATTTTGTTGGCAATGGAACATTTTAATTGGATTCTTTTCTCTAATTAGAAAAGTGATGTATCTTGCATGTATACTATTGACTATAATATTCTACCATATGGCTGCACATAATTTAATTGTTTCCTTGTTTTTTCTAATTTTTCGACATTTGAAATAATGCTTCAATGAATATTTTTTGTACATAAATCTATATCTGAGATCTTAATTTTTTTTTTTTTTGCTTAGGATAGATTTGTAGGAAAATAAATAATTTGTCAAGTGTGATATTTTTTAGTATTCTTTTTTTTTTAGTAGTACAATATTATTGTCTATATTCACTATACTGTGCATTAGATCTCTCTTTTTTAGGACTTTTGAAGCATATTGTCAACTTACTTTCCAGAAAAGTTGTACTAATTTACACTCCTAGTCACAATCTATGAAAGTTCACCATATCATTCATCAAAATTAAAATATTCGTTAAACTAAGAGGTGAAACATGACATCTGGTAGTTGTTTAATTTGCATTTCTTTAACAACAGGATTATCTCTGCTAATCTCCTATTGCTTTTACCACTGACAGATGGCTGTGATTCTCCTGGCATGCAGTCTTCTCTCTGCCCTCATTATCCCTTTCACCTGGTTTATTCCTACCCAATTCTTCACTTTCATCTCCAGTGACACCCCTTCAGTTCTGACTGCCCTCCTTCTTGCCTCTAGTGTATGTCTATTTTCTTTGATTTATGTTCTCATAGACCCATGTTCCTCTCCTTCAGAGAACTTATTTCAGCTTGTAATTATATATTTATTAGCAGAAGTGTTTGATTAATGCTTATTTTCCCCCAAATCCTAAGCTTCAAGAAAGTGCAGGAATATTTTGTTCATCATTGAATCCCCACTCCATAAACAGTTGTGGAATGAATTGATAGACAAAACAAATGAATAGGAAGTGGGAAGAGAGAGGCACTATAATTGGGTAACCTGGGTCACGTGCCTACCCCTGTGCTGGGAGGCAGGTCTATTACCGAGAAAAGAAGCAGTGGCACAAATAAGGTTAATGGGAAATTACTGTGAGCTGGGCAGCTGTCCCAATTTGTATTGACCACAAGACATTCTAAATTTTCTTGTAGTCAGAACTACAGATTTTCTTTGTTAGGAAAATCTTTATTACATATAGGCTGAAAAGGTTCTATCTCATCCTGAATAAAATTAATGTACCCTTACGTTTTCCTCTAGGTATTTCCTTTTTATGGTTTCCTTTAAACATTTGATAGCAGTTGGACAGTTCTCATGATGAAAATGTAGAAAAAAACACAAACAAGGTTTGGCATACAGGAATAAATTTTCTGAACTGGATAGAAGTGAAAGAGAGAGTAAAACTCTCTTTGTCTTCTGATACATGACATATCAGACAAATCTGATATATTTTTTGGGGGCGGGCCACACTGTGTGGCTTGAGGGGATCTTAGTTCCTCCACCAAGGATCAAACCCGTGCCTTCTGCAGCGGAAGGGTGAAGTTGTAACCCCTGGACCACCAGGGAAGTCCCACCTCTCAGTTTTCTTATGGAGATTCTGGTGCTATAGTTTTTTTGATACCCTCCCTATTAAGGTCCTAAACTGGCTACAAGTGTACTGAGAGATTTTGTTTATGAAGTCTTTCCTTACTCATAATTTACAAAGATAATCTATACTTTCTTCTACTTACTGTTTTCATCTGTCACATTTAGGTTAAATTCCATCTGGAGTCTACTTTTGTGTGTGGTGTGAGATATAGATCATTTTGTTTTTCCCATATAGATATAACCAGTTTCCCCAACATTGGATATTTAAATAACTTGTCTTTTCCTATGTGGTGCTGCTTTCATTGTATATTACATTCCCATACATGTTTATCTTGAAGCTATCTATTCTGTTCCATGGGTCTATCTGACTGGGCTTACAACAATATTGCATTTTTTAAAAAAATTGGGCTTCATAATACATCTTTTTGTTGTTGCTGTTGTTGTTTTGCATAGTACATCTTTAAAACTGGTAGGACAATCCCCCTTTTGTGATGGTCTTTTTGATGTGTCACCTTGGCTGGTTTTTTTTTTTTTTTTTTTTAACCACTATGCACTTTCCTTGGCTGGTTATTTACTCAGTCAAAACTAATCTAGGTGTTGTTGTGAAGGTATTTTGTAGATGTGATTAAAGCCCATTAATCTGTTAACTTTAAGTAAGGAAAATAATCTTAGATAAACTGGGTGGGCCTGATCCAATCAGTTTAAAGGCCTTGAGAGCAGAGCTGGGGCTTCTCTGTAGAAGACATTTGTCCTCTGGACTGCAGCTTCAGGCTGTACCTGAGAGTCCCAGCCTGTCCTCTGTGACAGCCTGCCCTATGAATTTCAAACTTGTATAGGCAAACCCAAAATTATGTGAGCCAATTTCTTGCAATAAATTTCTTAATATATATCTCCGACTGGTTCTATTTCTCTGGTTTAAGCCTGACTGATACGTCCTCTTTATGCTTTTACATTTTTAATTTCTTTTTTTTTCTTTTGTTTTTTTTCTCATTTCTTATGCTTTTGTTTTTTAAAACAAAGATTGACTTAGTTATTTGTAAAACTTTATTCTATAAATTTATTTATTTATTTATGGCTGCGTTGGGTCTTCATTGCTGCGCAGGGCTTTCTCTAGTTGTGGCAAGTGGAGGCTACTCTTTGTTGCGGTGCGCGGGCTTCTCACTGCAGTGGCTTCTCTTGTTGCGGAGCATGGGCTCTAGGCGCGAGGGCTTCAGTAGTTGTGGCACGTGGGCTCTAGATCACAGGCTCAGTAGTTGTGGCACATGGACTTAGTTGCTCCACGGCATGTGGAATCTTCCTGGACCAGGGCTCGAACCCGTGTCCCCTGCATTGGCAGGCGGATTCTTAACCACTGTGCCACCAGGGAAGTCCCAAACTTTATTCTTCTAAACAAGTCATAGAGATGTTTACTGAGTTCCTAAAAAAATCCATGTGAAATTTTGATTGCATCAGATATATTGGTTAACTTGGGGGGAACTGACATCTTTATAATATTGTTATCCATTCCAAGAGGATGGCTGCCTTTGCATTTATTGAACTTCTATATATCCTTCATAAAAGTTTTAAAGTTTTTTTTTTCCACATCTTATGCAGTCTTCATTAATGTCCACATACTTTACATTTTGGGGGCTTATTGTGAATATTATTTTATTTTAAATTATATTTTCTACTTGGTTATTGATGCTGTGAGAAATGCTATTGGGTTTTTGAAAGGTTGATTTTAATATGCAGAGAACTTATTGACCTTTCTTATTAGTTCTAACAGTTTGTATCTAGATTCTATTGCTCTTTCTATATAGGTGATACATTCATTTACAAATAGCAGTAGTCTTATCTCTTCCTTTCCTGTTTTTATGCCTCTTATATCTTGTCATTACTTGATATAAGGTAGAAGGAGGGATCTAAAGATTTAAAGAAATGGGAACCTTGTAGTGGATTTCTCTTTTTCAATCTGTTCACCTACGTTCTAGCTATGTCCTGAAAGAACCCAGAAGATTGTTCTCTCACTAAAGGAGAAATACTTTCATGAAATGAATACTGACTTCAAAAAATAGAGGTATAGTGACTGTTCTTTGTCAGTAAAAGCTTTTGTGGATAATATGAGGTAGAGGATGACCCAATATTCCTAATATGGACCAATAAAACGAATGCCAACTAGTCAAGATATTTCTGGAATTACTATAGTTGTTCTGGAGGTACTGGCCATTCACAGGATTCAGAATCACACCATCAACATTTAAACCAGAATAGATCATTTCTACCATGTGGTGCCAAACCTTAACCAGAACAGATATGCTTGGAAAGCACGAGATCCAGATGCCTAGATTTACATCGGCTCATTTTACCCCAAACATTTTATTAGCTTCTCAGTAACGTGTTTCTGCATTTTTGGCAATGGATAATTTGCACTCCACTTACAGTGTTTTGTTGGAGTTTTACCATCGCAATTTTACCATATTTAGCAAGTGACATAAACCCTGTACTGGATTTCTGACTTATAGACTAAGAGTTATTATGGGAAGAAGAGCCAGTGGAAGCCCCGGGAACTCTCGCTTCCTATCAAAATGTGGAATTTTGTAGAATCACAGGCATTAGTGCCCATACCAAAGGCTTCTGAGATACAAAGATGGCAATTCCTATATTAGACGTGTTTAAAGCACCAGTTTGACAGTGGAAAAGGCAGATGAGTCTTAGCAGATGAATATCAGCAGATTATCTTAAACTTAATCAGGTGATGACCACAATCACAATTGCTATTCCAGATGGGAGCTTCTTTGGGGAGGAAATCACACAAGTCCTGGTGACTGGTATATAGCTATTGATCTAGCAAGTTATATTTATTTTTGATTCCAATAAACTGAGGATACCTTTAACATAGAAGGGACACCAATACACCGTAATTGTCTCCCATTGAGGTTAGGTCAACTGGCTCTGTGCTACAGGAAACTATTGTTTCATCAATCCACAGGTTGGTACACACTAGTCTATTACATTGATGACATTTGGCTGCAATGACCTATAGAACTGTAAGCAGTTACCCTAGATGCCTTTGGAAAAAAAAAAAAAGAAAAAAAAATATATGCCAGACGGTGGGAGAAAAATCCCATGAAATTATAATGGTTTGTTGTCTCAGTGAAGTTTCTGGGGACAAGATGATTTCTTTCTAAATGGAAGGACTAATTATTGCGCCACTAAGAAAGAGGAATAATTCTTGGTGGGTTGTTGACCAGAGCTGCCATGTTTAGTGGTAAAAGTTCATGGAAAACTTCAGTAATCTTACACAGGCAGATGTAATTCTAAGATTAGTGGTAAAAGTTCATGGAAAACTTCAGTAATCTTACATAGGCAGATGTAATTCTGAGATGTAATTTAATTCCACTAAGATTTCAAGTCTCTGAGGAATAAAAGTTTGATCAGCTGAGATTCTGCTGGCTATAGACAAAGATAAGGATGGGTAGTTGAGAAGTCAAGTTATAAATACCAACTGTGGCCTTGGATTCACTTGCAAAATTGAGAACTTTAAAATCTACTGGCATTTTCAGGTACATATTTATATATTTTAGAATAGTTTTTGTCTTTGTTCTCCCTTTCCCCCAATATTTTATATAGAAAAAGATGCCTGTTAATTTTATAATTTAAAGAATAGTGGACAAATTTTCAAGAGAATTAGTCAAATTCTTTAATTAAACTATTGAAGAGAATTAAGAGACTTAAAAGACAGATAAGCATAACTCCAAGATCCTGGATCCTGGGTGCAATAATTGAGATTTTGGCTTAAGCACTTTTAGGAATAGCTAAAGACCTAAGAGGTTGTTGCATTATGTTAGATGTTATTTTCTTTAAAGAGGTGTAAGTGTGGGAAGAAACATACATGTTGATTTGGGGAAGCCAAAGGGGTAGACCGTCATGGAAATTTGTCTCTCACTTAGCATCTGAATTCCTTCCCTATGTTTGGGGGAATCGTCACACGCAGCAGCATCTGCCTCCCATTATAGAAGCCATGGATCCCAGATCTCTGCTTTCCCTGCAGCCAGCAACCACCCCAGTCTTGGAATCAGAAGTTAGTGATACATCAGTACCGCTTTTTTAGAGTCCATATATATGTGTTAGCATACAGTATTTGTTTTTCTCTTTCTGACTTACTTCACTCTGTATGACAGATTCTAGGTCCATCCACCTCACTACAAATAACTCAATTTCGTTCCTTTTTATGGCTGAGTAATATTTCAGTGTATACGCCAATAAGGATGTGAAGGAAAAAAAAGAAGTTAGTGATACAAAGAAACTGAGGTTGTACAGAGTACATTCTGGAAGTGGTAGCAACACAGCAGCAGCTTTCTAGTTGAGGTTGTACTGGGTCAAGTTAATTACACCTGGAAGTAAGAGGCAAACTTAGGCAAGGAAGTGCACAGCTTAATGTTTGGAGCAGAGTCCTGCCCATTCTCTTCGCTGGGTGGACGGAAAAAGCAGACTCCTTCCATCAAGGGGACCCTAAATGAGTGCTTTGACATCAGCTTAGGACGCCTTCAAACTACAAAGAAAAAGGCATCACTGACTCTTCTCTTCGAGCACATAGTCTCTCTTTTTTTTTTTTTCAATAAATTTTATTTATTTATTTATTTTTGGCTGTGTTGGGTCTTCATTGCTGCGTGCCGGCTTTCTCTAGTTGCAGCGAGCGGGGGCTACTCTTTAGTTGAGGTGCACGGGCTTCTCGCTGTGGTGGCTTCTCTTGTTGCGGAGCGTGGGCTCTAGGCGTGCGGGCTTCAGTAGTTGTGGCACGTGGGCTCAGTAGTTGTGGTGCACGGGCTTAGTTGCTCCCAGGCATGTGGGATCTTCCTAGACCAGGGATCTAACCCGTGTCCCCTGCATTGGCAGGCGGATTCTTAACCACTTCACCACCAGGGAAGTCCCCAAACACGGTTCATTCACCTTTTTTTTAACTGTGTTGTACAT
This sequence comes from Eubalaena glacialis, assembly GCF_028564815.1. NCBI lineage: Eukaryota > Metazoa > Chordata > Mammalia > Artiodactyla > Balaenidae > Eubalaena > Eubalaena glacialis. The sequence goes on along the minus strand of NC_083721.1, from coordinate 82,715,768 downwards.
TATATCCCCAGAAATTATTATCTTATAAATGAAAGTTTGTACCTGTTGACGGATCTGTTCTTTGTTTCTATGAATTCAGTTTTTTTAGATGCCACATATAAACAAGGTCACACAGTATTTGTCTTTCTCTGTCTGCCATTTCACTTAGCATAATGCCCTCATGGTCCATCCCTGCTGTCATGGTGTCGCAAATGGTAAGATTTCCTTTTTGTGGTTGAATAACATTCCATTGTGTGTAGATACTACATTTTCTTTATCCTTTCATCCATCGATTTACACTTAGGTTGTTTCCATGGGTTGGCTATTGTAAATAATGCTGAATGAATGTCTCCTCAAAATAGTGATTTTGTTTTATTCGGATATACACCCAGAAGTGGAATTGCCGGGTAGTATTGTAGTTATGTTTTTAATTTTTTGAGGAACCTCCATACTGTTTTCTGTGATGTCTGCATCAATTTACATATCCACCAACAGTGCGCAAGTGTTCCCTTTTCTCCACATCCTTGTCGCCAGTGCTTGTTATCTCTTGTCTTTTTTTTTTTTTTCCCCTGTGCTATATAGTAGGTCCTTGCTGGTTATCTATTTAAAATATAGCAGTGTGTACATGTCAATCCCAAACTCCCAATCTATCCCTCCCCCCAGACTTCTCCCCGGTAACCATAAGTTCTTTCTCTAAGTCTGTGAGTCTGACAATATTTTATTTGTGAGAGTCTTCCAGGTTGTTGCATGTTGCAATAGTTCATTCTTTCTTGTTCCTGTAAGGTATGCCAGTGTATGAATATGTCACACTTTATCCAACCCACTCTTGATAGACATTTGGGGTGTTTCCAAATTTTGGGTACCATGAACTGTGCTCTATGTCCTCATAGATTTTTTTTTTTTAATTTGTTCAATTTATTTTTTAATAAATTTATTTATTTTATTTTTGGCTGCTTTGGGTCTTCGTTGCTGTGCGCAGGCTTCCTCTAGTTGCAGCGAGCGGGGGCTACTCTTCGTTGCAGTGTGTGGGCTTCTCATTGCGGTGGCTTCTCTTGTTGCGGAGCAAGGCTCTAGGCGCGCGGGCTCAGTAGTTGTGGCGCACGGGCTTAGTTGCCCTGCAGCATGTGGGATCTTCCCAGAAGAGGGATCAAACCCGTGTCCCCTGCATTAGCAGGTGGACTCTTAACCACTGGACCACCAGGGAAGTCCTCCTCATAGATTTTTAATTTTCTTTGCAGTCAACTCTTAGGATGTGCGTGTCATAGTACTATGCTGTAATCAAAGTGTTAGAGCAATCACTGTCACGCCAAGTCCTCTGGCTCTACCACCAACAGATTGCATAAAATCACTCAGCTACTCTTAGGCTGTATATGTGTGAGTGTGTGTGTGTGCATACATATTTTTCTTTACAACATGGAATCACAACATTTATGTGGTTCTCTATTCTGCTGATTTCGTATAACTTTATATTGTGAGCATTTTCCCCTATTGTGAAAATTCTTAGAAAATGTAATTTTTAATGGAGATATACCATTCTGTCTTATGGCTTTGCCATCATGTATTTAATTAATTCCCTAGTGGCGGACATTTAGATCATCTCCAGTTGTTTTCAATACGAATAACGCTATGGATAAACTTCCTTGAATATAAATCTTTGTCCATTTTGCACGTCCATTTGGAATGGCACTGAGAACTCTCCATACGGCTAGGGTATGGCTGTATGTAGCTTAGGGTAGCAGAGGTACCATATATCTTTCCTGTGACATGAAATGGACAGATGTGCATGATCAACTCTTCCAATCTGTAACAACTCCAGAATTTACCCTCAGTTTCCTTATGGGTTATGCAGTAGAGTGGGGCAGTTGGGAGAATCGCTTCCTCTTGCAAGGATAATCAGGCAGGAGCAGGTGATATGAGTAGGAGGGTGGAGGGACAGGCAAGGGGCAGACAGCCTGCAGACCCACGATCTTCCCCCTGTTTCGGATCCATCTTCATATCCTTTTGGCAGAGGGCCCCAGGTATTCCTGTGGTAGCTGCTATTTTCAGCTCCTCTTCATCTGTGCTGCAGAGTCTGTGCCCTACATCTTTCCCATTAACCTCACTCCACCAATTATTCATTCATTCATTCAACAAATATTTAATGTGCACCTGCCATGTGCCAGATATAGCTGTAGGCATTGGATATATACACAAGTGAATAAAACAAAGTCAGTGCCCTTGTTGAGTACACAGTCTAGTTGTTGGGGGGCGGGGAGCAGAAATAAACACATGAGCAAATAAACACACCTGTAACATGTCAGGTCATGAACATTATGAAGAAAAATAAAGCAGAGTATGAGGGAAGGAGAGACCCATCTTTAATCCACAAATGTGTTCAAGTGTTTTCTGATGAAATAAAACTTTATTGCATCTTGTAACCACAGTTCACTCTCACTTCCTTTATAGGGAGATATCGACACTTGCTTTCGTCACTTCCTCACCTCCCAATCTCTCAACCAGCTGCAGCCTCAGACCCAATAGTTCCAGTTCTGAGCTCATTCCCCCCGCCCCCAAGTCCCATTCCTGCTCCTCCATCGCCAACCCCTCCAGTTGGCAGAATTATATTTAGTCCTTTCTCACTTTCCCTTTCTCCACATCCAATCAATCATGAAGACCTCCTCAACTTACCTCCTAAATATCTTTCACTTCACCCCCATTGTCACTGCCTCTATTGGTTTGCTAGGGCTGCTATACCAAAGTACCACAAAGTGGGTTGATTAAACTACAGAAATTGTCTCATAGTTCCGGAGGTTGGAAATCCAGATTTTGGTAGGGTTGATTCCTTCTGAGGGCTGTGAGGGAAGGATCTGCTCCAGGCCTCTCTCCTTGGCTTGTAGATGGCCACCTTCATGTTCACATGGTGTTCTCCTTGTATCTCCACATCATCTTCCCTCTGTACTTATCTCTGTGTTCAAATTTCCCCTTTTTATAAGGACACCAGTCATATTGGATTAGGCACACTCTAATGATCTCACTTTACCTTGATTACCTCTGTATATACTCTCTCTCCAAATAAGGTCACATCCTGAGGTACTGGGAGTTAGGAATTTTGGAGGGACACAATTCAACATAGGAATTTTGGAGGGACACAATTCAACCCAAAACATTGCCTTTGTTCAAGCCTTTGTCATTTCTCACCTGTATCATTTCTTTAGTCTCCTTAGAAGAGTCCCTGCTTCCAGCATCATCTTCTTTCAACCCACCCTCCACTCTGCTGCCAGAGGACCACATAAAACTTGCTGTGGCTGCCAGGAAAAATCAAGCTTCTTGCCAATGCCTACCAGCCCTTTGTGTTCTGGCTTCTGCCATCCTTCCTAGTCTTACTTCCTACCATTCATATAGCATTACTGCAGCCATCATTGAGCTCTTTGCCATGATTGCCCTGCCTCTGAACTTGACTACGTGTGGTTCCTCTTGCCTGGGATGGTCTCTCTTCCTCCTCTCCCTGACTGAACAACTCATGTGGTCTTCAGGCCAGCTCCAGCATCATCTCCTCTAAAAAGCCTTCCTTAACACCCCCAGTCTGGGTTTTGTGTCTTTACTCCAGGACCTTTGCTCCCTCTGCATTTCTCTCTGCTGTACTTTTACTTATTTACTTACTAATTCAATGCCTAGTATACCAAAGGCACTCAATACACATTTGCTGAACACATGAGTAAGTGAATAAATGAACCCTCCTGTAGAAAATTGCAGTGTTAGAGTGAGTAAGCTAACTGGTGAGAACAAAAGTTTTATAAGGGAGAGGCAAAATTAGGGGTGGGTGTGGTAATCAGACGTGGTTTATAATTCTCACACTCGAACAGAAATTGCATTTCAGCTGCTGTCGCTGCTGGGAGAAAAGTCCTGATACTGCACTGACTCTTCCTTTGTTCAGTAACATGACCAGTAAGAAAATAATTGCAGTGTTTGGAGCAACAGGTAAAAAACTCCTTACTTTTAAAGTGCGTGCTGACTTTGCTTACTTTCTTGTCTTCCTGTTTTTAACTTCAGAGCCTGCAAGCATGGACTGAACAAAGGGCCCTTTGGAGGAAACTGAGAAAAGTATCATTTGCTTGAATTTCTGGTGTGGTAAAGGGGCAGGGTGATTTGACTTGATTTGTCAGAAATGATCTCAGCGGGACAAAGACAACTGACACATTCTCTTGTTCTTGATCATGTGCTGATTTGTTGGTGTAAGTTTCATTTCAGCATAAGTAATATGCTAGAGACTTTTCTCCACTCGCTTCCTGCCAAGCACGGGAGCAAGTGTGAGAGGCCCGTGGGTATGTAGGAGAGATCCACATGCCTGACCAGTACTCCAGCGACTCTGAAAGGGTGGAGTGGGTGGGGATTAGGAGAACGTGTGGCGGGACTTCTCTCACCAGAGAGCTGCCCCAGCCTTTCAACTGGCATCTCTACTTCCCTTCTGCCTCCCTCACAATCTGTTCTCCAACAGCCAGACCTATCTTTGCAAAATGTTGTTCCAATCAGGTCACTCTCCTTCAATCTATTCTCATTTCTGCCTCTCGATGATCTGTTTGAAACTGTCAGATCATGGCATGCTTCTGCTCAAAATCCTCCCCCCCATCTCACTCCAAGTGAAATGCAAACCCCAGCTAATGACCTGCAGGACCCTTCTAGGACCTTGTCTTCTACCATTCTCCCTCGCTCACTCTGCGTGTTCCTCAAACACACTCCCACTTTAAGGCCTTTGCATTGGCTACTCCCTCAACCTAGAGTAATCTTCCTCCAGTTACCCATGCTGCTTTCTCCCTCGTGTCTTCCAAGCCAGATGTCGCCCTCTCCATGAGTGTTTTCCAGACACACTTATTTAAAATTGCAACTCCGGGGACTTCCCTGGTGGCGCAGTGGTTAAGAATCCGCCGGCCAATGCAGAGGACATGAGTTTGAGCCCTGGTCTGAGAAGATTCCACATGCCGCAGAGCAACTAAGCCCATGAGCCACAACTACTGAGCCTGTGCTCTAGAGCCCGCGAGCCACAACTACTGAGCCTGCGTGCCACAGGTACTGAAACCCACGCACCTAGAACTTGTGCTCCACTACAAGAGAAGCCACCGCAATGAGAAGCCCACTCACTGCAACAAAGAGTAGCCCCTGCTCGCTGCAACTAGAGAAAGCCTGCGCACAGCAACAAAGACCCAACGCAGCCAAAAATAAATAAATAAATTTATTTTAAAAATTGCAACTCTGCTCCACCCTGCCGCTGTCTGATCCTCCTCCCTGCTTGATTTCTTCTGTTACTATCTGTCTCTCCACACTAGGATAGAAGCTCTGTGAGGACAGGGATTTTGTCTGAAGGGAGGCTAAAGCAGGGAGAAGAGAGAAGTAAAATCTCAAAAACCAACAGCCAGGTATGACACTAACTTTAAAAGGAAAAAAAAAAAAGGTAATGTGGGGAGGGTTGATTGTATACAGCATTAGAGTGATAGTGAAGTTGTTGGTTTTTCCTGAAAGAGATGAGAAGCCATTGAAAGGTTTCGAGCAGAGTTGTGACATGATAAGACCTGGTGTTAAAAGGTTCATTTTAGCTTCTGTTTTGTGAAGAGACTGTAGGGGGCAAGGGCTAAAGCAGGGAGACCTCTTATGAGGCCGAGGCCGTTGCCCTAAACCAGGCAAGATGATAGTGGCTTAGACCAGGGAGTGGTCAGATTCCTAACATGTTTTTTTTTTTTTTTTTAAATTAATTAATTAATTTATTTATGGCTGTGTTGGGTCTTCGTTTCTGTGCTAGGGCTTTCTCTAGTTGCGGCAAGCGGGGGCCACTCTTCATCGCGGTGCGCGGGCCTCTCACTATCGCGGCCTCTCTTGTTGCGGAGCACAGGCTCCAGATGCGCAGGCTCAGTAATTGTGGCTCACAGGCCCAGTTGCTCCGCGGCATGTGGGATCTTCCTGGACCAGGGCTCGAACCCTTGTCCCCTGCATTGGCAGGCAGATTCTCAACCACTGCGCCACCAAGGAAGCCCCCTAATATGTTTTAAAGAGAGTTGACAGGTTCCCTGATAGGCCAGATATCAGAGGTTAGCAGAGGGGAGAAGAGAATGACTCCTAAGCATTTTGGCTTGAGCAACTAGAAGAATAAAGTTGTGATTCACTGAAATGGGGAAGACCATGGGGGAAGCAGGTCAAGGCAGGTCAGGAGCTCTGTTTTAGTCTCCTTAATCCTGACTTGCTGCTAAGCATCCAGAGTAGGAGGCTGGATAAGAGCAGGGGGGTGGCTGCTAAAGGAATCAGGTCAGATGTGTCAGAGTTGAAGAAAGTTGAGTCATAGTTAGCTAAGGAAGTGCACTGATTGCTTTACTTCCCAGTTCTTGTCCTTAGTTCAGTAACCTTGGAGCTCAGGGTGTGTTTGGGCATTTGAGGAAGGGTTGCCAGATTTAGCAGATAAAAATACTAGATGCCTAATTGAGGAACCAAGATGGCAGAGTAGAAGGACGTGCTCTCACTCGCTCTTGTGAGAACACCGGAATCACAACTAACTGCTGAACAATCATCGGCAGGAAGACACTGGAATTCAACAAAAAAGATACCCCACATCCAAAGACAAAGGAGAAGCCACAATGAGATGGTAGGAGGGGCACAATCACAATAAAATCAAATCCCATAACTGCTGGGTGGGTGACTCACAGACTGGAGAACACTTATACCACAGAAGTCCACCCACTGGAGTGAAGATTCTGAGCCCCACATCAGGCTTCCCAACCTGGGGGTCCGGCAACGGGAGGAGGAATTCCTAGAGAATCAGACTTTGAAGCCTAGCGGGATTTGATTGCAGGACTCTGACAGGACTGGGGGAAACAGAGACTCCACTCTTGGAGGACACACACAAGTAGTGTGTGCATCGGGACCAAGGGGAAGGAGCAGTGACCCCAGAGGAGACTGAACCAGACCTACCTGCTAGTGTTGGAGGGTCTCCTGCAGAGGTGGGGGGTCACTGTGTCTCACCATGAGGACAAGGACACTGGCGGCAGAGATTCTGGGAAGTACTCCTTGGCGTGAGCCCTCCCAGAGTCTGCCATTAGCCCCACCAAAGAGCCCGGCTAGGCTCCAGTGTTGGGTTGCCTCAGGCCAAACAACCAACAGGGAGGGAACCCAGCCCCACCCATCAGAAGACAAGCAAATTAAAGTTTTACTGAGCTCTGCCCACCAGAGCAACACCCAGCTCTACCCAGCACCAGTCCCTCCCATCAGGAAACTTGCTCAAGCCTCTTAGATAGCCTCATCCACCAGAGGGCAGAGAGCAGAAGCAAGAAGAACTACAATCCTGCAGCCTGTGGAACAAAAACCACATTCACAGAGAGATAGACAAGATGAAAAGGCAGAGGGCTATGTACCAGATGAAGGAACAAGATAAAACCCCAGAAAAACAACTAAATGAAGTGGAGATAGGCAACCTTCCAGAAAAAGAATTCAGAATAATGGTAGTGAAGATGATCCAGGACCTCAGAAAAAGAATAGAGGCAAAGATCGAGAAGATGCAAGAAATGTTTAACAAAGACCTAGAAGAATTAAAGAACAAACAAACAGAGATGAACAATACAAAAACTGAAATGAAAAATACACTAGAAGGGGCTTCCCTGGTGGCGCAGTGGTTGAGAGTCTGCATGCTAATGCAGGGGACGCGGGTTCGAGCCCTGGTCTGGGAAGATCCCACATGCCGCGGAGCAACTAGGCCCATGTGCCACAACTACTGAGCTTACGCGTCTGGAGCCTGTGCTCCGCAACAAGAGAGGCCACGATAGTGAGAGGCTCGCACACCGCGATGAAGAGTGGCCCCCACTTGCCGCAACTAGAGAAAGCCCTCGCACAGAAACGAAGACCCAACACAGCCAAAAATAAATAAATAAATTAATTAATTAAAAAAAAAAGAAAACTTAAAAAAAAAATACACTAGAAGGAATCAATAGCAGAATAACTGAGGCAGAAGAACAGATAAGTGACCTGGAAGACAGAATGGTGGAATTCACGGCCATGGAATGGAATAAAGAAAAAAGAAAGAAAAGAAATGAAGACAGCCTAATAGACCTCTGGGACAACATTAAACGCAACAACATTGGCATTATAGGGGTCCCAGAAGGAGACGAGAGAGAGAAAAGACCCAAGAAAATATTTGAAGAGATTATAGTCGAAAACTTCCCTAACATGGGAAAGGAAATAGCCACCCAAGTCCAGGAAGCGCAGAGAGTCCCAGTCAGGATAAACCAAAGGAGAAACATGCCAAGACACATAGTAATCAAATTGACAAAAATTAAAGACAAAGGAAAATTATTGAAAGCAGCAAGGGAAAAATGACAAATAACATACAAGGGAACTCCCATAAGGTTAAGAGCTGATTTCTCAGCAGAAACTCTACAAGCCAGAAGGGAGTGCCATGATATACTTAAAGTGATGAAAGGGAAGAATCTACAACCAAGATGAGTCTACCCAGCAAGGATCTCATTCAGATTCGATGGAGAAATCAAAAGCTTTACAGACAAGCAAAAGCTAAGAGAATTTAGCACCACCAAACCAGCTCTACAACAAATGCTAAAGGAACTTCTCTAAGTGGGAAACACAAGAGAAGAAAAGGACCTACAAAAACAAACCCAAAACAATTAAGAAAATGGTCATAGGAACATACATATTGATAATTACCTTAAACGTGAATGGATTAAATGCTCCAACCAAAAGACACAGGCTTGCTGAATGGATACAAAAACAAGACCCATATATATGCTGTCTACAAGAGACCCACTTCAGACCTAGGGACACATACACACTGAAAGTGAGGGGATGGAAAAAGATATTCCATGCGAATGGAAATCAAAAGAAAGCTGGAGTAGCAATACTCATATCAGATAAAATAGACTTTAAAATAAAGAATGTTACGAGAGACAAGGAAAGACACTACATAATGATAAAGGGATCAATCCAAGAAGAAGATATAACAATTATAAATATATATGCACCCAACATAGGAGCACCTCAATACATAAGGCAACTGCTAACAGCTTTAAAAGAGGAAATCGACAGTAACACAATAATAGTGGGGGACTTTAACACCTCACTTTCACCAATGGACAGATCATCCAAAATGAAAATAAATAAGGCAACAGAAACTTTAAATGACACAATAGACCAGATAGATTTAATTGATATTTATAGGACATTCCATCCAAAAACAGCAGATTACACTTTCTTCTCAAGTGCGCATGGAACATTCTCCAGGATAGATCACATCTTGGGTCACAATTCAAGCCTCAGTAAATTTAAGAAAATTGAAATCATATCAAGCATCTTTTCTGACCACAACGCTATGAGATTAGAAATGAATTACAGGGAAAACAACGTAAAAAACATAAACACATGGAGGCTAAACAATACATTACTGAATAACCAAGAGATCACTGAGGAAATCAAAGAGGAAATCAAAAAATACCTAGAGACAAATGACAATGAAAACACGATGACCCAAAACCTATGGGAGGCAGCAAAAGCAGTTCTAAGAGGGAAGTTTATAGCAATACAAGCCTACCTCAATAAACAAGAAAAATTTCAAATAAACAATCTAACCTTACACCTAAAGGAACTAGAGAAAGAAGAACAAACAAAACCCAAAGTTAGCAGAAGAAAAGAAATCATAAAAATCAGAACAGAAATAAATGAAATAGAAACAAAGAAAACAATAGCAAAGATCTATAAAACTAAAAGCTGGTTCTTTGAGAAGATTGATAAACCATTAGCCAGACTCATCAAGAAAAAGAGGGAGAGGACTCAAATCAATAAAATTAGAAATGAAAAAGGAGAAGTTACAACAGACATCGCAGAAATACAAAGCATCCTAAGAGACTACTACAAGCAACTCTATGCCAATAAAATGGACAACCTGGAAGAAATGGACAAATTCTTAGAAAGGTATAACCTTCCAAGACTGAACCAGGAAGAAATAGAAAATATGAACAGACCAATCACAAGTAATGAAATTGAAACTGTGGTTTAAAATCTTCCAACAAACAAAAGTCCAGGACCAGATGGCTTCACAGGTGAATTCTATCAAACATTTAGAGAAGAGCTAACACCCATCCTTCTCAAACTCTTCCAAAGAAATCTCAGAGGAAGGAACACTCCCAAACTCATTCTATGAGGCCACCATCACCCTGATACCAAAACCAGACAAAGATACTACAGAAAAAGAAAATTAGAGACCAATATCACTCATGAATATAGATGCAAAAATCCCTAACACAATACTAGCAAACAGAATCCAACAACACATTAAAAGGATCATACACCATGATCAAATGGGATTTATCCCAGTGATGCAATGATTCTTCAATATATGCAAATCAATCAATGTGATACACCATATTAACAAATTGAAGAATAAAAACCATATGATCATCTCAATAGACGCAGAAAAAGCTTTTGACAAAATTCAACACCCATGTATAATAAAAACTCTCCAGAAAGTGGGCATAGAGGGAACCTACCTCAACATAATGAAGGCCATATATGACAAACCCACAGCAAACATCATTCTCAATGGTGAAAAACTGAAAGCATTTCCTCTAAGATCAGGAACAAGACAAGGTTGTCCACTCCCACCAGTATTATTCAACATAGTTTTGGAAGTCCTAACCATGGCAATCAGAGAAGAAAAAGAAATAAAAGGAATACAAATTGGAAAAGCAGAAGTAAAGCTGTCACTGTTTGCAGATGACATGATACTATACATAGAGAATCCTAAAGATGCCACCAGAAAACTACTAGAGCTAATCAATGAATTTGGTAAAGCTGCAGGATACAAAATTAATGCACAGAAATCTCTTGCATTCCTATACACTAATGATGAAAAATCTGAAAGAGAAATTAAGGAAACACTCCCATTTACCACTGCAACGAAAAGAATAAAATACCTAGGAATAAACCTACCTAGGGAGACAAAAGACCTGTATGCAGAAAACTATAAGACACTGATGAAAGAAATTAAAGATGATACAAACAGATGGAGAGCTATACCATGTTCTTGGATTGGAATAATCAATATTGTGAAAATGACTATATTACCCAAAGCAATCTACAGATTCAATGCAATCCCTATCAAATTACCAGTGGCGTTTTTTACAGAACTAGAACAAAAAAGCATAAAATTTGTATGGAGACACAAAAGACCCCGAATAGCCAAAACAGTCTTGAGGGAAAAAAACGGAGCTGGAGGAATCAGACTCCCTGACTTCAGACTATAATACAAAGCTACAGTAATCAAGACAATATGGTACTGGCACAAAAACAGAGATATAGATCAATGGAACAGGATAGAAAGCCCAGAGATAAACCCACGCACCTATGGTCAACTAATCTATGACAAAGGAGGCAAGGATGTACAATGGAGAAAAGGCAGTCTCTTCAATAAGTGGTGCTGGGAAAACTGGACAGCTACATGGAAAAGAATGAAATTAGAACACTCCCTAACACCATACACAAAAATAAACTGAAAATGGATTAGAGGCTTAAATGTAAGACCGGACACTATAAAACTCTTAGAGAAAAACATAGGAAGAGCACACTTTGACATAAATCACAGCAAGATCTTTTTTGATCCACCTCCTAGAGTAATGGAAATAAAAACAAAAATAAACACATGGGACCTAATGAAACTTAAAACTTTTGCAAAGCAAAGGAAACTACAAACAAGATGAAAAGACAATGCTCAGAACGGGAGAAAATATTTGCAAACGAATCAATGGACAAAGGATTAATCTCCAAAATATATAAACAGCTCATGCAGCTCAATATTAAAAAAGCAAGCAACCCAATCCAAAAATGGGCAGAAGACCTAAACAGACATTTCTCCAAAGAAGACATACAGATGGCCAAGAAGCACATGAAAAGCTGCTCAACATCACTTATTATTAGAGAAATGCAAATCAGAACTACAATGAGGTATCACCTCACACCAGTTAGAATGGGCATCATCAGAAAATGTACAAACAGCAAATGCTTGAGAGGGTGTGGAGAAAAGGAAACCCTCTTGCACTGTTGGTGGGAATGTAAATTGATACAGCCACTATGGAGAACAGTATGGAGTTCCATAAAAAACTAAAAATAGAATTACCATATGACCTAGCAATCCCACTACTGGGCATATACCCAGAGGAAACCATAATTCAAAAAGACACATGCACCCCAATGTTCATTGCAGCGCTACTTACAATAGCCAGATCATGGAAGCAACCTAAATGCCCATCGACAGACAAATGGATAAAGAAGAAGTGGTACACATATACAATGGAATATTACTCAGCCATAAAACGGAACGAAATTGGGTCATTTGTTGAGATGTGGATGGATCTAGAGACTGTCATATAGAGTGAAGTAAGTCAGAAAGAGAAAAACAAATATCGTATATTAACGCATATATGTGGAACCTAGAAAAATGGTACAGATGAACCAGTTTGCAGGGCAGAAATTGAGACACAGATGTAGAGAACAAATGTATGGACACCAAGGGGGGAAAGCGGTGGGGGCAGGGGTGGTGGTGGTGTGATGAATTGGGCGATTGGGATTGACATGTATACACTGATGTGTATAAAATTGATGACTAATAAGAACCTGCTGTATAAAAAAATAAATAAAATAAAATTCAAAAATTCAAAAAAAAAGATGAGATATAAAAGGAAGTGCTACTACTTTCTAAATATGGTATTACACTAATATGTATAAAATGGATAACTAATAAGAACCTGCTGCATAAAAAATAAATAAAATAAAATTTAAAACAAAAAATACTAGATGCCTAATTAAATTTGACAGGGGACGTGTTAACCCTTACCTGTATATGTGTTTGCATGTCAAACTCTTGAGCAGTATCTCCAGTGCTTGCCATTCAAATGCTACTCTCAACATGGACTCACCTGTAGGGGAACTGGGTCCAAGAGGGCACAATCCAGAAAAAGCAAGGAGGGTCTAGGACAGTTAAGTACAACAAAAATGGATGCTTTGGGGGTTGCTTTCTCAAGCTGATAGGTTTATCGGTGTGTCCTGCTAGTTTAAAGGAACAGGGCCAACCAAGATGGATGAATTCCTCTCCTGGTTTGGGTCTTAATGAAACATTAATGTGGGAGTGGTTAGGAGAGCCAGTCCTGGTTTTGGTCCAACTCCTCTTATTTTTTTATACTGGTCCATATCATTTGCTTCTCCATCTCCATCTCCTGGCGGGTCCAGGCAGGACTATCCACCCCCAAAGCTGAGAATGGAGAGCACAGAGATTTCGTTTTTTTTACTTCATTCATTCGTTCAATAGATATTGGAAACTTGCAATGTGCCAGGCACTAGTCTCAGAACACGGTTGGCAAACAGGGATGAAGAGTTTCTCTCTTCAAGGAGAATGTTATTTAGGTTATAGTACAGTTATGAGGAAATAATTACAACAGTCAATGTTGTGGGTTGAATTGTGTCCCCTCCCAAATTCATATGTTGAAGCCCTAAGCCCCAGTACCTCTGAATTGACAGTATTTACAGACAGGGCCTTTAAAGAGTCAATTAGGGACTTCCCTGGTGGCGCAGTGGTTAAGAATCCACCTGCCAATGCAGGGGACACGGGTTCAATCCCTGGTCCGGGAGGATCCCACATGCCGCGGAGCAGCTAAGCCCGTGTGCCACAACTACTGAGCTTGCGAGCCACAACTACGGAGTCCGCGTGCCACAACCACTGAAGCCCACGTGCCTACAGCCCGTGCTCTGCAACAAGAGAAGCCACCACAATGAGAAGCCCGTGCACCGCAACAAAGAGTAGCTCCAGCTCACTGCAACTAGAGAAAGTCTGCGTGCAGCAATGAAGACCCAATGCAGCCAAAAATAAATAAATAAATTTATTTTTTAAAAAAAGAGTTGATTAAGTTAAAGCAAGGCCGTGAGAGTGGGCCATAATCTAATTTGACTGGTGTCCTCATAAGAAGAAGGAATTTTGACACAGAGGGAGACACGTGGAGGGGTCACCTCTCCTTCAACCCTTGGGTCCCCTTCTGATGCCTTCCTCTGGCCAGACCCAAACTGAGGGCAAGAGGGCCCACTGATGGAGTCCATACAGGTTGGCCTCCCAGGGCACTAGGCAGGATAGAGATGGTGAAGGTGGATTTTGAGGCACACACACACAAAAAATTCAGGACAGGTATCCAACCAGTTTGATGGAGGATCCCAAATGTCAGTAACCCTGCACAGTACCTGGCATACATCACAGGGCGTTCAGTAAATACTTGTAGAGTGGATAAATTGGGCAAGTAATGATCATATCATGAATGGCCTTGAACTCCATAAAAAGAAACTTCTGCAAGTTTTCAACCTTTTAAAAAATATATAGAATAGGAACCTGTCTTGAAAGTAAAATTGTATGAAGAACCTAAAAGTGAAGTCTACAATCAGATAAAAGTAGAATTGCTTAGTCTGGGGTGGGGAGTCTGGCGCCCTGCTCACCTGGCCTTCCTGTTGCCTCCAGCCTCCCCCATTCTCCACGGCCCCCCCCCCCCATGGCTTCTGCTAAGCTACCACTGAGGAGGCTGTGAGGAACCTAGCTTGAAAACCACTCTTGCAAGGCCATGCGGATGCCTCCCAAAGTAGTTACAACAGCAGCTTTACTCTGAGTAACGGGACTCCCTGACCAACTTCTTTTAGTGAATATTCTTCCTCCTTCCTGTATTTCTTCTTCCCCAATCCTGCAGGGTGGCTCTGTGGCCAGGGCCATTTTGGAGAGCAAAAAGTATGAGGTGAGAGCACTGGCCAGGGATGTGACTTAACCAAATGCACAGGTGCTCCAGGACCTTGGGGCCGAGGTGGTAAAAGGCGACCTGAATGACAAAGCATCAGTGGAGGCCTCCTTGAAAGGAGCCTTCATGGTGACCAACTTCTGGGACCATTTCAGCAAAGAGAAAGAAGTGTGTCAGGTGGGAACCACCTTTGAGCCCTTTCTTTTTCTCCTCCCTGGCTACTCTGCCCTCCCTGGAAGGCGGTAGGCCTTCAGCCTGGGCAAAAATGTAAGCCTCATCCCAGAACATCTCTCTGGCATTTATGAAATATATGTACTTCAGGTACTTGTTAGAGGTGGATTGTTAGGTGATTGTAAAGTCAGTGTTATGTGACATCTGTCCAAATGTGACCTTGGGGATCTGAGAGTGACCGGGTAGTGGAGCCAGCCATTAGAGCCTCCGATTCTCACCATTTGTTTGTAGATGGCACGTGAGGGGTGGCAGCAAGGACACCCCACAAATTAAGGTTACTCTGAGAGTGAGATGGGAAGAATGAAAATGTAATGAATATGTTCAGACTTCTGGCAGAGAATTGGGGATGAATTAGTAATGGGTACATAGGAAAAGAAGTAAGCAAACAAGCAAATAAGCCCACAGTGATTAACTCCAGGGAAAATGAAACTTTGTAGAAAAAGTAAATGTAACCATAGAATATCACATGGCTCAGCTTCAGCTGTGTAAGCACTGATGAATGATGTAGTCCCAAATTGTGATATTCTGAGGATGAAAAAAAGGGAATCATGTTTGTGTATGTGTGTGATGGTCGTGGTGGGCTGTGTATGTGTGTGTGTGTGTGTGTGTGTGAGAGAGAGAGAGAGAGAAACTGAGAGAGAGAGAGCCGAAGATGAGGACTCATCTGTCATAGTAGAAATTTGGTAGACGATCTCTTAAACTGAGAAAAATCAAGAATTAGCAGTATAAACATACTATTTAGAAATAAAGAAGCAGCTAAAAGAGATGAAAATGGTTATTTCTGGAGAGTAGTTATCAGCATGAAGGTGCAGGGAATGATATATTTAAATGACTTCTTTGTCATTATGAGATCTACTTTTTCCCCCAAGACAGTACTATTTGAAAATTATACATATGTATAAACTAGAAAAATATGAAGATTAGATTTTAAAAATGTAATGGATGGGATCAGACTCTCTCAGAAATGGTACAACTAAAAAAGTTAAGAGCAGGATTGAGCCAGTTTAGGTTCGTTTGGCGTTCCCATGACCAGTGTCCCTGTGGCAGCTTACTTTGAAAACTTTCTTGGCCCATGGAAGCCAGTGGAAGCCTCTGATGGAGAGTACTACACCCTGGGTAAGTGGAAGGTTGCTGTGAAAGCTAACCAGACACCTGCTGTCCTCCCCGCATTCCTCTCTTCAGTGGACGCATGCCATCTGAGTGCCTACCATGTGCTCAGCTCCGTGTGAAGTGCTGAGAGGGATCCCACATTGTCCTAGACTTACCAGAGAGCTGAATCTTGGGCTGGAAACACTAAGGATTACACTTCCAGTCTTATCGTGCTGACACCCCTCATATAAGCAGTGAGCCATGTGGCCTCAAGCCTCGGTCTCCTCATGTCTAATGGGGAAGCTGGACAAGATGATTTCTCCTACTAGCTCATCTCTCTGCCCTTCTGTGGCAACAGGGAAGACATTCTCCTCTTGACCTGGGTCCCAGGGTCAGAAATCCCTAGAGGGACCCTGACTCCCGGGGATGGGTTTCCAGCCCTGCCTGCAGAGTCTGATTCCATAAGTCTGGGCTGGGGCCTGGAAGACTGTAGTTTTAACAAGGACTCCTGGTAATTCCAAAGTTGCCAGTCCACTGGCCGGCACTCCCCTGCCCTTTGGGGACATTTTCTTTGCCCATAGTCCAAGGGTGGCTCTGTGGAGTGGAAGGAATATGGGAGAATCAGTGCCAGCAAGTCAGTCTTTCTTCCTTGGCACATAATTAAGACTCGTCAGGGGCATAACTAGTGGCAAAGTAGACCTGAGCTAGAACAAGGAGCACATGCCACACATCACAGATGACTTGGGTAACAGTTCAACAAGTGACGAGATAAATGTATAAAGGTGGGCTTCCCTGGTGGCGCAGTGGTTGGGAGTCTGCCTGCCGGTGCAGGGGACATGGGTTCGGGCCCTGGTCTGGGAGGATCCCGCATGCCGCAGAGCAGCTGGGCCCGTGGGCCACAGTTGCTGAGCCTGCGCGTCTGGAGCCTGTGCTCCGCAACAGGAGAGGCCGCGATGGTGAGAGGCCCGCTCACCGCGATGAAGAGTGGCCCCCACTTGCCACAACTGGAGAGGGCCCTCGCGCAGAAACGAGGACCCAACACAGCCATGGATAAATAGATAAATGAATAAATAAAATTTGAAAAAAAAAATGTATAAAGGTGACGTATCTCTTAACCCGCCCTTCTTCCTATGCCCTTACCAGGTTTCAGAAGCCAGCTCACCTGACGTTTCCCAGGTCCTGAACTAGGACATTGTAATCTATGGATTAGATTGGCCCTAGGTGAAGAGGTGATGCCTTAAACTTCTGGTGGTACCCAGTCCCATTTGGGGTCTTCACATCTGTAAAACCCAGCCTCAGGTATCCCGGAGCCTCATCCCCTCCACCCCCCCAGAGGAATAGCTAACATTTACTAAGCACTTACTGGGTGTTTGGTGTCTGTTTTACAGATGGGGAAACTGAGGTACAGATAGATTAACTTTGCCAAGATCACTAATAAGGCAGAAACAGGTCTTGAACTCAGGCAGTGTGGCTCCAGAACCATATTCTTTTTATTTTTTATTTTAATTTTTTTGGCTGCACTGCAAGGCATGCAGGATCTTAGTTCCCCGACCAGGGATGGAATCTGTGCCCCCCTGCAGTAGAAGCACAGAGTCCTAACTACTGAACTGCCAGGGAATTCCAGAACCACATTCTTTACCGCTGTTCCTTAGCTGCTTTTATTTTATTATATTTTTTTAAATAAATTTATTTATTTATTTATTTTTGGCTGCATTGGGTCTTCGTTGCTGCGCACAGGCTTTCTCTGGTTGCAGCGAGAGGGGATCACTCTTTGTTGCAGTGCGCGGGCCTCTCACTGTGGTGGCCTCTCTTGTTGTGGAGCATGGGCTCCAGGTGCGCGGGCTTCAGTAGTTGTGGCTCGTGGGCTCAGCAGTTGGGGCTCACGGGCTTCAGTAGGTGCGGCGCACAGGCTCTAAAGCACAGGCTCAGCAACTGTGGCACACGGGCCCAGTTGCTCCGCGGCATGTGGGATCTTCCCAGAGCAGGGGTCGAACCCGAGTCCCATGCATTGGCAGGCAGATTCTCAACCACTGTGCCACCAGGGAAGCCCCCCCTTAGCTGCTTTTAAACTCAGCCCAAGAATCTCAACCTTCACATAAAAATAAACCTCAAAGTCAGAATAGACTTGACTCTGAGTGACTCAAAAAACTCAGACTGCTTTTTTATAAATATAAATTACAATTATAATTTAAGCAGCGGAATGAACAGACATTTTGCCTACCAAGAAATTCAGGCAGGAAGTTAATTTTGCTGCAAAAGACAAGCTATGATATTTAGTCCCTGGCTGCTAAGCCTGAAGTCACTTTTATACTGGACTGAAAGTCAGAGACCTTGATTCTTGTCCTAGGTTGTTGTTTTCTAACTGGGAGGCACTGGGTGAGTCAATAAACTTAGATTCTTCAGTTAAAAAAATGAGAGTGCTGGGGCTAGATCACGTCTACATTGGGTTCCAACCTCAGGAGTCTGGGAATCTATGAGAGGCTATATCACACTGCAGGAAGGGCACAGGCTTTGGAGTGACAGGTGAGGGTTTGAACCCCCTTCTGCTGCTTACTGGCTTAGTAACCTCAGGCAAGTACCTGATATTCCTATATTTCAAGGTTGTTTTGAGGATTAAACAAGCCAATATGTTTGCTCATTCATTCATTCAATAAATATTTGAGGGCCTAGTATGTGCCAGTCACTTACTGGGGAATCAGTAATAAACAGCTCAAAACGGACAAAGCTGAGCCCTCATTCAGCTCATATTCTGGTGGAGGAGTTAGATAATAAACATAATAGATAAGTAAAATATATTATATGTTAGAAGGTGATAAGTGCAGTAAAAAAATAAGGCAGAGTAAGGTATTTGTGGAGTGCTAGCAGTAAGGGAGTTGTGTGTGAAATTTAGATAAGGTGATTGGTGGGCTTCTTTGAGAAGGTGACATCTGAGTAACATCTGATGGAGGTAAGTAATGGGCTTTGTGAATATTCAGGGGAAGAGCTTTTCACGCAGAGAGAACAGCCAGTGTGGCTGGAACAGAGCAAATTGGGGGGTTGGGGAGAGGGTAGTAGGAGGTGAGGCCAGAGGTAATAGAAGGTCTGGTCCTGTAAGCCATTGGTTTTTCTTCTGAGAGACACAGAGAGCCATTGGAGGGTTCTGGGCAGACGTGACATGAGCCGACTTTAGTTTTTACAGAATCACTCTGACTTTTGTGTTGAAAAGAGACTGTGGAAGGGCAAGAGTGGAAACAAGGAGCCCAAATTTGTAATAATCCAAGTCAGAGATGATGGTGGCTTAGACCAGGGTGATAGCAGTGAGGATGGCGAGAAGTGGTCAGATTCTGGACATACTACAAATAGGACTTCAAAAAAAAAAAAAAAAAAGAAAGAATATGGGGTGGGAGAGACACCTCAAGGTTGACTTCAAGATTTTTGACTTGAGAAACTGGAATGATAGAGTTGCCATTAACTGAGATGTGGAAGTCCGTAGGGGGAGCGGGTTGTGCAGGAACTCATTTTGGAGCACCTAGAGTTTCAAATGTCTATTAAACAGTCAAGTAAGGATGTTGAGTAGGAAGTTGGACATATGAGTCTGGAGTTGAGCAGAGATGTCTGGGTTAGAGATAACAATCATACTTTGCACACAGGATATGCTTAGTAAATGGTCACTCTCTTTTTTTCTTTAAATCAACACCCAGGCATTATGGTATTTTTCTCCAGCAAACCTTGTAACTGTGCATAGATGGTGGCTACTCAGTGTTCCCATACCTCTTGTTTAAGTGGTGGGACCTACCAAGAATGTGAAGTAATTAGCTATTTTTATCTTTTTTTTTCCTTTTTAAAACTAGCACTGCCCATGGGGGATGTACCAATGGATGGTATCTCTGTTGCTGATGTTGGAGAGGTCATGTGCAGCATTTTTAATTTGCCAGAGAAGTTTGTAGGCAAGGCCGTGGGTCTCAGTACAGAAGCACTAACAGTACAGCAATATGCTGATGTTTTGTCCAAGGGTTTGGGGAAAGAAGTCCGAGATGCAGAGGTGAGTTCTTAAGAGATATAAACGTGATCGCAAATGGTCACATCCCACTAACTTACAAATTCTGGGAGACTTTCGACAGATTTGGGCAGGGTTGAGCTTAGGCTGTGGGAAAAAATTGAAGAGGATTCCTGTTCCACGAATCTGTCTTCATCTGTTGGTGTATCTGAATTCCACCCTTATGACTTTATCGCTTTGGCTTCAGGTTAATCAGTTTATTAAAGTAAAATTCCTTTTGGGTGGAAAGAACTTAGACTCTGAAGACCGAGGTACAATGTTTCCGTATATGCTGTACCAACCCTCTCCTCCCAGGAGCTCATCACTGATCAGGCCAGTCTGCCAGAGCTGGTCTGCGTGGGGCATGGCCCTTAGCCTCTCTGAGCTGCCGCTTCCTCATTCATAAAGTGGGATGAAAGCATCTACCTTGGGACGTTTTCTGAAAATTAGAGAGGATATATTTAAGGGGGTTAGCTTAGTGTTTGGCACGTAGTAAGTAAACCTCAAGGACCTATTATGTACCTGGTGCTATCTTTAAAGCGTTTACAACAGAGTTGGGGTGAAAATGGTAATGCACGTGAAGTCACAGTGATCAGTCCAAAGCAGAACACTGTGGGTGCTTAATTGTGTTGCCCACACTCTCTGCGCTATAGGTGGTCAGAGAGGGTAGGAGAAGTCTTCATGGAAGAAGTAGCCTTGAGGTGGTCCTTGAGGGTGGGCAAGACTGTGTATGGGTGGAGGGAGCGATAGAGCTGGCCTGGCTAAATTCTAGAAACAACAGGAATTAACCAGAAGCAGTCTGGGGAAATAAGCAAATCCTGGCTCTGCCCTTATCTATCTGGGGAATCTTGGCATTTACTTAACCTAGCCAGCCTCCCTTTATTCAGATGTTAAAAAGGTTATTATGGGACTTCCCTGGCAGTCCAGTGGTTAAGGGACCCCGCTTCCACTGCAGGGGGCACGGGTTCGATCCCTGGTCGGGGAACTAAGAGCCCACAAGCCACGCGGTGCAGCCAAAAATTAAAAAAAATAAAAAATAAAAAATAAAAGGCTATTACACCTGCCATAGGCTTGTTGTGAGGATGCAATGAGACCCACATGGGAGGGACCTGGCACTGGGTCTGGCACTTAGTAAGCCTGCAATAACTGATCAGGCTGGAATGGCTACAACGGACCTTTTATAGAGAAGTGAGGGGAATGGATGATCCTAAGCACTCCCAGCCATTTCTCCAAGCAGGTGTTGATAAGAGGAAGGAGAGAGAACAGGGTTTCTGAGAAGGAAGTATGTGTTTGTGTCTGCCAGGCAGAGACACCGTGGCAGCTGAAAGGAAGACCCATACCTTCCCTCAAGCTAGCAGGCATTAACTAACATGGCTCTTTGCCCCTCTCGGCTGCTGTTCTCCCATCTGTGAAGGGGGAGGGTGGTGTGGATGACTACTAAGGCTCTACCCAGCACTAACATCTCTCCAGAGTAGAGAGAGTCCCTTTTTCCTTACAGGGTTCCAGCCTGCTTTTGTAAATTAAGATTTATTGGAACACAGCCATACCTTTGTTTATGTATGTCTCTGGCTGGTTTCAGGATACAGTGGTAGAGCTGAGTAGTTGTGACAGAGACCATATGGCCAGAAAGCCTAAAATATTTATATCTAGCTCTTCAAGAAAAGGGTTGTTGACCCTTGCTCTAGAATGTTTCCTAGGGTTAGGGATAGAGGGTTGGTTTTTGTTTTCTTCTGCAACTCTTGGGCCCTGAGTCTTGGGGGGGGTATCTATATTCTCAGTTCTCCTCAGGGACTGGAGCTGTGAGGAGGCTGAGAGATTTTTGGGGGGAAAACTATGGTAGGTGTTAATCCAGCCATAAAACCACATCTGGGGAGCTCCTAAGAAGGCACCACCCACTCAAAAGATGGACTTGATGAGAAGATCTGCAAAGGCTCTTACATCCGAGTGCAAATTTACTTTTCAGTGATTGACCCTTCTCCCAGTGCCTTTGAATTCGGGTCTCCTATTCATTTTTGTCTGTGGGGTCTGAACTCTGTAAAGAAGAAGGGGAGGAAGGTGAAGAGTGTGGGCATATGGTGTGTATGCGTTCATTCTCAGAGGAC
Source organism: Eubalaena glacialis (assembly GCF_028564815.1). Classification (NCBI taxonomy): domain Eukaryota; kingdom Metazoa; phylum Chordata; class Mammalia; order Artiodactyla; family Balaenidae; genus Eubalaena; species Eubalaena glacialis. The sequence goes on along the minus strand of NC_083721.1, from coordinate 82,693,575 downwards.
CAGGTAGACATTGTTTGGGAAGGCTCAGGACTGTCCAAGCATCTCTCAGTCACATACCTGGTTTCTGATTGATTTTGGTACATCAAGCTATTTCACAATGCAGCAGAAACTTCTCTGGCACCCAAAGTTTTAGGGGATTAGAGGCTGGAAGTTCTACAAAATGGTTAATGCTGTTCTTAGTAACTAGTTTGACTTGAAGCCGCTGCCCACTGGTCTGGAGTGGGAAAATGCTTACAGGCTATGCTACTCTGGCGGAGGATACATGTGGCCACAAGGTGGTGCCCCAGCCTTGGCAGTCTGGCTTTTCCCCAGTCTGATCAGAAGAAGGCTGTTTGCTTAATTATTTCAGTGACTACTCCTCTCTCCCCCAGAACAAACTCCCACCAGAAACACTGATCTGGCTGAAACTGCCTGTCTAGCCCCAAAAGGAACATGGTTCTCTCAGAAAGTGAGACACAACAGAACACATCTGTTTCCTTCAAAAATCTGCAGAAAAGAATCCCTTATTTTACTGAGGGATATTAGTTACCAAAGTTACAGGATGAGAGAGTAACTCAAGGAGACAGACATTTTAGAAGTCATCTTCCATGCTTTTCTTATAGCCTTCTATTTCCAAACTCACTAAAACTTAAAATTTTTTTCTGATTTCAAAAATTACAAATGCTTATTGAAGAAAATACACAAAATTATAAAAAAGAATTTAAAAATCATATTGTTTAATCTATCAGAGATAGTAACTGTTAAGATTTACACATTTTCTTCTAGTCTTTTTCCAGTATATATGTAATAAAATTAAAACAACATGATATGTACAATTTTGTAACCAGCTTTTTCACTTGACATTGTATTATGAGCATTTTTCTATTTTGTTAAACTTCTTCAAAAATATTAATTTTAGTAACTGCATAATATTTTTAGAGTAGATGTACCATAACTTATTTTACCATTCCTCTGTTTTTGGAAATGCAGGTTGTTCTTGGTTTTTCATTATTATAAATGGCATATGACGAACATTGTTTTATATGAGTTTGCGTCTGTCACATTTTTCTAAGGCCAGGTGGAATAGTGAGATTAGAGTTTATCTCTGGGGGCTAAAGACAGATTATACTGGATCCAATAGTTAGAAATGGTCTTAGCAGGAATTCCCTGGCTGTCCAGTGGTTAGGGCTCTGCGCTTCCACTGCAGGGGGCATGGGTTCGATCCCTTTGCGGAACTAAGATCCTGCATGGCACGTGGTGCAGCCAAAAAAAAAAAAAAAGAAATGGTCTTAGCTGATTGATTCAGGCAGCGGAACTATTGATCTATTGATCTATTTAGTGTCAGAAGGGACTCAAGGGGTGGGTTTTGTGGAGGGTGATAGAAGGTGGGTGTGTGATGGGCAGCATTTGTTGTGTCCGGCCCTGGACGAGGCTGGGATGGCTGAAGTCGAGATGCTCATTTCCAATCAAGGCGGGGAGTGGTGATGGAAGGGACATGGGTCAGGAGGGAAGGATGGAGAGCCCGGTGCTTTGATGCTGCATGCAGGGCCGGATGGGTAGAAGATCTCAGAGGGCTGCTGAGGGAATCCCAGGAGAAAATGTACATGAAAGCTGGTCAGATGAAGGGGTTACAGATGCATAATACCTTATCCCAAGTGCTTGGGGTCAGAAACAATTCCACTTTCAGAATCTTTCAGCTTTTAGATAGGTTATATCTATGTATATTATGTAACATCAACATCAGGGGCTGGGGCAGGACCCTATAATCAAACACATCAATATCTCTGCAGACAAAGACATGACTATTTCCACTAAATGGGATAATTAAAGACCATAAATAACTTCCCATAAGTTCAGATCAGGTTTTGCCACCAAATCAGTTCAGAAAAGTCAGTATGTTGCCAAATTGCTTATGAAAAAACTTCCGTGTTTCTTGGGTCTTGGAGTTAGGCTAAAGAATTGTGGACCTGTATCATCATGAAAGTGAATAATTTCTTCTCAAACTGTTTTAAATGAGGGCAATGACATTTCCTGTTTTTTCTTTTCTTCTTTTTTTTTTACTTGTTCTTGAAAGATCACCCTGGAAGCTTACGAGAAGCTAGAATTTCCTGCAGCGAAGGAAATGGCCAACATGTGTCATTTCTATCAAATGAAGCCAGATCGTGATATCAAGCTCACCCACCGACTGAACCCCAAAGTCAAAAGCTTCAGCCAGTTCATCTCAAAGAACCAGTCAGCCTTGAAGGGCATTTAAGCTGTTCACACAGGCCCCTGAGCAAACAATGTCCTTCCTCCCAGATCCTGGTCCTCTTTATAGCACAACATCTATGTTTACAGAACAGATAGGTTAGAATACAATGGTTTACACCCCCAAAGGCTTCCCTGGCTGGGAACACTGCAGAGCTGATCTGACACAGTAATTTGACCCACATATAACTTTCCAGCTACTGATAAGCATGGTACACCTGTTAGGTTAAATGAGAAGCCCGCAGCCTGTCACCTTTTGTAGCTCTCTCCCCAACAGCCCATTGCCTCAGAAGGCTCTGGCCTGAGGAACTTGGAGCGTCTTCCCTAACATGAATCAGTGGGGATGGGGGGCACTCAGCTTTCTCCTGCATAAGTGATCCTGAGGCCTGTCTCTGGAACTCCCCTAGGCAACTCCTAGGACTTTTTCAAATGCATTGTCACATTCTCAGTGAAGTTTTAAGTGATTTTAATTTCTTAAAATAAAAATCTTTGTAGAGTTTTCTGGGGAACATGGTGTTCAATGAACTGCACGAGTGTTGGAAACTGAAATTCAGTTTTGCTTCAAGGTTAGAAGCTCATTTCTGATTCATTCATTAAATCATCATTCAATTACTCGTCTTTTCATTCACCTACCCCTCATTTATCCATTACACAAACTTTCTTTTTAGCACCTCTGCTTCTGTGTGTTTTCTTCTTGGAGTGGTCCACTCTCCAAAGGCCGCCATGGCTCCTTTTCAGTTTGTGGTCGGCTTTGTGTCACACCAGGGCAAGAGGGGCTGTTGTGCTACTTAGCTACAAGTGAAGCTCAGAGGCTCTGCAGTGGGTAAAGGCCAGGAGCTTGAGGCAACGTCTGGGGAAAGGTAGGGAAGTGGAAAGAGAAGGTGATGGAAGGGCTCCCACAGTATCTTTGTATATCTCTGGCTTAGCATTTTCTACCCCATATTGTAATTGCCTTGTTTACTTATCTTCCTCTTGGCTGTGAGAGACTTGCCCCCCTCTTTATCCCAGTGCCTGGCACATGATAGGCGATCAATAAATGCTGATTGACTAAATGAGTGAATAAAGTTATTGATCATACCGTTTCAAGAAAAGGGAAATAAACAGGTGCATGGGTTGGAGAGTCGTGAGAACCAGCAACTGATACTGAAAGGGCAAGAGGCTGTCCACTTCCGGGAGAGGAGGTGAGTCCCTACTACTCTGGGGCAGGTAGCGGATGGGGCTGGCCGTGGCTGAGCAAGAACAGGGCGGCGGAGCCTGTGTGAGAGGATACAGTGGCCTGGGACCTGGCTCAGAGGGGAGGCTCAGCAATGCCAAACATCAGCCTTTTTGTCTCTTAAGGCATCAAGTGGTATTTGTTGAATGAATGATGTTGAGGTTATTGCAGACAAATTTGGTTCTTGAGGGGAAATTACAGTCAATTTGAGGACCACACTCCTTTCCAAAAGGCACTCTCCTTATCCCCCGACTAATCAACTCTATCTGGCTCAAGCTCTCAACCCTGGGAAACGGGTCTGGATAAATTTCTAAAACGGGAAAAGAAAAACAAAACTCTAAACTAAAAATAAGTGGTTTATTACTCTTCTGGGTGGGCCAGGCAGGAAGAATGGCTGCTGTTTCCTAAATAAACCTCAGCATCCACTAAATGGGACTGTCTGTAGGCCGGCGCATCCCCTGGCCCCCTTGTATGTTTGCTGGGGTGGCAGGTTGGTTCTTTCAGCCTTTGGGACAAGACTGGGGTAGCCCTGGGACAGCCCCACTATTGTTCCTGGAAAGCACAAGAAACCCTTCCTGGGTTTAGAAGCAAACTTTACAGCAGCCTATCTGAAATGAGAGTGCATTTTATGGAGATGCATCTCCATCTCACACAACCAATAAGGGGAAAGAGCTGTTAAAGTTGGTCTAAAACATTTTAACATTTTTAAAGAAAAGACGAGGGACTCCACCACTGCCCTCTCTTTTCTCCCCCTACAATCTCCAGGCCTAGGGAGAGAAAAGCTTCCCTTCCGAGTTGCTCAGAGTAGAGACTTGGGGACCCACAAGAAGCACAGCAGGTGGAAATGGGCTGTGTGCCACAGGGAATGCAATCACCCTCTGTGGTCCAGGGAGTGGGTTGGGTGGGGGTGAGGGTGGAGGTGATGGAACAGAAGGGATGAAGAAGGAGGTATCTCTCTCTGATTCTAGAAATGTTCCTAGAAACGTTAGCTATGAAGTCAGAGGATGCTGAATTTGATTCCTGTCTGTGCCACTGACTAGTTGTGTGAATTTGGGCAAGTGTCTTGACTTCTCTGGATTTCAGTTTCCCCATCCTCGCAAGGTGTGCTGGGAGGGCTACAAGAGTAAAAGTGCAAAAAGCACTTTGGACAGTCTTTAGCAGATAGAAAGTGCTCAGTAAACAGTAGCTATAATTATTATTGAGAATAACTCCTGCCTTCGCCTCCTTCATATAGCACCCTGAGTTCTGAGGTGCTCACAAGATGCTCTGGGTCTCCCCCTGACCTGCCACCCACCCGTGGCTTCCTGGAAGGCAGGTTCATCTCGCCCTCTGCCGGGGGTCTGGTCCCTGCCATCTCCCTTTGCTCACCACTAGATGGCAGGACGAGCCTAGCATCTAGCATGAGAAAGCGTCGCTGCAACCTCATCCACCGGGATTTCTCCAGAGGCCTTCTTTTTTTTTTTTGAGGCAAGGAATAACAACTTTATTCAGAAAGCCGGCAGACCGAGAAGATGGCAGACTAAAGTCTCCAAAAAACCATCTTTCCAGGGGCCTTCTTTGGGAACAAGTCTCCAGGAGACAGTTATACGGTGCATATTACAGCCCTTCAGCCTTTCTCAGGCTCTCAGTCACCCTCCACGGTCATTTCAACAAACAAGTGCTGGGCACCTTTCCTGAGCCTGGCATTGTGGGATTAAGGGCCTTCTCCGTGCCTGATGGGGGATTAACAAAAGGAAAGGAAGAGCCAACGTATCATCCAAAGGCTCCAGCACTGGGACCACAAAGGGTCCCCTCAGGCCGAGGGTGAGTCTTCTATGGAAAGGGGGCCCCTGGCCCCCAGCCCAGACGCACAGAGCTCCGCTTCGGCCTGGTAGCGAGGGGGCGGAGCCTGGGGACGGCGCTCCTGCCGCCGGCTTCTCCACCCGCATCCTTTCTCCCGCCCAGGGGACCCTTCCAACCCTGATGTCCCACCAAACTGCACAAAGAGCAGAGACAATTCCCCAAAAGGAATTCGGGGCCTGCTGGGCCAAACACTGTGCACTCTCCAAAGTAGCTGTTCCCCAGCAACCGAGCCAACTCCTGGACTCCTCGCAGAAGTGAACAGGCAGGCAAGAGCATAAACTTTAAAACACCCCAGAGTATAAGCTGTTAGAGTATTTCTGAAGGGCTACTCAGCTAACTGTTGCAAGAGGACTAAAAACGTGCACACCCTTTAACTTGGCAGTACTTCTAGGAAGCTATTTTAAGTAAATAAACACAAATATTGATAAAAATAAAATTTCCAGGATTTTATATGGAAGTGTTGCTGCTCATGAGAGTAAAAAAATGGAAATAACCTAAATGTTCAGCATTAAAGGAATGGATAACTAAATTACTGAATCGTTTTAAGGTTCCCTTAAATTTTAAATTCTTTAAAACTAGAATTTGTAAGTAATTTTACTGAAAAAAGCTTATTATGTTTCAAGTGAAAAATGTTGGACGTAAAATAACGTTGTATCTAGGTTAATTAAAATTGTGTAAAGTACACAAGCACATAGGAAAATATTGAGAGGAAAACCACCAAGACGTTAAAAGTGGTTTTCATTGAATGGTGAGATTTTGGTTGGTTTCTACTTTCTCCTTTTATGTTTCCCCTTTCCGCCAGGTTTCCATAATAAAAATATGTTAATTAGATATTGAAATTTTATGTAAAGAAGTTACTTTTAAAGTTTAACAAATACCATAGATGATCTTAACTCTTCCTCATGTTTTGGCAACTATAATAATTGTTATTTACTATGTGCCAGCCACTATGATAGGAGCTGTATGTACATACTTTCACTAAATCTTTGTACCAACACTCTAAACAAGATTATCTTCTTATTTGACAGATAAAGGAACATGCTTCAGAGGGTTTAGGTAATTTGCCCAAAGTCACACTATTACTAGGTGGCAGAGCCAGGATTTAAATTCAAGTCTGTGTGTCTGCAAAGTCTGTGAGGTTTCCACCACATCAGAACTTTGATCAATGCAATTCACAACTTATGAAAGGACTGGGTCATCAAATTCATTCAGAGTTCAGTTGTTTGGAATTTGGGACATATTTTTCTCTTAGAAACACTGTAGAAATGCTAACCTGCAACATTGTGTAAAGATCAACCCTCCAACACTGGTGAAACTACATCTACTCATATGCTGTGAAACCACAACTTTCAATAAGGTGTTTCTTGCTAACCCTTTCTCCCAGATGTACACCCAAGAGAATATCGAAACTAGTATCAGAGTGAGGACAAGGCAGTACTTGGGGAAGTCATGAAAAGGGTATCTCAAAAGTGTATGTGTGCAGGGGATTCCCTGGCAGTCCAGTGGTTAGGACTCTGTGCTTCCACTACAGGGGCACAGATTTGATCCCCGGTCAGGGAACTATATGATCCTGCACGGCACACGGCGTGGCCAAAAAAAAGAAAAGTGTATGTGTGCAGAAAGAGAAAGCAGAGTCAAGGTGTGACCTGGGGTACAGGCAAAAGCCGTGAGGTCTGAATGGCTGACTGTGTGAAGGCATCCAGGATAGGTTTGGTGGGCTTGAGTATGGAAGCCCAGCATGGAAACCTAGGGAGCCCCCAGGAGGTCTTGTGGGCATCAAATCCAAATGTTTCCAAGAGCCAGGCAGGTAAATTTATGAAGCAGCCGGATGTACCACAATACAGGATGGTGGAAACCATGGCAGTGAGAGCCTGCATGACTCAAGTACAGGCATTAAGAATAGAATTTAGCAGAAACACAGTGCCACCGAACATCAGTTGCCTCAGCTGTTCCTAACATGATGGTTTTCTGACTTTAGGGTTTAACAGTTGAATCTTCCCATTTTGTGGAAGGAGAGGTACCTGGTGAGGCTGTAAAGACAGCGGGTAGAGGGCTTGATCATGAGAGGAAGGAGCAAGAACAAGACTCCGGGGTCTCCTGCTTTGGCAACAGGGAAAATGTCAGGCGAGGGCTGTGGGGGTCAGGGAGCTTCCTGGCAGCAGCTGGTCCTATCTGTGTGTCATTACAAATGAATCATTCCCTTATTGCTTCCAGCAAAAGTTTGGCCATGGGGGAAGAGAAAGAAGAAAGGAATCAACGTTTGTTGAGAGCCACACTGTTTCATAATCATCATCTCATTTAAGCCTTATTATCTCCCTGAAAAGTTGGTGTACGTGGCAAAGACTTGCTAGATGTTTATCAAACCTGTCTCCTCATCTTCCTGGGCACATAGCTGGACCTCATTTCTAAGTGTTCTTTGTAATTCATTGCAGCCATGTGATATAGGCTGTGATATAGACACTAGCCCGTGAGTGGAAGTGATGTGGGACATTTCTAGGCCCAGTAGAAAGCTCTTCCACTTGCCACTGTCCTACATCATCTCCCTCCTACCTTTGGATTGACATCTACAAGCCTGGTGACCTTGAAAGCCATGTTTAGAAAATGGTGAAGTCGGACAAAGAAAGGACCCAGTCACCTATCTCCCCTCTTGGAGGAGAGCAGCCTACAGATCAGGAACATCTGTTCTAGACTTTATGCGCATCAGAAATAAACTTCCATAATGTTAGAGCCAATTAACTCTGTATGTGTGTGTTTATCACAGCTGCTAGCATTGTTTTAACCAATATGGCATTTTTTTTTTTTTTTTTTTTTTTTTTTTTGGCCATACTGCGTGGCATGTGGGATCTTAGTTCCTTGACCAGGGATCAAACCTGTGCCCCTTATAGTGGAAGCACGGAGTCTTAACCACTGGACCACCGGGGAAGTCCCCAATATGGCATTTTTAATGCCCGTTTTATAGAGAAGCAAACCTAAGCTCAGAGAAGTAATTTGCCCAAGGTCACACAACCGAAAATGAAAGAAATTGAACCCAGGTTTATCCAGTTCCCAAGCCCAGGCTCTTTTTACAACAACATATTGCTTCCAAGGGAACCAATAAATGGTGTAGTCCTAATTTGTGATTTCATATCTTATTTTAACCAGCCCGCCCACCCCCAAATCTGATGGGTGCCTCCAAAATGAAAGCAAGTGGGATGAAAGAGAGTAATGAATGACTCACCAAGATCTTGTTCTAACATCAAGTTGCAGGCGGGGGAAAGGCACAGGCAGCTCCCAGGTCTTTCTCCTGAGAGCCAGGTGGGGCTGCTGGCAGAGCAGCGTGGGGCCTGACAATCCTGGGGAAGTTTTTCCATTCTCAGTAGCACTCTTGCTTGGTCCCCTTGTTCATTAACATCTGTGTCCCTCCAATTTGGGCTCTGGCTTGAACTCTTGTGAACTGCTCAAAGAGGCTCTTGCTACCTCTTTGTTCAAACAGACAATGGTTGCAGTGACAAAGAGGAAAATCAGATGCAGGTGAAAGTTTATTTTTAACATTTCCAAGGCCAAATGGGGATTTAACATGAAAATCAGAGCCCTCACTTCCGCCAGCTCTCTCCCAAAGTGGCTTGGGTGCTTTTGGCTGGCCGGGACTCCAACATGCTTGGATATTTTCCAAGCAAGTGCACCATTGATGAGGTAGACAGTTCAGTCTTTTCTGGGGCCTTCGTTTGGCCAGAAATAGACATTTGTTTGGAGATGGTGTTCAACTTGGGCTGACAGAATGTGATAAGCCTAGGAAGGAAGGCATGCTGCTCTGGCCACCCAAATATGTGAGGTTTCTTTACATTTTAGTCAAGTCAGACTGAAGCCTGAAAAAATGTGTAATAAAGTGAAAATTCTTGGAAATCACTAGGTGAAAAGCTCCCTTGGGGACTTCCCTGGTGGTGCAGTGGTTAAGAATCCGCCTGCCAATGCAGGGGACACGAGTTCGAGCCCTGGTCCGGGAAGATCCCACATGCCGCGGAGCAACTAAGCCCGTGCACCACAACTACTGAGCCTGTGCTCTAGAGCCCATGAGCCACAACTACTGAGCCTGCGAGCCACAACTACTGAAGCCTGTGCTCCTAGAGCCTGTGCTCGGCAACAAGAGAAGCCACCGCAATGAGAAGACCGCACACCACAACGAAGAGGAGCCCCCGCTCACCGCAACTAGAGAAAGCCCGCGCGCAGCAACAAAGACTCAACGCAGCCATAAATAAATAAGTAAATAAATAAATAAATAGGAAAAAAAAAGTCAGACCTTTGCCCTTCAGCGCCCCTCAAGAATGAGGAGCAGTAACAAGGAAAGGGGGGATTTTATTGCCAGAGCTTCTCCAGGTCTTTGCTCAAAAAAAAAAAAAAAAAAAAAGAAAAGCTCCCTTGGGAGTGGGCCCCTAGTTCATCCCTCCTCTGTGGATCCCCTAGAGGCCTGCAGATAGCAGAGGCTGGGAGGTTCCTGTGAGAAACATCGAGGACCACCAGGAGTAGGTCTTCAGGGAGCACCTACATGGAGCAAAGTACTTGACTATGTTACCTCCTCATCATATCATCTTGGGAGGTTAGAGTCATTGTCAGCTGTGTTTGATCAATGAGGGGACCAGCTCTGTGAGGTAATGAGTCAGCCAGTAGTTGCAGAGCACACCTAAGATTATTTGACTCCAGACTCACTCACCTTTGGTCAATTAATCTACAACGAAGGAGGCAAGAACATACAATGACTGAAAAGGCAGTCTCTTCAGCAAGTAGTGTTGGGAAAGCTGGACAGCTATGTGTAAATCAACGAAATTAGAACACACCCTCATACGATACACAAAAATAAACTCAAGGTGGATGAAACACCAAAATACAAGACATGACACCATACAACTCCTAGGAGAGAAAATAGGTAAAACATTCTCTGACATAAATCTTAGCAATATTTTCTTAGATGGGTCTCCCAAGGCAAAGGAAATAAAAGTAAAAATAAACAAAGGGGACCTACTCAAACTTAAAAGCTTTTGCATGGCAAAGGAAATCATTAACAAAATGAAAAGACAACGTACAGAATGGGAGAAAATATTTGCAAATGATGCAACCAACAAGGGGTTAATATCCAAAATATACAAATAGCTCATACACCTCAATATAAAAAAACAAAAACAAAAACAACCCAATCAAAAAATTGGCAGAAGATTTAAATAGACATTTCTCCAAAGAAGACATACAGGTGGCCAACAGGCACATGAAAAGCTGCTCAACATCGCTAATTATTAGAGAAATGTAAATTAAAACCACATTGAGGTATCACCTCACACCAATCAGAATGGCTGTCATCAAAAAGTGTACAACTAATAAATTTGTACACTTTTTATTATTTATACAAATAATAAAAATTTTACAAATAATAAATGTGGAGGAAAGGGAACCCTCCTACATTACTGGTGGGAATGTAAATTGGTGCAGCCACTGTGGAGAACAGTGTGGAGGTTCCTTAAAAAAATTAAAAAAAGAGTTACCATATGATCCAGCAATCCCACTCCTGGTTATATAGCCAGAAAAAATGAAAACACTAATTCAAAAAGATACATGCATCCCCATGTTCATAACAGCACTATTTACAATAGCCAAGACATGAAAAAAACCCAAGTGCACATCAACAGCCTATTGGCTTAAGAAGATATGGCATATGTATACAATGGAATATTACTCAGCCATTAAAAAAAGAATGAAATATTTCCATTTGCAGCAACATGGATAGACCTAGAGGATATCACACTAAGTGAAGTAAGTCAGACAGAGAAAGACAAATATTATTTGATATCACTCATGTGGAATCTAAAAAATAATACAAATGAATCTATACACAAAACAGAAACAGACTCACAGCCATAGGAAAAAAACTTATGGTTACCAAAGGGGAAACGGAGGGAGTGGAGGGATAAATTAGGAGTATGGGATTAACATGCACAAACTACTATGCATAAAATAGGTAAGCAATGAGAATTTATTGTATAGCACAGGGAACTATAATCAATATCTTATAATAACCTATAATGGAAAGTAATCTGAAAAAAAATATCATAACTGAATCTCTTTGCTGTACACCTGAAACTAACACAATATTGTAAATCAACTACACTTCAATAAAAAAAAGGTTATTTGACTCCAAAGTAGATTTTCCCCATTGTCCCATAGTGAGACGAGCATTAGTTTTCTTTTCCCTGATTTTCTACCTACCAGGGGGAGGCAGAAACATGCAGAAATGTCTCTGTGCTTTCACTCTCTTGAGCCCCAGCAGCTGCAGTTTTCCTGCAAAAATGAAGAAATGAGAAGTTGTGGGTTCACAGTAGCCATGACTGTAATAAAATGTTTCAAGAAAACAAAACAAAAATGAAATGGTTGTTCTTTTTGTGCTTCACTTTAAGCTAAGTTGGCTTTCTGATATAAAATGGCTTTCCTTTCTGATGTAATTCTTCCATTGGCAGGTCTTGGGTGAGGTATGGATTGAGGAAGAAAGGAAGAGGGGAGTAAGTGGTCCCCGAGAGCTAAGAGCTGCCTTTCTGTTCTTAGGACACTTGACGAATGTGCCTTCTTCTTGCTTGTATTTTATTTATGTTTTCCTTTGTGAAGCAGGGAAAAGGTGGAGTGACCAGCCAAGGGAAGGGAAGAGCAAGGATGGGCAGTGTGAGGAGGTAGGGTGGAGGTCGATGTCGAGCAAGGCCAAGGGTTGGCTGGAAAGCCAGCTCCACCAGGTGGATGGGGCTGCCTGAGGCAAAACTGACAGGCTGGGAAAGACGTTACATCCAAGCGCCTTATTGCCAGATACCTGTTTCCTCTCTGCTCTAAGCCTCCTCTGACTGTCTGTCCCGCCTGCCTCCTGGTGCTCACTCCTTTCCCAGGGAAGAGGCACTCATTGAGGGTTACCAAACGGGTTCTTCCCAAATTCCCATCTCCAGCCAGTACCTCTCACAATAGTACTGTATTACTCCATTTTCCTCACCAGCAACTTGTTTTTTTTTTTTTTGGCTGTGTTGGGTCTTTGCTGCTGCTCGCGGGCTTTCTCTAGTTGCGGTGAGCGGGGGCTACTCTTCATTGCGGTGCACGGGCTTCTCATTGTGGTGGCTTCCCTTGTTGCAGAGCACAGGCTCTAGGCACGCGGGCTTCAGTAGTTGTGGTGCACGGGCTCAGTAGTTGTGGCTCGAGGGCTCTAGAGCGCAGGCTCAGTAGTTGTGGCGCAGGGGCTTAGTTGCTCCGTGGCATGTGGGATCTTCCCGGACCAGGGCTCGAACCGGCGTCTCCTGCATTGGCAGGCAGATTCTTAACCACTGCAGCACCAGGGAAGTCCTCACCAGCAACTTTTATGAAGCTCAGCAAGGGCAAAGTCACTGCCAAATCTTCTCTTACAAGCCAATTTCTCCTTTCTTTCTTCCCATTTCTAAAGGGCCATTGCCAGTGTCCAGGAGTCCAGGATTGGGGTCAACACTGACCCTTCCTTTCCCATAAACTCCCATAGTCTGTCATTCACAAAGTCCTATCTGTCCTTTTTCCCACTTGCCGCTTGCATTTCTTACTCCTTCTGCCTCCATCCTAAGACAGCATCTTGCATCTGACTCTTGGCATCTGCCATTGGCTGGTCTCCCCTAGACTCTTTCCTCTTCAAACTATCATCCCACATTCATTTATTAGTCACTCATCAGAAGAGTATTTATTGAGCACCCACCAAGTGCCAGACAATGTATTGGACACAAGATGTACCAGTGAGTAAGACAGATGTGGTCCCTTTGGGGAGGCAAGTAATTGTCAGGCAATTACAGTGCCTTGGGGTGAGTGTGGTGATGGACGAGGCACAGGCTGCTAGAGAAGTCCTCAGAGGGGCTCCTAGTCCAGATGGGGAAAGGTGTCAGGGAGGCCTGCGCACTCCTGCCAGACTCATCCTCCTAAAACAACACTTTTTACCCTGTTTTAACTACAGTTGGCCTCCTATTACTTTTGCTCCTTCAGGAGTATTTTGCATTGGGCTGAATACGTCCCCCCAAAGTTCATATGTGGAAACCCTAACCCTCAATGTGATATTATTAGGAGGTGGGGCCTTTGGGAGGTGATTAGGTCATGAGGGTGGAGCCCTCAGGAATGGGATTATTGCCTTTGTAAAAGAGACCCCAGAAAGCTCTCTTGCCCTATTTCTGTTATGTGAGGACACAACGAGAAGACAGCAGTCTGCAACCCAGAAGAGGGCTCTCACCAAAGCCTGACCCTGCTGGCACCCTGATCTCAGACTTCTAGCCTCTGGAACTGTGAGAAATAAATTTCTGTTGTTTATAAGCCATCCAGGCTATGGTACTTTGTTGTAGCAGCCTGAAAAAACAAGGTTCAAACTCTGCACCTTGAGATCCTAAGCCCTCCCTCTTCAGCCCAGCCTTATCCCCAGGACTCTCTGATGGCAGAAGTAGTAGTAGTAGCAGCAATCATAACAATAGCACAATAGCAAAACTTCATTATGATTATATATGCCTCAGGCCCTCTTCTGAGTGCTTCTCCCATGTCCACTTTCACAGCGTTCTCCATGAGGGAGGCACTATTACTATCACCACTTCCAGATAAGGAAACTGAGGCATGGGTGGCCTAAATGGCAGAATCTGGGTTCAAATCCCAGTGGTGTGGCTCCAGGCCTGACACATGACCACAACACCACTGCGTGTCGGTGTAACTCTGTGCACGCCCTAAATTCTCCCTTGGGGCTTTTCCCCTGGTCCTCTCTCTCCTGGGAATGCCCTTCTCTTTCTTATCAAACCCCTTATCTTTTACAGAGCCTCCCTCTATGGAAAAAGAGCTGAGTCTCTACTCAGTTCTATGTTCAAGTCCCAGCTCCCAGCTGTGAACCCCCTTCTTCTCCCTGACACTTGGTTCCCTCTTCTCTACAATGGGAATATTACTGTCGTCCTCCCAGGGCCTTTCTGAATATGATGTGAGAATACAGTATGTGAGTGTGCTTTGCAAACTCTAGAATCCTATGCAAATGTAAGGGAACTGACATCATTTTTTCCTCGTGTTTCCCAAAGTAAGACTATTTCTATACAGCCTGTACTTCATTATAACAACATTTGCTTTTATATTCCCTTGGGCACATGACTTCATCTTTCTAAACCTCAGCTCTCTCATCTGTGAATGGGCATAATACCATCAGCCTTATTGGACGACTGTGGGGATTAAATGCAATAGTGCTTTAAAAGGATTAGACACACAAGAATGTGCATTGCCTGTCTCCCAAACCTTGACTTTTCTCCAGCTGCTGGGGCTAAATGGTTTTTGTCTCTCACTAGAAGAAGGCCATCCAAAATCGTGCCTTCTCTCTCCCTCTACTTTTTAATAAATGAAAGGCAGCTGTCTTCTTGGAGCTTCGGATTTAATCAGCATCAACAGTGGAATATTTATTTACCAAAGAAAAATACTTTTCATGCTCCTTTTGACCATGTCGCCCACATGCACCGCCACCAGCTGCCCAAAGCCCGTTCTGAAGCAGCAGAGCGTTTTGCGAGCACAGCAGCGCTCTGTGACCCTCCGAGTGCTTGTTCAGCTGAAATTACTTGTGCCTGGCACAGACCTTTTCTTTTGATTTTGGCAGAACTTCAGGGAGTGAAAAAGCTGGGTTAGTGTTAGGGCTGGGTTTAGAATTTGAGACTCAACAGATCATACTGTTAACACTTCTCCTCTTTGCTAACTTTACGAAGTTCGAGAAAAGCTTTCTGGGGAACGACACCAGTTTATTTGCCAAAAGCTGAGATGGGCCAAGGAAGATGTAGTCAGCATTTGGAATCTCCTTGCCTTAGAATCTAACAGCCAAGGAGGGAAGAAGGATGCTGGGGAGCTGGGAGTGGGGGGCTGAGGGGGTAGGTGTGTAGAAAGGATTTGGAAGGATTCAGGATGCTGAACAGGCTTGGCTCCTTGTGATTCCACCCCCATGACATCTCTTAAACCATCCCTTCCTCTCCTTCTCTAGCACGGCCCCTGTCCTCGTCCTCATCATCCTTACCAACAACAGCGATACTTTCTAATGCGCTTCCTTGTCCCTCTTGTTCACTCTAAACACGGCTGCCAGTTTCTATTCCTCTGCTTAAAAACAGTCAACCCCTCCCAGTGCTTATCAAACAAAAGCCTCACCTTTAGGTGAGTGCTCAAGGCCCCCCTCCTTCCCCCAAGCAGGCCCCAAACTACCCCCTGTCCTCATCTCATCCCTCATCTTCCACGGAGCCTCTACCTACACCAGCCAGGTAGATATGTGCTATCCCACCGACTTGCCAGTACCGTCCCTTCCAGCTCTCCAGCCTTCCAGCCTTCCAGCCTTTGCCTGGGCTGGCCCCTCTGCCTGGTTGGCTCTACCCTAGTTCCCACCTTTGCCTGGATTCCCCCTCAGCCTCCAGGACCCAGTTCAAAGACGCCTCCTCCTGCGAAGCCTTTCTCAGCTCCTCCAGGCAGAGCTGACGCCACCTCATCTCTGCTCCGTGGACCTGCGTACTGCACTTGTTCGTGTGTGCCACTAGGTGACCTTGGGACTGGACTAAGCCTTGTTTATGTCTCCCGCACCCCCACCTAGTGCCTTGTTCAGCGTGTGCTACTTCATTTGAATTTTTGAAAGCTGATGGGACAAACTCCCATGATGCCAGGGAGGAGCCAGAGCAGTAGGCTGAGTTTTGGGCCGTGTCAGGCTCACAGATTCTGCCTGCCCTAATCTCCAGAGCAGTGCCGTTTACTGGGTCAATGCCTTCTCGTTTACCCTGGGTTACTGCTCACTGAGAATGTGTCTGTCTCCAAGACAGTGTCCCAGCTGGCAGGTACTCCAGCCCAGTTAAGCTCCTGGAAGTGATCCCCATTATGCTGCAAACCCTGTGTTGGACTCTGGGCACACGCACATGACTGTGACTCTGTCCCTGCCATGGGCCTCCTCGCGGATAGTGGGGGAGAGACACACACATAATTTCAAGACCAGGCAGAAGCTTGATGGGGAGCTCAGTCAAGCCTTGGAGCATCAGGGTAGGCTTCTTAAAGGAGGTGATACCTGGACTGAACATTAAAGAGTGTATAGGAGTTAGGCAAAGACAGTGAGTCTAAATAACACAGCCTCAAGCTACCATGAGCATTCAGGACTGCAGATTACTGGTAGGGTGGGGAAAGGGGTCAGATGAAGAAAGAGAGAGATATTGACAGAGAAGATGAAGGCATTTGAGCTGGACTTTGAAAGACGAGAGTTTTGGATGCATAGAGATCTGAATAGGATAGAGGTTGGAGGACAATCTGGGCAGAGGAACAGCATGAGGAAAGGCATGGAACAGTGATGCAACTTGCTTTAAGTGGTCAACTCCAAGAAGGTTATCACTGGAAAAGATGAAAGCTCTAATTCGAAAAGATACATGCACCCCAATGTTCATAGCAGCACTATTTACAATTGCCAAAACATGGAAGCAACCTAAGTGTCCATCGGCAGATGAGTGGATAAAGAAGATGTGGTATATATATACATATATATATATACAATGGACTATTACTCAGCCATAAAAAGAATGAAATAATGCCAACATGGATGGACCTAGAGATTATCATACTAAGTGAAGTAAGTCAGACAGAGAAAGACAAATATTACATGATATCACTTATATGTGGAATCTAAAAAATAGTACAAATGAACTGATTTACAAAACAGAAACAGACTCACAGACATAGAGAACAAATTTATGGTTACCAAAGCGGGGGGAGGGATAAATTAGGAGTATGAGATTAACAGATGCACACTACCATATATAAAATAAACAACAAGGATTTACTGTTACAGTACAGGGAACTATATTCAATATCTTACAATAAACCAATTATAAGAAAAGAATTGAAAAAAAAGAATATATGTGTATAAACAAATCACTTTGCTGTGTACCTGAAACTAACACAATACTGTAAATCAATTATACTTTAATGAAAAAAAGAAAATTATCACTAGAGTATGGACCATGGGGTCATAGGGAGAGATGGGGCTGAAGAGAGAAAAGGGTCCGGGTCACAGAGGGTCTAAATGGTGAGACTTGTATATTCTGATCATCTCCTGCTAACAGTGGGATCTGCAGAAGTGGGACACAGGGGGCCTGGGGTTCAACCAGCTCTAATACCAACCAGCAAAACTGCAGCAGGTTCATCACTTCTGTTCTCATCTTCTCAATTACCATATTGGTATGATCAAGCTGACCCATCTCCTAGCAGCAAAGGCAGGAATTAAAGCAACTCAAGGCCCCACAGTGCTAAGATGCTGAGGACAAAGCTTGCTGTTCTGCTCTCCCAATAATAGTCACCTAAATGTCCCTCCCCGAAAGAAGAGGCTGAGCTCTTCCTTCCAGGCTAGTGTGTTTTTAGAAAGTTAAGTTCTCCAGGTGTTGCGCATTTCAGATGGGTCAGGGACATGTTGGAAATTGAGAGGCCCTTAGCCTCTTGCAAACAGGCTGGGAGAGTCTTAGGTCAGAGCCCAAAGGAGAGGGCTGTGAGATTGTTCATTGGCATCCAAGAGAGATCAAGCTTGTTCCAATAATTCTCTCTGCTCTTAGCTCCAGGCTCTGCCAGAATGCAGGTCTGTTGGAAAGTGGGAATCCTGACAGGTTCTGGGAAACAACAGGAGTCTGGCTTAAATGGAAGAAACTACTTTTTTTTTAGGTGCATGGCAGTCCTGGGGTCCTTGAGCTCAGGTTTAACATTCGGCCCTCATGCAAAATATATAAGCAGCGCCTCTTGCTTAGCTGCAAAATAAACAGCTCTTGTGTAAAGCTCTGCATTTCAGGGTCTACTTTGGGTGGGAGTGGAGCAATGAGATGGGTGAAACTGGCCTCTATTGTTCCAACTGGAGCCTCCAAGTTGACCATGCAGTCATAACCCACACTGTGGCTTCCCTTGTGACTAAAACCTGAGCATCTCTGCTGATGACTCAGGAAGGGTCCTAGCCTTGCATTAGTACCTTCCCAGGGAAGGGAAAAAAGCTCTTCTAGTTACTCTGAGCCCTGGGATTCTATTAGAAATGTCTTGTGAAGGCAGCCTCAAGCCCATCCAAGAAACTCTCCTTCAGTACCTGCTGTGTGCCTCGCACTCATACGGCTGCCAGGAACACAACTGCAGATAAGACCCAGTCTCTGCTCTCACATGATCTAATTGCAGCAGGAGGAGTGGGGAAGAGGATTTATCAGTTAGGACACTTTTGTTTGTACGTGATGAAAATGCTGCTTCCATCTGACTTAAGCAAAGAGAAAGAGTAGGCACAACAGGGGCGAGGGGCACAGGGTCCAGTTTTTCTCTTTCTGGGTTGACTCCCTTCTCAGACAGGCTTTACCCTTATGGTTGCAAGATGGTTCCTAGCAGCTACTGGGGCTACCTATCTGGCTCATGTCTAATGGGAAATAGAGGAAAATTTCCTTACCAGGATTCCTAGCAAAAGCCTCATAATGCATCACTGGCTGTAAACAGGAAACATGCCTATTTCTCTACCCATTGAAGGTCAGGGAGAAGAGATGGCGTGCTGATGAGCTTCTGTCTAGGTTACATGCTCCATCTTTGAGCCAAACGTAGGACCCCAGCTGAAGCCATAGGCTTGCAAGTTGGAGAGGGTAATAGGGTTATGGTTACCTAGAGGGTGAATGGAAACTGGTGACAAAAAATGAGATACTCCAAGGTAAACTTAGGTAATAGTTAGTGATCTGATTGGAATGAATAGCAACCCAAGGCAAATAAAGCAAAAAACAAAACCAAAAACAAACCTAATAATAAGTGGAAGTGTACTGGGGTAGGGGTCACAGGATCAAAGGAAGAGTTGAACAATAAATTTTCTAGAAGGAGAGCTCCTGGGTTCTGTGGAGATCTTTGTGAATGACTCCATGACATAGCTTGAGGCTGTGCTGGCTATACTCACTGCTTTTGCCTGTCTAACTCTTCACATTACATTCTTTAATCTTCTACCCCCATGATTAGTCTATGCCAATCATAATATCCAAGTAGTAAGAGCAGAGTGATGGAAAAAACCCAGGTTTTGGTGAAATTGTTCCGTGGCTGGATCAGCCAGTCCTAGAGCCCACCTTATATTAGGTTATATGAGACAATTAATTCTTTTAATTTTGATTTTTATTTTGTTCATGGTTTGAGTTCAATGTCTACTACTTTCAGCTAAAAGTGTCCAAATTAGTATAGGCTCAGACAAACACCTTTGGGACTCTGTATTTCATCTAGGTTTCTTTCCAATGCTGGCTATACTCCATTGTAGGAAGGCTCCACACATACATCTTAATGGTTCTATGTTTGAAAAATCATGGTGGAGGGTTCTGATTGGTCTGGCATGAGCAGCTGGTCTGCCCTTTGGACCAATTCTGTTCCCAGGGGCATGATATAGTCTGAAGGGCACAGCTTGTGTGAATTGTCTCTAGTCTTGGATTAATCAGCCTGGGGTAGGGGTTGAGGTAGGAATAGAATAGGCATTGCTCCTGGGGGTGGGGATGCTCTTACATCTGCATCTACTCCTACAAGGTTTCTCAAAGTGTGGTCCCCAGACTAGCAGTATGCGCATCCCAGGGAAATTGTCAGAAATGCAAAGTCTTAGACTTCACACAGATCTCCTGAATCAGAAACTCTGGGGGTGAGGCCCAGCAATGACCACCAGGTGTTCTCATGCACATACAAGTTTGAGAACTACTGGGCCACAATCACACAACGACTAAAACCAAACGCCACGGTGGTTCAAAGAAGAAACAATAATGTTTGATCAGAAGATGAGGAAAGCCTTAAGAAAAGAGGAGGTCTTTGAGATGAATCTTGAAGATTGGTTAGATTGGTTGACATGAACATAAGTTCACAAATAATACTGTAATTACAATAAAGAATTAAAAAAATCCTTCACCCAAACAAATCAACTGTTTGCTTTTACCTATGGTCTTTTTCATTCTTGGTTCATGAGAAAGCATACATATTCTTCTTTTTGTACTAACACAAAAAATTTCTATTTTGCTTCTCTCACTTAACAGTTTTATTCCTAGTACACTATGGTTTCTATTATATAAACATTTTGACCATTTACAATAGCTTTGAGGAAATGCATTTAAAAAAACTTTAGAAGTTATCCATGGATTCACCACCCTAACCCAATCATTATGATCATTTCCTTCTAGTATTTTTTCCTATGGAAATTATTTACATAACTGGGATAATAGCAGATATATTTTATACATATATACTTTACATTATAGCACAAGCATTCATCTTCATTACTGAACAGTTTCATTATGTACAAGGGGTCAACAAAGAAATTTATCATAACTTATTTAACCAATCTCCTGTTATTAGACATTTTGGTTCTTTCCAGTTTCTGCTGTGATAAACATCTCTGCGTATGAAGCGCTTTCTCCCATATTTTGAGTTATTTCCTTGGAATAGATTTCCAGAAGTGGAATTACAGGATCACAGGATACAAACTCTTTTATGGTTCTTGATGCATTTCGCCAAATTTCTTTTAAAAGGTTTGTACCAATTTATACTGCCACCAGTGATGTGTAAGAGTGCCAGTTTTCCCACATCCTTGGCAGCTTTGGGCATTTTAATTAAAAAAATTTTTTTTGCCAGTTTAATAGGGGAAGAACTTTACGTTGTTTTAATTTGCATTTTTTTAAACTTTACCTAACATTACTTAATAAATGTTTCCCATGTTGCTTCAACATTCTTAATAAGCTCTTTTATGGTCGCAAAGCCTTTTTATGGTTGAGATTTGATTACTGAATATAAGTGTAGGGCATTTCAGTTTAGTGACCACCAGGAGCCATAGCAGAGGGTCAGGAAATCTCCCACACAGGCTGCCAGGAGCTGAACTCATTGTTTTCAACACCCTCCTCCTTCTGGGCTTCCCATCTTAGTGAATAGCACCACCAGCCATCAGGTCATTCAAGCCAAAGCCTGAGTGTCATTTTTGACTTCTCTCTGCGTTACGGAGCCAAACTTGGGTCTGCTCGCCCGTGCGCAGTAAAGCCGATCTACTGACCCCGGGTTGTGGTAAAGGAAAGTGCAGCGTTTATTGCAGGGCACCAAGAAAGGAGTCCAGGGCAGCTAGTGCTCAAAACGCTCAAACTCTCTGATGGGTTTTAGCAAAGCATTTTTAAAGGCAAGATGAGGGAGGGGAGTCCCAGGGTATGTGATCAGCTTGTGCACAATTCTCTGATTGGTAACAGGGCGGTGTCACAGGGGTTAACATTATCAATCCTCAGGTTCCCATAGGCCTGGGAGATAAGTGTTCATGGTCATCAAGTAGTTTACGTCTTCCTTTTGGTGGGAGTTTTCGCAGCTGTAAAACAACTCAGGAAATGTGTATCAGATACTATTATTTAGGTACTTCAGAGAAGAGCTAAAGAAGAGGATATGGGGGAGGGGTCTGCCCTGGGAAGGCCCCATAGGGTCCTGCTCAGTTACACCTGCCCTTCATCACCTACATTCAATCAGTAACCAAGTCCCCTAAATTGCTCTTGAAACCCTACTGCTATTACCTGAGTTCAGGCCATATCATCTCTTACCGAAACGATTGCAGAAGCCTTCTAATCGGTCTCATTTCCCTCTAAACCATGCTCCACATTGCAGGCAAAACTATCTTTCTTATACCCAAATATGACTCAAGTGTGTTAGCTTCCCATTACTTTTGGGATGAAATCCCCAGATTCCTCAGTCCATTTTGGAAGCCTGCCATGATCTGAACCCTGCCCTACTCTTTCCCAGGTGGTGCAGTCAGAAGGTTGTGTACCTGTCTTTCCCCCTGAGGTGTACAGAGACCATGACCCAGACCTTTGAGGACCATAACCACATTCTCAAAGTGGCTGACGGGGGCTGGGATTAAAAGATGGGAAGCAGTACCTGGTTCACATGAGCAGCCTTACTGACATGCCCTGTATCCGGCAACACTTGGATGGTGATTTACCCTGGAGCTCCTCAAAGTAGCTCCAAGACGTGTCCATGAAATATTTGTTACTGGTTCATGATGGGGTGAGTTCAGGAATAGAAAGTAGGCATTTAGAAACTGTTATAGAAATTTGATAGACTAATTTTATGTTTAGCATCTAATAATAAAATGTTTGTATTTTGTGAGTCAAAAATTTCTCTTATCTATTAATTGAATTTTATGGTATTTTAAAATTACTGGTCTACAATGTGATGAATTGGAAATTTAAAAATAAAAGCCCTTTGACCACAGATAGTGTGACTTGAATTCTCCTGGAAAAGTTCAGTCTGAAACAATCTTCCCATGAGTTTGTAAAGGCATTTTCTGGAGTAAAGAGATATTTGAATGCCCAGCTGGGAAGAGTGTGTTTCAAAGATTGAAGAAAATTACAAAGAGAAAGAAATCACAACTTTATATCTTAACTTCATTATTTTCATAGAGAAACTGGTTAAAATAGAAAGTTCTGGCTTCTACCATAAAGTCAAGATATAATAGTCCTGGATATATTGAACAGGATGGTAACTTGGAACACAAGAGGGGGAATTGGTTTCAAGCAATTCCTCATTTTCCTGGTCTGTAAGATTGAGGGGGTGGGATGAAAAAAAACTTCCAATATTTCTTTAATATTTCTTTAATTTAATATTTTTGTACTTTGTACAAATTCAACAACTTTTTAATGGAAGAAACTGCCAAACCATGAATCATTTAACAGAGACCTGGGTTCTCTACCACTAACTAGCTGTGTGACTGAGGACAGGTGGCTTCACTTATTTGTGCCCTCTGCTTTGTAACGAGGAGACTGGACTGTTGCCAGCACCCCTAAAGTGTCAAGGGGTCCCCCAAGGGTATGGGGGAGAAGGGTAGGGAATAGAAGTAGCCAAGCAGGTTGGCTCCTTCTTGGGGTTTTCCCCACCCTCAGCCAGAACAACTCCTGTTTTAGAGATCAGGTCTTTGTGTAAGACTTTGTTAGAAGAAATACTTCACTGCTATAAAAAGTTTGGAAAAACAATCAGGCTATATGATTGTTAGTGTCCCTTTTAGCTTTATGTCTACCTAAAAGCATTGTACCATTTTGTGGCCGATGCCCGACTTGCAGTCATAATGTCTAAATGGAGGGATTGAAAAATGAAATGCACAGGAGACAGGTAAGCTATGTAAATGAAAGAAGGAGGCTGGGTGTCAGCCCAATAGGGAGCTGTGGGGACTATGGTGAACTAGAAAGTGCATGCCTTGTCTGAAGGGAATCTCAGAAATTCAGCTCCTTCCCATTGTTGCCTGTGGGGATGTGGGCACCTCTCTAGGGCCTATGCATCCAATATGTATTCTGGGACCCGAATGTGACTCATCTGCCTCCAAACTGTGGCTCACCTGAATTTCCTAGAATTTTTTTTACACTAAAGAGTGGCACACATGAACTATCAGTCTGGTAGGCCTAATCATTTTCCCAATTGTTTGGCACTGTATTTGGCACATGGTAACCAGACTACAGATGTTAGCTATCATTATTATCAACATCATCATTATTACCTAATAATGATGTGGCAGACTTGGATCTGTTAGTAATTGCAATTGAATTCTAACATAATTATACAATTTTGTGCTATTCAAGTTTAATTCCTTTAAAAGCCATATCATAAAACTGGAGCATTTTGGAGTATTACTGACAAGAGGAAAAAGGAAATAAATGATGCCTCTCTATGAACTTGAGTCATGTCCAAGGTCTGTCCTACAGTACTCTGCCAAGCGTGGCCCTTCAGCCTCATCAAGGCTCACAGTGAAGTGTGTTGGCCTCCAGCACTACTGCACACTTAGATGTACGTGCTCTGTGTGTGTCTTAAAGTCAGGCCTATTCCAGTGATGATACAACCACAGTCACACTCAGATAGGTGCCCAGATCGCTGACGTCTTTCTCAGTCACAGGATCACTGTAGCTTTAAAGAAGTTATCATCTCTACAGAAATAGGCCCCTTCCTTACTTTTTTTCAGAAATGTCTTGGTTTGTTTATCAACTTATTTTTCCAGACAAGCTTGCTTGCTCATATGGGACATAAATGTCTAGAGCCTGATTTCAGATAGCACAGTGAAACCCCACCCAGGAAATTGGGGTTCTATCATTAAAAAAAAAGTTGTAAAACAAAACATAAAAGAAAAAAATTTTAAATGCTCAGTTCCATCAGCCTAACAAAATGATTGTCGTTTCTCTGCCTTCTCTCTCATACACGTTTGTACATTGTTAAGTAAATTAGACAATCATGACTTTATTGAATTTGTTGGTGGCTGGTGAAGGGGTAGGTGGTTACAAAAACGACTAGGATATAGTTTTTACCCTCAAAGGGAGGGAGACAGAGAGGTAAAAAAGAATCTTAAAATGGAATAAAGCAAGCAGGGGATGACAAGAGTGGGAGGTGGCTAAGGAAGAAAGAAGCATAAAAGAGAAGGGGTCATTAACTCTGACTATGGGGTAATCTATCTGAAAGTTTCCTAAACCATTTTGAAACCTGTTTTAGCTGAGGGTTTTTGATGCTGGAGTCTAGCTGGATCTGGAGGCTGGAGTTATATTTATTATTATATACAGTGTTGTGTTTTCCTTTTATTAAATTTTGTATCAAGAAGTAAACCATTTCTCATGCTATTACAGAGCCTTTATAATTATTTTGTGTACTCTACTAAAACAGTCCCCTTACATTAGGTATGTATGTTATAACCAGTTTATCCCTAAGGTAAATAACAGTGACAATAATATGTAATAACAATACAAGTAACAGTGACAAACATCTTTATATAGTTTTTTCCTTCATTACAACTATTTCCTTAGGATAAATTCTGTGGAATTGAGAGCCTTGGTTTTAAAAATACAGTTATTATTTTGACTTGTGTCATATTGCCCAACTGTCTTCCAAGAGGTTTGTATACATTTGCATTGCTACTGGATTAAGTGAAGTTTCAATGTTTCTGTAGACTTCTGAGAATTGGATTTTATACATTTTTGTTTTAGTTTTTTTGTCTCTGAAGACTAATAAAATAGAGGATCTTTTCAAACTGCTTGTTCATTACTTTTGTTGTTATTGTTGTGTTAATTGCCTGTTTTTGTCTGTTCCCATTTGTCTAATGCGGTTGAGGTGATGTTCTTATATATATTTTACCCACTTTTATATAGTATAAAAAATAGCCCTTTGATAATCACTTTTACAAACAGTTATACTGGCCAGGTGTTTTCCTTTTTAAATCTTAGTTTAACTGAGTGTGTGCCAAATTCACCCTGAGCTTCTGGGTACTTTCTTTCTATCTCATTCTGCTACCTAACAGGTTGTGCTGCAATTATTGGTTTAATGTCTCTCTCTCCTGTTAAACCGCGAGCTCCTTTCTATATGCCCAACACCTTAGATAGAATCTGTTACATAATATTTGCTCAAAATTGCTTGTTGAGGTTTGGAAGAAAAAGAATGTTTGAGTGAAAGAATTGAGGGAATGCTCCATAGCCCTTTTGAATTTGATACTGCCCTTTTGAATTTCTAGAACCAGAGAGAGTCCCGAGTTTTCCTCCTTCAGTCAGGAAGGCAGAAGGCAAACCTCTGGCTGACCCTTGGGGAGGCCTCTCTGTGGGAGCGCGGGTCTCCCTCTCTCCCCTGGGGCCTCACCCAAGACTCGGGTCCTATGTGGAGAGTCCCTGGGGGTCTGGTTGGGGAGATGATTTCCTTTGGCGCCACTTTCTGGGCAAAAGGTTCCAGTGTTTGGATTTTATTAGCCAATAAAATTAAGGGAAAAATGCTGGAAAAAAAAAATCACAGTGCACTGTTGTTACTCTTGTGAATGAATCACATAACTTGCAGCTACACTATTAATGTCTAAATGGATTTTCTGTGCTCCAAGCCAAAACATGTTTCATAAAGTTACCCAGAGGTGGATGGTATCCCAGTTAATAAAAACAGTTGTGGGTGAAGGGTGCATGGTCTGACGGAAGGGGAGGTGATTGATGCTAGGTTGCTGGGATTGTTACATTTAACTGTGATTTTATTTTTAAAGAAAAATAAAACATTTTATTAAATAGTTGAACTTCAACGTTATTACCAAACCCTAACTCAAAACAGGGAATTTATTGAGTGTTTGGAGATACGAATATGCAGATGGAATTTTATGAGGTGTCTTGAATAATTTTCCACCTTGTATTATCAACCAGTTTAATCCAATCCTAGTTTGTGTCTAGTCAGGGTAGGGATGTTTCTTTTTAATTCACATTGATTTGTCAGAGTAATATCCCTCCCAGAATTGATGCACAGTCCTAGAAGTTCAGTCAATACTTGAAAACAAAAATAAACAACTCTACAGATTCTGACAGCTGTGGATACCTTAGCTCAAAGAATTATTTCTGTGATCCTCTCCCTCCACAATATTTTGTGATGATATATTTCAGAGTTTAATTTCTTTAGAGCCTCCATCATAGCCAGAGAAGAAAAGAAAGAATGCAAGTCACTGTCCTGAAAGCTTAAAAACCCCAGGACTTTGATCTGAAAAAGGTAACTTTTCATTCCAAGAAATCTTCCCCATCCCAACAGATCTCATTAGCGGTGATCGGTGGCTGGTGGCTGGTGGCTGGATATCACCTGAAATTACAGCCACCTCTTCCAACAAGGCTATTTGTAACAACGGCTAGGAAATACGTGGCATGGGTCACAGACTGCTTGGCCAAAGTAGTTAGATCCTATATGTAACAAATATCGTTTTCCTTTTCTCACAAGTGTAGTACAGATACAATGTAGAAAAGTGATAAAATATGAAAAATAAATTCGATGTATATGTGGAAACGTACCAAATGTGAACAGTGGGTTACTTCTGGGTCATGGAATTAGGAGTGATTTATTTATTGTTTGCTTGCTTGTATTTTTTTTGCTGCAATAAGCCTGTACTTTTTAATAGCAGGAAAAAAGGAGCTACTTTTCCCTTTATATATATTTTTTAATTTTGGAAAATTTTAAACAAATATAAAAATAGCAAGACTAGATTAGTATACCTAGGCCATCACCTAGACTTGTGCACTGGGTTTCAGGCTTGCTTGGGACCCGTGAGCCCCTTTTTCCCTTCCTCTTTCTCCTTTTGGACTGGGAATATCCATCCCATGCCTGACCCACCATTGTATTTTGGAAGGACATAACTTGTTTTATGGTTTCACAGGTCCACAGATAGAGAGGAATTTTGCTCCAGGAGGTACCATATCCCAAGTCTCACCCATAAGTGATTTAGATGATGAAATTTTTGACTTTTTGAATTGATGATATTTAGATGAGATATTGGACTTAGATGCTGGAATGACTTAAAACTTTTGGGGATGTTGGGATCAGGTGAATATATTTTGTACATGGGACAGATGTGAATTTGGGGAGGCCAGAGGGCAGACTATATTGGATTGGCTAGCGTCCGCCGAAATTCATGTCCTTCCTGGAACCTCAGAATTTGACCTTATTTGGAAATAGGGTTGTTGCAGATGTAGTTAAGATATAAGTTAAGGGACTTCCCTGGTGGCGCAGTGGTTAAGAATCCTCCTGCCAACGCAGGGGACACGGGTTTGAACCCTGGTCCGGAAAGATCCCACATGCCACGGAGCAACTAAGCCCGTGCGCCACAACTACTGAGCCTGCGCTCTAGAGCCTGCGTGCCACAACTACTGAAGCCTAGAGTCCGTACTCCACAACAAAGAGAAGCCACTGCAATGAGAGGCCCGCGCTCCACAACAAGCAGTAGCCCCCGCTCGCTGCAACTAGAGAAAGGCTGCGTGCAGCAACGAAAGACCCAACGCAGCCAAATAAATAAATAAATACATTTATTAAAAAAAAAAAAAGATGTTAAGTTAAGCTAAGCTCATGTAGGAGTAGGGTGGGCCCATAATCCAATATGACTGGTGTCCTTATAAGAAGAGAAGATACACAGAGAGAGACACACAGGGAAAAGGCCATGTGACAAAGGAGGCAGAGATTGGAGGTATGCGTCTAGAAGCCGAAGACCACCAAAGACGAGACACCAGAAGCAAAGAGAAGAGGCATGGAACGGGTTCTCCCCTCCAGCCTTTAAGACAGCATGGCCCTGCCCATGCCTTGACTTCACACTTCCAGCATTCAGATCTGTGAGACAATAAATTTCTGTTGTTTTAAGCTATGCAATTTGTGGTACTTTGTTACAGCAGCTCCAATAAACGAATACAACTTGGATGTGTGCTACTGTATTGGTATATTATGCACATTATAAAACATATATAGAAATAGATATTGAAAACGGGTAAAAATGAAAAAAAATAATATTTGAAAACAATTTTATCTTGTTTCCTGCATGCAAAAAGTTTGAGAGCAATAAGACTGAATATTTGCTGCTTTAAAATTAACTTGTTTTGGAATATGTTTACATTTTCAGAAAAATTGCAAAGATAGTACAGCGAGCTCTCCAGAGCCCCTCCTGGTGTGGACCCGGTGGGTGGGAGAGCACAGTGCCTCCCAGATCAACAGGCAGCTTGACACCCCCGAGCACTGACCTTGGAGTAGCAGACCAACGTGAATGTCTAACGCAGCTGCCCACCATCTTCCTACCTCTGTTTCCTCATCTGAAAACAGGGATGATAATACCTCCCTCATAGAGTTGTTGAGCAGATGAAGTAAATCCTAGCTTATCCGGTGCTAAACGACCCTGGAGAAGACATCTGACTCTTTAAGGCACAGTTTCCTCCTCTGTAAAGTGGGGAGAGTCATACCTTCCCTATAAGTTTATAAGGGCATGCGAAGTTGTTTAACTCTAGGCCACCGGGTCTTGGTTCTTCCCGTTCTTTCTCCGACATGTTTTCTAGGCTTTTCCTTAAGCAGAGTACTTGGTTGCGGTGGCAAAAATGCCAAAAGGCAGATCAAATATCTACATGGTATGTTAGGATGCACCAGGAAAACTTGCTGTGAGACATACAGCTTGTGGCACTAACAGTATTGAGATGTGTGCATGTCGGGTCGGGGGCGGGGGTGGGAGAGGGAGAATGGCGCCCCCTTAAGGACCTTCCAGTCTTGAGATTCTTTGTACCTACCAAGATAAGCCAAATCCAGGCTTGATGCTTTTATGCTGGGAGTAGTCCTCAGCTCTGTCTGGAAAATTCCAGGAGGAGGCTTCTTCAGTATATATGTCTGAGAAGAGCTGATTTGTTCTAAAACGAGCAAGTGCGTGGGCTGCTACGCACCATTGCGCCTCGGCACCGCCCCGCCCCCACTTCTGCCAGCGCCAGTCCTGCTTTCAGCTGAGGAACCTCTGCCACCCCCGCTCCTTTTCCCCCTGGACTCCCTCAGGGGGAGGGGACACTCCCAGGGTCTGGACTTCAGCCCTTTTCTCCTCCTTTTTCCATGATGACTAAGATCACAGAACACTCATTTTAGAGCAGGTTGTTCTTAGATCGTTTAGTCAACGTTTCTCAATCCTGGTTATACTTTGGGGTCTCTTGGTGGAGCTTTTAAAGCATACACACTCCTGGGTCCCACCGTCGGAGATGCTGGGGAGAGGCCAAGGCATTGGTATTTAAAAAAAAACTCCCCAGGTGATTCTAAAGTCCAGCCAGGATTGAGGACCAGCCCAGGGTTTCAGGCCACCTCTTGCTGAAGGCAGATGTCTTGTCCCTCTTGTTTACCACTGTATCCCCTAGCAACACAAATATTTGTTGAACGAATGATCAAACTTACTCCTTGGAGCCCTGGGCAGTGCCTTGGATGCCGTGGCCGGTTGGGGAGATGAAGGCCAATTTCCTGGGCTCCAGGCCCTCATTTTTATCTGTTAATTTTTTAATATATACTTCCAGGTAGGATATGGAAACTTGTCATTTACTATCAAGTCTGGTGGTTTTAGACAAAAAAACCCAGAAAATTTCTCCTGATGCAGCAAGATGGCCTAAGAACAAGCGTTCTCATGATAAAACTCCAACACATGTTCATTAATAAGAATAATTTAAGTTTAAGAATAATTTAATTACACATTTATGGAGTTCAATACAACACTATAGCCATTTTTCCTACTAGACTTTATTTTTTAGAACAGTTTTAGATTTACAGAAAAGTTGTTAAGACAGTACAGAGTTCCCACATACCCTGTACCCAGTTTTCCCCTACTATTAATTTTTTACATGAGTAAGGTATATTTATTATAATTAATGAATCAGTATTGATACATTATCATTAACTAAAGTTCATACTTTATTCAGATTTCCTTAGTTTTTACCTAATGTCCTTTTTCTGTTTCAGGATCCCATCCAGGACACATTACATTAGTTGTCATGTATCCTTAACACTCTTCATGGTTGTGACAGTTTCTCAAATTTTCCTTCTTTTGAAGGCTTTGACCAGTTTTGAGGAGAACGGGTCAGATTTTTATAGGATTCCCCTCTATTGGAATTTGTCTGTTTTTCTCATGGTTAGGTTGGGGTTATGAGTTTGGGGGAGGAAAGCCACAGAGGTAAAGTGCCATTCTCATCACATCATATCAAGGGTATGTACTATCAACATGACTTATCACTGTTGATGTTAACCATGATCATCTGGCTGAAGTAGTGTTTGTTACGTTCCTCCACTGTATGGTTACTCTTCCCATCCCTACCCTTTTCCTACTGTATTCTTTGGAAAGGAATTGCTATGTGCAGCCCACCCTTAAGGGATGGGTAGTTAGGTAACTTTGCTTGAGGGAGTGTTATCTACATAAATTATTTGGAATTCTTCTACTTGGAAGATTTCTCTCTCTTTTCTTTGTTCTTTCTTTCCTTCCTCCCTTCCTTCCTTTCTTCCTTCCTTCCTTCCTTCCCTTTCTTTCTTCCTCCCTCTCTCCCTCCCTCCCTCCCTCCCTCCTTTCCTTCCTTTCTACTTATTCAATCATTTATTTATATCAATATGGACTCTGGATATATATTTTATACTTTAGGTTATAATCCAACACTTCTTTATTTATTTTTTTTACTCAAATTGTTCCAGCTTTGGCAATTGGGAGCTTTTCCTGTCGGCTCTGAGAGATGACCATCTTTTTTTTTAGTACTTCTTTACTCTCTGGCATAACAACACACTACAGGCTCATCATGCATGTTTCCTGCCAGATTGTAGCCATTTAAAGTGTATTTGAATTGTTCTTGTGTACTCCTTAATTTCGGGTTAATGTATATTTTTCTCAGAATAATTTAAAAATTTAAAAAGTATTACAGGGAGATTGGTTCGAGATGGCGGAGTAGAAGGATGTGTGTTCACTCCCTCTTGTGAGCGCACTGGAATCACAACTAAGTGCTGAACAATCATTGACAGGAAGACACTGGAACTCACCAAAAAAGATACCCCACATCCAAAGACAAAGGAGAAGCTGCAAAGAGACAGTAGGAGGGGCACAATCACAATAAAATCAAATCTCATAACTGCTGGGTGGGTGACTCACAAACTGGAGAAAACTTATACCACAGAAGTCCACCCACTGGAGTGAAGGTTCTGAGCCCCACGTCAGACTTCCCAACCTGGGGGTCTGGCAATGGAAGGAAGAATTCCCAGAGAATCAGACTTTGAAGGCTAGCAGGATTTGATTGCAGGACTTCGACAGGACTGGGGGAAACAGAGACTCCACTCTTGGAGGGCACACGCAAAGTAGTGTGTGCATCGGGACCAAGGGGAAGGAGCAGTGACCCCAGAGGAGACTGAACCAGACCTACCTGCTAGTGTTGGAGGATCTCCTGCAGAGGCGGGGGGTGGCTTTGGCTCACCATGGGGACAAGGACACTGGCAGCAGAAGTTCTGGGAAGTACTCCTTGGCGTGAGCCCTCCCAGAGTCCGCCATTAGCCCCACCAAAGAGCTCAGGTAGGCTCCAGTGCTGGGTCGCCTCAGGCCAAACAACCAACAGGGAGGGAACCCAGCCCCACCCTTCAGAAGACAAGCGGATTAAAGTTTTACTGAGCTCTGCCCACCAGAGCAACACCCAGCTCTACCCACCACCAGTCCCTCCCATCAGGAAGCTTGCACAAGCCTCTTAGATAGCCTCATCCACCAGAGACAGACAGCAGAAGCAAGAAGAACTACAATTCTGCAGCCTGTAGAAGGAAAACCACATTCACAGAACGATAGACAAAATGAAAAGGCAGAGGACTTTGTACCAGATGAAGGAACAAGATAAAACCCCAGAAAAACAAATAAAGGAAGTGGAGATAGGCAACCTTCCAGAAAAATAATTCAGAATAATAATAGTGAAGATGATTCAGGACCTCAGAAAAAGAATGGAGGCAAAGATGGAGAAGATGCAAGAAAGGTTTAACAAAGGCCTAGAAGAATTAAGGAACAAACACATAGAAGAATTAAAGAACAAACAAACAGAGATGAACAATACAATAACTGAAATGAAAAATACACTAGAAGGAATCAATAGCAGAATAACTGAGGGAGAAGAACGGATAAGTGACCTGGAAGACAGAATGGTGGAATTCACTGCTGTGGAACAGAATAAAGAAAAAAGAATGAAAAGAAATGAAGACAGCCTAAGAGACCTCTGGGACAACATTAAACGCAACAACGTTCGCATTATAGGGGTCCCAGAAGGAAAAGAGAGAGAGAAAGGACCCAAGAAAATATTTGAAGAGATTATAGTCGAAAACTTCCCTAACATGGGAAAGGAAATAGCCACCCAAGTCCAGGAAGCACAGAGAGTCCCAGGCAGGATGAACCCCAGGAGAAACACGCCGAGACACATAGTAATCAAATTGACAAAAAGTAAAGACAAAGAAAAATTATTGAAAGCAGCAAGGGAAAAATGACAAAAAACATACAAGGGAACTCCCATAAGGTTAACAGCTGATTTCTCAGCAGAAACTCTACAAGCCAGAAGGGATTGGCACCATATGTTTAAAGTGATGAAAGGGAAGAACCTGCAACCAAGATTACTCTACCTGGCAAGGATCTCATTCAGATTCGATGGAGAAATCAAAAGCTTTACAGACAAGCAAAAGCTAAGAGAATTCAGCACCACCAAACCAGCTCTACAACAAATGCTAAAGGAACTTCTCTAAGTGGGAGACACAAGAGAAGAAAAGGATCTACAAAAAACAAACCCATAACAATTAAGAAAATGGTCATAGGAACAGACATATCGATAATTACCTTAAACATGAATGGATTAAATGCTCCAACCAAAAGACACAGGCTCCCTGAATGGATACAAAAACAAGACCCATATATATGCTGTCTACAAGAGACCCACTTCAGACCTAGGGACACATACACACTGAAAGTGAGGGGATGGAAAAAGATATTCCATGCAAATGGAAATCAAAAGAAAGCTGGAGTAGCAATACTCATATCAGATAAAATAGACTTTAAAATAAAGAATGTTACAAGAGACAAGGAAAGACACTACATAATGATAAAGGGATCAATCCAAGAAGAAGATATAACAATTATAAATATATATGCACCCAACATAGGAGCACCTCAATACATAAGGCAACTGCTAACAGCTATAAAAGAGGAAATCGACGGTAACACAATAATAGTGGGGGACTTTAACACCTCACTTACACCAATGGACAGATCATCCAAAATGAAAATAAATAAGGCAACAGAAACTTTAAATGACACAATAGACCAGATAGATTTAATTGATATTTATAGGACATTCCATCCAAAAACAGCAGATTACACTTTCTTCTCAAGTGCTCACGGAACATTCTCCAGGATAGATCACATCTTGGGTCACAATTCAAGCCTCAGTAAATTTAAGAAAATTGAAATCATATCAAACATCTTTTCTGACCACAATGCTATGAGATTACAAATGAATTACAGGGAAAAAAACGTAAAAAACACAAACATACGGAGGCTAAACAATACGTTACTAAATAACCAAGAGATCACTGAGGAAATCAAAGAGGAAATCAAAAAATACCTAGAGACAAATGACAATGAAAACACAATGACCCAAAACCTATGGGAGGCAGCAAAAGCAGTTCTAAGAGGGAAGTTTATAGCAATACAATCCTACCTCAAGAAACAAGAAAAATCTCAAATAAACAATCTAACCTTACACCTAAAGGAACTAGAGAAAGAAGAACAAACAAAATCCCAAGTTAGTAGAAGGAAAGAAATCATAAAATCAGAGCAGAAATAAATGAAATAGAAACAAAGAAAACAATAGCAAAGATAAATAAAACTAAAAGCTGGTTCTCTGAGAAGGTAAACAAAATTGATAAACCTTTAGCCAGACTCATCAAGAAAAAGAGGGAGAGGACTCAAATCAATAAAATTAGAAATGAAAAAGGAGAAGTTACAGTGGACACCGCAGAAATACAAAGCATCATAAGAGACTACTATAAGCAACTCTATGCCAATAAAATGGACAACCTGGAAGAAATGGACAAATTCTTAGAAAGGTATAACCTTCCAAGACTGAACCAGGAAGAAATAGAAAATATGAACAGACCAATCACAAGTAATGAAATTGAAACTGTGATTAAAAATCTTCCAACAAACAAAAGTCCAGGACCAGGCTGCTTCACAGGTGAATTCTATCAAACATTTATAGAAGAGCTAACACCCATCCTTCTCAAACTCTTCCAGAAAATCTCAGAGGAAGGAACACTCCCAAACTCATTCTATGAGGCCACCATCACCCTGATACCAAAACCAGACAAAGGTACTACAAAAAAAGAAAATTACAGACCAATATCATTGATGAATATAGATGCAAAAATCCCTAACACAATACTAGCAAACAGAATCCAACAACACATTAAAAGGATCATACACCATGATCAAATGGGATTTATCCCAGTGATGCAATGATTCTTCAATATACGCAAATCAATCAATGTGATACACCATAGTAACAAACTGAAGAATAAAAACCATATGATCATCTTAATAGATGCAGAAAAAGCTTTTGACAAAATTCAATGCCCATTTATGGTAAAAACTCTCCAGAAAGTGGGCATAGAGGGAACCTACCTCAACATAATAAAGGCCATATATGAAAAACCCACAGCAAACATCATTCTCAATGGTGAAAAACTGAAAGCATTTCCTCTAAGATCAGGAACAAGATAAGGATGTCCACTCTCGCCACTATTATTCAACACAGTTTTGGAAGTCCTAGCCACGGCAATCAGAGAAGAAAAAGAAATAAAAGGAATACAAATAGGAAAAGAAGGTGTAAAACTGTGACTGTTTGCAGATGACATGATACTATACATAGATAATCCTAAAGATGCCACCAGAAAACTACTAGAGCTAATCAATGAATCTGGTAAAGTGCAGGATACAAAATTAATGCACAGAAATCTCTTGCATTCCTGTACACTAACAATGAAAGATCAGAAAGAGAAATTAAGGAAACAATCCCATTTACCATTGCAACAGAAAGAATAAAATACCTAGGAATAAACCTACCTAGGGAGGTAAAAGACCTGTACTCAGAAAACTATAAGACACTGATAAAAGAAATCAAAGATAACACAAACAGATGGAGAGATATACCATGTTCTTGGATTGGAAGAATCAATATTGTGAAAATGACTATACTACCCAAAGCAATCTACAGATTCAATGCAATCCCTATCAAATTACCAGTGGCTTTTTTTACAGAACTAGAACAAAAAATCATAAAATTTGTATGGAGACACAAAAGACCCCGAATAGCCAAAACAGTCTTGAGGGAAAAAAATGGAGCTGGAGGAATCAGCCTCCCTGACTTCAGACTATACTACAAAGCTACAGTAATCAAGACAATATGGTACTGGCACAAAAACAGAAATAGATATCAATGGAACAGGATAGAAAGCCCAGAGATAAACCCACACACCTATGGTCAACTAATCTATGACAAAGGAGGCAAGGATATACAATGGAGAAAAGACAGCCTCTTCAATAAGTGGTGCTGGGAAAACTGGACAGCTACATGGAAAAGAATGAAATTAGAACACTCCCTAACACCATACACAGAAATAAACTCAAAATGGATTAGAGACCTAAATGTAAGACCGGACACTATAAAACTCTTAGAGGAAAACATAAGAAGAACACTCTTTGACATAAATCACAGCAAGATCTTTTTTGATCCACCTCCTAGAGTAATGGAAATAAAAACAAAAATAAACACATGGGACCTAATGAAACTTAAAAGCTTTTGCACAGCAAAGCAAACTACAAACAAGATGAAAAGACAACCCTCAGAATGGGAGAAAATATTTGCAAATGAATCAATGGACAAAGGATTAATCTCCAAAATATATAAACAGCTCATGCAGCTCAATATCAAAAAAACAAACAACCCAGTCAAAAAATGGGCAGAAGACCTAAATAGACATCTCTCCAAAGAAGACATACAGATGGCCAAGAAGCACATGAAAAGCTGCTCAACATCACTAATTATTAGAGAAATGCAAATCAAAACTACAATGAGGTATCACCTCACACCAGTTAGAATGGGCATCATCAGAAAATCTACAAACAACAAATGTTGGAGAGGATGTGGAGAAAAGGGAACCCTCTTGCACTGTTGGTGGGAATGTAAATTGATACAGTCACTATGGAGAACAGTATGGAGGTTCCTTAAAAAACTAAAAATAGAATTACCATATGACCCAGCAATCGCACTACTTGGCATATACCCAGAGGAAACCATAATTCAAAAAGACACATGCACCCCAATGTTCATTGCAGCACTATTTACAATAGTCAGGTCATGGAAGCAACCTAAATGCCCATCGACAGATGAATGGATAAAGAAGTTGTGGTACATATATACAATGGAATATTGCTCAGCCATAAAAAGGAACGAAATTGGGTCATTGTTGAGATGTGGATGGATCTAGAGACTGTCATATAGAGTGAAGTAAGTCAGAAAGAGAAAAACAAATATCGTATATTAACGCATATATGTGGAACCTAGAAAAATGGTACAAATGAACCAGTTTGCAGGGCAGAAATAGAGACACAGATGTAGAGAACAAACGTATGGACACCAAGGGGGAAAGCGGCGGGGGTGGTGGTGGGAGGAATTGGGAGATTGGGATTGACATATATACACTAATATGTATAAAATAGATAAATAATAAGAACCTGCTGTATAAAAAATAAATAAAATAAAATTCAAAGATTAAAAAAAAAGTATTACAGAGGTGTGTCAGGCAGTTACAGATTTTGTGATGTTGGTCAGCTTTTAAAATTCCTAACTTGTGATTTCTTTCCTTGGTTGAAATAAATATAAATTTTATACCTAATTTGATATTCATAATTTTGCATATTTTTCTTTTTAAACATTCCCCTAATTATAAAAGTTTTAGACCCTAGTGAGCCCATGGTGCCCCTTGGCTGCATAAGTGAGCCAAGACACTTAGGAATGAAGTCTAGGTCTTCAACAGTCAGGGTCAAGAAAAAGAATGACAAAATATGGACATGGGAAAAGCTGGCCATCCCATGGGCCAGGACAGCTGAGCCTTCCCTTAAACAGGTTGCTGACCATGGGCCTTTGTTAAGATAAGATCCCTGCTTTGCCAATAATGTAACTTCAGTTGTTGTATTTGTTATTTTACTAAGCACATGGTACTAGTGATTCATTCAATAAACATTCAGTGACAACACTGCCTATGTGTTAGGCATCTTGCTGGGCATAGCTGGAAATAATAAGTAAGACAAAGTCTTCAACTCCAAGGAACCTACACTGCAGAGAGTGTGATAAGATAGGGAGGTACATGGATGATTACCAATGGAATGCGACAGGAGCTCTGGGGCCATAAAATTCTTCAGGAGAGACTTATTCTTTCTTGAGGGGTCAGGGAAGGCTTCATAGAGAAAGGGATATTTGGATTGGGTCTTGACATATGAGTAGAAGTATGCCAGGCAGAGAAAGGGTCATTTCTGTTAAGGGAGTAGGGTGGCTGTATTAGTAAGACAGGGTTGTGAAAGGGCCCGCCAGGGACATCAGGACACCTAAGGGGTTCAACGAGGCCAAAAATGTAATTGTGATTCTTTCAGTATCTTTTCCTAGATTAACAGTTCCTGTGCCAGATTCATCTTTATAACTCTAGCACCTTGACAGTTTACAGTGAAAAGTAGGTGCTCAAGAACAGTTGTTCAGTGAATAAAAGAAAACATGCAACACTTGTTCTAAATTGACTTCTTCAATGAATGTGAATATTTGGCTATAAAGATGTCCAGTATAGCATTATATATAATAATAAAAATCTCAAAAGAATCTAAATTTCCAGGCAAAGTGGATTGGTTAGACAAAGTGTGGTATATTCATTAATACAATAGAATTCAAAGTAGCTAATAATAACAATAAAGTTATATTTGGTAATATGAAACAGTAGTTATAGTATATTATTGAGTGGGAAGAGATTACAAAACAAAATAAACAATATGAGCCCAGTTTTGTAAATTATGTGTGTGTGTGTCTGTGTGTGTGTACACATGCATTCATGAATGTCTATATATGAAAAATTTGGAAGGATTTTTATAAATAAATTACAGATTATTTCAATTTTCTCCTTTTGCCCCCTAATTTCTCTATAATGCATATACATTAAATATGTAAAAAGAAACATGTTTTTTGAAGACTCACATTTTGGCAAAAAATGTTTATTGAAAAAACATAAAATAGTAACTGAAAGAGTTCCCTATTAAAATGCTGATACTTGTGCAGGCACGGGTGTATGCATGTGTATACAGTGTAGCTATATCAATATTTTAACACCTTGACTCACATTGAATGGTCTTTTCCTACGCATCGTCTCATTTAATCTTCACTACATGCCTGGGTTAGAGGCCAGGATGGCATTATTGTGGGTGAGAAGAAGTAAGTGCTGGTAACCGATGCTCACAGCCTCAGTCTTACCTGTGTGCACACAGCTGGTAACTGGTTGAACTGGAACACATCCATAAGCCTCTTGACTCCAGGGGTCAGAGCATTTTTCTTTATTATTCTAGAGATTATCCTGGGAGAGGCAAAAAATAGCCATATTAGTAAACCAGGGCTTTTTCCTGATGTCATAGCCCTTAAAAATCATGCTGTAGAATATTTGATGATATGCAAACATTTCCATAAAAATTCTTAAGTGAAAAAAGCAAATTACAAAAGTATGATCCCATTTTAGTAAAAAACTAAAATGTTTGCATAAACACATGAAAAAACTTGAACTAGGATATATTGTCAAGTGCAAAATGCTAGATGCAGTACATGTAATATGCTGCCTTTTACAGTAAGAAAGGTGTAAAATAAGAATTTATGTTTGTATTTGTATCTTCATTAAGGAACAATAGAAGGATACACAAACGACCAAAAGTGTTCACCTAAGAGGGTGGGAGTGGGAGAGAAACATGATAGAGGGAGGAGGGGTGGAGACAACACTTCTTAAGGAATATCTTTTTATTTATTTATTTATTTATTTTTGGCTGTGTTGGGTCTTCGTTTCTGTGCGAGGGCTTTCTCTAGTTGTGGCAAGCGGGGGCCTCTCTTCATCGCGGTGCGCGGGCCTCTCACTATGGCGGCCTCTCTTGTCGCGGAGCACAAGCTCCAGACACGCAGGCTCAGTAGTTGTGGCTCACGGGCCTAGTTGCTCCGCGGCATGTGGGATCTTCCTAGACCAGGGCTCGAACCCGTGTCCCCTGCATTGGCAGGCAGATTCTCAACCACTGCGCCACCAGGGAAGCCCAGGAATATCTTTTTAATACCACTTTGATTTTGAACTATTCAAAAACCTAAAATTTAAAAAATCTAGTAAACATACCAAAATGCATATTTTTGGATGGTGGAGAAACATATAATGTTTATTTCCTTCTCTTGGTACATCTGTATTTTCTCAGTGTTTTACATGTGTAAGAAAAGGAGTTATTTTAAAACCATTTCTTCTAAACTTATTAAAGTCTTTGTACCCTTGGTCGAAAAGAGGACTTGAACGAGATTTCTAAAGAATTTTGGGAAAAGGGCATTCTGTAGTATACTGTAAATGTGAATTCTTTTTTCACCTGAAACTGTTTATAACTTTAGTCTACCAAGCTACATTCTGGACCTGGTTTCCATTGTAAGAAAAGCAGTAGTCCCCAGAACTCCTCCTAGAATTACATTCAAAACATGGCTCCAGCTGAAAGATGAAATGCAGATTTCCCACTGAAGGCCAGTCCTCCCCACCCTCCACCCCTGCATGTTGATTCAGGTAATGCTTTAAAAAAAAATCCCTTACCACTTATTCTCAGGGAAATGGAAGAAGTCTAATCCAAAGATATTCCCTGAGCTGTTAGCATTTTTGATTGATTGTGAATTTAATATATTTTTAACTCAATTCAAGTGCTTTTCTCTCAAGAGACTGCTCCTCTGTTTCTGGTCTGTGTTGCCTGAGTTGTAGGCAGTGAAGTCTGGCTGGGTGTTTGTGGACACATTTTCTGGGCAACACTATTTGAGAAATACTGACATTTCCCCTAGCTTTCTCCTTAGGCATCAACCCAGTTTGTCTCCCCATCCCTGTTGGGGCTCCAGTCTCTTTCTTGGAAGATAAGAGTCTGCTTTCGTCTTCACAGTCTCTCTCAGATTTTTTTCTTTCTCTCCTTCTCCAGACTTGTCTCTATTCCACAGCCTGGGTCTCTGCCCAGCCAGCTTCCAAACCATGCTGTCTTCCTAAGCACAGAGGCCTCTGCTTCAAATTTGGAGGGACCTCAGAGACTTTTTAGTTTGCAAATCAGGAATTTCCTCTACCACATCTTTGCCGGAGAGTCCTCCAATGTCTCCTTAAACACCCCTAGTGACAGAGCTGACTACCTTTCAAATCAGTTGTCCATCCCATCGCTGGTGTCAGAAAGCTGTTTTGTAAGGAAGCTGAGAGCAAGCCTGTGGTCCTCTTGTTTGTTCTTTAGTTGATTTCTGATCTGGTCTGAGAGAAGGAGGATGGGGAAGAAACGTTGTTGCCCAGCCTGACCAAAGGGAGCGGGTCCAAGACTGGCACTTGTCCACAAGGCAATGGGGGGCAGTGGGGAGGGGACCTGAAAAGAGCTCTGAATTTGGCCTCAGGAGACAAGGCTTCGTCCCAGCTCCATCTTTCAACTACTGACCTAGTTATCTCGGGCAAGTCATTTGTACTCTGAATCTAGTTTCTCTCATTTATGAAAGTGGAGTTGTAGAAATAATGATGTCACAAGGTTAACGGGAGGATTGAATGAAATCATGCAGGTGAAAATGCTTTGTACCTAAAAAGAGTTTTACAAACAAGAGCACAGTTACCATCTAAGATGCTAGATGCCTAGCTTAGTGAATCTGTGAACCAGCCCAGCCCAAGGAGTTTACAAAGTGGAGAGTTTTGGGATTTACTCTACCTATACCTGTGTGTCATTGGCAGAATCAGCTCATGGCCACTGTTGGCTTTCTCTGAGGGGCCAAGCACATGTGATGACAGAATCTGGGCAAGTCAAAGACTGAAGGATGTGAATTTCCATCTGGTATAAAATGCTCATTTTCAAGATGAATGAGAAGGATTGGTGACTTGCCCAGTCACATAGTTCAATAATGGTGGGCCGGACCTTGATCCCAGGAGTCAGATTTCTAGGCACAGCTCCTGGAAGTTTTCCTGACAGAAGGGCATTTGGTGTTTTGGACAGTGCTCTTTTCATTGTTCAGGTCTTCCTGGCCACTGTAGCAAGTTTAACACCTGTTCCCCATCCATTAAATGGCAGTAGCATCCCCTTGTCTTATGACAATCAAAAAGGCTCCTACACATCTGCTATGGCTTCGAGGGGACAGTACCTCCTCTGGTTGACAACTTCAGTGATAGCTCCTATAAAACATTGAATTGGGGGTTAGAAAATGATGTTTGCCATTAACTAGCTCTGTAATCTAAAGAACTTTATGTCTCCAAGCCTTAGTTTCCTCATCTAAGAAATGAGAGCGTAGGCCTAGAGGCCCTCTGGAGTCTCCTGCATGCCTCTGTGCTCCCGGCCTCCCCTTAGCCTGCCTGCACCTGAAATACCTCCATCAGTGAGCCTTGGTGGTTAGGTCTTAACAGCATGAGTGATTTGTGTTTGTATTTATATAAACCGTTCTGCATTCTACATGTATTCTACATGTATGGAATGTGTATTATTTTCACAGTCACAGTCATTTCCTCATTCTTTCTATTCTGTTTCATTTTTGCTCTTTCTCACCCTCTCCCCCATTCTTCATGCTGTCCCCTCCACCGACATCGTCCCATTGGTATTTAAGTACGCTCAAGTTTCTGTCGTTCAAAAAACCAAAAAAAAAAAAAAAAACCCCAAAAAAACCCCAACCTTTGACCAACTTCTCTCTCTTTCCTCATCACAATCAAAGCTGTTTAAGAATTACAAAAATAGTACAAAGAATTCCCACATACTCTTCACCCAGATTTCCCAAATGTTTGCATTTTATATTTGCTTCCTCTCTCTAATTTAATATAAACGCATAAACATGTTTATATTTATATATATTTTATTTTTCCCTTTCTTTCATTATGTCTTTGATTTCTTCTTATTTCCACTATTTTTCCAATGTGTTTTCTAACACATGGATTTATTCTTATATATATTTTCTTGAACTATTGCACATAGGATGCTCCTTTACCCCTAAATACTTAATTTTCTATAAACATAAGTACAATTATCAAAATAAGAAAATTAATATTAACATATTATTTAATCTGCAGACCTTATTCAGATTTACCCACTGTCCCAATAATGTCCTTTATAGCAAAGGAAAATTCTGGATCATGCTTTGCATTCATCTGTCATGCTTCTTTAGAAGTTTTTTTGTTTTTGTTTTTTGTTTGTTTAAATTGAACAGTTCCTCAGTTTTTTCTTTGTGTTTCATGACACTGACAGTTTAAAAACTGTAGTGGCCAAGGGTTTTTGTTTGTTTGTTTGTTTTTGGTCTGGTTGTTTTTGTAGAAAATCCCTCAATTTAAGTTTGTCTGACGTTTTCTTATGATTTGAATAAGGTTATACTTCTTTGGGAGGAATACCACAAAAGTGATGCTGTGTTTTCTCAGTGCATCATACCAAGAGGCACAGGATGTTGATTTGTCCTATTATCGGTGATATTAATGTTCATCACTTGGTGGTGTTAACAGGTTTTTCCACTATAAAGTTACTACTTTTTCCATTGTAATTAGTAAGTATCTTTGGGGAGATACGCTGAGACTTTGCAAATATCCTGTTAGCCCTCAAACTTTTCACATACTAATTTTAGCACCCATTGATGATTCTTAGCTTGAATTAATTATATTACCATAATGGTTGCCAAATGATGATTTTCTAATTCCTTCATTCCTTCTACATTTATTAGTGATTTAAATGCATGCTCTTTTACTTTTGTCAAATACCTTTTCAGTGTCTATCATATTATTTTTCCTCTTAGGTCTATTAAATTATACTGATAGATTTGCTAGTA
This sequence comes from Eubalaena glacialis, assembly GCF_028564815.1. NCBI lineage: Eukaryota > Metazoa > Chordata > Mammalia > Artiodactyla > Balaenidae > Eubalaena > Eubalaena glacialis. The sequence goes on along the minus strand of NC_083721.1, from coordinate 82,649,913 downwards.
TTGAACCATCCATGCGTTCACAGAGTAAAACTCACATAGGCTTTATTATTATTTTTTAAATTAATTAATTAACTAATTAATTAATTTTTGGCTGCATTGGGTCTTCGTTGCTGCACGTGGGCTTTCTCTAGCTGTGGCAAGCGGGGGCTACTCTTCGTTGCGATGCGCGGGCTTCTCATTGCGGTGGCTTCTCTTGTTGTGGAGCATGGGCTCTAGGCACATGGGCTTCAGTAGTTGTGGTATGTAGGCTCAGCAGTTGTGGCACACAGGCTCTAGAGCACAGGCTCAGTAGTTGCGGTGCATGGGCTTAGCTGCTCTGTGGCGGCATGTGGGATCTTCCTGGACCAGGGCTCAAACCCGTGTCCCCTGCATTGGCAGGCAGATTCTTAACCACTGTGCCACCAGGGAAGTCCCAGGCTTTATTATTATTTTTTAAAACTGCTGTTGGGTCTATTTGTTAATATTTTATTTATGATTTTTGCACCCATATTTATAAATCAGATTTATTTATATCTTTTGTGTATTCAGTTTGTTATTTATGTGTATCGATATTATATTCTTATTATGAAAAACATTTACAAGGTTTCTTTTTTTTTTTCCTAAGCTGTGGAACAGTTTAAATAACATTGGCATTATCAACTCGAACGGCTGGTAAAAATTCCCTGTGAAATTCTCTGAGTGTGCTGCTTTTTGAGGGAGTAGCTCTCTGATAAATTTCTCACCTCCTTTTCTGGAAATTGGTCTATTTTTATCTTATATCTGCTCTGGGGTTGATTTTAGAGAATTGTATTCTCCTAGAAATGTATTCATTTCATTCAGGTTTCCAAAGTTATCTGCATAGAATTAACAAATTAGTTTCATGATTTTTAAATTTTCTCTAATGCTTGGTTGATTTCTCCCTTGTCATTTCTTATTTTGTGAAGTTTCACTTTCTCATTGTATCAGTTTTGTTGTTGTTGTTGTTTTCCTGCTGTAACAAATTACCACAAACATAGTGGCTTATTATCGTATATTTCAGTAGGTCAGAAGTCCAACTTGGGTGTCACCAGGCTAAAAATCAGCATGTCCACAGGACTGTGTTCCTTTCTGGAGGCTCTAGGAGAGAAGCAGATTCTTTGCCTTTTCCAGTTTCTAGCAGCCGCCTGCATTCCTTGGCTTATGGTCTCCTCTTTCCATCTTCAAGCCAGTAATGGCAGGACAAAGTCTCACATGTCTCTCTGACCCATCACCCATTGTTACCTCTCTCTCTGGCCTCAACCAGGAAAGGTTCTCTGATTTTAAGGACTCATGGGTTAGGTTGAATCCACCTGGATAACACAGGAAACTCTCCCCATCCTCACGTCCTTCACCCCAATCACATCTGCAAAGTTCCTTTTGCCATGGAAGGTAACATATTCACAGGTTCTAGGGATTAGAGTGTGGACATCTTCGGGAGGTCATTCTGTGTGCCATACACTTTTTTTTCTTAATAAGATCGGTTAAATTTTAAGCTATTTTTTTATTTTTTTCTTTTATTCATTTCATCTTGATTTATTCTTATTTCTATTATTTTCAGTTTCCTAACACATTGGTTTATTCTTTTTCTTTCTACTTTTCTATTCTTTATTTTGTTGTTCTTTTTATAATTTTGGAGTCATATGCTTAAATTAATTTCTCTTCTATCTTCTCTATCAGTGCAAATAAAGATATGGAATCTCCTCTGCACATTGCTTTAACTCTAGGTTCTGATATGTTGTTTTCATTATTATTGTTTCTAGATAGATTACACATTTAGTTGTTATTCTCCCTTAAGCCTAAGAAATGTTTAAGACAGAATTTTAACATTCTTTTTATTTTCTGAAGGTGGAGGGGTCTTTTTATTTTCTGATTTTCTTATTGTTACTGGTTTTATTGTACATTGATCTGAGAATGCTTTCTTACAGCCTAACACTTAGTTGAGTTTTGTAAATGTTTCATGGGCCCTTGGGGGGGGCTGGAGAAAGTATTCTTTTTTTTTCAGGGTACAGAGTTGAAATTTTATCTACCAGATTCCTTACTAATAATTATATATATATAAGATCTTATCTATCATTGTTTATCCACTTGACCTGTCATCACCGAGAGAGGTAAATTTTCCTACTAATGTGTTTGTGTCTATTTCTTCTTGTATCTTTTATAATTTATGGTATGTAATGGTTGTTATATTACTTGGTATATAGATTTTCATAACTATTATATCTTCATTGTGGACCTTTCTTATCTCATTCAGTATGATATTTTTGATGTACAAAAGCTTTTAAGGTTTTATGTGGTCAAATTTTATCAATATTATCCACTACGGTTTCTGTGTTTTGGGTCATGCTTAAATAGGCTATCTTTACTCTCAGCTTTTAAAATTATTTAGTCATGCTTTCTTCCAGTAGTTTTGTGGTTTTGTTTTTTACATAAAAATTTTTTTAAATCATCTGGAATTTATTTTGATGTAAAGAGTAAGTAGGTGCCTCCCTTCACTCCCCAACCTTAGTCTTTTCAGATGGCTTATCAGATGTCTAAGCATCTTTACTGAATAATCAGGTTATAGGAAACATCTGTTGTTTTTGCCTCCTGCCCAGAGTCCTTTGACTCTTCTTTCAATAACAGGCCCTCGATTTTCCTTGGGGAGCCACCTTTCAGTCCATACGATTTGTTTGGAACTGACACTAGCTCCTGCTCCAGGGTTGGGTATATAAATCAACCTTGGTATCATTTCCCTGGCCATGGTTATTGGTTCAGGGCTGGGGCATGACCCAAGCTAAGATGATCAGAGTCAAGATGACTCAGCATTAAGACTTTTATTGGTATTATTTCAGAAGAGATAGTCTTTTACTGTTGGACTTGAAGCTGTAAAAGTGTAAGCCTGGGCTTTCAGGGACTACCACCATGTGTAGCCCAAGAATGAAACTAACCCAATGAAAAGCAGAGTCTGTGTGATGGAGACTAGGTACTGATGAAATTGTCTGAGCCTCTGGATCTAACTGTGTCTTACCCCTGGACTTGTCAATGATCTGAGCCAATTTATACATATACAGCTGGAGTTTTCACTTGCTAACAGAAGACCCTCTAAATGAAAAAAAATCCGCTAACTTGAAATAATGTTTTTTATCATATATAAAGTTCTGATATGAGCATATCCCTCTAATCTGTTCCATTGACCTATTTATCTGTTCTAAGGTTCATAAATTAGAGGAAATTTGTTTTCAGATAACTTTTGTTTAGTTAGCTCAATGTTTAAAAACATTTTGAATTTGAATGTTGCTGTGAGTGTTGGCTGGTAACTGATCTTGGCTGTCCCCTTCTTCAGAGAATCATTCTTGACCAAATAGGAGCCCTCCCACCATGGAGGCTATGCCCCCTGGCCACCCCAGATGCTGCTAATGACTGACTGGTGGGCGTGGCATAAAAAAAGGCCAATTCTCTTTTCTCAAAGTGAGACTGTGTTCTAGAGCATTCTTGCTTAGCTTTCTCCCTTGCCCTTTCCTACTGCCTTTACTCCTCCTCTCCTGAGAATACTTCCCAATAAATCACTTGTGCAGAATCCCAATCTCAGGCTCTACTTCTGGGGCACCTGACCTAAGAAAGAGGGAATTCTTTTCAGCTATCGTCAACACTCATTCCTATTCTCAACACTCACTAACTGGAAGGAGTAGCCTCTCTAACAGCGGAAGCAATGCAGATTAAGGACGTTAATTTTTAAAAATGTATCTCAAAGTTTTCTGGATCTACTCATCTTTCAAGGCATACCAGAAAATCAACATTGGACAATGGCCAATGGGTATATTTATTTATTCAGGCAAGATTTTCAGAGGATGATAAAACAGGCGAAATTTAGTTGAGGAATGGGCTGCTTATTAATTATGAGTAGGGAAAAAGTACTTTTTGGCATCTCTGAGTTAACCAAGTGACCGAACTCAGCATCAGTTACATCAGGGCAAATTGACATCATGTGCCTCTTGAGGTGATGTGATAGGAAGCACACAATAACACGTTAAGTAGCAGTCCTGCCAAAAATGTTTAACCTGAATGCAATCATGAGAAATCATCAAATTCAGCTTTGTGAGACTTTCTACTAGACAATAGGCTCAGAGAATGTCCTTTCGCTCAAGAGCTTGCACTTTTCACTTTTCATTGAAAAGTACATACATAGGTAGGAGGATAGATGAATTTAAATATTCACATGTGTTCATTATATTATTCTTACAGCTTTTCATAGACTTGAAATAAAAAAACAAATTTGCAAAGGAAATAAAGCATCTTTCATATAAGCACACAAAAATGTATTCTATATAAAAATCTCACGTGCTTGCAAATTTGGTGTCCATCATTCAATTAAATAGTTAAAACCTATTTTGTCAAATCATATTGTGAAATGTGCATTACGATTATAGTCAATACTCATCTTATTTCAGCTTATAATAAGATTTTCCAGCTCCTATTAACAAAAAATAAAATTATATGCTAGCTGCCAGACCAGTTAGTTTTGTAACATATATACCTTTCTTTTTAATTAAATACATGGGAAATTTAATCATAATGTCTAATGAAATAAATGGAGATATTTTGGCTTTTTAATGCATTATTTTATTGCATTATCCCCAAAAGCTTTCCACTAGAGTTCAATATTCACATGAACACACATTTACTGAAGTGTGAAGTACACATTACTTGCCTTCAGTAATAGTCATCCCGTTAATAATAATTGATAACTTTAGCCACATATCACACTGGATAATTAGAAGATAATGAATACTACCATTATCATCTTGTTTTGATAACTCCAATATGATTAATTATATTCGCTCTGCATCAGTTTGATCTTGACCTGACTGCTTTTAGTAATCTTTCTTACATTATGTGCTACAAAATATATTATTCCAAGCTTTTATATTGTTTCTTAAAATTTTTCCTAACACATTTATTTGATTTGAAAAATGACATCAGACTCTTTCTGACAAAAAGTAGTACATAGTCGGGTTTGGCTGATAGGTTTGAACATGAAGCCCAGCTTTGCCAGAGGTGTTCTAGTAAACATTTTTCAGAATGTTTAGTACTGAATGATCTAAATGGAACCTCTGAAGTTTTGATAAAATAGAGGTAAAGCATGTGATAAAACAAAAGCATTTAAACAAAAAATATTGAGTAATATGGCAGAGTATGAAGTGGCACCCATGATCCCTGTTTCCTAGGATTCCTGCCTGTGTGTCATCCTCCTCCCCACCCCTCCCTTGAGTGGGTGTGGGACCTTGGGATTGCTTCTGACCAAGAGAATACAGCAAAGATGATGGGACTGACTGATTGTGTTAATGTGATTATGTTAGATGAGGTTGTAGCACCAGTTTTGTTAGGAGAGACTCTTTCCCTTGTGTTGAAGAAGCAAGTGGCCATGCTGGGAAGACCCGTGTGGCAAGGAGCTGAGGGTGGCCCCTAGCTGGCAGACAGCAAAGAACTAAATGCTGCCAACAACCACGTGAATTTAGAAGTGGATCCTGTCCCCGTTGTGCCTCAGATGAGACTGCTGTCCCAGCTGACACCTTGATTGCAGCCGTGGGAGACCCTGAAGTAGAGGACCCAGTTAAGTCATGCCTGGACTACTGACCCGCAGAAATTGGGAGAAAATAAATGTGTGCTGTTTTAAGCCACTGTGTTTGTGGTAATAGTGTTGTGCACTAACAGATACCTAAAACAAATGGCAAAGATATGTTGAAATCCATATTTCAATATTTAAACTTTTGGAAACTATCAGATTAAGTACAAGTCCAGGTGAAAGAATTACAGACATAATGGGCAGCAGTGATTCTCAAACTTGAGCATGCATCAGAAACACCTGGAGGGCTTGCTCGTAAAACACAGACCACTGGTCCCACCCCCAGAGTTTCTGATTCAGCAGGCCTGGGGTGGGGCCTGAAACTTTGCATTTCTAACAAGTTGCCAGATGATGCTAATGCAGCTTGTCTGAAATCCACACTTTGAAAACCACTGATGTAGAGGCATTTGGAAGCTAAGTCTTGGTAAAACTTTTTTGGTATACTCATCAGAAATTGAGAAAATGATTAGATTCTAGTAACTGGTAACTTTTACTTTTGTAAGTTAAATTGTTTTCAACAGACCTAAGGAGCTGTTAGTTGATAGATCATTTAAAATAATTTCTGATGAAAGACCAGTATGTGAATTTTGGCATATAACTTGGAAAGACTTCCAAGAATGGAATGGCATTTCTATTAAAAAACGCATACACACAACTCCTTCCAACTCCTTCCATTCCTAAGTACTTGTTTAAGTGAACAAGGTATATTGGTTGGGGTAGGTTAAACTGCTGTTACAAATGGACTCAAACATGGTTCAAACATCGCCAATGTTATTTCTTAATTGGCAGGTGTTCTGCATGTGGTGAATCAGAGACCCTGGCTTCTCCAACTGGAGGAGAGCATGGAGGAAGTACACATGCTTTCTTAATAGCCCCAGCCCAGAAATAGCACACGTTATTGTCCCTCAGTGAGAACTAAGTGACATGACCACCGTAACTATCTGGGTCCAGTCAAGAGAGAAACCACGAAGTAATTTGAATAGGAAGAATTTATTAACTGTAACAGGAGATTGGAATAACAAGAGATTGGCAGTTCAGAAGTAAAGAAATAGCAGATAAAGAACAGATACTACTCACAGAGCTGAGATAGGGTGCCCATGGAAGGGTCTCTCCTTCTCCTCCACCCTCAGCACTGAGTCACCCTTGTTGGAGGGGTGTATTTGAGGGCCCTCAAAATCACACTCAGGTTCAATGATTTGTGAGAAGGACTCAAAGAACTCAGAAAAGCTGTTGTACTCAGGGTTATGGTTTATGAGAGTGAAGGTATATAGATTAAAATCAGCAAGGAAAAAGGCACTAGGGCAGAGTCCAGGGGAGACCAGATACAAGCTTCCACTTGTCCTCTCCCAGTGGAGTCATATGGACAGCATTTAATTCTCCCAGCAACGATGTGTGAAAACATTTATAAAGTACTGCCAATGAGGGAACCTCACCTGAGCCTTGCTGTCCAAGGCTTACTGCCCACATGTGTGACCTTACTTACTCAGTCTCCAGCCCTTCCAGAGGTCAGTTGATACTGTGAGGTCCAAAGCCTCCCCTCACTCTCCATATAAATCACATTGTTAGCATAGACTGCCTGCATGGCCCAAAGTCCTAGTTAAACAAAGTTACCCTTCTCAAGCAGAATATTCCAAGGACTTAGAGGTTAATTCCCAGGAGCCAGGCAAAGGCCAACCTTTTTTTGGAATGTGCAGGGTTTGGACAATGTAAAACTGCAGTAGAGGTCATGGCTATGGCTCATTGAAAGGCAGAGGAATGTCTGGCTGGTGGAACTTGATGGAAATCCACCCTTTTGGATGCCAGAGAAAGCTGCTCAAGGCTCTTTGCTACAAAACTGCCTGGGAGGGTATGATGCCAGGGGAGCTGCTCATTGCTGGGTGCTGCTGGCTACTGTGCATTGCAGGAGCCCTCACAGGAACTGGAGAAGCTATGAGCATGGCAGGGGGCAGAGGCACTCTGCTACAAAATCACCCAAGATAAGTGGCACCAGAGAAAACTGCTGGAAGCTGACTGTTGTGCACTGCAGTAGCTGGACACTGGAGAAGCTGTGGTCACATCAGCAGTCTGCACACAGGATCTAGGAAGTAAACCCTCTTCTCCTTTAATGTCACACCAGTGCCCTCTACTGACAAAGCTTCAGTGCCAACTAGCAAAGGAAAGATGTTTAAAGGGCCCAGATCCATTTCACAGAGCAAACAAAAAGGACGAATTTGAGCTGAGAGGCAATAAATTGACAACCGGCACAGCCAACTACAAGGGATGCTGGGGAATGTAGTCCAGCCAGATATCTGGCTGCAATCTTATTACCAAGAGAGGAGAAGAAAAATGACTTTGGTGGACAGCTAGCACTCTGTCACATGATATTTCTTAGCACTTACTTGAAATTGAAAATCAGGAATGAATTGATGGTAAACCCTATCTCATTCTTGCAATGAACAAATGGAAAAAACAATAACACTCCCACCCTGATGAGATCATCGAGAGATTTATTTCTGATAAATTTTTACTTTTTCTGTTTCATAATTATACATCAGATTTGGCTATATATTTATGTTGTCTTGATCAATTATGAACTAATAGTTATAATAATCACTCAATACAGAATAATATTTAACTTGTAAAGCCTTATCATCAAAGGAAATTATTTAAAATAATTTGTTGTGTACAAGTATGATAAGTAAGATATAAAAGCAGGATAAAGACTTCCAAGCATAAAAATATATTGGGATAAAATTTGGGGGGTGGGCACACATGGAAATATGGATTCAAGAATAAAAAGGAATGACAAAATTCTGTTAAGGAAGAGATTGTGTATTTTGGTGATAGTTAATGGTGATAATTTAGTGATGGTGGTAATTACATTGCTGGTATATATAGAATCCATTGTTAAATTGGAATAATTATAGTTTAAAATGTCATAATTTGCAATATATTGGAAATTATATACTTTTCAACTTTTAACAATGTGATGGAAAATACTAAATGTCAATTTAAAATAGTGCTAAAGGGTGCCTTGCTTTTCAAAATTCTTTTAGAGGGTATGTAAGCAAAAAATGTGAAAACTACTGATCTAATTCATCCACCTTGGTACATGGTATGTAACAGGTGCTCAATAACATTTGAATAAAGAAAGAAGAGACGGGAATGGTAAATAGATGTGTAAATGTAAATAATGCCCAGTGTAGACAGAGGTTGTAAGAACCAGGTAGTCCCCTACTGATACAGGTACAAATTAATACAATCTTTTTGGTGGGCCTTTTGCAGTTCATATAAATAACCTTAAAATGTGCCTACCCTTTGCCCAAACAATCTATCTTCTAGGAATTTATCCTGAAAGTCATATATGAATAAAGATGCATATTACTGTATTTACTTGTTCAATAGATATTTTACAATCATCTACTCTGTGTTGGAGAGAAAGCAGTAGCAAAATAGATATGGTCCTGCCTTCATGGAATTTATAGTCTATTGGGGAAGACAATCAACTAATCTTTCAAATAAGTGAATAATTCAGAATTGTGAGACGTGCTATGAAAAAAAGATAGTGAGTGCTGAAAAAGTATACAATGGTAGAAAAGAACATATCTAGGAAGGTCAGGCAATTAAAATTATTCACTTAGGACTTCCCTGGTGGCACGGTGGTTAAGAATCTGCCTGCCAACGCAGGGGACACGGGTTCGAGCCCTGGTCCAGGAAGATCCCACCTGCTGCGGAGCAACTAAGCCCGTGCGCCACAACTACTGAGCCTGTGCTCTAGAGCCCACAAGCCACAACTACTGAGCCCACGTGCCACAACTACTGAAGCCCGTGCACCGCAAGGAAGAGTAGCGCAGGCTCGCCACAACTAGAGAAAGCCCGCGCGCAGTAAGGAAGACCCAATGCAACCAAAAATAAAAAATAATAAATTAATTTAAAAAAATTATTCACTTATTTGCTGGATTAGTAGATTGTCTTCACCTGCAGAGACCTCGGAATTGGGATTAAAGTATGTGTGGAGGTTGAGCTGGTTGGAGGTTAGGGATGGACTTGGAGGCGGTGTAACATTTCAGGTCCAGGCAACAGTTTGCCTCAGGGCTGGAGCAAGAGGGAGCAATATACAGCTGAGACACCAGAAGAAGGCCAGGGGCACTGGAACAAATAAGGGAGAGAATTGTGCAGGGTGAAGCTGAAGAGATAGGCAAGGACTTGCCTTGTAAGGCCAAGTTAAGGATTTTGGTTTTATCCCAAGAAATGACTATACGTATTTTTTTGAGGAATAATTAATGTAAAATAAAATGCCTGGGCTTCTCTGGTGGTGCAGTGGTTGAGAATCCGCCTGCCAATGCAGGGGACACGGGTTCGAGCCCTGGTCTGGGAAGATCCCACATGCCGCGGAGCAACTGGGCCCGTGAGCCATGACTACTGAGCCTGCGCGTCTGGAGCCTGTGCTCCACAACAAGAGAGGCCGCGACAGTGAGAGGCCCGCGCACCGCGATGAAGAGTGGACCCCGCTCGCCACAACTAGAGAAAGCCCTCGCACAGAAACGAAGACCCAACACAGCCAAAAATAAATAAATAAAATAAATAAATAAATAAATAAATAAATAAATAAATAAAATGCCTACCCAACCCTTGCTACCACTTTCTGATCTCTATCACCATAGTTCATTCTTTTTTTTATTGCTGAGTAGTATTCTGTTCTATGGATACCACACCTTGTTTATCTGATCTCCTGTTGATGGACATTTGGGTTGTTTTGGTGGCTAGTGTGAATAAAGCTTATATAAATGTTCTTGCAGAGGTCTTTTTGTGAACACGTTTATCTCTCTCATGCATAAATACTTAAAATTAAAATTGCTGGATCATAGAGTATATGTATTTACTTTGATAAGAAATTGCCAAACACTGGAGCACTGCCACACTGTGTCATGCCACGTGGCTTTCGAAGAGCCACTAAAACTTTCTGTGCCTAGATCTCCCCATCTGTAGAATGGGGTCGATACCACCTACCTCACCTACCTCACAGGGTTGTTGTGAAGACTTAGAAGAACAATGTCAAATGGTTTCAATACTTTGGCGAGAGAGATGGCATAAATGAAACCAGTACTTCATGAGTTACACAAAAATGGACATTTGGTTCACTGTACCAGATACCGGAAATGTGTGTTCAGAAAAGCATTTTACCAACTCAAAATACTACTTATTTCTAGAAAAAAGAGAAATTGCCAAACAGTTTTCCAGAGTGGTTGTACCGTTTTATAGTCCCACAAGCATTGCATCCTTGCCAACATTTGGTGTTGTTAGTCTTTTTAAATTTTAAATACCTAAACCTGGGTATCATTAAAGTCTCAAGAAGGGGAATGACTTGGGCTTAAAAAAGAATCCCTCTGACTACAATATGGAGAAGGGGTGGGAGTGGGATAAGAGTGGATGTGGTGAGACTGTTAGGTGGCGATTGCAACAGTCCAGGTGAGAGATGATGGCGAATTGGTTATGGCAGTGATGACGGAGATGGGTCTGAGAAATATTTAGAAGGTAAAATTAATAGGAGTTGGCTGCTAATTGGGAACACTAGGAAAAGCCCAAATTGTTATTTTTTGTTTATTTGATTTTGGGGGATGAAGATCACTTGGCTTGGTTTTGGATATATATTTGTGGTGCCTTAATCTCCAGTAAAGGGGACTGCTTAAATATGTCATATTACATACGTACTTTGGGATAGCATGCAGGCAGGTATTGTAGGAGAATATTTCATGATATGGAAAGATGTTCAAAATATATTGTTAAAAAATAAACTTCAAAACTACGTACAATATATAGTATAACCACATTTTCCATTTGAATAACAGTACAGAGAAAAGACATCTGAAACGAAGTAAAGTGTTAACTGTGATCTCCATGTTGAGTTTTCAGAGTAGTTTTAAATTTGGGCTATGTCTTTTTCTGTTTTTCTACAAAGAACATATGCTAATTGTGTAATATGAAAAAAAGTTATTTAAAAAACACTTAACATTTCAAGAAAAGAAATTTAAGAGCACAAAACAAGAATAGAATCTCATAGGGATGGGAAAGGTGTTGGTAACAGCATCCTCACCTCTTCTCCTTTATCCTCAAGTGGCTCACCCTATACCTTCTGGGCAGGATACCTGGCCGGGATTCCTAAGCCTCTCTCAGATTTTGAGAATCTGAGAATGGAAGGGCTTAGTGAGAGAGACTGGGCTGAACTCAAACCCAGGATTTTGGAATCCATGGAGATTTCTCTGATCCCTGTCCCCAACTGAGAGTAAACGCAAACCTCCTTTGGATTCCAGTAGTATCAACCAGTTCTGTCTATGATCTCTCTCACTCCATGGAAATGGCTTGTGCGAGTTACCCATGACCTCCATTGTTGCCAACTCAGTCCCCATCCTCACCCTACTTGACACATCAGAAGCACCCGTTGATCTGTCTCCTGGAAATATCCTCCTGGTTATCCCTACTTCACCAGACACTCTTTTGCAGTCTCCTCTGTTCTTCATCTCCCCAACCTCTTAATCTTGGAGCGTCTCAGGGCTTTCTTTTTTCTCCCTAGACCTATTCCCTTAGTGATCTCATCCAGTCTCAGCTTTAAATACTCTCTTACATACTGATGACTCCTAATTTCTCTCTCCAGCCTGGATCTCTCCCCTAAACTCCAGACTTGTATATCCAAGTCGACATTTCCATTTGGATTTCTAATAGGCATCTCAAAGTTATTTTGTCTAAAACACAGTGCCTCTTCTTCCCCTACTCCCACCCTCCGTTTGTCTTCCTCAGGCTTTTCCATCTCAGTAAATGGCAACCTCACGCTTCCCTGTACTCAGGCCAAAAACCTTGGAGTCGTAACTGACTCCAAGGAAGAAATTCCTCTCACTCTACAATCCAAAACCTATTGGCTCTACCTAAAAATATATCCAGAATATGACCTCCTCGTGCCCTGGTCCAGACCACCATCTCGCCCCACCTGGATTACTGCAATAGCCTACTCCTTGGTCTTGTTTCCTTCCTTACTCCCCTGCAATCGATTTCAACTCATCAGCCAGTGATCCTTTAAAATATAAATCAGATTATGTCACTTCTCTGCTCAAGACCTCTAACAGCTAAACATTGACAGAGTAAATGCCAGAGTCCTTAAAAAACCTACAGGGCCCTAGATGATATGTCCCCAGTTACTTTTCTGACTTTCTCTCTTACTGTGCCCTGTCTCACTCCCTCTGACCCATTGTCACAGGCCTTGCTATTCCATAAATAGTCCAAGCATGTTCAAAGTCTCACGGCTTGCTCTTCCCTCTGGCTACATGCTTTCCCTTCAGATAACCATCTGGCTACTTCTGTATTTATTGTCAAGTCTTTGCTCAACTGTGAGGTCTTCCCTGACCTTCCTATTTAAAATTGCAACCCCCATCCCCATCACTCATCATATCCCGTCCCTGCTTAATTTTTCTCCATGGTACTTAACATCAACTAATGAATACTTTTATTACTTTCATTTATTTGTTTCATTTGTTTTTTTGCTCCCTTCCCCAGATGTAAGATCCTCAGCAAAGATTTATATCTATTTTTTCCCCTCCACTAATCCTAGAGCAGTACCTGGCATAGAACAGGCACTATTTATTGGGTGAGTAATACTCAGTATGCTATAACTTGTATTCTAGTTTCATGCAGACAAATGTTTCCCCCACTAGCCTGTGAGCTGTCTAAGGGGAGGGTGGGTTTCACTGCGAGGTCCCTCTCCCCACCCCCTGCGGAAACGTCTATCATGGTGTCTCACAAACAATAGATGTTTGATATATGTTTGTTAATGGAATGATGGAAGCAAAGAATCACCCACCTTAAGTATGGAGACAAAGAAGCCAGGTCATGCAGGAGAGCCCTGCTAGTGTTAAAGGTGGGCATAGCGAACACCATGATGTCTGCTCCAGGTCTCCTTGGCCCCCTGAGTTACTGTATCTGCCAGCAGTGCCCAGCACACTGATACCTGCTCTTCTTTTCTTCCTGGAAGGAAGTACATTGGAGTGTTAGCCTCCCTGGGGTTGACCCTCAACCAGTAGGGGCAGGAATTGGTGGATAAATGTCCCAGCCTCCTTGGCCTCTGGTCAATGTGGTCAGAATAAGACAATGCCAGTAGTGTTGAAGTAGGAGCTGGAGAGTAGAGCATTTAAACATTTACAAGGTCAAGAACAGGGATTTATTTGAAAATGCCATCCTAAACCTTTATTTTCAGTATCTAGCAGTGTCTGGCATCTAGTAGGTGCTCTGTGGATGCTTAGGGAATGAACAAACATATGCCTTTAATGGTGGGACTGAGCAATCTTCAGAGCTTGCTCAAAGGTGAGAATAATGTTAACTGTTAAATCTGCCTACACACTCACACACACACACACACATGCACACACACACACACACCCTTTGAATTTCCAAGGAACTCCTTTCTCCTTTACCTCCTAAGAGATTTGGTAAGTAACAATTCATCAGTGCCCTCACTGATGTAGGAGGTTAGGCCAGGATGGCCCTCTGAGATCATCTAGTCAAATCCAATCAATCCCTGAACTGAGGCCAGAGCCCCAATGTTCCACCTCCCACTGTCCAGTCCTCTTTCCACAGTAGCCACTGAGAACATTCCAAGAAAGTAATTTTGTAGGCTAACAGCCGTGAATATTTTCAGATTCAATTTCAGCAAAGTGTTACCATTTAAGAAAGTCTGCCAAAAAGATAATGCAGATGAAAATGTACTGTGTAAACTGTAAAGCGCTATCCAAACGTTAGCTATCTGAGGTCCACTGCCAAGGTCAACAAGGCCTGGGTGTAGAGCCAGCTCTTAAATTGGAGGAGCTAAGTAAAGGCTGGTCATTCAAGGGGTCCCTTCCGAATGGGACACTGGTGTCTTTGCTGGGATCAGAAGGACACAGTGGCTTGTCTGTGTGCCTCTTTCACCCCCATCCCGCTAAGTACAATACACTTGTGCTGAATAAGATCAATGCTTACATTGTATATGTGATAAAACTGATGATTTTCCAGCTTCTTCTCCTTTTGCTTGTGTTTTAGAAGCCACACACTGAGCTCCAGCCACCTGTACCACCGGGCAACGGACTGTCTCTCCAAGGTTTCCAACTGTCTGGGTACGTGAGTGTTTTTCTCCCACATTCGTTTACATTTGTCCCAGCTGCGCTACAATTTAGATTCTGCACATACTCTGGCTCTCAAAACCGCATTCTTTTGCCCTCACACTACTTCTTTGTCATCTAACAACTGAAAAAGCATTGTTTCCTTGACTTGGCTCGAGAAAGGGGACCTCGATGAAGAGTAAACTTCACATTTTCTGGGCTTTCTTATCCTAGTGCCCAACAGGAGAAGGGAGGCCCAGTGTTTGGTGACCTCCTGCATTAGGTTAACGATCTGGATATGGGCCCAGGGGGATAATGAGCCCCTGAATAATAGGGAGCTGATTGTCAAAGTCTTATCATGGTGAAGCTGAGTGGCAGAGCTTGCTTTGTCCTGGCTCCCTTGCCTTCTCCGCAAGCATCTCCTAATCTGTCGAAGCCAATGGGTTTATGTGGCAGACATTGATTCCTCACAAGCTTCGATTCAAGCGGCTGTGCACCGATTCAGGCTCAGATGTTTCTACACTTAGGGCTTGTAAAACAGTGAAAGAAAGATAGCAGATAAATTCACAGAAAGCCTTCTGTTATAGGCTTGAAAAAAGGATCTACTTATTTCTCTACTGTAACAGGAGTCTTGAAAAGCCCAAATTAAGGTGCAGAAAAAGGGTGAAATGAGAACACTAAAAGGCCTAGTACTGCAGAGAGCCCTGCAAACTTTTCCCAAGTGATATATATATTCCCGAAATCATGAGTTAAATTCATTTCACCTGCATTCACTAATCAACGTTGTTTTAAGACTTGCCATGTCCTCCAAAGAGCACGTGGCCTAAACAATGTTTGCCTGAGATATTCTCGGGAACTTGCAGTCAGCTGTGTGTACCTAGTTGGAGCTGGGCTGGTTAAGACCGGACAGGAGCACGGACCCTCCAACTGGGCATGCGCGGTGTCCGCTGGGTGACCTTTCGACAGAGGGCTGAAAACTCCACCCTCAGGATGTGCAGAGGCCTATAGCCTAGTGCAGAACCTCGATTCCCGCACCTTTTCCCAATCACCTTTCGCCGTGCTCCCCACGCCTCAGTCGGCCCTGACGCTTTATTCCTAAACCTATAAATACCCCCGCCCCTTGCCTTATAGGAGGCAGTTTTCGGACTTGTTTTCCCGTCTTCTCGCTGCTTTCCTTTTAAGCTCTCTTTTTGCTGCAAACCTCGGTGTCTCAGCATTTTGGTTTGCTGAGCGTTAGAATGAACCTGGTTCGGTAACATGGTTCAAACTCGGAAAAAGGTTTTTACTGCTCTATGGCTGGAAAGAACAAACAGCCAAAACCTTCCTAAGTTGTTGTTTTTGAGGGAACAACTATTAGTAAAATTTCTACTCCTTAAGGTCAAACCTTTTGGGGGGAAAACTAGGGAATGGGTGGTCTTCTTAACTTCTGTCTGGTTTTCCAAGAATCCATCTAAGGGGCTGAGCTGGATGCATCTTGGAACTCAGAGTCCTAGCCTAGTTAGTGATCTTTTCACGCAACCCAGGGCCCAAGCGTGAGCTATGCTTTAAAAAAAAGTTGACTAGAAGTTGGCAAGTAGGTGGGTTCAAGGAGAGGGGGTGGTGTCAGCTCACCACTGGCTAGGAAACCCTCTCTGCTTTCTACTCTCCTACTCTCTTGGGTCAAATGTTTAGCCAGAGCTTAAGAAATGAGGCGAGAGAGCAGTTGTACACAAACCATCAACTTCCACAGTCGTAAGGCTAAACAGCTGAGAGGGGGAGAGAAAGATGCCAGGTGGCTTCTGCTTGCTTCAAGATTAGACCACTAAGGGCAAGAAAGAGGCGGGTTTCAGGCACTTGGTAAACTGAAAGCAAACTTCTTTATTGTACACAGTACAGAATATAACGCAGCTTGGCAGGATGCAAACGGCCCTGCGCAGGGGAAAGTATTTCAAATCAACTGGCAGGTTAAAGCCTTTCTGCACTGTAGACTTTCCACACTCTGGAAAGAAGCAAAAACAAGAACAAAGAAACAAAACCATCAGGGAGGTGCATGAGTCCGATGGGAATGCAACGGTGATGCTGCCATCCTGTGTCCCGTGACAGCACAGGCCACGTGGCTACAGCAGGGGAGGGGAGCTCAGGCTACAGAGGATTCTTTTCGTACTTGCTAAGACAGCATAAATCCATCAAAAAAAAAAAACCCAACAAAACCCAAACCCGGATAAGTAAAGAAAGGAAAAAAATCCTATACAGCATTTACAAAAAATTAACCTCTAGCCAGCTGGGGGTAAAATATGCATCTATGTATAGACTATGTGTAGGTTAGAAAGCTATAAATACCGGTTTGGAAAGTCCTTTGATTAGAATACAATGCTAATTAAGGCCCAAGCTACAGGTTCAATAACTTTGTGGGCTAATTAGCTTCCAAGATAGGAAAATCTTGTATTTCCATAGCTATAAAATGCACCCCTTATCTCTGTGACCCTCTTCACAAATGTGCTCCTGGTCACCAGGGGGACTGTTTGAGACTACAGAGCATTCCATCAATAGAAAAACAACTCAAAGCACTGTCCTTCGCATATGAAGAGTAGCATAATCATTCTTTGTGTGCTAGGTGTCAGGGGAAGCACAGAATCCTATCAGTAGGCAGCAAGGTGCTACCACTTTCTAATTCTTTTTCCACTACTTTGAGCTTAACTTTCATATAGCTTTAGCTGGGTTATTTAAAACTTTCCCAATATAATACAGCAATCAGAGAAAACCTTTTTTAAAGTAGCAGGAAACTAAGATGCTAGTACTGCTTTACCTGTCAGTGTCGCACATAAGTCTCAAACCCTATTGAATCATATGCAGGGTTTAAAGTCCAAAAATTAAAGAAAAAGGAAAACAAAACAAACTGAAATGGAAATTGTCATCAGTCATGCCCAGGGAAGAATCCCTACCTAGGGTTTCCACCAGGTGACCAGGTTTCAAATGGACATGACATGTATTATGTACATATGCTTTCCAGAGAGGGCATGTGAGGGAACATGGGGGACTATACACATAGAATCTAAACGGTGTGTCCAGGCTGCCCTGCACACCTCAAAAATGTACAACTCAGGTGCAAATGTTCCATCAGGCTGTCTGGTGCAGAAAGCACAAAGCAGGCAATAAAAGAGGGCTTGTACTCGGCTAAGGGGACGCCCCCAGCAAAGCCCCTTTCAAGCTGCAGCGTCTTCATAAGTTGGCACTGCCCCGTTTAAAGGGCGCAGTGCACAGTTACCAAAAGGTTTGTTTTTTTGCTTTAAATACCAAAACTACAAAAATCAGTTTATAAACTGTTTTTCCAAAACAACCACCAAAACAAAACAATCCCCCGAATCAAAGCAAAACAAAATACTGTCAAAAGTATTAATCACCCCTCTCCTAAAATTAAAGCCTTCCACACACACAGCCATGTGACTGGGAAGAGAAAGGGGACTTGCTCTACTTGGTGACCACATGGCCAGAAGGTTCCCAAGGGTAGCAATGGTTTATTATTTGAGAACCACGGAGTGGGTAACAGCTGTTCATCCTTTTCCCCCTTCTTTCCAGACCAAGAGGAAACATTTCAGATTAAGCTGGAAGAGCTCTCTGAGTTTTAAGATATATTTGTAACCCTTCATGGTTTGAGCCTCCCCAACTTTGCCTACCTCCTGTTCTATGGGTTTGTGACATCTTTTTCAATAAATTGTGCAAATCAGAGCCCTTCTATGTAAAGGCATTTAGTAGTCCATGATCAATGCAGATTGTCACACACTCTGTCCTGGTTTGTGGGTACTAACCTGAACAAGGTATTGCTTTGCATATATTGTCCATGGGAAGGAGGCTCCATTTCAATTGCTTTCCCAGAAACCTTGTCAGGTTCAGAGCTGAGGCACCAGCCTTTTGGTGGTTTTCTGCCCCTCCCTGTTCCCACTCCCCCGCCAAGGTATCTGTCTTTAAGGGTGCCGATCCAGAGACAGCTTGGGTTCTCCAGATAATACTCAAAGGGCAAGCTTTGGGAACAGCCAGAAACACAAACAAAACCACTGCCCTCGTTTGCCTGAATGGGAACTGCTAGCTCTAGGGTTTGGCCGCTCAGCTGCTCGGAAACTTAGTAAGCAAAGCCTTCGGCATAGGGGAGGCTGCTGCAGCGGTCCACATCCAGGAGGTAAGCAGGGTTGTCTTCAAAGTGGGTCAGTGGCAGGGTGTCCTCCTCGCTGAGGTGGCACTCAGACTCCGCTTTCAGGAACGGACGTTGGTTGTCGGGGAAGGCCATGGAGAAAAGGGCATCGGGGTCGCAGACAAACTTGTAGACGTATCGTTCCCCGGCCACCTGAGAGAGAAAACACACCTTATGAGGCCCAGCTGGAACAGGGTGTGGGCCGGGGCCAGGGCACCAAGGGAAGAATAACGAGATATTTGTAAGTCACCAAGCTCTCAGGGAGCCAGGGACCAAGAGGCTCATTGGTAGCTGATTATCCAAATCATTCAGATTTATTTTGATAAACTGTGGGAACCTGTTACCTGCCAAGTGTTGACACCACAGCTTAGCAGTTGAAAAGAATATCTGAATTTCAAACTCATATTAGGTTCTTTTAAACGAAAGTCCTCACTGTGTTATGCTCACAGCCTAGAAACAATGGTTATGCTGATGTTGGTGCCTGATATTACGGGAAGATATAAGGATTGAAAGATGCAGGAGTCAAGACCATGTGTTCAGTTCCCTCCAAAGTTTACAGTCTTCCCAGGACAGCTTTGCTCTGAAGGGCTAGGAATTCAGAGAGCTGTGTGGGAATTTTAAGTTTGTTCCAAAACCAAACAGAACTGTGTTTTGGCTTACCTGCAGTTTTAAATTACTCATTCCATGGTTCTGCTACACTGAAGGAACTGATAACTACCTTTATATGAATTTTATGCATTATAATATTACGAGAACCAAATGGTCTTGATTAAGGGTGGCAGATGTATACAATCAATCATCCCTATTTGGGTTGTTTTGTTTGAAAGCCAGTTTACGTTAAATCTCTGGTTCCCCGGCCCAAGAGTCAGCTCACGTATGTGGAAGAAGGAAGTAGGAGGACATAGTGGCAGTGATACCAGCTCAGAAGCCAGGAGCGGATGGCTCCCAGCCTTGGCTCAGTCGCTAACAAGTCTCAACCTCTCTGAGCCTCAATTTTCCCTTTCAAAAACCGAGGGTATGGGACTACTGCTTTTCTAAGTCCCTCCCTAGACGGGCATGCTACCACTCTTTTATTTAGTTCTCATTTACTCATGGGTCATGTAATAAATATAACAATGATCTCTTACATTGGATAGCACATTACTATTTCTAGAATGTTTTCACATATATTACCCTTTGAGATTAGATTAGGGACTATTATCTACATTTTTATTGGAAACAGGCTTTGGAAGGTTGACCTTCCTTAAAGCATAAATAAATGGGAGTGCTGGATCTGAGCCCCCCAAGTCTCATTCCTGTGCCTTCCTGTACTTTTTGCCTGTTTTATTCTCAGAAAATTCTCTTCTACTTCCTTAGAAAACCTAGGGACAAGTTCATAGGGACAACTCGTTGCCATTAGTTCAATTTAACTGTGTCTTGATTACATTCCCTCAGATTGGATCTGGAGTTGGGAACAGCAAAGGAGTAATGGCCCTCCTTCCTGAGTTTAGGATTCTACCTGATAATGTTAAAACTAAAAGGGGAGAGAGTGTGTGTGAAGTTTGAGGGGAAAAAGGCAGTGACTGCTAATGGGTTCAGGGTTTCTTTTTAAGGTGATAAAATGTTCTAAAATTGATTGTGGTGACAGCTGCACTACTCTGTGCACATATTAAAGCCCCACTGAATTTAACCCTTTAAAAAAAAAGGGGGGGAGGTCGGGTGGGGTGACCACCCATCCTAGAGTATTCACTCTGTGCCAAGCACTGAAGTCAAACCCTCATTCCTGTCCTAAAGGAGCTGATACTCCTGCGGCAGATACTGACAAGCCAGGGAGTAACTTACAATACAGACAGTACGGGAAGTGATGGAGATGAGCCCAGGTGCTCTCAGAAGCAGAAGAGGGACCATGTAACTCAGCCTGAGAACTTCAGATTCTTGGAGTAAAGAGGTGATTTACTGAGAAAACAAGTAGGGGCTGGCCAGGCAATGAAGGCATTAGGAGTGTTCTTAAGTAGGACGGTAGTTTAATAGGTATTTTTTTCATTTTATAGTATGCTTGATAACTTACATGAATGATATGTATTGTTTGGTAAACAAATATATTAAGAGAAAGATGGCTATGCTAGTGAAAGCAGCCAAGTACAAGTGAGGAAATGAGGGTTTAATGGTGCCTTGAGCCTGTATGAAGCATTAAAAAGTCTGGATCTTATCCAGAAGACCATCCATGAAAAGCTGTTTTAATATTTTTTAAGGAGATGAGAAGAATATGGGGTCATATTACCACCTGCCTCTGAGAAAGATAAACCTGGCTTCAGCGTAGACAAGTTCTCAGCAGCAATGACCATATACTTCTGAGTGCATCTTGGCATCTACCATGTAGGCTGCTTAAATGTGTAAATGCTAGAATCTGGGCAACAGTACAGTATAAAATCTGGTGGCTAAGAAAAACCAATCAAAGATTTGCCATTCTCATCTTCTGCCTATCCACAGGATTTTAAGATTGTGGTTCTTCACCACCTATCACAATAAGGATTTTGTATTGGCTTCCTCAAAATTACACTTAATCCTCTTTTCTGCTACCTGCTACCAGGTGATTCTGCCATTTTGCAAACCTTGGGTTTTTAACTTGAGTTCCAGTTTCTAAGGTTCTAAAAGAGAAATAAGATTTTTTTTTACTGCCCTAACACTTTTGGGAGTATTAAACCAACATATTTGGAGGTCTCGGTGTTTCAACTAAAGACTTCGCCTAAGTTCTTATGGGAGGGGAGACCTTCAAGTCGATTCCCTCACTTGCTCCTTTATGTATATAATGGTTGGCCTAAATGTCTGGACATTTTTGTAAGTAGAGACAGTTTAAAGCAGAGGAGCCTAATTTTCCTACAGTGTCTTCCACACACAACCTTTGGCTTTCACGTACCCAACAGCATTAAAGGTGCTCTTTATTATCTCATTTAACTCAAGTTTTTCCAAGATGTTTTTCCTATCACAGAATTACTTACGAGGCTGACATTTCCCCCCAGTCATCATATACAGTTTTATTTCAGAAGCCCTTGACATTTTCTTTGAGAGTGGTCAGAGTGGTCTAAGCTTCTCTAGTAATCGCTCACCTTCTGCATGATGCCCTTTTCATAGTAATAGCGCAGAGATCGGCTGAGCTTGTCGTAGTTCATGGCTGGCCGGTTCTTCTGAATGCCCCAACGCCGAGCGACCTGAAGAGACAGGAAAGCAATGGAAACTCATTCCCTGGGCTTAGTGGTTTTCTCCCAATCCCAGGAGAGCCAGTTCTAGAACCTGACTGCTTTTGGTCAGTGACCCATTTCTCTGACCTGGAAGGAAAAGCACTTAATTCCCTCAAGACCAAACATTCAGCAAAGGTGATGATTCAGTCAAATGCTAAGAGGTGAGACCTAGAGGTGGAAAAATCCTAGCACTTTAATAAGACTGCAGAGGGCTCGGCTAGCGTCCCAGAGGAAGCAGGCTCTCTACTGTTTCTCCACATATGAATTATCGACCAATACCCATAGACCATTAGCATGTTGCCATTAAGTGCTATGGTTTCTGTAGCAGTCAATAAGGAATAATTAGAATGGTCATTCCTGAAACATTAGAAACACACTGGTGAGTTGCTAATGGGCCAGCAGAGCAAAAGTTCAATTCTAATAAGATTGGAGAGGGGCTGGGAGATGTTTACTTATAGCAGCTCATGGAGTAAAGGGGAATCGGATCATTTCGGCCTGCTGCCATCCAATCCCCTGCTCCCAGCAGACTTGCAGAATGGACATTAAAACATGTAGCACCATTATCCACTTAATGAAAAATTAACAGGGCTTCCCAAACAGTTCTGAAGTGCATTATATCCAACTTGGTCCACCTCTGAGGTGCAGTGATGGGGGGGTGTAATTGGAGCTTTGGGCAAAGAGGCCTTATAGCAAGAAAACCTCCTAGTGGAGTTCAGCAGGACAGCCAAGCAATTTCTGTTCTCAAGTATCTCAACATCCCAAATCCTACTTATAAGGATGACTGTCAAGGTAAGAGAAGAATAACCTTGGAAATATGAGGTCTTTAAATGTATGCAAACCAGGGATCATGTTTTGAACATTTTGGGTCAGTTTTAGAAACTTAAAAAACCAAAATAACTACATTCCTTTTTATTAAAAAAAAAAAAAAAAGATGACAAACATGGAATGAGAAGTAGGGAGACTGCAAGTGGAAAAGGTGGCTCATAAAACCACATTTCACTTGAAGTATTCTTTAAAAGTATTTGGGGCAGAATGAAAGCAACATCTTCTGAATTCAGGATTCTAAGATGACCTTTAATAAATACCAAAAATAATCTGATAAGTAAGGAAGAATGCATCTGTCCTAATTATATTACAGTAATTCAATAGCCACGATTCCACTCTGCCTTGCAAGAAACTGTGTGAAAGTTAAATTTCCATTCGTTTGCTTTGTGCCCCCACGGCACACATGATTATCCCTGGCTCTCCCCCTTTCTCCACATTGCACCCGTTCAACTCTTTGAAATGGTCAAAAAGGCAAAATTAACCAAAAATACATCCCCTGGTTAAAGAAGACAAACATTTTATTTTACTATTATTATTTTTGGCTGCACCGAGCAGCATGCAGGATCTTACTTTCCCGACCAGGGATCAAACGCATGTCCCCTGCAGTGGAAGCGTGGAGTCTTAACTACTGGGCTGCCAGGGAAGTCCCGAAAAGATAAAACCAATTTTTAATCAATTTCTATTTTTAACCAGTTTTTAATCAATTTCAATATTTAACCAATTTCTATTTTTAAACCAATAGAAATAGGGGTAAGAAAGAACCTGTTAAATCAATACATGTCCTTTTACCTGTTCAAAAGAAATGACACCATGAAACTGTACTTCAACTGCTGTCAGACACAAGTGATGCAGGGACCCTTAAAAGAAGCCCAGCCTCATCATTTTACTACATTCAGTGGTGGAAAACAGTTCGTGAATATTTTTCAACTTCAGCCGTGACCTCTCTTTGCTGTCACGTGCATATGCAGTAGTTTGCTGGAGAGAGGTTTTATTTATTTTTTTATTTTATTTATTTATCTTTTTAAACATCTTTATTGAAGTATAATTGCTTTACAATGGTGTGTTAGTTTCTGCTTTATAACAAAGTGAATCAGTTATACATATACATATGTTCCCATATCTCTTCCCTCTTGCATCTCCCTCCCTCCCACCCTCCCTATCCCACCCCTCTAGGTGGTCACAAAGCACCGAGCTGATCTCCCTGTGCTATGCGGCTGCTTCCCACTAGCTATCTATTTTACATTTGGTAGTGTATATATGTCCATGACACTCTCTCACCCTGTCACATCTCACCCCTCCCCCTCCCCATATCCTCAAGTCCATTCTCTAGTAGGTCTGTGTCTTTATTCCCGTCTGGAGAGAGGTTTTATATATGCACA
This sequence comes from Eubalaena glacialis, assembly GCF_028564815.1. Lineage (NCBI taxonomy): Eukaryota > Metazoa > Chordata > Mammalia > Artiodactyla > Balaenidae > Eubalaena > Eubalaena glacialis. The sequence continues at coordinate 82,625,626 of NC_083721.1, read as the reverse complement.
GACTTCAAAGCAGCTCCGGTAGCCATAGTTACTGACTCATCCTCTTGGGCCAGGGCCCTCTGATTCAGTAGCCCTCACCAGGGCTGCTCCTTCTGCAGTAATCATGATGCAGCACAACTGCAGAGCAGCTGGGAATTAGGGCTGTCCCATTTCTGGGGGGAGGGGAGCAGGCAATAGCTTGCTACCAGATCCTCCTTTCTTTCATCTTTCACATTCGTTACTTTGATAGCATGCATCTTGAGGATGGAGGCCGAAGGAGTTTTAAAAACAAACAAACAAACAAAAACACCTCACGTCTCTTCCTCCCTTTTTAAGAGAGAGCAGCCGCAGCGCAGGGAGCGGCTCCTTCTAGCAGCCCGTCCTTTTAAACCTCCCCATGGCATCATTTATCTGCCACATGTTCAACAAACAACCCTACCCCCCAAAATATTCATTAATGCAGATTCACAGTTAAAATGGCTCCAGATTAAAGCCGAGTCAGTCATAATTGAGAGGGTGCTAAGCTGGATGACAATCAAAAGACATTTGATTAGGAGGCCTGCCAAAAGCAGTTCCAAAACCACAATTTCCATGCACAGTGTAATGGATATTATGGATAATTACCCAGAGTGCACTACTCAGCCACACAGCTGCCTACAATTACGGCCCAAACAGCTTCCTCCTCCGCTTCACCCTTCAAGCTTCCCCCATGACAACTTCTTACAGCTTTTTCGAGGAGTTGGTATCTTCCTGACAGTAACAAGAGTAGGGCCCTCCAAGTTACACAAGGATTAGAGAGCGAAAAAATTCAAATGCTGCATGTCCTGAGGCCAAAGTGCACATGTGGAACAGAGCTGATCCTGGGTTAAGAGAATGGAATATTCGGAGTTCATGGAATACTCGGGGATTTCAAGGTGCGGCGGAAAGAAGTACTTCCTGAAGAAACAAAGCTGTCCAACCAGCTGAGGGGAGGCTCAAGGCCACCACAGGCCTCCCCTGTGACTTGGCTGCTTGGCATTTATGTGAGCATTCTGGCTTAGTATTAGCTTCGTTATTAAGAAAGCCGGGCCCTTTGCCATCTGTTCATCATTTTCTTTACCACTGGTAGGAGAGCAGCAGATTCAATAACAGCTTTACAAAGGGTCATAACCAGGTTTACCTGCAGCTATACAGCCTGTGCTTAGGCCAGAGGCACTGGCAATAAAGTAATAAAAGCTCCTGTTTGAAATGAGATAAATCAATAAGGGCTGCCCACATGACAGACTGACTTTCAAAAAGCCTTAGTGAGTCTGGGCGACATGCTTTTCTCAAGCCTCACATAAACCAGGCCACGTTATGAGGAAAAGAATGCAGGGCGGATGCTCTCCAGTGTGGCTGGAAGCCGCAAGCACGGCTCCACCTCTAAACACGACTTAGCCAAAAAGACACCCTTAGAAAAACACAGCAGTACCAAACTCTGGCTTTGAAGGTAGACTGACTCTTAACAGAAACCGTTTACAATATGAGGTGTTGACATATTTCCATTTTTTTGTGAATGATGCAAGATCGGGAACACCATACATGTATCTTCTCTAACTGCCTTTAATGAAGCCTGCCTTCCTCTCCTATCAGTCAGGATTCTCCTTAAGTCTCCAATCCACACATTCTCCTTTGCTCATCTTAACTTTCAGGCCACTTTCTTCTTCCAAGTCTCCTGCTGTTAACCCCCATGCCCACCTGTCCCCTTGGTGTGCTAAAGTGAGCCCTGGAATTGATGGAACAACATCTACAACTGCAGTCCCTGTTCAAACTCCTTCCGAGAGCATTGGTCCCATTCCAATCACACCCAACCCAAAGATACATATTAAACCAGCAGAGCAAAACGTAACACCTAAGTACATGCTACCAAAAGAAGCATATGTCGGATTTTCAGGGAAGTTATTTCTTTTCTATTTATAATCTCTCTAGATTCTAAATCAGATAGAAATCAAATCAACCCCTTTGGGAATACCCTGGCGGTCCAGGGGTTAGGATTCCGAGCTCTCACTGCTGAGGGCCCCGGTTTAATCCCTGGTCGGGGCACTAAGATCCCATAAGCCGTGTGGTGCGGCCATAAAACCAAAACAAACAAACAAAAAAACAACCCCTTTTGAAATATGCCAAACTCAGAGCCTGATTTAATTTACTTTGTTATACTCAGGAAAGGAGGAGTTCTATGATGTCCTCCCCTTTTGAAGAAATGGTATTGGTTCTGTCCATTGGCCTTTCTGTCAATAGTGTGGGCAAACAGACAGTAACAATGTTTCTTTTTTCTATTAACAAAATAATGAAGGTTTGTGTCCTCTCTCAACCACTGTGATACTACATTTAAAAAAAAAAATCTAACTTCCTAAGATTGACCCATCTCTGATAATTTTATTTCTCTAGGTTAGAGCCATTTGAAATACACAGTGGGGTAGTTGCAACCTATAATATATTACCAAAATGTCTTACACTCTGTTCATGTAACCTCTGGTATAGGCTATGACATGAGGGCTGACACCAAAACAAGTTGGTATCACTGAAAGAACTCTTGAAAAAGACTTTCCAAGAGAGAGAGCAGACCCTATTAGAATGTAAGTCTTCATGGCCTCCCTCCCCAGAGTTTGCAGAAGTGTTACTAATACTTTTTATATATTCTGCAGTGGAGAACTCTGTCTGTGAATTATAAGTTGTCCTATTAATAGAAAAGGCACTGCCAAGCCCATTGGCCAGGCTAGAATCTGAATGAGAAGGAAGAGCATATTTAACACCGTAAAAAGGCTCAATGGAGAACAGGAACAAACATCAACAAATCAAATCATCTGATCCCAGCTTCCAGTGCTTACCTCCTCCGGTTCTATCAGCTTGAACTCCATGCCTCGGCCTGTCCAGGCAATGAAGTGGGCATTGGCTGGGTCGTCAAGAAGGGTAACCAGGAACTGCCACAGCTGAAGGGAACCTCGCCTCTGGTAAGGGGGTCCCTCCCGATACATGGTGGGCTCTTGTTTGACTTTGCCTGTTTGGGACAAAGACACATATGTGGTACTTTAGTCTCAAGTTTCTCAGCTGATTTGGGCAAATGCTAATTTGGCCTCAAGACCGATGAGCGTACTCTGACATCTTGAACCTTCCAGTTTCACAACAAACTGGATGTGGCTACTTACCTTCCAGTCTCTCAGGAACAACACAGGTGTCGTCAAAGTACAACCGGGGATCCTTCTCATATGAAAAACCTGAAGGAGAATTTAGAAAGAACATGTTGCTTAACTGTGTTCTCTGAAAACTCTGGATTTAAGGACTAAAACAGGATTCTACCATTTCAGGTCCTCAGCCTGATGAACTGCTCTATCTATGCCACACTGAATTTTGGGGGGAACTTCAACTTCACCAGGACTTAGGTGTTCTGTTCTGATGCAATCAGAACTGAACCTGCGCTTCAGTCAGAGCAGCATCAATTCCTGCTATTAGAGCTGAGACTGTAGGGAGGCACTGAGTCGTCAGTACGTTCCTTCGCATCTTGCTTACGAGGTCTGCATGGATCAGTGTGGCCGTGACTAAGCCTTTGTATCTGAAAAGACATCTCATCTATTTCAGTTGGCCTTACTGGGTGGATTTGGTTGATCTATACGTGGTCTCGCCGTGTTCCTTTTAGCAAATATTAATTTCAACCTTTCTTACTGCTTGTCCAGGCTGCCCACATACCTCATTCAATTATGAAAAAGCTTGGAGGGTAGGGAACAATGCCAAATGAGTAAAGACTTGGGCCTGTGGAGGATTTTGACAAGCAATAATTTTAAAGACAAGTTGGAGGTATTATCATCTCCAGACACTGTGGAAGGAATCTGAAGAGACTTGCTGTCAATAAAACTTATTCGTTGTATAGACAAGAAAACAAAGGGGAACTGACTGGTCCAACAACACATGTAAGTGGAAATGAAAGGCAGGCAGGGCAAAAAGTGGAAGGTGTCAAGGAGAAGGATGGCCTGGCATTCTAAACCCACCAACCCTTAATATGCATTCAACGCTGACCACCAGGTCACCAGGCACCCTGACAAGGCCAGCGGCTCAAGCCAAAGCCAGTTAGTAGACAGGCGTGATGGGACCACACCCTTGCCTGTGGTCCAGCCTGTTTCGGGGGCGAGTGCTCCAGCGTACTCCCCTCTACCCGCACACTTCTCAAGAGGAAGCGCCAGGAGCTCCTGCCTGCCCGGTGGTGCTCCCTGTGCTCGGTTCTCTGATCAGTTCGTCCGGCGTGGGGTCCAGGCCTATGAGTGTCAGGTACGCGGTAGGGGGAGGGCAGAGGAGGCTGCTCTGCAGTGAAGGGCTAGCATTAGATTTTTGAGAGCGATTTGCTCTGACTTAAAATCCTTGGGTAAAGGTGCCAAGAAAGAATCTGTTCTTTTTCTTCACAATCAGCCCGGGTCAAGTTCTTCTTGGCAGGATCAGCACAATTTTAAAGAGGCCTGGGGTCGGGAAAACACTGCCCAACCTGGAGGAAACAGACTGTTTTAAGGTTCTGTATTATTCATTTTTGTTTCCTCAGCCCCAAGCATTATTTCTCTGCTTAACTACAAAGGAAGTATATTTTATTTAGTATTTAATCCAATAAATATTTATGCCGGGCACTGTGCTAGAAGGGGGTAGATAGAAGAATACAGACGGTGCTTGCTCTCGTGGAGCTTGCATCCCAACTGGTGGAGACAGACAACAAAGTAGGGAAAAAAGAGACATGGTGTAGTGTGAAGAGTGTGGGCCCTGGAGCCAGACTGATAGACCTAGGTTAACTGTGTGACCTTGAACAAGTTAATTAATTTCTCTCAAGTTAATTTCCTCATCTGAAGACTGGGGAAGATAATAAATCCCACCTTATAGGCTTGTGAGAATTTAATGACTTGATACATATTCTGTTCCATTGACCGATTTATCTTTACAATAGAGAGCTAAGAATAGCTCCTGGTACATAAGTGTGCAATACATGATAGTTATAAGAAATTAAGACAGTAATAAGTACTTGTACATTGTGATAAGTGCTATTAAGAGATTAACTGGATAATGTGAGAGCTTTATCTTATATTCTGTCATGGATTCTAAATTCCTTTAGGATAAGGACCATATCCTGAATATCTTAGCCTCCTTATAGCACCTGGTACATAAGTGCTCAATAAGTATTTGAATAAATATGAGGGAATCTATAGTTTCCATTAAAAGATTTAAGAATGCAATACTAACTTTTAAGTTAGGGACTCAGGGACTCCTATAATTTATTTTCCAATTTGGTACTAGGAAACTGACTTATGACAAACTATTATACTTTATATTAACAAGAATTACATAATCCATCATGCTTCATGCTTTTTGCCTTGGCTACCAGGAAGCTATGTATTTCCTGACTTCCCTCATGGATTTTGCTATTCCAGTGATGTTTTAACAGCCTTATTATAAAGTCATTATAAATAAACTACAAAGTTTACACACCTGTCAAAATTGCCATGTTATTTTTAGAGCTTTTCTTCCTCTAAGGTAAAGAAAATACATTCACAGTTCACAGTATATAGGGAAAAAATGTAAATCTAGATTAAATTCTAGGTTTGGTTTTTCAAACTAATCAGATGAAGCCCTGCCCATGAGTATCGTTTTGGTGTACTTTGTGGTTTCTAGTCATTGCCACATGTGGTTCTCTAAAACATCTGGAAGATGCTGTTGGTTTAAGTGAAATTTAAGTCAGTTGAATTTGCACAGCAGTTACATCAGTTGTGGCCACAACCATCTAATCACTCAAAGGTGGCAGGAAGGAAGAACCTGTTTGAGGGACAAAGTGGAAATGAAAGATTCAAAACAGTATGCAAAGATTCCAGGTGAACGCTAAGGCAGGATGGCTGTCTTAGTAATCACAGATGCCAATCAGAAACACTTGTCTCACTATTTCACGGGCATCTGTGGTCAAGCCCATATAAGGAGGAGAGAAAAACCATGTCAGGGTAATTGAGAGCAATTAAGAATGCAGATCTCTTTGAAACTAATTTCTTCAATGTGTATGGGGTCAGGGAAGAAGTGGGGGAAAAACACAAGCTTGCAGATATTCTGTGTGTAGTAAGCAGCCCGATGTCTTACTAAAAATATTTCCTTTAAGAGCATGCTCCTTTCTAAATGTTGTAATCATGCAAAGTGTTTTCCTCCCTCTCTTCCCTCACTCCCTTCTAGTTCGCCTGCTGCAGACATCACTTGCTGCTGTAGAAACATTCGGGAACCTGGAAGAGAGCCCCACACAGCTGTGCCGATCATGGCCAGAGGTCCAGTAGACAGCCCTTCCTTCCCAGGGCTGGACACTCACTCGGAATATCCCCGGGTGCCCGTGGCAGCCACACTGGGTCTCTCCTCTAACCAAGTCAGTGGGAGGCAGCCACCCATAGAGACCACTCTTGTGAACCAATCACTCACAATAACCAGCCAATGCTTCACAGTGCTATTTTACCGGGTCTTTCAAACTTTCTCTAAAACTCTAGAACAGTGGTTGTCACCCTGGGACACATGAGAATCACCCAGGAAGCTTTACAAACTACTAATGCCTGAGCCCTACCTGAGAATTTCTGATTTAATTGCTCTGGGTGAAGCCTGGACACCAGAAGTTTTAACAGTTCCCCAGGGGATTCTAATGTGCAGCCAAAGCTGAGCCTCACGACTCTGCAGTAGTTCTCATGTGAGTGTGCATCACTATTGCCTGGAGGGCTTGTTGGAACACAGCGCTGGGCCCCTCCCCTGGAGTCTCTGATTCAGCAGGTCTGGGGTGGGTCCTGAGAATCTGCTTTTCTAACAAGTCCCAGGTGAAGCTGACTGATGCTGTAGGTTTGGGGAATCACTGCTCTAGGTATTTACGGAGAGACGTATAGGACAGAAAACAGGACATACTTCTGGGGAATGTGTTCTAAGAGAGAAATCCTTCCCTGTTTCAGCGTTCAGAAGAGAACTCTTGAAGGTACCATCTCAAGCCGTGACATAGTTCCTAAGTGCCAGTTTAGGTGATAGTGTTATCTACAGCTATATATACATAACCTCCTTGTATGGAAGGGTGGAAACCAGACGGTTCGTGTTTTCCTCGTAAAAGTTAGGGTCATTACTATGGAAAAGGATGGCAGCCCTCACAGGTCAAGAGCATGCCTCAAACCCTGTGTGCGAGATAACTGGGGATCACGATAAGTGAACTCTCGTGTTCACAAGCTAAGAAAGGTTTAAACTATGATCTCAAATCTTAGCCTGGAAACTGAGCAACTTTAAGCTTCCTTGAATATTATTATTTTTTAAAGAGCTACTCACCTTCATGGCTACTGGAGAAGTAGCCCCCTCTCATGTAGGACGACTGGCAGTTAGGCACTTCTGAAAGAGAAACAGACACACACACTCCTGTCAATAGTCTCTGCAGCTGAATCAGCACATCGGTCCAACTGCAGCACTGCGGGAAAGCCCCTAAACCTTTTCCTGCTCCAAGGTCATGTCTTTTTGGCCTTGTCTTGGAAAAGAGGTACCACTCTAGTAAGCAGCGTGGGAAACACTATAACCCACCATCTGAACGGAGGACTCGACTTGCAATCAAGAGAACTGGGAGGAAAAAATACTCACTCTCGTAATTTGCTCATTTTAGAAACTAGTTAACGTCGAACCTTGTGAGAGAGTTAATGGCAGAAAAAGAAACTGGCTTTCAAAAGGCCAACTTGGCCTTCTGCCTGTACTGACTCAGGGGCTTTGGGGTTTGGAGGGGCAGGAAGGTCACTTTAGAGCTTTCCCAGTTTGCTCTCCTTTACTGCTGATGGTCATATCCATTTCTGCTCCAAGAAGTGAGGGTATTTTTAGGTCAAAGAGATGAGGGGATTGGAAGTGATGAAGCTAGGACAAGATGGGCAGGAGTGAGGAACTGCAGCTTGGCAAGCACATTTCTACCACATTGTTACCGTTAGAATGGAACCCATGCTGAAGCGATCTCTTCTTCAGACACCATGTTATCAAGGTGTCCATCGAGACAAAAGACAGTGAGCTGAGCTGTGCCCATGTGGGATGAGGCTTCACCCTGGGAACACCTCTCAGATCAAAGCATTGTAGATACGGTAACATCTGCTGGGTGTCTTGCTTTAAGGGAGTGGGATGGGGTGAAAGACTCATAGGACCGATTGAAATGTCAGTCCCAAAGGAAAAATGCTGCTGGTCATGCCTGCTCCTGAGAAAAATACATCAAAGCCTTCAGGAGGAATGCCAGTGGACATTTTATAACCTATCGATACCTATACTTGGTAATTTTGCCATCATAAAGCAATAGACGTCTCCCTTCTGCCTACCTCCCCAGCCTTTCCCATAACCAATTTCTGCCTGAATTGAGCAATCTATGTATTATCTCAGAAGGCCAAGAGAAAATTCTATATCCTATTCCATTTGCAAAAGCCATTGAGTACATACTGCCCCACCCCCTCCCCAGGGTCTTCAAGGAAAGCACGCACAGGAAAGGTTGATAACTGACCCACCACCCTCAAATTCCTTTAGCACCAACTGCAAAAAAAAAAAAAGGAGCAAAAAAGTGTCATTTTTAAAATAAGGGGAAATGAAGAAGAGGAAAGAGTTTCTAAATGTGCAAGCTGCAAAATTCCCACTCTCCTTTCCCATAATGATCTCATTTAATAAGCCTGGCCTATAAGATATGTAGTCAGTGAATGAGTGTTCGGGTGAGGGTGGAAAGGACTCCCAAGGACAGCTTAAACTTCTTTACGTTTAAGTTTCTAGATAAGAGGTAACCCAAAAGCAAACCATAGGTGTTCTAACATGTTATACCTCTCCCTGTGTACACTGGCAACAGCTGAAGGACACAGGAATTTTCCCAGATGAAAGTACTGCAACAGAGCAGCGACTCCTATGAAGCAACCAACAGGACAAACTTTTCCATGGCGTACCCAGCACCCTATACAGCCATGACAGACCAGGCAATTTCTCAGAACACCACTCATTTCAAGAATAGAAAGAATCCCATCCTGCATGTGGACTCTCTTATATTTGTATTGGGAGTTTAATGGGTCACTGTATTAAAAAAGAAAGCCACAAAACTAGAGGCAGGACTAAAATGCAGAAATAATATCCCCTGTGTCCAGTGACTCAAAAGGTAACCGGTCTTAAGAAAGGACATCACCAAGACTGGATGGCGGCAATCTGCAGGCTCGGACTCAGATGTACTGTGCACCACTTCTGAATGCCTACTGCTCTTCCTACCATTTACATGGCTTTTCTGTTTTGTTTTGTATTCAGTTATGCATAGACATGTTTGCTTTACTAGCTCCTAAGTTCTTTGAGGGCAAATTTTATAAAACTACTCCCCAAAGCCCTGCACATAGAAGACAGTCAGTGACAACCTGACAGATGAATGAGAGACTGAAGAAAGGAACGGCATGATTTTATGCTTACCTGAATCAACGCAGTAATCCCGGGGCTCCTGCTTGATTCCCATTGGTGACTGGAATCCATGTGCTGGGGGGCCCGGCATGCCTGGGACCCCATGTTCATAGAGTGGGTCATGGTATTCTTGTTTGAATCCCTGAGGGGGTGGGGGAGGTGCAGGGACGATAGGTTCTGACATTTGCCGGTGGTAATTGGGGCGATTATCTCCAGGAACTCCTGACTGAGGAGGGAAGGGGTGGCAGGGTTCAGACAGTTGTCTCTGAAATCTGCAAGAAGGAAGTAGTAGTTACATTGTTAAGTAAGAACAAGATGAATACCTTCTATGATTTAGCATTGAGGATTAGAATCCAGATTAATGGAATTATTTGCAAAGTACTTATTAATGCTTATTTCTGGACATCTTAGACTCTTCCCAAAATTATATCGCACATTTCAAACCTCCTGAGTCAGGGACTGGCCAAAAAAATAAATAAATAAAACAATGACATGGTAGCATCTTATTTTCCATGCGTTTTTATTTCATGCACAGTCTGTGTATAGTTGGGCCAGATTACGTATCTGAATATATAAAACCAATTATTTGCAAATATCACATGTTATGCTTGTTTACTGGTTCCTTCATTCTCTAACCTGTAGACAGAATTAATTTTTAAAGACAGAGGAGTATTTAACCAGAAGTTAACCAGTTAGAAAACGTAGTTAAAAAAAAAAAAAAAAAGCCTACATGTAATAGCAATCAAAGCCATAAAATCCCTAGGAATAATCAGGATATGTGTAGGCTATACAAGAATAAAATCTTAAAACTATTTTCTAAGCAACAGATCTAATGAAAGAAAATATTTAGGACTTGGAAGGTGTTCACTCACTGAAAATTATTCTGTAAAAGCAATTCCTTCCCAACCAACTTGACAAAATGATTCTAAACTTTAAAAGATTAAGAAAGAAATAATGATCTATTAGATTGACAAATATCATAAAGCCACAATAACAGGAATACAAAGAATGAAAGATAGGCATGTCAAAGGAATCCAACGAGAAGTCACAAACTGTCAAGCACATTCCAGAATATGCTACTTGTTAAGGTTAGCATTTCAAATAAGAGGGGAAAAAGATCCCTGTTTTATACCACATGCCAAAATTTTTATATAAAGATTTCGATGTGAAACCACGATAGTAAATATATATGAAAACATATCTTGGAGTGAGGAAAAACCTTTCAATACATCATAACAACAGCAGAAATCATGAAGATAAATATGGATATATCTCCTTGTATAAATTTCTGTAAGTCAATAAACACCAGAAACCTAAAGAAAAACAATAAACTGGGGGGAAAAATCTATAATAGTCAGAAAATACCAGAAACAAGGCCCCAAATTAAACAAACTGAGGAAAAATCTCTAACAGATACAGTAATGTTAATACTGTTGATATAAAGAGCTTTTAAAAAATCAATAAAAGATGGACACGCCAACAGAAAAAATGGGTAAAGAACATAAACGGGGAAATCACTAAAGAAGGGATGCAAATGGTCATAGACAAAAAGTTTAACTTCATTAGTAATCAAAAAAGTAAGTTTTAAAAGTCAACAATGTAACCCTATAATATTAAGGTCTTACTCTCTACTTTTAGTTTGATCCTATTAATAGTTTTAATCAAATAATTTGAATTTGATCTGAATCAATCTGTGACAACAGGTGGCCAATAGATTTCTAGAACATCAAGACTTAAAATCTTAAACTGAAGAGATTTGTGTGCAGATAAAACACTGTTTAGATCAGGGTATAGCGTGGCTCTCACTCTGTGAGTCTTTACTATCTTACTAAAAGCAGCAGCACAAGACCATTTTATAACATGAAGATCACCAAACTATTTTATATATATTTATCCTTTTATCCCAGACACCAAAAGCATCAGAATCTGCCTGGCCAATTATTTAAACAAGCTTTATGAACTCTGTAAGGTTCAGTGGGCACTGAATGCATTACAGTGGATTGTCACCAGGAGCGCAATTTTCAAGGTTGCTGTTATTTAAGGAAACCCTTCTGTGGTCTTTGAAGTGTAAATCTGAAACTTGGGTTTAGGCTTGACATTTAGAATACAGGCACCAGGAGCATGCTGCACCTGATTTTTTTTTAACGCAAATTCTGAAGAAGTGGGCAGAAAAGAAAGTGAAGATACTCTTTAGGGCTTTTTAAAATAAAGTACCCAAAGTTTATGCTAGCAGGAACAGTAATGAGGGCACCCACTTTCCATGTTCTCTCCCTCCCCCGCTCTGCAACCTTCCTAGCACCTTCCAAAGTAACCTCCACAAATCACTTCTTTGATGGCTCTGAGACAGCACCGAACCGCTCAGTTCTGTAACCAGAGCCTGTGCAGCTGGCAGGCCCAATCACTGCACTTCCACTCAGCGCTCATCTTCTCACTTTCCAGAATGAAACTCGAGAGTTGGTCTTCTATGGCCCCCTCAGGAAAAGGTACTTCCAGGTGGGCACCAGCCAGCAACCCTCATCCCCTCCCCCCAGCATAACTTTAAGGATGCATGGCCTGGGATTACAGGCCTGGGATCTGCAGAACAGATTCTATAACTGGGATTGTTTTGTCCTAGTTTGTTTTGAGGGAGCGGGGGTGGCAAAGGGGAGCTTAAGGGTAGGTCACAAAACCAACATATTTGGAAGAAAGATTCTCTCAGAGCTTGCTGCCGATAATGGCTTTTATTTGCAGAGATTAGTAAAGTGATTCAGTTCTTGTCCTCAAATACATTCTGTGAACTTTACTCACTGACCTTCATTTGAACCCCCTTCCCCTTTCTGCAATCCTTCTGAAGTATCTAAGAATGTGTTGTATACATAGCACAGCTATGACAGAGATGCCTCTTGTTTACTGAGGCAGGCAATCATTTTCAGTGGAGGGGTGGCTCGGTTCCTAACAGACCTCTTCTTCCTCCTGATAACCACTCCCCCCTTCCACCACCCCCTCACCCCGTGATCCCAACAGATTTCAGGCCATAGTGAGCTCACAGTTGGTGAGCAAAAGGAGACTTCTGACTACTGAGCAAGCCTAAATTCAATAGGTTACAGATTAAGGCTTTTTTCAGTGCCAGTTTATTTAAAGAATCAGTTATTTATTTATTTGTCAGATTTATATAGCGCCTTTCCTCCCAAGAGCTCACCCACACTACCAACATTTGGTTTACATTATGAAAACCGTTAGATGCTTTTTCTGCATTTCCTTTTCGGTTTCTGCTGCCAACACATAGAGTAAACACAATCCTTAGAGAAAAAAGGAGAAAAGTGTGGATTCAACGAAGGCTACACAGTGGCTGGCTATGGGTGCCAGGTGAAGTAGGGTGACAGTTCAGAGGCTAGCCGAGAGATGATACAGAAAATTGGCTAAGAAACCACCACCACGTACTTAATATTTCCGTTAAAGCTAAGAGAAGATAGAAAATAGAGAAGCAGCATAGCTGGGTAAGAGGCTCTGGCTGCGAAGTCAGAACACACTGGGCTGAAATCCAATCTCTACCCCTTACTAGCTGTGTGACCTTGGGTTAGTTACGTAAATGCTCTGAGCCTCAGTTTCCTCATCAGGAAAATAAGGACAGTCGGGTTACTTGTCCCAAAGATCTGTCGTAAAGATTACATAAGATACTGTGTGAGACAGGGCCCAGCACGCTGTTGAGTTCTTGATTTTATGTTACCTTCAAATGTCACCATCAACTGCCCATGCCACCCTGACCCGCACAGTAAGCTAAATTCAGAAGGTATTCAAATGTAAGGGACGATCTTAAGGAACTGGGAGAAGACTTTCCTCCACACAAAGTAAGAGTCTCCTAGCTGCCTAGTCAGTCGGTCTCCTGTCTCAGAAAGAGAATGCTGACTTTTATTCCGGGTGGTAACATACCACCTAACTTCACATAATATTGATTTTCCTGACATATACCAAGAGCCAGGCACTGCTGCAAAACAAAACCCACACATTGTCCCTAAAAAGCCCACCAAAGAACTCTGAAACAGCTCTCAGGACTCTGTGAGGCCTGTTGGCATTGCTTAAACTCAAATTGGCTTAAACTCAAATTGGCCTATCTAAACTATGGTAAAACATAAAGAGATGAGGAACAAAATATGTCCTTTAAAGGCCTAGATATTTGTCTGATTTCTCATGATCTAATATGGAAGAAAAAAGGTGATGTAAATACAAGATGTTACCAGGAGATTAGATGGTGAAAGTATTAGTTTTACGTGTACAACATTAGTAAGTCTAATGATGAAAAGATTTAGGGATACAGGGAGCTTTACATTTTTAAAACTTAACATTAAACAGTGAACCAACTAAAGTTTCTGTTGTAGTATCTACATCATTTAACGAAGATTCCTTTAGGATAATTTTCTTTATAGAACATAAAAGTGATTTTTGACATAAAATTGTCATGGAAACATTGAGTACTTTCCCTGTGCCAGTGTGACTTCATCTGATTCACCCAATGAGCTAGTATTCTCCCATTTTCAGATGAAGAAACCAAAGCCTAGAAAAGTTAAATGCCTGCCTGAGGTCCACAGATAGGAGAGACGTAAGTGAGAGAGCAGTGTATTCCAAAATTCTTAGATAGGAAGTAGCAGAGCTGGGATTCAATCTCAGGCTGTTAGTCTGTCCAACTCCAGAGCCATTGGCCTAGACTATTTGTACAATTGTTTCTATAATTGTTTTTAAATACCCTCTTGATGACATTTAAATAACAGTCATGTAGTCCAGGCAGCTAGAAAACTCCCATATGTTTGGAAATCAAGAAATATATATTTTAAGAACTCCAGGATTGAAGAAATAATAGAAAACACTTGGAACTGAATTTTTTAAATACCACAAATCAGAACCTGTGGGATACAGCTAAAGCAGGACTTGGGAAGGGAGATCAAATAACTGATTGTCCCAGCCATGATATTTTGGGGAGTGAAAAGGGAAGCTATTAGCAATTACTTTCATAAACCATAAGTGACCCAGGAAAAACTGAATGTTTGGTCACCCCAGCCTTAGGAGAAATTTTATTTGGTTATATGGTTATAGTATAAAGAAAGAAAGCTAAAAAAATTAATGAGCAAATCATCCAACCAAAGAAGTTAGAAAAAACAGAATAAGCAAAGAAAATAGAGTAAAACATTTTAGTAGGAGCAGAAATCAATGAAATAGAAAACATCCAATAGAAAGAATGAGCAAAGGCAGAGTTGATTTGTTGAAAAGATGAGTGACATAATCTGCTAAGACTAAGAAGGTCTAAATAAATAGTATCAAAAATGAAAAATGGATAAACAGATGCTATAGAGGTTGTTAAAAGGACATTACGAACAGCTTTATGCCAATTAATTTTAAAACTCGTAAAACAGAAAAATTCCTAGAAAAATAATTTATTAAATTCACTCAATTAAATAGGAATCCCCAGAGCAAGACCATAAAAGGTGAAGACACTGAAGCAACCAGTAATTAAAAAATCTTCCCACAAAGAAAACATCAGGCCCAAATGGTTTTACTGGTAAATTCTTCCAAAAATTCAAGGAATGAAAAACCCCAAATTCACACGAGCTATTCTGGAATATGTAGAAAGGAGAATACCCTCTACTCATTTGGTGAGTATAACCTCAATGCTAAAACCCAACAAGGACAATATAAGAAAGAGAAAGTATACATTATTCTTAATCATAAATACAAATGCAGAAGTCCTAAATATATATTGGAAAACCTAGCCCAGCAATGTATAAATGATAATACATAACAAATAATTTTGCCTTATCACAAGTATATGAGGTTGGCTTCATATAACTCAATGTAATTCATAACATTGAAAAATTAAAGGAGAAAATTTGTTTGATCCTCTCAATAGAGGCAGAAAAAGTGTTTGATAAGACTCAGTATGTAGTCATATTAAAAAATGTCAGTACACTAGGGAAAGAAGGAAATTTCCTTTAGCTTGATAAAAGGTAAAAAAAATTTAAAAACCCAAAAACAACCCCCCACCCCCCAAAAAAACCTATAGTAAACACGGGGAAATGCAGAAAACAAGCCCTTTTAAGATTCAGAACCAAAAAAACCCCATACTCGAACCATTAGAAGTACATTATTCAGTTTGTCAAAGAAGGTTCCATTAAGCATCTATGAAACTCAGTTTTGGATCCTAAAGTGAATTTGCGCTGCCACACATAACACGCTGTTAACAGGAGTGCGTGGAGAGGCATGCGTCAGACAGGCTACAAGTGTGACTCACTGTCAAGTTCTTCCCTCTCTAAAAACTACAAAATATGAAGGACAAAAATGAATAGCCATTTATTAGGGATGGACTTTAAGAGAGGAAGTAGAAGCAAGAGAAAAACTTGCATTTATTACATCTCTTAATCTAGCATCTTTAGGGAATAAATAGTTTTCTATTAAATCACAATTCTAGAAAACGTAGGCTCATCCTTTAAGCTCTGAAGTTTCGATCATAACCACTGAGGGAACCTTCTCAATCAGGCCATTCACTCCTTTAGATTGTGTGGTACACAACGGACCCTTTCTTGATGACTCTGGGGACTCGGTTCTGACTATCGATTTCAGTGTGATAGCCTATTGCGATACTGATGCCCTTAGGAAGCATCAAGAAGCAGAGGATTTTTCCACCATCAGGGGTATCTCCTTAAATTTTGTCTTTTCTTGAGTTTTTGCTTCTTGATGCCACGTAAGTGTGACAGCAGTGTATTCCAAAATTCTTAGATGATGTTTTTCTTAGTGGAGCCTCTTCAGTTGAATTGTGGGGACTCAACTTGAGATGGAATGACAAATGGAATAGTAAAGATGAAAACATATCTGGCCAGGACTATGGGCATAACATAGGAATGTTTTCTAAGTTCCTCCACCCAGCACATGTAAACATCGTAAACAGCACAGTGAAAACTCCTGTGAGAGTGGAAAAGCTGCATGAGAAGCACTCTTCCTTTTCAAGGAGCAGCTGCTCTTTAAGGATAAATGGAACATGTCTGAACATGCCAAATTGCATGGTTTTTTTTTTTTTCTCCTCCTTGAGGGGAGGAAATAACGAACATAAATCACGGCTTTCAAACACAGTATTTATCTTCTAAAAATGAATTTTGAGTTGTAAAGAATTATATACTAAGATTATACAAAACATTAAGAATGTACTCTTGACTGGATTATATTTTACTTGTTTAAAGTATAATCTTAGCAAACAATCGCTATCAATAAACATTGAAGACAAGATACTGAGCTAAATGTGGTCTAAAGAAAGGGGTCTAAGTCATGATTTTTAAACCTCAAAGAGTTTGCTCTATTCAACTGAAGAAATAAGGCACTCTGTGAGCAAAACAGAAAATATAGGTGTTACAATGTGGGCTTAGATAAGTGATGTGGGAATTAAGTAGGATTTTGTAGTTTAAGAGATGGATAAAGTTCTGGTAGTTTAGGAGATAAAGAGATAGATAAAATTCAAGGTCGAAATGGATTTCTCAAGGTCCCTTACTCAGCTTTCAGTAGATTGTTAGCAACCTCCCTCCTGCAAGCATAACCAAAATGGTGTACTTATATGTTAATGTTTTGGCTTCTAAATGTAGGACCCTGTATTTGGCTATGTGACCTTTAGGAAGTCCTTTAGATGCTCTGAGGTCTGATTTTTTTTCCTTATCTGTAAAACGGGGTTTTTGTTTTTTTACTCTGCCTTGGTTACAGAGCTGTTAAAAAAAAAGCTCAAATAAGACTATATTTCCTTCTATCCTGCAAAATATCACATTTTTGTTATGGGGTTAGTTTTGAAGCAATATTCCCTCTAATTTAAATTAAAAGTCAGCAAAGAACAAGCTACAGTTACAAACTAAAGTAATCTCCCCCACTTTCAGGCACGTATAAGTTATTGAATATGTAATTATTAAGCTTGTAATCATACATGACTACAATTCCTATTACTTTTACAAAATCAGACTAGGGATTTTAGTTTGTCTCATTTTATGCACGCTATCCAGTATCTACAAGCAAAATCAATTGTCATGTTTTTGATGTATTCTGCATCACACAGATATCAAATCTCATTAATAACAGACAAGGGCAATAAGAACAAAATTCAGAGTATTGGGTACTTGCTGCTTAAAAAGAAAAAAAAGATGGGTTGGAGTAGGCGTGGGGGGTAGAAGAGAGGGTGGCACCATGATGTCCCAAAGTGTGACAATAATATTTCCAGGTCCTGCCCCAAAACCACAACTCCATCTCTGGGGTAGAGCAAGAAATCTGCATTATTAATAGCCCCCCACGGGGACTCTTGTGTACCCTCAGCTTGGAGACTACAGTGGTCTGGGGTAGAAGCCTAAGCACCCAGTCTTGCTTGTATTTTACCTCCCTAGGCGCCTGCCCTTCACCCCAATTTTCTCAAGGATCTCTATCACTCCCGTGTGTATGAGGTCTTTTTATTTCAGACCCACCATTCCTAAAGGCAGAGGGTAAGGGGAAGTGAGTGCAAGGCGGACAAGCAGATTTCAGGGAGGAATCACCCCCCAAAAGAAATACCTACTTTCTGGCTCCTGCCTTTGGACACCTGAGGACAGACACTCAAATCTCAGGGATCAAATGTCCTCCTTTTGGGAGGAGGCAAACCTACTTCATCACTGAGACTAAGGCTCCCTGTCTGCCAGGGCTGCAAGGGGATGAATAACCACAGCAGAACTAGGGGATTTCTCCCCCAGTGTAGTTAGCCATTGACACCATCTGTTTACACAGGCCCCTGGATAAGAAACAGAGATTGGGAGGAAATAGGAATAAAATAGACTGAACACAAAGTAATTTTCCTTTCTATATGGTGTAATAAATATAAAGTTTGCTAATTATTTCAAATACCAAACATATACCCCACCCCAACCCTCCTCTTCAATTAATAATCCCTGCAGAAAATCAGAAAGATACTGTTTAAAAACATAAAACCAGAAAAATTATTGAAATAAAAATGGTATCCAGGCTCAAGTTCACAAGCTGGCAGGCCTGAGGGTGATTCTGCCCCCAGAGAGGTTTTGTTTAGTCTGCAAAGTGTTACTGCTGTTTTAAATTTGAATTAGTTGCCAGCTTAAAACAAAACAAAACAAAACAAAAAAACCTCAAACAAACCTGGAATTTCTACATAAAAATCCAAATTTCCAAATTTTGAAAAACTATAAGACTATTACTACAAGGCAAGAACTAGCAAAAGCTTCATGGTAGCTGTCTCCTTCAGATGAGCTCCCTGTGGAAAGCAAGGCCCACAACTAAGCCAGCCCCCAGTAAGCACTCTCTCCTCAGGCCCCATATATCACTGGCGTTTGTGGCCCCCTGGCTTCAGCAGGGGAATAAACACTAACCAAACAAGTTATATAGTTCTTTATGGTGACTTTCACAGCAAAGGGGGAAGGGAATTGGAACCAGGCAAGAGTGTTTACTTTTCTGCATTTCATCTAGAAATAAAGAAAGTGACCTCCAATTAAATACCAGCAGGCATCTGAGTTGGACCAGGCCAGGGGAAGAAACACTCATACATCCTTCCTCTCCTGTCCTCCTCCCCCACACCCACCTATGCAGAGCAAGAAAGACAGAAAGGACAAACAACGGTCACCACCTGGCAGCCCTTGGTAACCACAGACAACTACCCGCTATGTTATCTCCTCATCCCAGAGGGACTTGAAGTAAAAAAAAGACAGGTCCGCAGAATATCCTGTATAAAGGAAGGTGACAAGCATCCAAAGTTCTAGAATACTGCAGATAATGGACTTTGAAGGCTGGGACCTAAGAGGTTAAGTTTGGTGTTTGCAGAGTAGATTCCGTTTACATCTTAGTTTTTCTGAGAATTAATGACTTTGGATAAGTTATTCCTGATGCCTCAATTTCCTTATTAAGAATGTAGAACTACCTGGAGTGAAGTCAAGATCTCTATCTCAAAAGTGAAAAATTATAAATAAGGTCCTTGGGTAATCCCCTACTGTAAAAATGTGTTAAAAATCAAATGAGTAATAATACCTCCTATAACTCAGCAATCTTCCCTAATACGTAAGTAAAATGGTAATAAAGTATTTATGGGTAGCATAAACCAAAGTGCAATTCTAGCAGGCAGCATCCAATGAGGAGCCAGGAAACCTGCCCTCAGCCATGGTCAACGGACTGTGCATCCTGGGCAGGCCCCTCTTCCTCTGCCTCTGCAATGGGGAGAGTACCAGCTACCTCTCCCCTACCTACTTCACAAGGAGGTCGTAATGTCTATAACCCATGTGCAGTACCTCAAGTACAGGGTGATATATAAACAGGTCATATTCATATTATTAGTAGTCTTACCTCACAAGATGTCTCAATGGAATGAGAACTTTATAGGTACCTGGTAAATATGACTAACTGCTTCCCCTCTCCCTGGGAGGTAAAGGGGAGGGGGAAGGAGGCAGTAAAGGAAGCCCAGATATGCACCCACCTCTGTTCTGATGGATACTGGCTTTCAGGCATCATCTTTGGCATCTGCAGGGGCTGATGTGGCGGCCGGGGGACCGCAAAGGTTTGCTGCTGTGGTCCAGGTTCTGGAAGTGAATGAGGGCTGGGGGTGGGGCCCACACCTGGTACTGGGCCAGCTGCAGGGGCATGTGCCGAGGTGGGCAGAGTTGCCTGAGGCGGGGGAAATAGGGAATTCTGATGGGTAGGCGACAGTGGGGTGGTAGGAGGGGTTAATGGCTTGAACCCAGAGGGAGGCTTCCTATCATAGGCACTGTAAACAGAAAAAGAGAAGGAACCATTTAGCTGCAATGAAGCCATTAGCATGGTCACCAGGTCCAGCTTGCAGCCCACGGTTGCCAGGAAATGACAGCATTAACATAGTTAAATTGCTGGCAGCCCCGAGGGAATATTTGTACCTCTGAAAAGTGACAAACACACTGCGTCACAGGGACTTGTTTAACACTTCTAGTGATTCTTCTCAAAGATAATTTTAGCCTCTGCTTCCGGTTTCCTTTTTCCCCTTTTCTAAAAGAATTCTCCATGTATGCGTGTGCAGGCGTGGATAGATGAGGGGAGAAAGTATGCCTTGGGAGGAGTTTTCTGGCCCCCTCTCCAAGAATTCCAGGGTTCCCAGGAATTAGAATCTTTATTGAAGATAAATTTCTGCTGTAACATCACTGAACTCTTCTCCTCCCCCTTTCAGGCAGGTCTGTGTTTATCTTCCAGAGCAAAGAATGATTTAAAATTAAAGCTTCATTCCTGGGGCCTGGATATTCTTAAGTAAAGGGCACAAGCATGGGGACTTTTTCATATATTCTGATTTGAAGATTACTTCTTTGGTGCTTAAAGTTCACATTAACATATGATAGACATGAAGAAGCATATATTCCCTCCCTCGAAGCCACAGATCAAATATCCCAGCATTCAAGGTTCTTTCCCTTAGGAGGGCTCAGTACCCCATGAACTCAGTACCCCCGGAGAGCCGATTTAACAGTTTTGCATTTTACGTGCAGACAAAGCCGCATTTGGACTGGCTACACCTAGAGGATCATTACACTGCCACGAAAGATGGGGTGCGCTACACTGAGCATCTGCTGAATAATACTGAAAGCAATCAGCGTGCCGGCCACTTCCAGGCCAGCCTTCCTCTGGCTCCACTTACCAATAGTTGTAGAGGCACTTTTCTCCATAATTAGCACCGAGAGCCTGTTCATGGCTACAGGACGACAGCTCAGAGGAGGGGCTGTGCAGCTCCCGTTTGATCTTGGCTGGAGGTGGGGCATGAAGCACCACTAAAATCAGAAGAGGGATGAGGGAGGAACAGAGGACAGCTGATTAACAGGGAGCACAATGCTTCCTTCTGCAAACCCTATACTAGCTGATTGTTCTTGGAACTCGTGTCAAATCACATGCCAGAGAAAGCCCAACCCTTAACACAGAGCCTACCATCTAAAACCAATGAAAAGTTCTTTAAAGTCAGAAATCATCATCTGACACTTTACATTAGCCAAGTCTGTTTTCACCAAACTTCTTTGGTGTTGGGTCTGCTTCCTAGCAGTTCTGAGGCCCTTAAAGATCCTGTAGGTGATGAAAAATCTTCAAGAAAAATGCAGGTGTGATAGAATACCAAGGATTGCAGATAAGAACAATTTTGTTTCTGAAAAGGACAAAACAACACCAAAAATATACTGGTAGACATTACACATTAGCTTATCAAAGGCTTAAAATTGCTGTGGCAAAATACAGGGGCATATATACAAATTAAATATATGACTTTAAAAAAAATACATGATTTTGAAAAGTCCTTCCTCAAGCAACTAAATATTAGCTCTGAGTAAGAAATACTCAATTTTAGGGGCATTTCAAAATTTTAAAAGCAAAGGAATACAACGATGGACCAAACCACAACCGAGGAGAGGTTAACTGCATACAGGAGGAGGCCTGGAAACCTCTGTGCTCATGTCGGCTCCATGCCTGTCCTAGTACCCAGCCACGAAGGGCAGGCTCTCATAACCAATCCTTTCACAGATGGTGCCAATTACTTTTCCTAAATTGATAGCATACAGAGCTGTTGCTTTATGTTTAGAAGTCGACTGCACATTCCATATGTGATTCTGAGAGGGCAGAGGAGTAAGAGTTTTTCAAACCAAGGTGACTTAACACGCAGTGGCAAAACCCAACCAGTTTTGTCTTTTCTGCTGTATCTAGGAGCTAACTCATTTTAGAGAGGGCGTTTTACCCAAAGTAGAAGGGCAAACTCTAAAGATGCTGGATCGTAAGGGTTGTCTTCTAGCTACGGGCTAGAATTGCTACTCTCTGTCCAGCATCTGGGAAGGAGAGGGAGGGGAACGAGTTAAGCTTTCCTGCCAGCTGTTCTCCACTGGATCCAAATTCTCATTAAATAGCTAACAGAGCTTAGTGCTCTGGTGACCCACTAAAGTTTTCTGTTCCACTCAATCTTTACTTATAAGCCATCTTCCAGGAGCTTGGTTTTCTTAGTGATTCTATTAGGGAGAATTAGCTAAAGGATCATCCCTTTCCTGTCTGGAAAGACTGAACAATCTTCCCACCAACTGGTTTCTCAGGTGCCTCCTCCAACCACTGAATTCTGGACTCAGAAGTGAACAAATGAGACTGAAGACTAGATCACAGATGACAAGTTTATAAAGCAAAGTCCTGCCAGGGACTGACTGGCAAGGGCAGGTTTTCATTATTCCTTTCCTACATAATGCCAACTGCTTTTCCCGAACATGCAAAATAAGTTCAGAACTGGCAGATTATATTTAGAAGTCATTAGAGTCTCTCTTGTGATTTTTTGATGGTGACATCATGGCAGCCAACCCTCAATTGCTATCAAATGTTTTCAGACATTCAGACACAGAAAATGGCTAAGCTTGTTGTTGTTAGAATGTTGTTAGTAAACGAGAAGGGAGAACTGACGACTTGACACAGAAAACCATTTCTCCAATGCAGTGGATGCTCTGGTGGTTCTCGGCACTGCCCCTGTGTCATTGCTTCTCCTCTTACCAGTCTTCTGCCATAAAAGTTTTGGCAAGATAATGAGGGAAGGTGATGATGCCCCAGCGTAAACAGAAGTTACATGTCCTGGAAAGTACTTTTCTGACTTTATCTAAAGAAAATCATTTATAATCACTGTTTTACCGAAGTTTGGAGAGTAAACAAGTTATGGCATTATTCAATTTTCTCACTTCAGGTTTTAGAAATGTTTTGACATTTTCACAATATTGTTATACAAGTTACCAGCTCTGCTGACAGAACTAACACCAGAGGGTAAACCAAAGTTTCCCAGAAAGCAAACTTTCATAATGTCTTCAGGAATAGTATATACCCATTTTGAAAGAGAATCTAAGCTTTTGGCTAATTGGATGTCCTGATTCCCTCAAATCTACACAGTACTCTTAGTGTGTACTACACCATTTTGGCTCTTGATTGTATGGTATCTTCTACCACACCAAACTGTCCTATACCTGGAATCTTATGTTCTCTAACCAAAGGAGGAGTTCAAGAAATAGCTGATGAGTGCTACGGTCTGAATGTTTGTGACCCCCAAAATTCATATGTTGAAATCCTAATGCCCTATGTGATATTAGGGGGAGGGGCTTTTGGGAGGTGATTAGGTCACAAGGGCACAGCTATCTGAGGACACAAGTCTGTGACCTGGAGGGGAGCCCTCACCCAACCATGCTGGCAAACTTGATCTCAAACTTCCAGCCTCCAGAACAGTGAGAAATAAATTTCTGTTGTTTGTTAGCTCCCCAGTCTGTGGTACTATAGCAGCCTGAATCAACTACGATAATAAGTGATTGAATGGGTTATATTTCCAATTAATTCTTAACCTTGAAGGTAGGGACCACATTTACCCTTCAAGGCTAGACACGATGTTAGTCATAAATATTCTTTCCCTCAGGAATCAACCATTCGAAGGAGGGAGAGAGAGGAGAGTGGTACAGAGCAGGAATGAGAATTGGAAGTTTCACAGATAACTGACAGGAAAGCCAGTAGGGGCCCTGTGAGGGGTTAGGACGAAGGCTCGGTCTCCAAAGGGACTGCTGGGCCAGAGGATGTATGAAGGAGCCTGACGGTGGTATGCACTAGTCAGAGCCAGTCGTGTATTTTAAGCAGGAACTTAGAAGTCCAAGGAATGCTCCTTGCTTTCAGCCTGTTCCCTCTTTGTAAAATGAGATAGGTGATGCTGCCTTCAGAAGTTAAGAAAATGGCACAGCACCTTGCAGATGGTGCTATGATGTTGTGTAATTATACACTGTGCTTTCAAAAACAGAGTATTTACCTTCGCATGGGCGACTTACTAAACGATGACAAAGACTGAGGACTATGAAGCACGGCAATGAACTGCAATTAAAAGAGGAGCATGAACTTCTTAGGAAGTTTGAAAAGAGATGCTACTTGACTATTTGAGTTGATAAACATTTTCTACAATTAGAAACTTTGAGTTTAAGCTCAGTTATAGAAGATGAGCCCATAAAGCCAACAGTGCCCTGAGAACAATTCCTGGCAAACGTGGGCCACCTTCCTTGTTGTAAAAATTTCTTTCATTCATTCATCCAATCATTCATTCATTGAACATCTTCCATGGGTCAGGCATCCTGAAGGTGTTGGGGATATGACGGTAAACAAAACAGACATGGCAGTCCTTTCTTCAGGGCATGCATAATTTAGTGAGAGGTCTGACTTTCAGCATCTTCCCACAGATGTAATTAGAGTTGGACTACGGCCTCACGATCCACTTAATTCAGGCCCTTACATTTATAGATAAGGACCCTGAGGCCCAGAGGAGTTAAAGGAATTGCTCAAGGTCTTGGAGCTTCTGATATTGGAGGGGAAAGGAGGCAAGAGCCCCCCACTGTCATTTCAGTGATCTACCACATTGACAGCAATGGGAGGTACTGCACTCACCCACTTTGTACATCAAAAATAGAGGACATAGACCTTTTTTTCAATGAAAACAACAAAAATACCACATTACATCTGGTTTAGAGAAAGTGTTCTAGAACAAAGGAATAATGGATAAGAACTAACACCTCTGGAAAAGAACCAGGTAGACCAAGAGAGAGGCAGCCAGACAGACCCCTTATCATTGGCTTTGGCCAGTTTGTTTATATACATTATTTTATTCAATCTTCCCAACCCAGTGAGAAAGCTACTTTCACTGTCTGCATTTTAGAGATGAGAAAATCAAGGCTCAAATGGTAAGTAATCTGCCACAGTCTCATAGCTGTAAGTGATCAGGATACTGTCCTAAACAGTTGTTAGTCATTCCATCATATTGCTTCCCAGAGGGAATCTGAGAGAAAAAGACTAAATCAAAAAGGGATTAAAAGAAATACAGAAAGAGGTCGAGAAAGAAGACAACACCAGAGAAGAAGATGAAGGAATACTATTTGCCAATTATCAGGGTCTGTGTCCTCATGTTTACTCTGCACTCGCCAGCTGGAGGCACACCTGATACACCTGAATCCACTCAAGGGCTTACACCTTCCCCATCTCTAGGCCACCAAAATACCCAGGATCCCTGCCTCACTCCTACTGGCAACTAACATCTCTTGACTCCAGTGGCCTCTACTTCTTACAGTCTTTGCCTCCCATCCTAGCATTCCATCTAGAAGATCTCATTCTCCCTTCTATATCCTGCTGATCAAAATCTTCTCATTCAGATAGCTGCAGGCACTTTGGAAGGCCTGGCATCTTCTACAGCCAGTCACTGACCAGCCAGATGCCACACTGTTGCCATGGATACCATCTCGCACCCCAAATGCCCCACCCCTCCTGAAACTGCTTCTTGACATTCCCTCTTAATGCCACCTCTGAGGCAAGAACACTTTGAGTGAGCTGTCTGGACCCCTATTTGACTATAAGAACTCTGTTAAGGATTCATGCACAAATATATGAGAGTCTCTGCTTGTCAGGGGTAGGAAAGACAAGGGTGGCTGGCTGACAAGATATAAGTCCATACCTGTGGGCATGCATTACAAAGTACAATGTGCTGCTTTGTAGACCATCATAATACCATCTAAAATTTAGATACGATGTTCACAGATCAACCAACTTAACTTCACAGTTGCTTTTCTTACTAGGGAACTCCTTGGAATATTTTTCTATCTGACACAGTGATCAAAAATCAAGCCTGATCCTAGCCAATGCAGTAAGTTAAGAAAAATGAATAGAAGGCAAAAAGATTAGAAAGAAAAATGTAACTCTCATTATTCACAGATGGCCTGGTTGGGTACACAGAAAATATTAAAGAATCCACAAAGTATAATAATCAATAAGCTAATTTACCAAGATCATTGGCTACAAGGCCAGTACATAAAAAGAACGATTTATATACACAGTAACTAAAACAACGTGACATTCAAAAAATACATTTACAATAGCAACAGATAACATCAAATACCTAGGAACACACCTAATAAAAGACATGCAAGATATCTAAACTGAAAACTATAAAACCATGAGGAAAATCAAAGAACTCTCAATAAATGGAAGAATATATTATGTTCATAGGTTGGAAGGTTGATACTGTAAAGATACCAATTCTTCGCAAATTTATGTATAGGCTCAATGTAATCTCAAACAAAATTTCAATACTACACAGAAATGAGAATGAAGAAATTACAATCACACTTAACAACACGGACTCATAAATAAAAGCCAGACACTACAAAAAAAGCCAGACACTACATGAACCCATTTACAATAACATTCAAAAGGAAACAAAATTACTCAAAATTACTCTAGGATGGAGGTTACTCCTGAGTCTGGGGGTGATGCCTGTTCAGGGGGCACATGGAGTCTCCTTGTATTTTGATAAGTTCTATGTCTTGATCTAAAGGCTTGTATAGTTTGAAAATTTATCAAGCTGTACTCTTATGATTGCTATGTGTTATTTCAATTGTTCCTATTTTTAAAAAAAACAGCCCTCTCCTGGTCAAATAGCATCACTGAGTTAATACTAAGATTTCTCAAACTTTAGAAAATCTTTCTTCTGTGATGGTGTAGAAGCAGTCTTTCAAAGATATAACCCAATTGTTTCAAAATAGAAAAAAAAAATAGACAAACTAGTCCATTCAAGAGAAATAATAATTCCCTCTGCTGACAAAATCTGTTTCCTGCCCACAAGTACAGGCCTGTGGATTCTGTCCAAGGCAGCTACCCCATGCCAGTGCTGGCAGTGAACTTCACTATTACAGCACAGAGGATCAAAACAAAGGAAAACACTTTGTTGAATGTTATGATGCACGACAGTTTGAGTCAAAAGGAATTTTTTTCAGAAAGACAAAAACCACCTTGTCTAATAATAAGCCTTTCCTTTGGTGTTTCGTGATCATCAAAATTTCAATTCGCCACAGTCTTTGTTGTGAATACATACAGCATTTATGTAGTCGCTGAGTGTTAAAGAAATTGCCAATCAGTTATACCGCGGTCTGCGCGGGAGAGAGACCAAGACCATCCTACTTCTGCATCACACACGGGCTCTGCCTGCCTTCTGTCGGGTGCCGCCGCTCTGATTTGGTTTTGGGGTTTTCCTCTCCACCTTCTTCAGTTTCATTACTTGCATCTGGAACAGACTCATCTTTCCCAAATCAGCTGTGCAGGCATGACCTCAGGGTAGGACCTTATGTGGTCACGATTGACAGCACGATCTTCTTACTGTACATGGAAGGTTGACTTTGGGCATGTCCATGAGGCTATGTCCCAGGTGGCCAGCCCGTGTCTCCAGAGCCTCTCACAGCACTCGTGAACAAACGTGGTGTGGATGTACACGGTCATGGCTGAGACACTTCTCAGGATTCCAGAGCCATAATCCTAAAGGGAAGGTCCATTCCTAAGCTTACTACTCCCTGTGCCACCAGCTTTGGGTCACTGTTCCTCTCTTAGGCCACTACCATCCTGCTTCATTTCCCTCCATAGTATGGAATACATACTGTTTAGTTCAAGAATGATGGTGGGGGGGAGCCCGAGACACCTGCCTGTACTGCTTTTTGGCTGTGGCTGTCAGTAGAACTCAAGGAAAGAGGGCAGAGGGACACATGAACTTAAAAATGACACTGGCAAAACAGAAATGCAGAAGCCGTCTGGAAGGAGCAGGTATGGCCTCTTCTCCCCTGATTACTCTTAACTTGTGAGGGTACCCAGTTGGCAAAGACCAGAGGGCTTTAAGTCACCAGGTGCAGTGTCCCTTGAGTTCTGTGCACAACAAAACCAAAAGGCTTACTTTCCAACATACTGCTGCCTTTCCTTAATGCTGGCCTGTTTTGGACAAATTCTGAGACAAAGCATAGATAGCTAGTGAGTAAGAAAAAAGGGGTAGACAGGCTGACGTTTATTTTAAGTTCTACCATACTACTAGAAGAGGTCAGAAATATGTCTTTATTTTAGGCCTGAGTAGATTAGAAATTCATTTCAAGCATAAAATATATTCCTAATCTCAATATTCTTTGCAATTGCTATAGCAAATGACAAGGACAGGAGATAATACCCTGGTCTGGGAACCAAAGAGGTTTAAGGGAGATGAGATAAGTGGACAGGTTCTGGCACTTAAAAAGAGTATCTGGAAAAGGAGATGCCTTTTAGATTTCTAAACCAAATAAGAGACATGCTCAAACCCGTTTGAATGGATGGTTAACATTGATTCTGCCTGGCAACAGTTGCCAAAAATAAAAATTTGAAATGTTATCAAATTTAGTTAAGGGGCACAAGTACTAAAAGCAGAATTGGTGGAGATATGGGGGACTATGTCATTTTCTTTAATATATGATACAGCTAACCTTTGTAAACATAAATTCAAAAATTGAATATAGCAAAAAATCATCCATAAATAGTAAAATCAACTATTTAGTAAGCTTTGCTAAAAAATTGTAATGAATCCCTCAAAAGCTCTCTCCTTTTGAGGGATTCATTTACTTAGTTATATGCATGTTTAGTTCTCTCCAGGAACTAAACATGCATGTAACTAAGTAAACATGCACAAACTCTCTCCATCTGATTCACTCTGTTCTTCTACCAGTGTTTCGAGGTCAACATAATAACATGGATATGAGAGGTGAGAAAACCCAAAACATAGGGAATTTCCAGGCCTAAGGTCAGCAGTTCTGTATGTTGTTTGCATTTCTACATATCCTTTAGAAATGTACCCTAAAAAAGTCAACAACTACAAAACAACTGGCCAGGACCCTTCAAAAAAAGTCAGTGTTTTTTGTTTTTTTTTAAAAATCTGTATTGGAGTATAATTGCTTCACAATACTGTGTTAGTTTCTGTTGCACAACAAAGCGAATCAGGCATAGGCATACATATGTCCCCATATCCCCTCCCTCTTGAGCCTCCCCTCCCATCCTCCCTATCCTATGCCCCTCTAGGTCATCGCAAAGCACCGAGCAGATCTCCCTGTGCTATGCTGCTGCTTCCCACCAGCCAACTATTTTACATTCGGTAGTGTATATATGTCGATGCCACTCTCACTTCGCCCCAGCTTTGCCCTCCCACCCCATGTCCTCAAGTCCATTCTCTATGTCTACCTCTTTATTCCTGCCCTGCAACTAGGTTCCTCAGTACCGTTTTTTTTTTTTAGATTCCATATATATGCGTTAGCATACGGTATTTGTTTTTCTCTTTCTGACTTACTTCACTCTGTATAACAGACTCTAGGTCCATCCACCTCACTACAAATAACTCAATTTCATTCCTTAAAAAAGGTCAATGTTATTGGGGGGAGGGGGCAAGGTAGGCAGATTGTTATAGATTGAAGATAAAAGAGGCATAACAATAAACATAATGTGTGATTCTTAATCAAATCCTATATCAGTAACAATGTCAATATCAGTTGTAAAAGACAGCTTGGGAATATTACTGAATAAAAGTTAATTTTCTTGACTATGTAGAAGAACGTCCTTCGGAGATGCACACCGAAGTATCTGGGGGGTGAAATGTCATAATGCCTGCAACTTACTTTCCAATAACTTGGAAAAAAAATATCTATACACAGAGAAATGAAGTAAATGTAGCAATATGTTTTAAAAATAAATTGATAAAACAGCTATTATATCTCATCTCCTCCAAGATACTTGGAGAAAAAAATTATCTTACGGTTGACTAACAGGTCAGTAGACGTGCTAAGAACTTCAAAACCATGCATTTACACACGAAGGAAGTCACCCCTGGCCTATTACTAAACTGGAAGGAGACTGCCCTGTTTATACTGTACCTTTACCATGTCTGGATAATACAGCCCTGGCAATCTAAAATTACACAAGGACAAATGTTGTCATACTCTAACATCTAAGTCAGTGATTCTCAAATATTTTTTTGCCCCTGGCCCACTTAGAAAGGAGAAGGGAACACCCAAGAGAGGGCAAAATGAAAACTGCCACTACTATCACCATGACTACTGCCCAGTGCCACCTCTACTATGGCCTGGGTAAAAAGACAGCAATTACACAAGTACAAAATATTAACAAAAGTAAAATTGATCAGTAGTTCCATATACATATTACTACACATATAACAGGAACTAACACATAAGCTCAACTCAAGATCACAAAGCATTTTTGGACAAAAAAGAAATGGAGAATGTCCACTCCTTGTGAATGTATATGCACAACAGGTTTAGAACACTACCAGAACAGATGAACAACTCATTAGATTTCATCCCGAGTCCTCAGAAGGGCACAATGCAGCCATCATCAAGCTGTGAAGGCTGGCAGAATTAAAAGGAATTAAAGTTCTCTTCCTCGAGGTTCTCCTTCATTCTTCCCTCCAAGCAGCTGGTTTGGCTCCTCCTGCGCATAAAGGCTGAGCAGGGCCAGGGCCAGGAGAGGAAGCTTGAAATGGGTGGCCTGGACTTTTGGTGCCCTGAGCCTTGGGGAAAAAAGGCACAAGAGTTTCTGGGAGCGACAGCTGGTCCAACCTAGCTTATTAAGCTAAGAGATCAGAAAGGAGTGTGTGGAGCTGGAGACCTAAATTGTGTTCAAGTCTGTTGGCTTGGAGAATCCCCTGTGCATTTATGTTTTGGGAATCAAGAATGGCAGCAGGACTCTGGTATGGAAACAGGCTCTCCACATAACTCATGGGAAATATGACAAACATCTGGTACAGCCAACATCTGGGTGAGCATACCACATACAGGGGCTGAGATTTCAGGGTAGGTTCATTCTGAATCTCAAATGGCAAGAATAGCTGCATTTGTCCTGGGCAAAGTCCTACATGGAGAAAGCAAGGCTTCTGTTCTGGGATAGAATCTGGTATCAGTAGGTATAGGGAAAGATCTCTTCACAATTGTCACAGTGGCAGTATTCAAGATTTTATTTATTTAAAGTAACTTTTGTTTTCATCACACTAATAAATTCACATAGTTTAATAAATCAAATAGAACTACAAGGTTTATGACGATGAGTAACAGTGGTAGTATTCAGGGTTTTAGATTGGAGATTGATGGTGGTGGGGGGATATGTTGATTATTCCAGCTTATTCTTTCCTTACTTGTCCTGTTTCTCAGTAAGGACCAAAGGACTGACTATCACCCTGGTGATATATTTCAGGGCCCCAGGACGTAAGATCAACCATGAAGTAGCAGAATTCATCAATTAACAATTAAAGAAGTCTTCCCTATATGGCCAATATCATCTTCTGTACAATAAATAGCGCAAGAGCCAAATTAGGAACTGATAAAAACTAGTTCCTGGAACATCTGGCTCCAGGAATCAGATTTCTCCCAAGCAGTGGGAAAAACCTACAGTCAGCAGAAGAGAGGCTTCAGGAATTGGTGTGTGGACAAAAAAACCCACTCTGTTTTTCATGATTTAGAGCTAGAAACTTGGGGTAACATAATCAGCTCAAGAAAAAAGCCTTTGAACTTATCATGACATGGACTATGGGAAAAGACCGTCAGATCCAACAAATAGGGTTATAATTACATTGGTATTGGAACAGGACCAGCCCAAGAGCGAGATTCAAATCTTGATGACCCTGCATGAAGATGGCTGGGTAATACCAAAGTGAAATAATAACCTACAAAACTAGAGCCAGGTCTTGCTACAGTGGGAAAAGAGGTGAGGGAGGAAAACACCTTTCTTACTCATAAGAGTAAATGAGGTTATATCAAGTATTTGGAATTCTAGAGCTGGAAACTTTGGGGGATGCAAACCCAGGAATATTTTGTTGGTGAGTTCCTATAAAAAATGATAGGCACTTACTTGAAAGATGGTGTGGATTGGGAGTTTGGGATTGACATGTACACACTGCTATATTTAAAATGGATAACCAATAAGGACCTACTATATAGCACAGGGAACTCTGCTCAATACTCTGTAACAGCCTAAATGGGAAAAGAATTTGAAAAAGAATAGATGCATGTATATGTATCACTGAATCACTCTGCTGTATACCTGAAACTAATACAACACTGTTAATCAACTATGCTCCAATATAAAATAAAAATTTTTTAAAAAGGTGGTATGGAGACTGTCTCCAGAGAGACCCCTCTCAATTCACAAATGGGGTGGCAGAAAAACAGGGTTAGCAGGGACATGAGACGATCACTTCAGAATTCTGAAAATGGAAACCTAGAGGTCTTGAATACAAGAGTTAGAAATTAAAGGGAAGAAAAGGAGCTTAAAAAAAACTGGCCCAACTTTGAAAAGGTATAAATAGCATTAGTAAAGAGTGGTATCTGAAACTTCTGAGAGGTCACCTGCAAAGGCAGTGAAATTTCTCCCAGGAGACAGGAATTAGAGTTATTGATAGAATGTCTCCCACCTGGGTTTTAAATTAGACAACAGAATTGATACCATGAAGAAGTTAAAACCATGAGGCCATGCTCTGTAGGCCTCTCTTCCATTTTGTTTACCTTGGATGACCCTAAATCTCTGCTATGGACTCGAGCTGACAAGAGCAACATGGGTCTAGGTTGTGCCCCAGATCAAGTATTGGGCTTGTAGAATGCTGCTTTCTCAGGGGGAAAGGCTGGCTGTATGTGAGATTGGTGCTTCGATGACAAGAAGCTGCAGTGTTCACACTGGCTCTGGAAAGTGAAATGTTGCTAAATTTTGTTTGGATGGGCCTGTGTTATGGTATTTTATGCTCTTACTGCTCCCTGGAATGTGGAATATATGACACAAGATAGATTCAACAATGGAGAAACCCAGCTCCAAAGATGCCAAAGCTCCAGCTTAAGGGGCCCCGAGGCGTAGCTTCCTTTAGACCCCCAAACAAAGCCCTTCTGGCTAGGGTAAAAGCAGGAAGAGATGAAAATGGTGGTTTTACACTTATAAAGGGATTTAAATTTCTCTGTGGAAAAGAGGGCCTGACTGGACAAGGGGGTTATACTTTATAGGAAAGGGCTTTATTGGGGGCATTCTTACACTGCTGGGGTCTTATATGAACTAGAGTGTTTATATTATCTAGTAACTTCATAGAATGGGGAGGGGAGGTCGGTGATTTGGAGGTTTGCTTCTGCTAGGCCCAGCTCCATGATATCATCCCACAAAAAGTTTCCTCCCTCCCCTGCCCCCTCTTCCACTGCCTCTTCCAGCAATGGCAGCCACTGGTGGCACAACCAGGACACGGTATCTCAAAATCAAATCACCAGCTGAAATACTATTGGGCAGAAGATGAAAAACTAAATTTTGCCCATGGAAGTCAGTTTGGCAGGTCACTGTATAACGTACACTTGCAACCCAAAAGGTAGAACAGTACCACCCAGGCTGACCACTCAAAATGTGGGGGGCACTCTAGCCTCCAGGGGGTGCTCCAGGCTTCCCCTACCTCTTTACCCTGCCTCCGGAGAGGAGAAAACGTGACCCAAGACAAGGGTGATGCCCAGGTCCTAAAGCGCAGACAGAGCGAGGATAGCTTTGGCTAGGAAGAGAAGTGGTCCTCGAGGCCATCTATTTGCTACTTCTATTTGCCAGGGTAAAGAGGTTGGCTGGTCATGTCCTTGGTCATCAACTAGGAAGAGCAGTTGCTAAATGGAATTTATAGGACATTGGCCTTATCCTTTCTTCACCTCTACCAGTACTAACAATAATGACAGGTGATTTTTTTAAGGACTTCTATTCTAAATCTGGCTAAAATAGAAGGAAAAAGATTCTTTGTATTAATGCCTTCTTTCTCCTCCCAAAAGAAGTGGTCATGTTAGTAAGAGGAACCCACCTTGGCTGAATGTACTAAATCAGGAATGTCCTGACTCAGAGGGGAACTGCAGGTCAGAAAGGGGGCCTATCATGGAACAGCTGCCTCTCGTTGAAACTGCATCTTTCAAACAGTCATTTTTAAATAGAAAACTGGTTACTCGAATAAGGAAGATAATTTAATGCCAATGGTAGTAGAGAGGTTTTTTGGGTTTTCTTTTGACCCAGAAGAACTAGTTTCAGATTTACTTCAAGTTTACACTCTCTCCACACTTTAGTATTATTCTTGAAACAGCTTGGATTTGTACAGTTCATTTTCTTTCAGGGACTCATTCATCCTAACAATTTAGGATTGTTATTTTAGAATTCCAAAAATGGAAACCCAGAGGCCTTGAATATAAGAGTTAGAAATGAAAGGGAGAAAAAGGAGCTTAGAAAAGATCTGGCCCAACTCTGACTGAGGTAGGCTGGTGTATTATAATACGGGGCTCTGCCATTAAAGTATTTTGTACAGAACGAATATTTCTAATTGCATCAGAGTGTCACATCCCAAAACTCTAGGCCACAGAGAAACTAATATGATAGACAACTTATTTGCTTAACTTTTACCATGGAGAGAGAGAACTAAATAGAGCCCTGTTCTCCCAACTCGGGTTCGGTTAGAGGTGAAAGGCTGGCTCCCCCCACTGTGGGCTTTCCGTCAGCCACAGCAAATTCTACCACGAAGGGCTGCTCACGGGGGAACACACCATCAGGGAAGGGGGAAACAGCGCATTCCTCCTGAATGGAAAAAAATGCAAGACCAAACCTTACACCCCTTCTATAATTTATTCCCAGTTTATTTGATTTTCATCTAAACTGGCATTAAAGCATCAACAATATTTGAAGTGGGATTTAATCACTGTGGAAAATTTTACCTTCAAGTTTAAAATTCATCTTAAAAGTCTGACGGGAGAAAACTCAAACCCTAGAGAAATAGGCTTCTCCTACGAGAGAACCATTCCCTTCTATTTATAACCCCGACGCTCCTGAGAGCAGAAACGCACCAAGTGTGTCAAGGGTACCTAAACTGTGACTTGTCCCCTCACACATACAGCCTTACTGGGGAACAGCATTAGCCACACAAAGTCTAGATGCAGCCTGGGAAGACCTGGCTAGTGTATGTGTTTAAAAGAGGAATCAGAAAATGAGAAATAGCGCTAGCTAGTTTTTTTCTATCTATCACTAAGGTCATCCCATGGGCTTTCAGAACTCATGTTACAAACTTACTTCCCTGCAGGCTGGAGGCTGGTGTTGGGGCCTGCTGAGCAACAGGGCGGGGAGGGAACAGAACAGAGAGCGGTGGTGTGCAAAACACTCCCCAAGTGTCGGCTGCGCGCAGAGCGCCATGCTACAGCTCAGGCAGACGTGAAGAAACACATGACAGGGGTTCTCTGCTTTTGGACACACTTAGAGCCTGAGAGAAACTGTTTGCTTCTTGTTTCGACAGGAATGGAAATTGGGAAGCAGAGACCTTGTTTAATATGTCAAAATACAGAATACATTAAAGCCCTACGCTGTTTTCTCCTTATTCCCCAAGAAATAAGATCCCAGGCTGGTGGGGAAGGAAAGGAAAGAGAACGAAGTTGAAGAGGAGCAGAAATGTTCTGACTCTGCTGAGGTCCCCTCAGCACAGTGACATTATCCCTACGGAATTATTCTCTGTTAAAATTCAGATTAGGAAACTTGGGGTAGGCCTTCCAGGATCTGGTCTTTACTGTGGGCAGCCAAGTAGAAGAGACATCCCCCCTCTTCTATTCTACCTTTTCTATGGGAAAAGTATAAAAGACCCTCGTTAAGTGCCCTTTCAGGCAATTACAAAGCATTTCCAGGCACTCAGCTGAAAAGTGTTTATGTAAGCTAAGTCCTCCTCAGCCCCTCTGGAGGAGCACAAGTATCAGCATCCTCTTACACAGCCAATATCTAGGGTTACCTCCTGAGAGGTTTCAAACTCTCTCACAAAAGGACAATCTGCCCAGGCCTGTTCTTTTTTTAATAGGGAAGGGAAGACATTCTTGCAAGACCAATTTACAGCAAGGGAAACATTTCAGGAAAAAAAAAATCCTTACAGCAAAAACACAAATGCAAACAGCCTTGTTAGGTTGTGAGGATGAGAAGCAGGAACTAAGAAGAGCTCTTAATTTAAAACCCTGAGGAAATGGCACCAGATCATTACTATTTTGTTTTTTTAAAGGATTGTCCTTTTTATGCTTATCATACAGCCCTGGTCTAGCCCACATGGCCCTTTGAGGTGGGGAAGGGGGGGGGGTATGTCTGCGAGCTGTTAGCCAAGAGGTTGGAAGATGTTTAGGGTGGGCGATCCTGAGTCAAGTGTACCCCTAGAACCTGGCCTAGTTTGGGGGTGAGAAAGCCACTCTGGTGTTGGGGTTCCTCAGAGGCTGGGTTCTTTCTGGTACTTCCTGGGATGTTAATTGAGGAGAAAAGGCATTTGATGAGTACCCCATGGGAGGGTTGCTGCCATAGTGAGGCTCCCCCATAGCTGAGGCCCAGTCTGGGAAGGGTCATTTTAAAATGACAGGTATCTGACCACAGTGGGAAATTAACCGGGAGAGAGAAGGCCAAGGAGTCGAGAAATTACAGCTAGGTCCCTCCCATGTTAAAATGTTAAGTAGAAGTGCTATAGCAGAAAAACACCTGTTCTTCAGGCCTGGAGTAAAGACTGGAGAAGAAGAGCAGGCAGGACTCTTCAGTGGGGAGATAAAGCCACAGCCCCACGGGAACCAAGAGATAAAAGGGTAATATCCTCAGATCAAGTCTCAACACCTCTCTCTCCAGGGAAGCTAAACCACCCTCTCTTATTATCACTCCCTTTACACAGCTACAGTCTAAAATGGGAGACACAGAAAGGGGGGGCGGGCCCATGGGTCAGTAGCAGCCCTTCGCCTAAGCCCAGGCCCCCAGCCTGGCAGTTGGAGGGTTAAAGTCAGCACTTAAAAGAAAACTCAAACCCCATTAAGCCCAGGCTTGGAGAACAGGGAGCAGCAGGGAAGCCAAAGGAAACTAATTTTGGAGGTTCTCCAAACTGCCAATCACCAGCATATTTCTAACAGTCCCAGTGTTGTTTGAGTTGGTTGTTTTTCCACAGCCTGCACAATGGGGTCTGGTTATTCATTGAAAAAGTCTGCAAGGGAGCCCCGCCCTCCATTCACAACCAATTTGGAATGCTCCATTCAGGCCAGGGGGGGTACTCAGCCGCTCAGCTCGCTGGGGCCGACGGAGCAGAGCCCAGCTGTCGCCGCAGGGACGCTTGCTCGGCCGGCGCGCTGTGTTTATGTAAGAAATTCAGACCCTGCAGGCGTGCTCTGCACTCTCCCTGATTCAGATGGTCAAGACGCTGGCTGAAATCCGCAAGGGTGTGCAAGTCAGCTCCAAGTGAGGTCGGCAAGTGCCCTCTGGCAAAAGAAATCTGTCTTGTGCGGCCCACTTCAGACTCTGACTGTAGCTACCAGCTGAGAGAAACAGACTTCAGCGGTATTTCTCCTGCCCTCAGGGACGAACTGGTTTGCATTAGAGGACAGCTCCCTATGGAAGCCAGCCTTTCCAGACTCCTTGCTTTTCCATTCATTGCCAATAGCTGTATCGGGAGCCACCTGGCTTCCTCCCCAAGGGAGTGGGTCTCTGGAGACACCCACTACTAGATTCTGGCTGCAGAGGGGGAGGGGTCGAGCTACCTATTATGAACAGTTTCACAGTTCCTTTTCCTGGCTTTGCATCCGGCCTGAAAAGTTTATAATACCCCCCGGGCATGCTCATGAGACATCAAAAGAGAAGGGCAGGAGATCTGGGGGCGGGGGTGGGAGTGAAATCTACTCCAAGGACAACACAAAGTACAAGGCTAAAAACTGGTTGGGTTTCTATTCTTCTCAAACCTTCAATAATCACCCTAAGGGAGACCTTATGAAGCCAGTGTGACAACTAGACTTTATTTCAAGGCAGAATATACTACTTTAGGAAAATTTATCTCCAGGAGATAAATTTTAGCACATGGGTTTTTCTTCTTTTTCGAAACATACTGGACTATTTTCAAATGTCTTATGTGGACCTCTTCTCACTGCCTGCCCCCATTCCCACAGCCAGTGAACTCAGATAGTGACACCGGAAGCATTTCTCTGCATCTTTCTAACTACAGACTCTCCATTCAACGCCTTGAGTGCTCTGCAGATCAGTCTCAAACTCCTGGCCTTTTAATAGCTAGATCTTATCCTGCTCCCTGGAATCTTCACCCTTGGCTGCAACTTTCCTCTAGATGTTTCTTTCTGTTAGGCAGCGGAGCCTCCTTCATGAGGGGGCTCTTCTCAACTTTAACATCTGAGTTGCTAACATCTGTCATTTATCTGCCAAGCCCAAAGGTATACTTACCTTGTGATTACACACACACACACACCCCCCTGTGCGGGCATCCACCCACAGACACACTCGGGGCTTAGTGTCTTGTCTCTCCTTTATTTTAAGCTGAGCCTCTTAGAGGGATGGGACAATGATAGAAACTGACGACCAAAGCCTCTGTTAAATGAGCTTGATGAGTTCACAAAATGAATTTTTAAAAAAGAAACCTAATCCGGTACTGGCATCAACATGCCTGGCACTTGTCCAAGAGCTGGGAGCTGCAACATGACAAGACTCTGAGCTCCTTGGATTCCAAGTGGAGAAGCACTGTGTGCCAGGGCACAGATGGGGCCCAAGCTGCCTCAAGGGCAGCCATGTGCCCGAGAGGGGGCTGTCAGCCTCTGAGCCCGGATGTGCTTTACCACCATGAAAACCGCAGAAACACGTGGAGGGAACAGTCTCTGGGTAGAGAATTACACACCCCACCCTACCCCACCAGCGCTAATATTTTTTTCTAGGATTGAAATTAAAACAATGATACTACTAGATGGTTGAAATGGCAGATAGTACAAATCCTCAGCTTTATCAGTCTACCCATGTCTTAATCTTATAAAGCCGAAGAATGTTGAAAAACAGGGGATAGACTGTAATTTCTTGATTGATGCCAGGATTTTGTTACCTCTGGAATCTACAAAAGTGATCTGCCCGGCAGACGCAGATGTAATTCCCCATTCCAAGTCTTTTGGGCCAAACACAAATGATTGGAAAGGATACTGGGTTTTATTAGAGGACTGAGAGCAGACAGACATAGAAGAGGAAGAGAAAAAAAATCTATTGTTTTTAATAAGCCTAACTGAATTAAAGTCAGATGAAAAGAGATTTCGTGTAAACATATGGCTCTGTTTGATAAATGGGAACACTAGGTCTTGGGTCCTTAGGAGTCCAGCATCTTAGGGATCTTGGAGGCTATCAAAACAGGAAGGATTTCAAATCATTTAGTCCCTTCTCAGTGGTAAGGTGGTGAGTGGGCTA
This sequence comes from Eubalaena glacialis, assembly GCF_028564815.1. Classification (NCBI taxonomy): domain Eukaryota; kingdom Metazoa; phylum Chordata; class Mammalia; order Artiodactyla; family Balaenidae; genus Eubalaena; species Eubalaena glacialis. The sequence goes on along the minus strand of NC_083721.1, from coordinate 82,586,170 downwards.
GCTAACAAAGACTTTGAAAGGTTTGTAAAACTTGGAGTCAAATAACCTCCAGTTTTCATCCTCTTGCTTTAGCACGCTTGTTTCTTCTCCCTACCTTCAGAGCTACCAGCTCTGGATAAGGATAAAATGATAGGCTTGACTCCCTCAAGCCTCTTATTTTTAAAGTGCCTACTGTTTTCTCTCTTACCTTTTATAACAAAAAGACTTTAGGATGCTCCTTTCATACAGAAATGGCCCAAGGACACAGAGCAAGTAAATGTACAGTTTTGCTACATCATGTCTGGGGCCAAAATGATGTGCCCTCTGCCAAAGGAAGGCACTCCCTCTACCATATCAACCTCCTATGCAGTAAACAAACAAACAAAAAAACCAGATGAATAATATCATATAGAAACAGGATTAAGATCAATGTATGGCAGGCTCAAGGGCTGCCATAACAGTTAATCCTATTTCCCCAGTCATCTATTGCAATGTATTTATGAAATGTCGATTTTTATCAGTTAATTAGCCAGTCCTTAGGAAATTACCCTTACTTCCTCCAGTCGGTCCATTCTTTTTGAAGCACAGATCTAAAAAGAACACTTCCAGGGGAAAATAAGGTCATTCAGATTTTAAAACAATTCTTCAAATTATATTTGGTACAGAGACCATCTTTTAAAATAAGATTTTACCACACCTTCTCCCCAGCATAAAATATTTTAGTTATTCAAAATGCTGACAGGTAAAACAGTCACAATATCACAATTCAAACAAATGAGTGAGATTTTTAAAAATCAGAACTGAAATCTGCATTAAAAAAAAAACCCATTTATATATGCTAAAATCTAGTAATTACCCTAAGGTGCCCAAACAGTCAGCTCAGAAAAATGAATGTCGACTACCCACCCCTACCCCACATCTAAGCACTTTGAGTTCCATTCTTATCCATGGTTTTGATTTGCAGCTAATTCTGTGAAAATGTGTAGTAAAAATGTGTGGTACACATCTATCTACTGACCCACATTCCGTGGTTTCGTAGCTCTGTGTGTTAAGGCACATGTAGCTACACACACATTTATAATATACAGGATATATATTCATAGTTTTATCTGTATACACACTAATGTCTTCTAGGAAACATGTCTGTTTCATAATTTTTCTGTTTTATAATTTCTTTCTTCCAAATCCTACATGAAAAAACTCAAAGCACCAAGATACTGAATTGGCTTCTTGGGATTGTAGAATGAAGAGAACTGTGGGTTAGACTGGGCAGCCAGCGCTCTCCCAGGCCTTCTTGAGGGCCAGCTCCAGGTATCTGAAATAATGAGGGAGAGCCCTGAGCAGCCCTGAGCGTGACAGTGCTCCCTGGCTCTGCAGCTTTGTGAGAGCTTCTTCAAGGATATGATTTTATACATTTTCCCCCCTCATTTCACTTAACCCCTCCCACTTGCCCCCAATCACTAGTCAGTCTCCCCAGCTATCTGGACCTTGTCATAAGTAAAATGAAAGGGTTAGGCAAGACCCTTTAGTAAAATGAAAGGTTTAGGCAAGACCATCTCTACAAGGGACCTCTAGCTCAAACAATCTGGGATCTTCAGGATTATTTATCAGGATCAAGGGACGATGGATGGCATTGGCAGAACGCCTATGTCTATAGGTTAAACTTTCTATTCCCTTGAATGTAACCTTTAGGAGTTTCCAGGTGGGGGATACTTTACTAATGTCTGAATTTGTGATGTAAGGGGAAATCTATACAACTAGAAGTAGGCTGGGCATTTCTATAAGACTTATAAGAACAGTGGTTTCATTTACTTAAATCACACTTATAGATGGATGTCTACGGGTAGGAACCCAAATCTAGAAAATTTACAAAATATAATCTCTTTAGAAGTTGAGCTTACAGTGTTTTATCAAAAAAAGGTAAGCCATAATCTTCAAACCTGACGTTCTAAAATAAAACGTTACCCACATTACTTGGTATTTCTTTTTCTCTCTCACACACACACTAAAACTCTCACACATACAAGATGGAAAATTAATCAAATCATCAGTAATAGGAAAGGTAGACTACTACTCGTGGCAGGCCACAGAAGAATATTTGCAGAAACAAACATTTCTGCTACCCTAGGGAAGATGTTTGCTTTACCTAGCAAGTGTGAGTTTGGTTTATAGTTCATTGATCGGGTGATTCAAACCAATTCATAAGATTTCATTAAATTTAAATGAGCTTCCCCCCCTCCCCTGGAACAATCATGGGTTCTTCCAGAAGGTGACTGGAGTGGAAGCTGATCCTCAGCAGGAGGTTGTGAGATGCACTCACAGAGAGTTTGCCCAGCCCTGGGCTCTGCCAGCTCCCATCAGTCTACACTGCCTGTCTCAACTGCAGTCAAAGCAGTTACACATGTAACAGCAAGGATAAATGGCTCAAGGATACACCTCCCCACATTTGTGTTCCAGACTAACCTCTATTTGAATCTATCCTTCTTGAAGCTCCATCTCCAGAAATAAGAGTCAGAGAGGGGGAAAGAATTATTAAGAGACTTTTTGAGGCTACTCAACCATCTGCTTTATCCTTAAAAGACAGAAAAGCTCAACCTTAAGAAGTTAAAGCAAAAAGCAAACAAAGTAAGAAACACATCACACTTGGTAAGCAGAAACATCTCCCAAAGCAGCTCCATTTTAGGTATGGCACTTTAATTAAAGAAGTTAGCACATTCTATTTGCTGAGCAGGAATTATTTCTAAGGAGCCAAAACACATTTATTGATTCCTTCACTTTAGCTTCTTCCTGCAGATAAATATCTCTCCAAATATAAATCCTGTTTGCTGACATCTTAATCTAAAGAACATACCTTTGATTCAGCACATGAAATCAACCTGAATGCAGTCATCTCACCTTCCTTTTAACTCTTTTGGGTTACAGAGAAACGAAAGTGTCATAAAAGCATTACCTCTGCCAAGAAAGCCACCTCCCAAACAGACTGCAGTTTATGCTGCTCTGAGCAAGAACCGGAAAGGCTGGGCAAAATTGTCAACACGGAACGAAGTAGGATTACAAATCCTGTCTTTTATCTTGCAAACACACACACACACACACACACACAATTTAGGTTATCTTTATTTAGTCTTTTAGTGGCAAGCTTCCCAATCACTTGAAAGCAATCAGAGGGCAATAATTAACACGCATTTACTCTCCTATAGAAAACATTCACAGCAAGCTGTGACAAAGCTAAGGTAACCATGCATCTGTGGGTTACAGTTTGTTCCCTTTCAAAGTTTCCCAGCACTGCACCTTGAACACGAGGCCTATCATTAAAGAATGTTTAGCTGGTACCTCTGGTCTTTCATTTATTGATTTAGAACACCCAACTTTTACTTAGACCCAAAGATAAGCTCTCTCCCAGTGGCATTTTTACACACACACACACACACACACACAAGATAAAACAAAGCTGGGAAGAATGTGTTGGTGCAAAATGAGAAATCGAATCCTTGCCTGGCTCAGGTGCTTGCTATTATAAACTATGACTAAGACACGAATTTCTCTATGATGCAACTCTCAAGAGAGGCAGCATTTTTCTCCAGGCCTCTCTTAAACCTGCTCATTCGCCAGTAACTAATGCTCTCTAGAGCTGCCCTGTGCTGCTCAAATTTCATCAGCCAGCTTTGTCCTTGATAGCTCTTCCTGGACCATAAAATCTCCCAGACCTGTTGAGGACAGCCCCAAAAGATCAGCGTAATGCGAACCGCGCCTGTGCCAGCACAGAGAGCCATCTTTTGAGCTCCCACTGCATTTGTTATCTCAGTGATATGAGCACTTAAAGACCATTTTAAGAAAGTTTTTACTCTTCTCTGAATGATAAAGTCCTGACAACTACATGAAAAATAAGTGTAAATCAGGTCACTCTGTGACCACTTTTTGTCAACTTTGAACTAGAAACAAAACTGACAACATGTTTGGTGAAGCGACAATTAACTGGAATCTTCCATTAACTATTTTCTGCACCTTTAAAAGAAAAAAAAGTCAGGCTCATGATTTGCATCAAGGATTTAATTTATAAAACAAACCGCAAAAAACCACTGTAAAAGGAAGACTGATTTATGGATGCTTGGTCCAACAACTTATATATTTCAATTAATTTATCATTTGGATCTTGAAGCCTTGCAAAATTCTTAGGCAAAAAGACATTTTAAGATAAAATCATGTTCAGTAAATCTCACCTGCAATACAATAAAAGCACTTTAGAAATAATTTCAATAAGGAATGAAACAAATTCGGAGGGAGGTTAACTTTGAATTATTAAAAGAAACCAAACACATTCCACTGTCCAAATATGCTGGCTACAACTGGAAAGAGTATTCTAGACTTGGATGATCCAAGACCAAACAATTTCAGAACACATGTGCCACCACCAGAAAGGTACTTACAGTTATCAGACTGAAAATCTGGGACAAACTGTTCGTCATCAGGAACTTGTGCTGGAAAAGAGATTTTTATTTTAGACCTTTAAGTTTTATTAAAAAGCACAGTAAAATGTTTTATGTGGAAAATAGGACAGCCAAGAAACTTGCCTTCAGCTAACCAAGCCTCTTGAAGTTGACTGAGATCCTGAAACAACTCTGGAATTGAAAACAGAAGACACCAGAATGAGGAGAATTCTTCTGCTAGGGAGAAGAGGGAAGAGCTGGCTGCATGCAGCTTTCGCGGGGAGCCATGTGAACAAGCCACAACAGAGGGGAAAGCTTCACTACCTTCAGAATCATGAGCCAGATCTGTGTCCAAAAACTTCCTCTTTCTGTCAATCACAGGCCGCCCTCTACTCTCCTCTGACCGAGATTTCTGAAAGAGGCCAACAGACAGTGAAGACTCAAGTGTAATAAAGGGGTCCAAAGGGGGTTGTGCCATAAACCAATAAGGAGAAGACTCATGTTCGAAGAGGGAAGACAAAACAAACCAAAAGCCACATAAACTTACCCCTGGGACCATAAAAGGGACTTGTTGATCATAAAAACCATCCATGGTGCTTCCAATGTCTCTAATGTCACTTTGGAAGGTCTCAGCATTGAGTAATTTCTGGGGGGAAAGGGGTCCTCCTGTAATATGAATTTGGGAGATTTTAACCGAGAGGGGGGAAGAAAGAGAAATGAAGTAATTTTATATTGCTTGTCCTTTTAGGGCCTGTGCAAAATCACTACCTTTCTCTGAGGTAATTAAAGCCCACTTCAAGGTGTAAGCTTTACAGACTAACGCTGGGCTTGATTAAGGGCATCAAAGATTCATGGTGTACTTAGTGCCAAATCCATTCAGCTAGTCAGTCTTTTAATCTTTTTCTCTCTCTTTTATTTAATCATTAAAATTATAGGTTTACTACTACCTGTCCCTTACCAAAAAAAAAAAAAAAGGCCTTATTTTCGTTAAAAAGGGCTATTTCAAGATTCTCTCCATAAGAATATTCCCCAGGGCGTTTGCAGTGTTAGGGTTTTTTTTTTTTAGACATAATTTAATTTTTGACAGTACAGTGACAGGAAGGAGAAAAACTGGGTTTAAGCATTCCAAATTATTTGCAATTAAGAATCTGACATACATAGTGTTTCTAAAAGTATTTTGTAGGTCAGTGGTAAAACACTAAAAATAGTTCCAGGAATACAACGATCAGTGGTATACTTATCTTCATACACAACTTTTTATTAAAACTTAAACCTTCTGTCCAAACAGCTGTAGTGTCTGTAATGTCACAGATATCTCTGTGGCAACTTACAGAGATGTCTGTGATATCTCCAACTTCTTAAAGAATAAAGTAGCTATGAAAAGTAACGCATAAAGTTAACTAAATTCCACTGCACATATTTTAAATGCATCTCTACCACAGATCTTTAAAAAGCATTAAAAGCAAAAGATCCATGGAAAGAGAAATGAGTTTATTATAGTGAAATCATTTTTTCTCAAACATGACCAAAAAATAAAATTAAACTTGTTTCAGCACTGTCAAGTGTTGGGGCTGGGAAGGGAGGTTGGGGGTCAGAATGGAGAGGAGGAACTTTTTCTAATTTGAGAGGTATAAACTAACAATTTTAGGAAAGTGCCATTTTCCTGAACACTTTTATTCTTCAAACAAAAACGTAGTTAAGTCAACAAAATGGGGGAAACATTAATTTCACTCATCCCAGCTCTAAGCAATGCGAAACACTTCAGGATAAATCTTTTCTTTAACTTGTGTAAAATTTTTAGATAGGGAACTTTTTCTCAGTGGGCAATTCCATCCAATTTGTTTTTCACACTGTGTGAAACATATGCAATTTTTGTAAGTTAGCAGGATACGAGGAAACCCTTCACGGCCAGCCTCCTCTCAGCACTTTGGTCCAAGTAATAAGATATTTTCCAAGTCAAAGAGAAAGAGGGAGAGGAACAAAACTGCACACTTCATAACTTCCTAGAAAAACACTTCGGCTAGCCTGCCTGCGTGCCTTCCAAACAGCGCTAAAACGTTCAGAATAAAGCTTCTTTCCCAAATGTCACCAACCCGTAAACAAAATCTGAGGGGCATCAGCAGTGAGTTGAGGGGCAAGAAAATGAGTTCTCTGCAGCCTTCAAAAATCTGTCAGATTAAATAAATCGTGGCCTTAGAAATTCTGTAAATGTCTATTGGGAGAAGGGGACAACGGGTAGGAGATCGGAGGGAGAGATATTTTCAGAGTCTCACGATGAAATACGTTGCAAAAATACTTCACCATGAAGAGCAAAAATACCTTTTAAAAAATTAAATGAAAGAAAGAAGCGAACCCAAAAGAGGAATCAAGGATCTTTAACGCAGCTCTCAAAGTTCAAGGGCTAGAAAAATCGTGTTCAAAGTGTAATTTTTTTTTAAAGCCTGAAGGGAAGGCTCGAGTTCATCCAGGAGTTTAAACCACTTCCTTTGTGCCCCCCCCCCCTTCCCGGGGCCCCCAGGAAAAACTTTAACACAGCGCAGCGGCGCGATCGAGGCCCCACCCCCGCGGCGCGCAGCGGGCCCGGTTTTATGAATGAGAGAGAGCCGCGGCCGCCACATCAGGTAAAGGCTGTAACTGGATCCCTCTCACTGGGCCCCATTCACAAAACAAGACACACTTCCACCCAATTCCCAGCCTTCTCCATTCAAGAAAACTCCTTCAGATGCGCCCCCGCCCCCACTCCCAAAGCACGCCCAGCCTCCGACGCAGGCCCCTCACCCCAGCGTCCTAGGAAGAAAGCTCAATGCTTCATTCACAAAAAGGGAAAGAAAAAAAAGCCGCAGGGAGCGGCGAGCCAACGAAAGAAACCCGCTTCATTCATAAAGTCACCCACATTCATAAAAACGAGCTGCGGCGCCAGGCGCTACCAACCGCCTCCAATAGCCCCCCCCCAAAAAACACCCTTCCAAACATCTCTTTGGCACCCCTCCTCAATCAGGACTTCGGCTCCCCCAGAGGTCCCCTCCCCTCTGAAAACGCGGTCAGATCCCAAATCCAGCGCGAGGCTCCAGCATCTCTCCATCCCCCGCCCTCCGCACCCATTTTTTTTCTTTTCCACCATCCCCAGGCCGCGGTTCTGATGCTCTCCTATTTCTCGAGAATCGCCATGCAGCCTGACGCCCTCAGTCTGCTGGGGGTGGGAGTGGGGGGATTGGGTGTCCGCTTTCCACAACCTGAAACTTGCAAGGCCTTCATAAGTTCCTGGCCGACCCCCAACCCCGGAGGCTGCACATGCCTATGTCACTTAACCCCTCCAGGTGCTGGGGTGGGGGTGCATCACTCTCAAACATTCCCCCTAAGCTGCTTCAGCCCTCTCCTCCCCCCTGCAAAGATCTGACGAGTGCCTCTTCTCGCGAGCCTCCAAGTCCCCTCGGGGCTCTCAGGTCTCCAGAGACTGTAAAGCCCGCAACTCCCCGCCCCTCCATCTCCACCCGGGAGCCTCCGCACCTCGCGCTCCCGCTCGCCTTCCCCGCGACGTGCGGAAACCCGCTCTCCGCTAGCTCCGGAACCGTTAGCCGCCCCCGCCCGACGCATCCCAGGAACCGAACCGGACCCGGCCGCGGGAGGAGGGGGTGGTCAGCCTCGGGAGGGAAGGGGACCCAACCCCAATAGAAAGTGCACCCGGACTCTGAGGATTCTGAATCAGCCAGTGAACTCTCGCCGGCTGGGCCCTTCCTGGACACCCCCTCCTAAGCCCCCTTGTCTCCTCGACGCCCCCTCACCTGAGGCAGTGGCTCTCCTCCCCTTGCAGCGGCCCCGGGGCGCAGGCGCGCTCACGCACGCGCGCACCGGGCCTGGGCGCCTAGGCTAATGGCTGGGCCGAACCGCTCCGGGGACGCTGAACCGCTCCGCGAACCAGCCGCTGGACTCTGCGCCGCAGCTGCCAACCAGGCTGGAGCGCTGGCCCGGCCCCCAGCGGCCTGCCGCTCCGCCCTCTGCTATTGGCCCGCGGCTATAGCCCAGCAGCGTTCCCATTGGCCCGAGGCCGCTCCAGCGGCTGTCCATCACCTCTTGTTTACCCTCTCTGCGGGCAAATCCAGCCAAGCCGCCCCATCAACTCCGGTCCCCATTGGTCAACAGCGCGTCCCTCCCCCCATCTCAGGGGTCTGTTTTACATAATTTATGCACCGGGGGCCATTGGCCAATCAGCACAGGCTTGTTTATATAATGAATGTAAGGACGTTTTTCATTCATAAAAAACGCGACCTGAGGGGGAAGCTTAGCTGAGTCAGTGAAGAACTTAAAGGGGCCGAGGGCCTCGAGGAGCCGCAATTCCTTCCTTCCCTGCAGCTCTCCCAACTTTTTACCGAGGCTTGGCTCTTTCCCCTTCCCCATTCACCCCTAACTTCTCTCCCCCACCCCCCCCGCCCCCCAGCAACACCACTGCCAGGACTGGGCCGCTGGGCGCCAGTCGTTTGCAGCTGCAGCACCAAGCGAAGTTATCATTTTAGAATTCGGGCTACAGGAATCCGTCATTCCACCCGGAGAGAAACTCGCTGACCGACCTGGGCGTTCGGCCCATAGAAACACAGAAAACGGAAACCGAGCGCTCTAATCTTAGTTACCTTTAAGAGAGGCCTTAATTTCCTTTAACTATGTTTCCAGTGGGGGAAGAATTAGCACCATCTCCCTTTAAAATCTGAGCTCTCAAACAGACTTTAGTTACTATTTTATACTGGCCGGCCAAGGCCCAACCAAATCCCGTTTTCTCCCCACGTCTAATTGCGGTTTATAACCGCCAGAGTGGGTTTTGGACCCGAGATGAGGGAGGGTCGGCGCTCAAAGAAATCCTCTCCGAGGACTGCACCAACCAGTCCGCAAACCTAGAAATAGAAACATAAAGCCCTCCGAAACGGGCTTGCAGAGTTAGATCGCCTGCCTCCCTCCCGGGGCTGCTGTTTTCCATTTAAGTGTTGAATGCAAGATGGTGTGTTTGCGAATTAGATCCCGTGCAGCTGGGAACGACGAGAAGCTACTCCGCTTGCCAAACGACCGGGCACTAACTGCAATTGCTGAGATTCTTAACAGGGTGTTCCGGGAAACAAATAAGCAGTCCTCTCCCCTCTCCGCCCCCTCTGCCCCCTCCTGCAAGGCCGTGGGGCGGCTCTGTGCTCTCCCCCAGGATGCTGGGGCTTGTGAGGGAGCTCTTCTGTTCTCGTTCTGTTCGTGTGCCCTGCCGTTCACCCCCGTGTGCCGGCGGTGGGGAAGAAACACGCCAAGTATCAGGGGAGTGCGCCTACAAAAGGGAGCCCCAGGCAACTCTGGGGCTGCCTCATACCACCACCATGGGGAATGCAGTGTGGCTTTCTGGGAAAAAAATTTTAAGTAAAAATTTGCCCACTTTCTTTTCTGCTTCCGCTTATGGGTTCTTGGTCTGTTTATAGCCAAGAAATGTTGGAATTCACCAAAGGAAACCGGGAGTTTGGAGGCCCAGTGCTGACCAGGCATGAGACTTTGCAAGAGAGTGGGGTGGGCATGAGCGGGTGGGTGGGAAAGCACTCTGAACTTTTAACAAGCAGTTCCATGATATTTAATTTCCTAGGAGAGCAATTTGCTACCTACCCCAGCTCCAGTGGAGTTTTCCCTTAGTGCCTCTCCAGGAGTGCCATTTCTGTTTGGCGGCTAGAGTACAGCCCTAGCCCAGTTGTGCTCCCAGTGTGTTGCTGAGGGCTGTCTCCCTGGCTAGACTCAGGGACCAGATTAGCTCCCCAGTCCTCCTCCTCCCCAGCTTGTCTGCCCCCATCCTGCCCCACCTCATCCCATCTCATCCTGCTCTCTGATCTAGTTTCTCCAGAAGAGCTTTTGAATTCCTCTTCGCTTCAATCTGTCTTCAGGCCTCAGCCTGGTAGGCCTGCAGCCCATGGGGCCACATAAACCTTGGTGCATCATCACACTGGCTATAGGGAAACAGTGCGGGACACTTCACAGCGACTTCCTCCATGGGGTTGGACTTGAGGCCTGGAGTGTGACTTGGATGACCTTTGCCTCGAGCCAAGGCTCTCCATCCCACCTTGGGAAGAAAAGCTGATATTTCTGGATTAAATAGTAATAAATAGCAGCTTAGTTGGGGGGAGGGGAGGAGTTGAGGGAGGGGTTTTTATGAGAAGATTGTCACAGACACGAGATCATGGAGGGATTTACATCAGAGTAAAGCTCTTGCCAATTAATTATTTAGTCATTCGGTAAACATTTATTTTGTACTCAATACTCAGCCAAACCCTGTGCTCAGCAAAAAAGTTACAGAGATGAGTAAGATCCAGTCTTTGTCTTGGAGGAGCCCACCATCTATTGTACCATTTCAACGGCTGAAGTTTACTTAATGTATAACCTGTTCATGCCATGTATAATTCTCTACAGATTATCTCATCTAGTCCTCATAAGAATAGTACTGAAGTGGTCTCTACTGTTAATATCTGCACTTTATAGACAAGAAACGGAGGCACAGAGAGATTAAGTAACTTGCCAATAGTTGCACAGCTTGTAGGTTTCTGAACCTGGATAAGCACTAAGGCAGGCAGGCTCCAGAGCCCATAAGTGGCCGACTTAGCATGTGCCTTTGTTGCTCAGAAAACACCAGGAAATATCATTTGAACCCCAAATGGTAGAGGGCAGAACTGGTTGAAGTCACAGGGAGGCAGATTTTTAGCTCAGTATCGGGTTCGGAAGAACTTTGGAATGTTTGGAGTGGCCCCAAAAGGAATACTGCTGCTGGTAATGAGTCTCCTGTCACAAGAGGCATTTACGCAGAAAGATTTAGTGCAGAGATACTACTGCACTGGGTGGCGTAGATGAACTCAGAGGATTGCTCCAGCTCTGAGAAGAACATGACTCGTGTTGGACAGGGGTTCAGGCCCTGGGCCCAGGCACCTTGCCTCTGCTGTGAAATGTGAGGGTATAACTCATGATGAACTACCTTGCCAGACTGACGCCTGGGCCCAGAGTTTGTTCCTTACTGTTAAGTGTTTATGAGGTTTTTTTTTCCACACCTCTTCTTTCTTTTCTTCTGCTTCTCCTTCTTAGTGACTTACCTCCCCCGCTCCCGTCCCCATCCCACTCCCCTGTCTTCTTGAATTATCTTTGCCTTTAAAAAGAGTTAAGGGTCGGTATTTAGAAGTTCGTTGTTTAGTACACCGAGTCCTTCCTCCTAAGAACATTACTTACATTGGAGGATTTGTCCAGCCTCTGTTCTGATGTACCATTCCCTCTCCTTCAGGAGAGAAATGGGACTGGAAAAGATAACAAAAAGAGAGACCAGCCCTCTGGAACATTCATCTAGTGTCAATCTAGCCTTTGTTCTCTGGCAACAGCAAAACTCAATCACAGTAGGATAACTAGCCCCTTGTTCTTCGATTTGCAGTGTGTTTTCAGAGGAATAACACAGAAGGATAGAAAAACAAGTCCCTTGCCCCCAGCCTGAAAGCTTCTGTTTCCCTTTAGAGGACTGCTTTTAAAGTCTTCCCCTAAAACCCCAAAAGCGAGTTAAAGTATAATGCAGGTAACCCTGCCTTGAGCTGATCACCAAGATGGCAGTGGGCAATGTGGCAGCATGGTGATCTTGGTCTCTCTCACAGTGGGACAGTGCCTCCCCTTCCTCTGATCGAAATGCTGCAGGGAGTGTGGCCCTGTCTGGAGGTGAGGGTGTGGGCTACATGACCCTGGCGGGGGTGGTCCTTTCCCATTCTTGTATAATACAGGGGAAGGGACTCGAGGACTGCGTCAAAAAGGTGCAGCAACGTTTTTCTTGTCTTCAAGGGATAAAGGATTCTATCTGGTTGTCACACCTTCCTTTGTAAAATTCAGATATAAATACCCTAAAAACTGAGGCAAGAAAAGAAAATCTTTTAGATTCAACGTCTCTTCAAACGAATAGGTGCCATATTGTCTTCAGGGTTCTTTGTAGTCAGGGAATAATAATAGCTGACATTTACTGAGTGCTTAATATGAGCCAGACACTTTTCCAAACACTTCACATGTATTAGCACGTTTAGTCCCAACAACAGCCCTCTGAGGGAGGTACTATTATTATCACCTACACTTTTCACAGATGAGGAAGGTTAGGTGCAGGGAGGTTACATAAATCGCTACATGGCTAGCACACAGTCAGAGGGAGACTGTACCCACGGGACCCCCTCCAGAGTCTGGCCAGTAACCACTCTGCTGGGCTGTCTCAGCTCCAGAGAAGGTGTGTGTGCTTAGTGACAGTAGCTGACACCAAAAAATCATGTTACTGCACCAGGCCATTTAGGGGCTTTGCCTATACTAACCCCCTTGATTCTCCTAACAACCCTGTGATGTAGATACCATTATTATCCCTATTTCATGCATGATGAAACTGAGGCACAGAGAAGTTAAGTAACTTGCTCAAGATCGCATAGCCAGTAAGAGTTGGAGTCAGGAGCCCATCGCAGATCTTGTACAGAGTCCTTGCTCCGAAGCACTTTACTATGAAGTCTTAGCTCCAGCCATCTTCCAACTCTGTCGTCTTCCCTCATCTTGCCTTTGGAGCTCTGGCTGCTTCCTTGCCATTCCCCTGGGAGTCACTGTGCTTCCTTGGGAACATGTTCCAGCAAATCCAGGCAGACTTCTGAATTATTATCTTGGGCCAGCTCGAATTTGTCTTCATTAGAGCCATGTCAGAAAGAGACTAGAAATTACCTGTACTGAGCATCCCCTAGATGCCAGACTCTGTGCTAAGACACTTCACATACATTGTCATTTAGTGCTCCCATTCCTTCTTGGAGGTGGTGATAATACCCAGTTTGCAGATGTGAAAACAGAGGGTCAAAGTGAGATTTTAAAAACCATGTCTGAGGCTTCACAGTCAGGAAAGACAAGCCAGGCCTCTGATCCAATAGGTTGATCCTGTGACCCACTGGCCTAGTGGGGCCTCATTCTTCTCCCGGCTCATTTCCTGAGCTTGAGGACACCCTCTCTCCTACCTCTTTCTCCTAATTCTCAATTCTTAGACTTTGTAAAACATCCATTATCAAGAAAACTTGGGGGCACATGTTATATTTAGATTCCTGACTGCTGAGGAATTTCTTCCTTAAGCCCCAACCCTTACCAGAACCATAGGGTGAAAATCTTTGGAAACTTCCCATGGCTTCTTATTGCCTTCAGAAAGGAGTCCAGCTCCAGAACAGGATCTTTACTGCTCCCTGGTGACTCCGCAGCCTCTCTCGAGCCTCCTAGACCTTGGGTCCGGCCATGCAGGACAGAGCTGCCTGTTCCTTGAGCCCGTCACCCATCAGCATCCTGCTCTACCTCTGAGGCCTGTGAAGGGTCCCTGCATGAAAGAGCCTCAGATTGCTGGGCTTCTGGGGGATCCCATGTCTGATCTTTAGAGTTTTCCTGCTCCTTTTCCATAGCAGGTTGTCAAGTGGAACTTCTCAATACATAAAGAACACGCTTTTCCAGCAGCCCCTCATATTCGCTGGGATTTTCTGCCTCCGATGTACCACGTGCTTGGAAATCAACAAACCAAGGGAGTTTGAAACGGGTGTCCACGGGTTCTGAGTGAGAGCTAAAGGGCCCCCTCCAATGAGGAAGTGGATGAACTTGAATGTGTAGACTTGGCAAAATCTATTTTGACCTTTCGGAGTCCTCTTTTTGCTTCCTTCTGTGCTGTTAGTGGAGAGTTTCCTATGGCCAGGGGTTAACCCTTGCTTGGATGTGCTCAGATTTGAGCCCCTGAAATCTGAGTAGCATGGTAACCTAGAACTTGCCCTCCTCCAGCTGTGAAAGGCTTGTGGCGTTGCCCCACCATCCTACTGGGCGAGCAGGCTGAGGGGATGGTGGGGCTGGGAGGTGCAGTCTCTCATGGGCCTGCTTCACCGTGGCAGCTGGAGAGCGGGTGGTGAGGGGGGTGGTTCTTTCAGCTCTTGGCTTGGTTTGTGAGTGCCCACCCCCGCTCGGGCTCTGTCAGGCCTGTGAAGGGGGCTGTATTTATTTGGAGTTGGACAAAGGGAAGATCAACTCTGCCCAACTGGTAATAGAGCCCTCAGGTGAAATGCTCCACCAGTGTGGATTCTATCACAAGGCTTCAGATGGGGCGTCCAGCCTGCCCGTTCACCCTGCAGCAGTCTCCCGCCTATTGCCACCTGAAGCCAAACAATCAGCGTGTTTAAAACAAGTAGGTGGCTTCTGCTGACCTTTCCCCACCTAGATTCTTGCTAATAGTCTGTCTCTGGCCCCCAACCTCTGGGACGTAGGGCAGCTTCCATTTAAACCAGAGCCCACCTGAAAACCTCTCCGCACCCCTGTTCCTCTCCCTTTTTTGCCTTCTCGCCCTTTAAAAAGCCAAACTACTTGGCTGGAAAGGTAGACTCTGAGCACAGCATCTCGTCCCAGGAAAGCTCTGGCTCCTCAGCAGCACAGAGGTGCCGGGTGCTCTGCAGTCAGGCTCTGCCTCTGGCAGGACGCAGGTGCTCATAAAACCATTAGGGACCATGGTTTAGATGCCATCTCCCGCTGCTGTGCCATCGCTGGATATCTAGGAGGCTAGAAGTTCGGCATCTGACTCTTAAGAGGGATTATCAGCTTGATGTAAGCGAATGCTCAGGCATCTCATTTGTGGCTTATTTCGTGTGTTTGTTTACTTTTTACTGAAGTATAACATACATACAGGAAAGTACACAAATCATAAGTGTGGAGCTTGATGAATTTTCACAAAGCAAGCACCTCTGTGCATCTAGCATCCAGATTACAGAATATTTTCAGCTCACCCCCCAAAGGACCCCTCATCCCCTCCTCTAGTCTAGTGGCTGCCCCTCCCCCCGCTCCACAAGGGTAGTCACCGTCCTGGCTTCCAGCATCACAGATCAATTTTGCCTGGTTTTGTACATTATATAGATGGAATCATACAGGACACACTCTTTTGCATCTGGCTTCTTCAACATTATGTTTGGAAGAGTCATCCATTTTGTAGTGTGTACTTGTGTTTTGTTCTCTTCGCTGTACAGTGTCCCACTGTATGAATATATTACAACTGATTTTTCCATTTAATTGTTAATGGACATTTGGGCAGTTTCCAGTTTTTTGCTATTATTAATGACGTTGCTTTGAACACTCTAGTGAGACTCTAGTGTATGTCCTTTGGTAAACTGCAACCTGATTTTCATTGTTCATTTAAGATATAGTCACAGAATTCATTTTCTTGTCTTATTTCTTTGAAAAGTGGCAGAGACTCATGACAAAAATCTCAAGATCACAGAAAGGTACAGAATGGAAAATAAACACCCCACATCACCTCCCGGCCCTACCCACTCTTCAGAATCATGCACTATTAACAGTTTCTCAATATGTTCTACTGCCTAGACAATCATATCTAAGTATATGCATTATAGCCTTTAAAAAACCACAAATTGGACTTTACCACACTGTTTTTCTGCCCCCTGCCCTTGCTCCCGCCACCCATAGCACTGTAGAGGCCAGGTAATAAGTGGATGGGAGTGTTTGGCCATGAAAGGCAAACGACCCTTCCCACCTCTTAGACTAGGCTGGGCTATAACTTTTAATAGGCCCTTACCTTATTAAGGTAAGACGCACGGGAGTTTACACAGCCGTAAATTTCAGTTCCACGTCCAAAAACATTTGTTGAGTGGCCGGTGTCCTCGGTGTGAGGCTTGTCCGAGAAGAGCTCCCAGTCTGGTGGGAGGTGGGCGAAAGGCACAGGAACAAATAGCTATTATACAATGTTTGCAGGTGTCGTAACCGAGGCCTGTAAATGGGTTCTGGGAGTACAAACGAAGGAGCAGTGAGTACATCCTGTTCGGGTCAAGGAAGGCACCAGAGAGGCTTGACATTTGGGCCAACCCTTGAGTGATTAATTACTAGGACTTTGCTGGGCAGAGTGAGGAGGGAAGGGCCTTCCAGGCAGATAGAACAGCGTTCACACACACCGAGGCCTCGCGGTCCCTGGAGGGTCCAGGGACTGGCAGTTGTTCACGTGTGGCTGAACTGTAGATGTTCAGGCCGGGAGGAGATGTGACTGAGAGGGGGCTAGAATGGATACTTGGGGACAGGGTGTCAGGCGTCTTATATAGTCATTCGAGGGGCGATCATTCACACTGTGGAATCATGGGATACACCTCATAGATGCTTACAGATATCAACCAAAAGGCACACGAAGACTGCTTCCAACATCATACCTCTGTATTGCCCTCCATTACAGCATATATCACATTGTTCATGTGTCCGTCTCATCCATGGGACAAATTCCTCTAATAGGGACACTTTGGACGCCTGTCTGAATTACCCAGCCCCAAACATAGCACCTGGCACTTAGCAAGAGGTCACCAAAGGATGAATGAACATGTGAATATGCAAGCGATTTCTACCGAACAGCAAACCCTCTGCTCGAGAAAGGGGGTGGCTGGGTTACCCTCTCTTGGTGGATTTGTTTTTATGCATGGCCTGCTTCGGCCTGCCCACCTGGTAGGCGAGGACTGAGAAGCGGGTGACCTGGGCTCTGCCATAGCTCAGGTTGTGGGCTGAGAGAGGTGCTGCATTTTCTTAGCAGCAACACCTGGGCCCTGGGACACTGCGTTTCATTTCAGCCAGATCTGGGGTGACATGGAGCTTGGTGGGACCCTAAAGCCTCATCACGGCCCTTAGCAACCCAGAGCAATTCATACTGCACCAGAACGCCCCAATCTCCCATTTGCATTTTGGAAATCCAGGCCTTGTTCAGAAGGAGGGGATCAGCCTCCTCATCGACTTGTTCAACCCAGATCCTCCCCAACAGGTGCCCCCTTGCCCATTGGGCTGGCAATCTTGAACAGCTTTCCGTTTCTCCTTGGGCCTGCCTGCTCCTCCTAAGTGTGGCCAGCTTTCTGGGATAGACTCCAGGGCACCTAGACCATCTCCTTTAGGCAGGCAAGAAAGATCAACATTTCAGTCTGACCACTGAGGAATTTTCTTCATCAGGTAGCATCCTGGTTGGGAGGATTTCATGTGCCCTTTGACTTGAACTACCTTTGAAATCTTTCCTCACTCTTGTTACTCCTCTCTCCACAACCTAATTGTTTCGGATATTTATCTGGGTTTCAGCTGGACCTTCCCACCTAGGAATGTTCATCTTGAACCAGGAAACTGATCTCAGGGTCTGTCCTGACAAGGTTGTCTCTGCCACAATAGAATATAAAAGCTAAATATGGTCTTCCTCTTCCTCCCTATATCTTAAACTGCTTTCAATGACAAGATGTACTTTCTCATTACGGGATCCATGTTTTATCCTTTCCAACCCACGCATCCTGACTGGAATGCAGGCAGCATTCATTTACAACTATGTGTACACCTTGCAAATGTAAATTGTAATGAGGTAATCCATATGGTAATATGGTAATAGCTCTATAGACTCCCTTCTGGAACCAGTTCTTGATTTATTCAAAGATCTTCAGTGGGTTAAACTACCTCCCCCTGCTTCCCAGATTCACAGCCTTCTCTTGCAGTTACTAAGTTACATCTGCACTCCTTGTGTGGTGAATCGAGGGTGGACATGAAGAGCCAAACCCCCATTTCTTAGCTCACCTCCATCACTACTAACTGACACAGGCTGGGACCTGGGACCCTCTGCTGCAGTGCTTGCACCTGGACAAATGTCTCCTCGAGCAACAAAATACAAAGAAAGCATAAGGGACTAAAGATAACAGCGTGCATGCGCAGTTGGGGCAAATTCTTGATACAAGACACAAAAAGACCAAAAAAACCCCAGCTGCCGCTTCTGAAGAGCTGGAAGCAAAAACAGGGTGTCCGGAGCAAAAGCAGGGCACTGCTCATGCCCCCTGCACTCAACACCACCAAAGGGGTGGGCAGACCACCTCAGCCACCCCTCTAGCCTGACCCCTGGACCCACCCCTACCCTCGCCCCATATAAGGAACCAGCTCACCAACCCCCTTGGGGAGTGAGCAAGGGAACACTTGTTTTTGCTCCCCCTCTGCTGCAGCAGGGACCCCAATAGAGCCTTGCCGGAATTTCTTGTCTGGCCTCTAGTCAATTTCTCTTGATTGCGGAAGGCCAAGAACCCTGGCCAGTATCATAACTACGTGACTGTTGGCAGGCCATTTCACTTCTCTGCACGTCAGTCTCCTACTCGAAAAACGGGAATCACAACTCCTGCCTCACAGAGCTGTTGGATTGTTCAGTGACAGCCTGAGTGACGATATCCAGTGCCTAGTAGGTGTGGGCAGTGAACCTGGATTTCCCTCATGGCTCTGCCACTTGCTCAGTGGGTGAATTTGGGCAAATTCAATCTCTCTGAGACTCAGTCTTATCGTTTGTAGAATAGAGATAATGCAAACCTTAAGATTTCCGAGGAGGAATAAATACAATATTCAAAAAGCACATAACGGAATGTCTGGCAAGAGTAAAAACATAATACATCTTCTCCCTCCCCTCTTCTCTGTATGAATGCAGCCACTAGGTGCTAACCTTTCATGACCACTACTGACTCTGTCAGTATCCGCCCCCACCAACCCTGGTAAATTAAAGAGTTCCCAACATTTTACTTCTCAATGTATTATTTCCTCCCTTGTAGATTTCACTTAGTGTTTTCTTCTTAACTACTTTTCTCTGATGTCTAGTGTTTCTTCTTCATTGATTTCTGGAGGAACTAAAGGAGTTGGGTTGTATCTCGGGACAGAGGGCAGAAAGCCTTCATGAAGGCTGTGCTGTTTGAATGGGACCTTGTGGAATGCAGAGGGGTTTAGAGATCATAGGCAGAACAGTGTGATAAAGGCACAAATGTGCCTGAGTGTGTGATACGTTGGCGGAAAAGGGGTGTCATGTGTCTGAAGCAATGGTTTGTAAAGTCACCCAGGTGTCCTGGCTCATAGCAATCATAATTTTCTTAGCAGACCACGAAGATTTTTTTTTTTTTTTTAAAAGACTACCACACCTAGAAAAATGGTACAGATGAACTGGTTTGCAGGGCAGAAATTGAGACACAGATGTAGAGAACAAACGTATGGACACCAACAGGGGAAAGCGGCAGGGGGCAGGGGTGGTGATGGTGGGATGAATTGGGCGTTTGGGATTGACAAGTATACACAGATGTGTATAAAATTGATGACTAATAAGAACCTGCTGTATAAAAAAAAAATAAAATTCAAAAATAAATAAATAAATAAATCCTTAAAAAGACTACCACAAAAGCATGTGGTATATAATTCTATCACATGAACCAATAACAATTTTATTAGTAGAAAATGGGAATTTATTTTACGTGTACATATAAAACCACAAGCATGAGCACATGTCTGTGAAATAAACAAGCTGTTAAAGACACGTGATGGGCTCTTCCTGAGGCTTTTCCATGAATTTTCACCAGGGACTTGTTTTTTTGCTTTGCCATCTGTAGGCTCTCACTAGCGCTAGGCAGAGCTGCTGGTGCCAAAGGTTTAACAAAAGTTGATGGGAGAAAACTTAACATTGGGGAAAATTGTATCTTTGAGCACAATTTGGACAAGACTCCATTATTCCATTTTAGTAAAGGAACATTTCTTTCCATTGGATGGGACTTCTGAGGGCCACTGAAATGCAGCCTGCCAGACAGGAGGGCTGGGCTGGATGCTGGGGTGGGTGGTAGGGAGGGTGGGGGAGGTGGAGGGCAGAGGAAGGTGAGTTTGGAGGGAGTTGGGTAGGGACTGTGTGTTGGTGATCTGAGGAATCTGGATCTGATTCCCTGAGCAAGAGGGAGCCAAGGTAAGTAGTCCTGGAGTAGGGGAGGGACAAGTGGAGAGGGGAAATCTGCAGAAGACAAATCAAATGGGTGAAGGGTGGCTTGAAGCGCATCAGAGCAGAGAGGTGAGAGGAAAATCATGCAGCTTTCAGATGAAGAGATAGGGGGATCGGAAAAGCATCTGTTAGGTGCCTTCTTGCCCAGGGCCAGATCACTCCAAAGTGCAAATAAACAGGATGGAGTCCACAGGAAGGATGGGGAAGGCTGTCTATGGGCTGCTGGTGCTCTGAGTGCCTCAGAATGACTGGCATCAACCCAGCACACCCTTCTGCTGCTGCTTTCTGCCTCTGCTGGCTGGCAGAGAGGAGGGAGAAAGGAGGTCTAAATTCCTTCAGTGAGTTAAGTGACTAAGCACACACCAGGCTGGGGACAGAGACTCATGTTTGCTCCTCCCCCCTGCCTCCCTGCCCCCCACACACCAGGGATTTCTTCCAGGGGCCCTTCATCAAGGCTGACCATGAATGGTAGAGGTCAATTCAAGCTGTTTTCCACCCAAGTCCACGGTTGACAAGTAACAGAATCCTGCACACTGTTACATTTGTTATTTTTAAAGACTTGGTACATTATTATTTGTTAAGGGAGTGGGGATCAGAAGTAGAATTTGTTCTTTTCAACAGGCAGGCATGCATATCTATCATGATACTTAAAATTTTTTTAAATTTATGGCCTAATTCCAATCAGAGAAATTTTGGATATTTAATACTCGCTTTTTTAGTAGTTTCCCTCAAATTGTTTTTAATTTTTTAAATGAGTCTTCTTAATTCACCCAAACTGAGAATTTCACCTTTGAAAAGTTTTTAAAACATTACAGATGATAAAATCATTATATACCCATTGTGTACAATTAGAAAAATACAAAAAACAATTAATAAATGAACAGGTACCCATAATTCTAGAAATGAATACTGTTGACATTTAAACATATTTTTTCCCTGTCTTTTTTTTTGGTCGGGGGGAGGGCACTGTTTTGCACAATGGAGATTTTTTTTAACAGAACTTTGCATTTTACCTAGCATGATATCATAGACATGTCCCCCAGGGCATTAAACATTCTTCATAAATTCCATTTTTAAATTTTGCCTAATGTACCTTCTTATGGCTATAACATCATTTACTTGTTCCCCTGCTGTTGGATATTAGGCTGTTTCCAATTTTTTGAGGTTAGAAACAACACTACCATGAACATTGTGTGTGTGTGTGTGTGTGTGTGTGAGAGTATAGGTGTGACTGTTGGAAATCTGGCCATACTTTGTTGCCTATCTCAGATGAGGGTCAAAGGCTCCCTCCCATTGTGAATGACAGCTGTCAGGCAAAGGGAGGGCTGGGCCAGAGGCATCCATCTGGCTCCTGGGAGAGGCAATAAGACTCAGAGCACAGGGGTATTATCAACATCAGGGAGGTCTTGCAGTTCCACTTGGTAATGGGGGAATCTAAAAGACAATTTTCAAAGGAAACATAGAGGTTTTCAAAAAGTCATTTGAATTGATTGGGTTAGTATTGTTTGGCTTTTAAATTACATGTGTTAAAAGATAGAGGATCTAATGAGTAGAGAGTAGCAGTTGCTTTGAATAAAAACTGGTAGGAATAGGCAGACATTGTCTTCTGTGCAGGCCGGCTCCCTTGGTGAAGCGGTCCCCCGGGAAGGAGCTTTGGGGTCAGCAAATCGGAATTCTGACTCGAGCTGAGCTATCTCGGGGCAAGTTGCTTGGCCTCTCTGAGCCTCAGATTCCTCACTTACAAACTGAGGTGGATGAGGACACCGTCATGGCTCACCTGCAGTTTGTTGAGAGGAACTGAACACCAAGTAAGGGGGAGGAAGTGGTGGCTGAGGCTGTGCCCTGAGGAGTGGCTGAGGCATGTTCCTGACCCAGAATTCTAAATAGATGTGCCCGTCCTCAGGACAGCCCAACCCAAAGACTCCCGCTTAACAGGACATGGAAATGAAAGGGGAGTCCTGGGTTATATTTTCAGAATCCACTGCAGGGATCTTAAGCGATCTCTCTTCAGGCGTTTAATAAATGGTTTAATTTGCGCACACTGGGTTTCCATAACTGATAGTTCAACGCTGTGCTTCCCACGCCTGCACCCCCCCCAGCCTGGTGGGGGACAGGGCTGGGCTAAGAGAACGCTGAAACATTGCATTCCTCCCTCAGACACTTTAAAACCCTGCAATCAAAGCTGAGGCCTTATTCGGAAACAACGGTATCCGATGACAGCTTATTATGGAAGGTTCTGAACTTCTAAGAATTCCTTAGTAGGAAACAAACAAAATACAAAGATCTCTTCCGAATTTTCTGCCACTAAAAATTTTTATCTTTCTGACTTCTCCAACCGTGCTGCATGTTTGCTAAAACGTAGGCACCCAGATACAGGGCATGTGATGCTTGGGTGGGCAGAAGGCTAGCTTCGGTGGGCCAGGGAGCTGGAGAAAGTTTGGTTCAACTCCCACGCATTCCTGGGAGGTAGATTTCTCCATTAGCTCACCGTGGACATCAAGTAAAGATTTCTGATGGGAGTGTGTTGGTGTGTTTTCAGATCCCAGGCACTTCTGAATCTGTAGAATGATAGGAAAGAAAATCTTGATCACCTGTCAGGTATGGGATGCTGACAGGCCCCAGGAGGTTTTATTTAGAGATATTCCAGGGGGAACTTACCATCCTGGCTTCATCTGCTCTGCTCTCTCAGGAGGAAAGAGTTATGCTTTTCCTGCTCCCACCCTGGACGTTTTATTTTTACAGTTCTTTGAAGTGCCCTCAGAGAGCTAAGCCTCAGGCTGAAGGCTCTGTGTATCTTTGCAACAGATTAGAACACATTCACATTTTATTTGTTCCCAGAGCAAATATTTCCCTTGGAATGAAACCGAGGCAGCGGAACAGGATCAGGCAGGACCGGCCACCAAAGAGAGCCCCGCCCAGCCCCCAGGGCCTACACAGTTGGTTCTCCCCTATTGGCTCACTTAGGCCATAGAGACCCATATTGATTCCTTGATTCATTCAGAAATAATCAGTGAGTGCCACCCATGAACCAAGCACTGTGCAGGTTACAGAAGTAAAAAGAGAAACAGATTCTGTCCTCAAGGGCTCATAGTCAAGTAGAGGAGATAAGAGGTGTTTGTATATGAATGACTCTAATCTAGGTGAGAAAGAAAAAAGTCTTCAGAACTCAGGAGATCAAATGTTCTGAGGTGGGTGATTATTCTGTGTGTGTGTGTTAAGGGTGGGAGGACAAGCGGAAGGTTGTGATGTGTATGTGCCTCTGTGTGTGGGGGGCTGTGTGTGCATGTTAACGGGAGTAAGCCTATGTGTACGTAGTAAGTGGTGGTAGTGAATGTGGGTGTGACTGTGTGGTAGTGGAGGTGGTATGTATGCGTGTGTGCATGAGTGTGTGTGTGTGTATTGATCATGCTGGTGGTAGAAATGAGGTAGGAAAGACTTTTAGGCGAAGGGGGGTGGGTAGGAAAAAGATGGGTGGGGTATATGTGTATGGTGAGGTTTGTGTGTGTGTGTGTGCGCGCATGCGTTGTCCTCGGTCGTGGTAGGGCTGAGAGGGAAGGTCTACTGGCAAGTGCAGACGGGGAGGAGGAGGAGGGCCCAGCAGGCAGGGGAGTTGTGCCAGCAAAGCCACGGAGATGGGACAGCTCTGGGGGGCACGTGCAGGGGGAGGGTGGGTGGTAGGAACTACGCTAGGAGGGAGGGTTTAGTTTTGATAAATGCTTTCTGATCAAGACAATGACCATTTGGCACACACCAACTGTCCCTCATCCTAAGCTCCTGCTAGGATCTTGGGTTAAAGGAGTCTTTTCCTTCCCTGAAGGTCAGACCCCAGCTAGAAGTCAGGCCTCCTGACTGACTCTCCGAGCGTTCACCGGGCCCCTTCTCAACCGGCACTGCTGCACCAGGGGTGCTTCTTACGGTTTCCAGCCTCCCGAGACCTCAGGATAGCGAAGGTGGATTCTACTGGGCTCGGGGCAGAGGAGGGCTAAATGCTAGGATCCCTGAGGCAAAGGTTAGAAACCAGGCAGTGTGTAGCTACCTGCCAGCAGAGCAAGGGGATCTCTAGCACCCTCACAATTCACGGGCTGCCTGGGCTAGGATCTGCATTTTGTGGAGCTTTTTAAAGAACAAACAAGGAGGCAGATGGTAGGAGCTGGCTCCCTTTCTCAAATTTTGGTTTGCTTTTCATTACTTTCCCCTTTCTAGATAGGGTCAAAGCTGCCGCATGATTAAACCTTGGCCAGATAAGAATGTTTTATTTCCATTTAATTAGACAAGGAAAAGAAACTAACATTTATAGAAAGTCTAATATTTGCAAGATACATGTCCTCTTCATAGTTCTCTGAGAGGTAAATATCATCATCTTCATTTTAGAGATGAGAAAATTAGGGCTAAGAGAATTAAGGTAACTAGCACAAAATCACTCTGATAACTTCTGTAGTGAGTTCCCCATCACTGATCTCCTAGCTGAAGCTTGAACCTGTCTGTTTGGCATAAAAGACCATGCTCTTTTTATAACGCTTCCTGAAGTTTAGGTGGCAGCATGATATAGTGAGGTGATGGTGCATTTTATCATCAGATGGACATGGTTTCAAACCCAAGCTCTTCCCTGTACTGATTGGGTATGTGAGCTTGTATTCCTTCCTTCCTTGGCAAATATTCAAGGGCCTGTTATATTCATGTTAAGCACTGAGCTGGGAACATATCAGTTAACTCCACAATCCCTGGCCTCTCAGAGCTCCAGTGTGATGGATAGTGCAGACCATGAAACAGGCAATTGCAATGTAGTTTGAGAAGTGCTGTGATGGGGAGGGCACCAGGTGCTATGGGAGCTTCTCTGTCCAACATGGTAGCCACTGACCCCAGGCTAGTGCTGCCAATGTAAAATAAATACTGGATTTTGAAGACTTAGTATGAAAAAAATAATGTTAAGTAACTCATGAATAATTTTTATATTGAGTACGGGTTGAAATGATAATATTGGGTTGGCCAAAATGTCCGTTTGGGTTTTTCTGTAACATGAAAAACCCGAACAAACTTTTTGGCCAACCCAATATTTGGGATATGCTGAGTTAAATAAAATATGTGATTAAAGTTAATTTCACCTGTTCCTCTTTACTCCTTTTATGTGCCTACTAAGAAATTTAAACTTACATATGTGGCTCACATTATATTTCGATTGAACAGCTCCACTCTGGAAGAATAAAGACATGGGATGATATTTCCTTAGTGCAATGATCTAAGAACACTTATCACGTGACTGCCCCAGGAAGGCACACAAGAGTTGCTTAACAAGTAGGAGTTTCTTTCCTTTTCCACATCATCTAAGTGGCCACTGTGGAAAGGGTTGTTCATTGTGGGACCCTCGGTCCTCTGATGTGAAGAGGGTGTCAGGCGACAGCTCCAGAGCCTCTAGTTCAGCCCCCCTGAGGATTCCTTAGTCTTTGGGTCCTACTTCTTGAGAGGTAGCTGTTGTAATCCTTCTCTCCCCTCCCCCCAATAAAACCAGGGCTGGCAATCAGATGAAATAAATGTTGCTTATTGCCATGACCCCAAGCCATCTTTGCTTTTCTTTATTTTAGCAGAGGAAAGTCATGTGCAATATTTTGAGTCTGATGTTCAATATCTTCATTGAGTTGAAAGAAAAGAGGAACTGTTGGATTAACGATAAGGTCTTTTTTACCTATTAGATTCATAAAACTGGGAAAGGTCTTGGGAATTGACTAGTCTCACGGAGATGCTTGCTTCTCAGAAAGTGAGGCTCTGAGAGGCTAGGTGGCTGGCCTTGGGTAACAGAGCCAGCCAAGCTGGATGGGACCGGGAACCCACTCTCCCAATCTCCCTGTTCAACACGCATCTGCCACCCCACATTACCCATTCTTCTCTGAGATGCTCCCTTCCAGCTCCTGCCTCCCAAAGGCTCTCCCTGTTTGGCACTTCGTCCTCTTCTGCTGCCTTCTCTCTCTGACTTGGTGTCTTCCCTTTAATGTCAGAAATGGGAGTCAAAAGATGGACATAGGATAAAGGATGGGAAGAAATTAACAAGACAAAGTGGAACAGAAAAAAAAAAAAGAGATTTTGAATAGACATTAACAAATGAAGCCAGGGAGACTTTCTTGGCTTTAACAGAGGTTCAAGTGAGAAGACAACATGGGTGTGTTTAGAGGAGCATGGATTTGGCTTGAGCCTGGCCATATGGCTTTGGAAAAACCTTAGTTTCCTCATCTTTAATCAACTTCACTGGGCTGTAGTGAGGAGTAAAAGAGACCATGTTTCTGAAAGGACTTTGTGATCTGTGAAGCACCACACCCATGGTTGTTATTAGCACTCATTAGAGGATAGGAGATGTCGGCTGTGAGAGCAGGATGAATTAGCAGGGTGATACAGGTGCCAAAGAAAGCTAACGTGGCATCCAGAGCGAGGATGCGGCTCTGCACTTGTCCACCCGTTTCTGTGCTGTGTTCAGTTCTGGGAATCGCAGTTTAAGAGGGACCTTGGCAAACTGTTGTCAGTCGCTCCACAGAAAGTTGCAAGAATAGCTTAGGGTCTGGGAGTCATGACATATAAGGGATGATTCAAGGATTTAGAGGATGTTTAGTCTGGAGGGAAAAAAATAAAGAGTTAGGACAAGGGAGCTGTTTCCAAATATCTGAAAGCTGTCCTGGAGAAGAGAGGAGAGATTTATTGTGTGTTGCTAGTGGCCAAGTCAGGGCCCAACGATGGGAGTGAATGGCTGGCGGATTTGGGTGCAAGAGGAGCCTATCTAAGGTTCAGAAAACCACTCCCAAATGGGCTGCCTGGGAAGGTGGTGGGCTGCCCATCAGCGGAAATCTTCAAGCAGATGTGGGTGTGCACAGACAGATGTGGTGCTGGGGAATCTGGCTCTGGCTGGAGGAAGCGCTAAGTGCTCTCTGGGAGCCCTCCCATTCTGAGACCACGACCATGTCCTTCTGATCTCGCTGATCTTTCTTTGCTGCTTCCATCACCACTTTTTGCTGCCTTTTGACTTTTTGTCCCCCCTGTGAATGGCTTTAGAGTTTTAGATTCAGAAATATTTCTGAATAATATGTGATAGTCTGGTTTAATGGAAAGTAGGAGGCAAGAACATCTAAAAACAGTCAGTTTTGTTACTTTTAAGGGCACACAGTAACCTGTTACGTGGGGGAAGGAGCAGGAACATGGTCCCCTGTGTTAGAAAATCTTGTAAATGTTACAGCAAATGGCTCATTCTTCACTATTGTTTAAAACACAAACACAACTGCTTAAGGCCTTTGTTCTTGAATGCACCAGCATTTTCCTTGTTTACCCAATTCTTTTGTTAGCTACAGAGATTCAAGAAAACACTCACTGTAAGAATTCAGTATCATAAACAACTTTCCAGATTCATAATTTCAGTGTTTTGCTGATTTGGTAACATGAAATTCTGTACAAGAGGGGTTTTCTTGAACTCTTGCCTCTAGAAGAGTCATTTTCTTGAGGAAAATATTTTTCATGCATAGTTAGTGTTTCAGCTGGGAGGGTGATAGCTGAATCTCCCCAGCTGAGTGGGCAGCTAAGCTATTTCCAGCATTTTCTTCTGCCCCCAAGTAGCAATTATGCATCTGTCTCACAGTGGCCCTGCCTCAAACATCCTAACCAACATTTCAGAAACCTCCATCTAGACTCAGAGGCACAAAATAGAACTCGGTAGATCCAGGTGGAAGGGGGAGGGAATGGGTAGGAGTGAGTAACATTTTGCGTAGGTTCCCTGAGGTTGGAGTCCATGCCCATCCCCGAGGATGACAGCAGGGACATGGAGAAGACTGAGGGTTCCAGGCGTGAGTTCCAGGGCTTTTGTGGCAGGAAGAGCCTGGAGAGCAGACAGCAATGGCTCTTCAAACCCTGGGGAGTGGCCAGTCAGGCCAGGCTGGCCAGGGAGATGGGGGCTGAGAAGGCAGCAGGAGCCTGCGGCGAGCAGCTGCCAAGCATCCTTGGCTCCATCCTCGGGGGCTGCTGCCCCACGGCAGCGCCCAGTCCCCGAGGCTGCTGTGTTGGGCCCACACCTCCTTGCCCAGCCGCATCCAGGTGTGACCCTGGACCCTTGGCTCAGGACAGCCTCCACCTGGAGACCAGCGGAGGGACTTGTTCTTGGGGTCTGAGTTCTGGGGCGAGGGGCAGCCAACTCTGATGTGGAGTCCACGGCCTCGCTTCCCCTTCGCCCTTTCATTGCAGACCAGCTTCCTCTCCCGGTCTCTTCTGTCTAAGTGTGCTCTTCTGCAGGCTCCTCCCAGAGTGGTCCTGCCCTCTAGCAGGTGTGGTACAATGGTTCTCAAGCTTTCGGGGGCACAAGGATCTATCAACAGTCCCAGGTTATAAATGTCAGGTCTCAGGGTCCTACTCTCAGAGATCATGATTCAGGAGATCTGAGTGGGGTGCAGGAATCTGGACTCCCAAATGTTTCTGATGGTAAGCAGTCCATGGGCCACACTTGGAGAAACACTAGTTTAGAGGCAAGAACCTGAATCTGGGGGTATGAGAGAGACAGAACTAGGATACTTATTGTGTTACTTGTTGAGTAAGCTCATCACTTTTTCTGCGTCTTTGTTTCCTAATCTATAAAATGCTAACCACTTCATAAGGGACTCTTCAGATGTCAATGACATTGTGTACATAAAATGTTTAGCAGGTGCTTCTTTAATAGAATTTTTGGCTTCCTCTCCCTCTCCTTCAATCTCAGGCAAGTGGCAGTAGAGTTTCCCTTCTTCCCTGTTTTGGCGTATCAGTGGTACCCGGCTCCCCCAGCAGTGGGCAACTGTGGAGAGGCTACAGAACAGTCTAGAGAAACATGCACAGCTCCAGTGCTCTTGGCTGACCAGACAATCCTGATTTCTCAAGCCATGGCATGAAAAAAAAACCCACCAGGAGGTCAGAGGCCAGCCATCTGCTACCATTTTTATTTGCAGTAAACCACAGAGTCAGACATACACACACACCGTATGTTACAGAACAAGTCCACGGCACTCTAGGCAGGCAGATAGGCAGGCTGGTGCAGGCACCCACCATTACAGAACAACATATCTATGGGTGGGCGCGTGGGCAGTGGAGGTGGACAAGCCGGGAGGGAGGGATCTGGGCCCTGGCACTGTCTAGCTAGTTGCTGCCTCAGTCTCAGCTGGTAGAGTCTGCATTTAGGGCCTGCAGTTGAGGGGTGTTAGAACCTTTAGCTTCATTCAACCTGAGCCCAGAGTCACCCCCAAACATGGAGGTTTGGCTAAGTTCCCTAAGAGGAAGCAGTGCTTTTCTGTTGGTGGGACTGAATTTTCTCCGAATACACTGGCAATTAGGAAGGGTAAAAGAGGTCTGATACACAGAAGGGAAAATGTTTACACTTCAGCGATTGGGTATGTGTGTCTGTATTTGTGTGTGTGTGTGTAAATGTGTGTATAGGTGGAGGGCTTATCAAAGAGTTTCCTTGTAGTGTTTTTTTTCCATGTTGGCCCCCCCAAATCAGCTGATTTCTGAGCACTATCAATCCTCAAAAGGGAAGGAAGGTAGATTCTCGGCTGAGGGGGTAGGAGTAGCCCTCTGGGGTCAGCAGGGCTGGGGGGAGCCTTGGGGCTGGTGGAAGACCCACGAGAACAAGGATGGCAGCGTTTACTCCAGGTGAAGGCAAGATTGGTGAAGTGGGAAGGTCTTCAGAGCCCTCCTTGTGTGATAGATGGAGAAAGAGATGTCCCAGAAGGCTACAGGACATGTCCAAGGCCACATGGCTGAGACAGGACTGTAGCCCCCTCCCCGTGTTGCTCTTGTTTCCCAGGCAGGATTTCTTCCTTCAAACCACCATAGCTTCCTTCCTCAGCAGCCTCGATGGAACATTTGCCAGATTTTTCCAAGATAGAAGGGTCTTGTTTTCTGCAGAGAGAGAAAAGCATCCATCAGAACCTCCTTAACAGGTGGTGGCTTCTTGGAATTATGGTTACTTGCTAACAATAATCCTTTCTCTGAGGTCTCTACCGAGCATTGAGGATGACGGTACAGAGAGGAACACAAGGTGACTTCTTCCCATTCTACAGGAGAGGGCAGCTGTGCTGTACGCTGGGTCAGCAACTTGCTGTTGGATCCTCTTCTCTTTAGTTGGATCTCCTGCCTCTTGCCATCTGGAGAAGGAAAAAAAAGATGCTGCAGGTTTTGAAATCTGCTTCCTTGTCAGGTGACCTGCCCATTAGAGAACACGGCCTCTATCAAGACCATAGGCTACCTTGGCAGGTTCAAATAGATCAAAAGGGGCACATTCTGGGGCACCAGGCCCTGTCCAAGCATTGACCTGGCCTGCTCCCTACCTAAGGGCCTGGGAAAATGGCTTTGGAGAGGAATTCTGTATATGGTGACATAGGAACCAAGGCTGAATGACCACCACCTATTATTCAACGACCATCAGCAGAGCACAGACATTATGCCACGTGGGCTACCAACTTGGTGTGAAAGGTTGGACTCAATTACATCTAAGGAAGGGCTTTTCCAACAAGAGGGGCCTATGATTCCACAGCTCCCTGTTCAATGGACTTTTCAGATCAATTGAGATAGTCTATCAAATTGTGACTCAAGAAGGGTTATGCTTGTGGGATTTTGCTTATTTGTTCTCTTTTTGTTGATTTTTATAGAATTCAAACCCTCTTAACTGCCATGGCCTCTTGTCCCTTCTTGTTCCTGATTCTGTTGTTTTTACACTGAAACTAATATACTTATGGTCTAGGATGTTGAACTATGTCATTTTGGGTTAAACGTCCCAACGGTTCTGTCCCCACAAAGGTGCTTTACGGCTGAGATGTGACTCAAAAGGTAAAGAGGAAAAGGAGTGTAGTATTGAACAGGGGGTAAGTGAGACATTGAGGACGAGTTCTTGACGGGAGAAGCTGTGAGACGCTGAAATGCATCCTGAGACTGGGCTCTGGACTATGTCCTCTGATCTTTTAAGCACAGACTTGCCTGGAGATAACAAAGTGGGTAGATATCTCTTATGATCCCTCTCATCCTCCGATTTTATGTAGAAACACTCTAGAAAGAGAATCACGGGGGGGGGGGGGAAATGAAGAGAAACATCATGAGGATAAAAGGAAGAAGAAAAAGTAGAAGCAGCGGACCCTGGGGGTGGGTGGAGGTTGAGAAAAGCAGAATGTGATGGGAAAAAGTGGAGAAAAGTAAGAGAACTGCACTGAAACATGTTAAGAGGTTAAGGTACATGCTTAGCAAATAGACTCCTTATTGATGAATACATGAATAGATGCATTAACTATCCTCTCTAGCCCCATTTTACAGGTGGAAAACCTGAGATATAATTTGACTTGCCCAAGTCCCTGCTGCTAACTGGTGTCAGGGTGGGAAGGGGAGTCGGCCCACGAGAGGAGCAGTGCAGAGCTGAGTAGAGGCAGGAGAGCGCTCTTCCCCCGCCCCGAGGCTGCGTGGGGAGGAGTTGCCCTTGGGTTGTGGCCTGTGAGGCTCTGAAGGAGACAGGCTGAGGCCCCAGCCTTCTCT
The DNA here is from genome assembly GCF_028564815.1 of Eubalaena glacialis. Taxonomy (NCBI): domain Eukaryota; kingdom Metazoa; phylum Chordata; class Mammalia; order Artiodactyla; family Balaenidae; genus Eubalaena; species Eubalaena glacialis. The sequence goes on along the minus strand of NC_083721.1, from coordinate 82,554,460 downwards.
GGCTTTGCCTCCCACTAACCAGGCCTGGAGTAACTGAGGCAGCAGCGTGGAGCACGTTACTGCCGAGGGCCTCACGGGTCCTCCCCGTCCCTTTCTTTTCCTTGATGGCCACAGAAGAACCAAACCCTGACCTAAAATCTTCCCTCCTCCTCTAGGGAGCCATGTGAAACATCCACTGGATTTGGAGGTTGGGCTCCTGGCCTTCCCTTACTTTCTCTGTCTCCTCACGTTTCTTTGAGTCTTCTGAGTGCAGTTCCCAAAAGTTTCTCTCCTCCCTCAAGAAAATGGAGGCTGGGCAAGGACAGGAGTTCTTCCCAAGTCACGTGGAGGCAGGATCAATTTCCTGCAGATGGCCTGCCTCTGGGGACATCTGACAGATTTCCATAAATCCCCTTCTTTTCATCCCTTTGGGGGAAGACAGGAATTCCCATCTATTTTCTCTCCCTCTGCCCCAGACCCTGCTCACAGACATCTCAGAAGGTACACTTGAGCTGGCATCCTTCGAGTCATCAAGAAGGCTTCTGTCCAGGGAGATCAGCTCGGTGCTTTGTGCCCACATAGAGGGGTGGGATAGGTAGGGTGGGAGGGAGGGGATATGGGGATATATGTATATGTATAGCTGATTCACTTTGTTATACGGCAGAAACTGTTATACAGTATAAAGCAGTTATACTCCAATAAAGATGTTAAAAAAAAAAAAGACTTCTGTCCTCCGATCCCGTTTTATTTCTCTCTTTGCTCCTCTGTTGAGATCCCAAGCAGGATGGGCTTATCACGGAAAAGAGCCGAGGAAAGGGCAGTGCCACTGGGAAGAGGGCTCAACATATGCAAGTGAACTTCGTCTCTGTTACTCCCCCTCAGGAGACCGTGCCCATTTAGAGCACTGGGATACAGGAGGGGACCCTGTGCTTCCTCTTCCCTGCTACCAAATGACTCACGAACAACAGTATAGACAGGCCTCTGGTTCCAAGCAGACAGAGAAAAGGCAAGTCATGTTGCCCAGAGGAGGCAGCAGGGGTGTGCAGACCTGGCCCGCCGTCGTCTCCGGGAAGGCCTGTCAAGAGCTCTTCTCCAAGCCCCAGGGAGCTCATGTGTTTTCACGCCCATCAGTGGGTCCTGGGCTTCAGGGTGCCGGGGGTTAGGCTGGAGGAGGGAGCTCAGAAGACACTGTGTTCTTCCAAAGAGTGGGTGCTCTGGGAAGAAAACATGTTCCCCCTGGCAGGAGGATGAAAACAATCTTCATTCCCATCTTAGTCAACACCGACTCTCATTCCTCATGGCAGCAGTGTCAGGAAAGGAGAAGGTGGTACTTGGTCTTATGAGCCCCACGATGTTGGGAGATGGCGTGGTGGGCTGGGGTGTTTAATGAGTCAGAGGTCTGCAGCAGTGCACTGGGGGTAGAGATGAGAAAGCGTTTCTTCCTAACGTGTGGGAAGTCGGATGGGTGCTCAGTTAGGTCCACCGGCCACCGGCTGGGAATCAGGCCTTGGGTGAATACCAGGCCTTGCTTCCCAGTTGTTGCTGCCACCTAGGCTGTTCTTAAACAATAAACTCATTTCATTCATTGACTGAGATGGGCTGAATATTCTGAAACCTGCTGTCATTCATTTTACCATCCTCCCTTTGGTTGGGCAGAGTCACTTTTGAAAGCAAGCCAACCAACCACCTTGCCCACCATCTTGTCCAGAACGTCTGCAGTCAGCCCGCCCTGACCCCAGCAGCCGAGCACAGAGCACGTGAAGCGTTACCTGCTCCCCTTACACTTTGCCCATTGAAACTGATAGCTCGCCCTGCTAAGTGGGCCTCCCAGATGGTCTCTCGGGGCTTGACACAGCTCCAGTTCAGTTGCCCCAGCGGAGGGGGAGGGCCTGTCTGTACATCTCAGCAGCTGTCTCCTCCCCCAGTCTAGCTTTCTCGTCTTCACGTGGTGGGGGCAATAACGAGAACTGGTTTTTATATGGTTTTTAAACGAACCTGCAGATATGATGTTACTGTTTTATTTGTCCCAACTAGTACTGTGCCTTGTCTTCCTGTAACTCCTACTGTTTTAAACAATATTTATTTCAAAAATTAGAACATGCATCCTTCAGGTACATTTCTAACTCCTCCAAGTGCTTTGCGTTTTCTCTCTGGCATCATCAGTGCTTATAACACTCCCCGATTTAGTGTCTTTTGAGAATTTAGTTAACGTGCTGTTTACCTTCCTCTTTCCAGATCAATCAGGAATGTTTTGAATACAGCTAAGATCTTCCTTGGGTTCCATCCAAAACTTTCTCCTATCAGTGACAGAGCAATGTCCTGGTTAACATCTACTTGTGACAACTGGATTCAGTCAGTTGAGAAATGACTGAGCTCAGATGCACAACACCCTGAAATCTTCCTTCAGCAACATGGATGATACACACAATGTTTAACACTTAAAGAAGGGATCCCCCATAATGATGTATGTGTAATATTTTGGTGTGAGGTGTCATGACATCTATAATTTAAAGTATTCCAGTAGAAAAAAAGATGAAGCAAATATGGCAAAACGATAACAACTGTTGAATCTAAGTGATGGGTCTATGGGTTCTCGTTATACTTATGGCTCTACTTTTCCGTATGTTTGAAAATTGTCGTAATAGAAACTATTCCCAGATGGTCTAATTCCAGGAAGTATATGTAACAGGGGGTGGGAGCTCCAGGAGGCTGATGGGGTGGATGGGAGTGGGAATTACTTAGTCCTCATAAGTTTATGATCATTACCTTAATGCCTGGTGGTAGCACAGTGTGATGACAGCAAACCCCACACAGCAATTCAATGACATCCTCTATCATTAACACCTTCCATGCACGGATGGTTCTCTAAGTTAAAAGCTCTAGTTCTCAACCTTTTTACCTCAAGGATGTTGGGGAGAGAGGAAATATTCACCAGGAAAATTTTTCTTTTCTTGAAGATCATGCCATTTTCTGGTAACCACTTGTTACCAGTTGTTTTTTTTTTTTTTCTTTAAAGAAAAGGACAAGAAAAATAAAAGTTCATTAATTACTTTGAAAGTACTGTTGTTTAGTCCCTCCACAGCAGACTTTCTGGAATATTTCTCTGGATTGCCACTTATATTGTGACATTTATAAATTCTTTTTTTTGGTATTATCTAACATAAAAAGAAATTACCATTTTTATTGCCCCTCACTTGTAATTCTTGCGAAGATTCCATTTTAAAAATAATTTTTTTTTTGGAAGGGAAAAAGTTTTTTTGCATTTTTCTAGAAGCAGTCTTTTTACTCCAAATTATGATTCACTCAACACATTTTTAAAAGGACACTTCAAGTCTCCATCCCACCTTTAGATATCAGGTACTAAATTCTGATGTTTGACTGCCCGACCTCACTTCACTGGACCTTTGATGTGGTCTCTGTGTGTCTTTTAATACGATCTTTAATATTCTGTGAATACTCTGATCTGGCTGAACACCAAGGTGTTCACGTTGCTGCTCTGTTCTCTGATCGGTGTCTTAGGAGGCGGCCCCGGCCCCACTGTGCCTGGGGGAAAGGGCCTAAGGGAGGTGGGCAAGGTGTGTATGGACTTGCTGCCGCCCAGACCTGCTCTGGCCACTGTGCCACTGTGCCCAAGCTAATGCCGTTTCCCACTCCAGCTCTGTGGAAGGGGGAGGGGAGGGACTTGGATTTCGTTTTGAGAAGGAAGTAATCATGCACAGGGGTGGGGTGGGGGTGGGTTTGGGTGTAGTAAATCCCTGTCACCGTGCTTGAAGCTCAGCGGCCTCAGCCAGGGCACTGCCGGCACGAACATGGGCTCTGAAAGGCAGATCCTGACAGATCTGAATCCCAGATCTGCCCCATGAGATTTGCTCTGTTTCCTCATTTGTCCAATGGGGAACCGTATAGCTCTGACTTCATAAGGTTCTGGTGAAGTTTAAAAGTGGTCATAAAAGCAATAGGCTTTGGACTGGACAATAAATGATAGTTGTTATTTAATAACCATTTCATCAATGCCTGGACATTTCCATTTTACCATGAACTCAACGTTAAGCTTTTTTAAGAAAAAAGGATTTCTTAGTCCTTTCTTCCATTTTTGGACTGAGTGTTCAGGCTCATCTCCCTTGCCCAAATAAACCTGCTAGAAAACCCAGTTCTCTATCTCTTTTCATCTCATGAGTCTGTATCTTATTATGCTGATCTCTTATTGTGTTGTAATTCCACTTCTGTGCTGTCTTTTTTTGTTTTGTCAGTTCTGACCTGACCTCTCAGAAGTAGACTGCAAATATTTCTGTCTTTTTGTCCAAGTTGAATTTCATATTTTCTGAATCATGAAGCTACCCTCCATGTGACCTAGAAAGCCCTTTGATGATCCATATTTAGCTGTATCCATCACTCAACAGATGTCTGAGTAGTTAAAGGCCCTCATGAGCTCCCTCTACATCCTGTGGTTTCAAGTTTCCGAGTTGTTAGTTAAAAAGCTTTAATCCCTTCTACCCACTTTCCCCTACCCATTCCAGGGTAGAAGGACAGATACCCATTTTAGCTATTCATTCATTCAACAAGTATTTACTCATTACCTGCTACATGCTTGATACTGGGTTAGATGTTATCCTCTTTGCTTCCAAATTGCATTTTCTAATTTGACCCATTTAGACGAGTACTCTAAGTTTTATGATTATTCCTCTAGAATCTTCACTGAGCATCCAATTAAATGGTCTCTTCTACCTGTAGTGTTTCCTGACCCCTGGGAGACTCGGAGGCTTAATCGCAAACCCTGGTGCCTTGCTATAAGGCACCTGCCATTGCATCTACAGATTCCAAGATAACATAGGTTCAGCTTGGGTTCCATCTCAGGGAGTTTAGTTAGCAGGTAAGTCTGCAGGGCTCTGCGTGTTGGCTTCCACCATGAACATGAAGAATGAAGTGGTAGCAAGGGTGAAATGCCCTGCAAGTTAAGCAGCTAGTTTCCAAAACCCCGTGGTTTTCTGTGTCCCTGGTTTCCCACAGAGATGCCCAGGAGGAAAGATGCCTCTCTGATTTTTGAGCTCTCTGGATCTTGCCATTAGATAGCATCTCTTGGCATCTGAAAGGCAGCCTGCCATTCTGTTCTCCCGTGGAACACAGATGGCCCAGCCCACGTCTATCACTAATGAGGATCACATGCAGAGCCTTCTTGCTGGAGGCTCCCTTCCACAACCCTAGCTCTCCTTCCCCGTGCAGGCCAGTCACTGCTGACCATGGCATTTAATTCTGAGAAGGCTGCTTGCTGCTCTCCCACTCACAGAGTTGAATAGAAAAATCTATTAGGTGTGCCTTGGGAAACGATTCTCAATCAGCTAGAATGTGAAACATTGAGGGTTAAGGGATGGCTGCCAGTTTGATTGCAAGGGTGAAGTTTTGGGTTCTAGCTGCCCAAGGAGGCTGTTGAGTTTCCATATGAGCAAGCACTGGAAGTTCTTCAGTAGGAACATGAGTAGATGGCCAAACAGAGGTTGACCAGATAGGACATCAATTTTTCACTGCTGTGTAATCTCACCCAGGATGATGGTAGGGTTGGAAATAGTGAGATAAGAAGGTTAAAGGCATTAAAATATAGTAGAAAAAGCATAAATGTTGATGTAAGACAGACCCATGTCAAGTCTTTGCTCTACTACTTGCTATCTGTTTGACCTTGGACAAGGTACTTCACCTTTCTATGCACTAACTCCTTTTTCTGTGAAACAAGCAAAATGCCCAGATCATGAGGATTAAATGGGATAGCACATGAAAAGGCCTTGACACAGTGCCTTGTACTCAGCAAGCCATAAATGAGAATTCCCTTTCCTGTTTTCTTTCTATAGTAGAAATTTAAAAGATGTACTTGAGTATGGTGGAACGTTAAAGTGAGCTAAAAATGATGGCCCCATGTGAAATTCTACACAATTCTGTTCATCTGTTTTATGCAAAACTTGACTGATATTTGAGGTGTAGGATAGTTTCTTTTTCCTTGCTATTTATTGCAAGTCAGATGCAGGTCTGGTACTCGTGACTAGGAGAACAGTTCCAAACTGCTAATATGAACACCAACAGAAATGCAAAATCTCTTTTGGGCTTAACACTGTAACTCATTCCTTTAACTTTCAGAGCTGCCAAGGAAAGATCACCACCACCACTAGCTGCCCTTGAGGGCGCCAATGATTCTGGTCAATCCCGCCATGTACAAGTGTGGTCTAACTGGTCAGTACCAGTTAGACCAGAAAGTACTTTTCTAGAACAAGGAGAAAAGTACTTTAGAAAAGTACTTTATGAATATTATTTTCTGATCCAGAGATCTCTCTGGGAGTCATCTTTCACTCTTTCAGAAAACAATGGACACTGAGGTTTGCTGCTCAAAAGGAAGTACTAGACCTATTGATTTAACACTGATGCCTACAAAAATAGTTTCAACAGCTTTTAAACAAGGTAGATCAATCACCGCTTGTTCCTCCTCAACTAGGTCAAGGCTCTTCCTATAAGAGCAGGTGGCTGTTCATTCCCTCACAAGTCAGCTCTTTCCATATTCAGCCAGCTAGCTCCAAGAGCGGTCATTAAATTGAATAAACATCGATCCTTTCCACAACTGTGTTCTTTAGACCTGGTTCTGTCCTCTAGGTCTACACAGATGAAATCTGACCCCTGGCAGCTATCCTGTTTTCCCCTTAATTTTTCCCCAATCCCTTCTCTACTCAGGAAGCAAAGAGGCCAGATCCTTGATTCTTGCTTGAAGACACGTAGAGGGGAACAATAAAAGTAGTTAAACAATCACAGAAGAAACTAGAAAGAGTGTCTTAAGAAGAGAAGTTCCTTGTCCTAGAAAAGTACTTTATGGAATATTATTGCAGAGGATGGTTACTTCCATGTTCCCATCTCCACGGAGAACAAAAAGAAGAAATGGTGGGCTTAAGGCAGTGTTTCTAATCTATGGACATCAAGAGACAAATCAAAGCCCACCATTTCTTCTAGAATGGGATCTAGTACCTGACCACAGAACTCTTTTGTTCATGGAGCATTTTACGGATACTGGTATTGTGTGAAACACATTTTAGGAAATTACGGTTTCAGATATGCTGCAGAAACTTAAACTAGACTTTTGAAATAACTTCCTGATTGATTATGGTCAGATCCTGGGACTGGTGGCCAAGGAACACTGAAGTTTCCTTCCTTGGAGGGTTGGTAGACTCTTCCTCTCTCCCCTTCTCTCTCCCTTTAATATCAGCATTAGACATCCATCTGCCTGGGAGCCTTGGGGTGTAGGTCGGTGACACAGGGAATCTGGGAGTCTAGATCCTTCCCATCCCCAGAATCTATTTTTATGGATCTCAATCATGGTAGTGTTCCACGGAAGGTACAGCCTAGCTAGGGCTGAGGGTTTTGGCTAAGAGGAGAGGGGGCTAGAGATGGGAAAAGTTGATGCAATTATTTTTGGCAGGAGTTGGAACCAAAGCAGCAGGAGAGAGTAAGTTTTAAGACTCTCTGGCAAAGTAACTTCCTAATCTGTCACTGGGTATGTGTAAAAAAGTGATTAGTGGGTCTCTATATTTATCATGATTACTCACAAATATGTAATTTACATAATATATACAGCACATTAAGTACTATGTCACCTTATATAATGTCCATATGTATAATGTATATGCATGTTATGTAACGCCAGTCTGGAGGTTCTTCCAGATTCTGCCAAGTATTTCCTAATTTATTTGGCAATTTTAACATATCTTTTCCATCTGTGGAAAGAACTCTCTTGAGAGGAGCTGGTCTCTGACCTGAAATATAATCATTCTACCAAGTCTGTCTCCATTCTCAACTCACTGGAGGAAACCTACAAAGACCAAGTCATAATGAGATGCAACGCCTAGCCCATTAGTCCAGGGACAACATAATGTATTGAAGACTTCCTGTTTCATTCTTTTTACTGCTAGAGGGGTAGAACTGTGGGGGCAGGTGAGAACATGTCTGGGGCATGGCCAGAATCAGAATGGGATGAGGAATAAGGGAGGATTCTCCCCTGACTGCCTAACTTTGAGAAGTCACTAAATTATAGTAAGCCTTGTTTTCCTCATTATTTAGATGGGGCTAATAATATCTTCTCTGTCAACGTCAGGGGTTGCTGTGAGGAGCATTACGATGAGGTACTCCACAGTGAGAAACCACAGTCCCAGTAGTTAAGGGATGAGTTGCAAAGTCAGATTAAACACCACCACCAGACTTACTGAGGTTACAAAATTGAAAGTACAATTCCACCGATGTTTGCTATACTTTGTGGCTTTAAGGAGGACATGGGACATGTCTCTCAAGCAACACTGCCAGTCCTGTGCACCACAGTGGGCAGGCAGGGGCCAGTCTCTGACTTGTGAGTCTCTAAGGATCACTTTCACCTGTTGATAGTGCCATGTCTCAACAGCCTCAATCTTGGGGGGTTGAGGCTGAAACACATGCAAGAATTTCTGCAAATGTCTTAGAATCAGTGACCCCCAAATTGAACCTGCCTTCATTTCAGAATCAAGTGGCTTCCAAGATAGTACCTGTTGTCATTCTGAGCTTGTTATTCCCATCCCCAAGGAGCCCATCATTCAGGACATTCTTCAGGTGGCCTGTTTTCCCCCTGCCCAGTGTTCTGAACTGTTAGGTTGAACAGGATGGCTCTAGATCTCTGTCTTAGACGGTCCTAGATGACTGCTTCTTTCAGAGTTAGGATCAGTTTGTACACACAATCTTAATTTTCCCTTCCTTGTGCAAAGTTCCTGACCCAGTGTTAGGAGATTAGAGGGAGCTCAGTGGAGTGACGTCGAGTGGGTCCAGGTTTCCTTTTCAGAAATCTCAGAGGGGATGGAGGCTGAAGGACCAAAGGTGCCGAGGTGAATGTTTCTTTCTACCAACAAAGCTCTCCACAGACTTGCCCTCGGGGAAGGCGGTGATGCTGTTGCCAGCTGAATGAAGCCCAGTGAACTCTGCTGAGGCCCCTCTGGGCACTGGCTGGCAGCTCCTTGCTGAGGTGCCTCTGTCCTCCTTGTGCCTCTCCACTGAGGTCATCCGGGCAGCCAGAGGTGTTTCTAGATTAAGAGACTATGATGACCATGATGAGATGACATGTGGAGAGTTTAATTTGAAGATCTGTCCGCTGCCTTCAACCCTGGACCAACTTCTCACCAGGTCAGGCCAGAGAGAGTCTCTGGGAAGTATTGGGAGGCCTCATTCTCTCATGTGGGCTTGTCCCGTCCACACGTGTGCCACACGTTCATTCCTCCCTGGCAACCCGGATCCAAATGGAATCGCTTCTCAGTGACCAGAAATGACCCTTTTCCAAGATGTGTAGGTTCTTTTCTCTATTACATATCTTCTTAGTGGTACCTAGTCTCTTAACTTTTCCGAGACTCAGTTTCCTTATCTGACAAATGGGAGAGTAAATCCTGCCCAGCATAGCTTTCATGGTGTTTTGAGGATCTAGAATAGAAATTCTCAGTCTCTTTATGATAAGGAGATACTTTAATTTCCCTTAAATCTCATGATCACCACGGGGCAATGTGCCTTGACAATGAAATGGCAGAAACAGGGAGTCAGAGCCTTCTTTTTCTTTCCCACTTTCTGTTCTTGTACTGCATATTTTTTTCAATCCAGAAAAATCCACCAGTAAATAAATATTTGTATATATAAATATATATATGCTACATATATGTACACACACCTAAGACCTTCAGTAGGGCCTCCAGGTCGTGCTCGGGGAGTGGTCGTTGCAGAGGCAGGAGGGAACTGCCTGACGCCTTGTCTCCTGGTCTCAGCAAAAGGCCCTTCCCTCCCATCTTCTTTGCCTTCAGGAATAGTCTGCCACCAGGGCTTGGAACTCAAACAGGAAACACGCTGTGGCTTGAAAAAGAAAGAAGCTGGGGGTGGTTTTTTTTTTTTTTTTCCTTCCCTTTTTACACAATATTATGACACCAATTTGAAAAATAAATCTCAGTTTCTCTGCTTTCCCTCCCAGGTGTTCACAGAACTAAGAAAATAAATACCACATCTAAGGTGTGCTATGTAGGCAGCTCTGGGGGCTCTTGGAGCCGGCTCTAAACAAACACACAGCCACCAGAAGGCTTCAGGAAAATCACCAGTGCCCACTGAGAGTGCGCAGAACCAAGAAGGGAAACACAGCTTTCCACAGCCTTTCTGCCTCCTCAGCAAGTTCCGGGAGAAGCTGTCACTCGAAGGACAACCGAGAAACCAGCGTGCGTATGCTGAGTCCTGCCAAGGGCTGCGATCTGAGAGTCGGAGGTGATTTTGTCTCCTCACAGAGGGACCTTTGTGAGCGTCCCCTGGAACGCAGGCTCTTTCCCTTGGCCACATCCGATCTCCCCTTAGACAGGAAACCTGCAGCCTGCTCCTTGCGAGCGGCGAAGAAACTTGCAGGGCTGGTGGAAAGAAAGGGGGGGTTTCTCCTTCAGTCTCAGAAAGTCCCGCTCAAGGTCTTCTGGGAAAGTGGAGGTTACTGCATGAGCCAGCTGCACCCTGGAGGGCCCTAAGTCCATTCACAATGTCCTGCCGGCACTGGCTCTGTTGGAGTGTGTCCATGGTTGAAATAGAATGGATGTCAGGGTGAAGCCTTCTTCCTGAAGGGTGGCTTGGCTTCCACTGGTTGGAGAAGTGTGTGTGTGTGTGTGTGTGTGTGTGTGTGTGGTGTGTATGTGTGTATGTGTGTGCTTCAGTTTCTTGTCTTCTCTCTTGGTTGAACTGGCATTGGGCATAGTGTCTAGTCTTTTGAACGGCTCTTCCTCCTCAGAGAAAAGAAGCTGCTCTTCTGGGGGGGCCCCATCATCATAGGCGCTTGGTTCTTGTGAGTAATTTTAATCTAAAAGCAAAGAGGCAGAAATGAATTAGTGGCCTGCAAATTCCGGGAGCCTATGGGAGAGTGAGCTGCAGAGAAAGGAAGGGAGGCCAGCTTCAGGCTGGAAGGAGCCCCGTGCAGAAGGACGACTGTCCTTGAACAGCTTCAAAACTGGCAACTGGACCCTGACTGGGCCTGGCGTTTGGCACTGCTGGAAGCAAGGGGCGGAAACGCTGGGGAGAGACAGGTGTGAGCTTCCCACGTGGCGATCAGCTCACACCTGTCTCATGTTCTTGCTATTCATAGTCTCTCAGAATGTCACAGCCGGAGGAGACCTCAGGGACCATCTCATTCAACCCCTCTGCAGGATAGATAAAGGAATGGAGATCTCAAGGCTCTCTTGAGCCTTGGATTAGCCTAAGGTTGCACAGAGAGGGCCGGAACAGCTAGAGCCTAGTTCTTTGGATTCCCCGCCTCCACTGCTCCTGGCCATTCCTGCCCGGGCAGTGCAGAGATGTCAACCAGTAACTCCAAACTGACCTAGAGGCTTCAGTCTGACCTCTGACCCAAGCGCTACTCAGGTGGAAAGTTTCCAAGGGAGTCTTTTAGGCGTTTCCTCTTTTCTTAGTCTTCTAGGGGAGACCCAGGTTTCTTTTAAAAGCTTTTATTTTTGTTTGAATTTTAGGTTTAATGAGTGCCTTCTCCTGCAAACTTTAAGTCAATTGGAAGTGAAAGACACTGGTGAATTCTCATTTTTTGGTCTTTCTTCCCAACCCTACCCTCAGGGTATGGCTTCAAAATGCTTACTCCCTATTTGAATGTGGCCTGGTGACACTGATGCGTTGATAATCTGCATTGTCAGTCCAGCAACATTTATCAAGTAGGAAGATGATGTGGGAACAAGAGGCACTTAGGATTCAAAGACCTGGGTTTGGGTCCTAGGACTCCCCCTTCTTTGCTGTGAACCTTTGGACAAATCATTTAGCCTTCAGAAGCAGTGCTTGCGGAACCGTAAAATGAGGATAGTAGCATTTATTCTATTTTTCTCACAAAGTTGTTGTGAAGATCAAATGACAATCTGTCAACGAAAGCCCAATGTAAACTGTAAAATGGAATGCACCAGTTAAATAATTTATCTTACACTGGAGGAGGAGAAAGATGCTTGTCAAAAGAAACACAATCTATGAACCTGTTCTCATGAGTTTTACCACCTACTGAAATGACAGTGTGACCCTAGAGAACAACAGAAGAACTCTTGAAGAGAGAGACCCATCAACAAGTTTAGATGTAGGATAAGCCAAGAGGTGTCAAAAAGAAGTTAGGTAAGGAATGAGAAGAACCTGAATGGAGCAATTGAGGAAGAATTTTAAGATATGAAAGGAAGGGAAGAAAATGTGTTGGTGAAAGAGAAAGGGAAGGCACTAGGTTGAGGGGCTACATACCAGCTGGTTGAGTGTGGACCAAAGGATGAGAAATGAGGTCAGGGATACAGGTGGGCCAGTTGGTATAGGGCTTTAAAGGGGAGGAGGCAGCAGAGATTGGGCTTAATATGAGGTAGTGGGGAACCATGATAACTTTTTAAGCTGGAGGATAACATGAAGAAAAGAGTTTGAAGGGAATTATTCAATAGCTGTTGTCAAGATGAGCTGGAGCTGGGAAGAGTCTGGCTAAGAGGGTTCTACTGCAAGCCAGGTTTAAATTTATAAGGCTCCAGGATATAGAAAGAAAAAGATGGGGCCAAAAGTCATTGTGGGGAATGAACATAACCTGGGGGAAGGAAGCTGAAAACGACTGTTAGGTTGGTTTCCATCAGCCTGGAAATCTAGGAGGGGAGTAAGTCTCTCTGTTTTGTGGTAGTCACCAGGGGAGCACACCGACGACACATCAAGTACCGTTTTGTGTTATGTGCCTTATTATGGGCATTGTCTTTATCTCAGAATTCAGGGAAGTGAGGCACTTATCTGTGGTGTGCAATTTAGCCCCATCTGATGGTAGTGATTTGTGGCACATTTCCTGTGGTAAGCCTTGTCCCACTCCGGAGCACAGGAGCCCCGAGGGGAAGAAGACATTCATCTTATTCACCTTGGTATTCCCTGAGCCAGCGCAGAGCCTGTACCTGCTATGGAAGTACTGACTAGTTAGCACAGCCAAGAAGAACGGGGGAACGTTCTGGCAGTGGAGCTGCCCATGCTTGGGACAGAGAGTGGCAGCTGTGGCACCGCTTACATTTCCCACTGATGGAGTCCATTTTTTTAGACCGTGGAAGATCCTTGTTTCTCCTTTTTCTCCCTCTAGCTGACCAGTTTATTTGCTTGTTAGCACCTCCAGGGCAAAGGGGAGGAGGTGAAACTCAAATCCCTTTCATTTGGGTTTTCAGCAGTTTTGACAAAGGTTTTGATGGGGCAGGAGTTTGGAGATGCTGGGTAACGTGAGGTTTTGATGTGGTTTGTGGATTCTACTTCTACAGATAACTGGGAGTTCACTGTATGTACATACACTGGGGGCAAGAAGTATGAGATCATGTCCTCATCTCGAGTCAAAGAAATGTCAGTATCTTACCCCCTCATCCTCAAATTAGGAGGGGCTAGTGGGTTAAATAGGTAAGATCCCATTTTAGGAGGTAGTTGGATGTGGTTAAATCTGCCTTTTCAACCCCTGAGAGAGCATCCCACATTTCTGTAGTTAGAACCCAAACTTCTCTGGTCAGGCAATTAACTAAAGTCTGTATGATTGTCTTAAAAACCCTTCATCACATTTATAACATCTGGCAAGCACTAGGGACAGCAGCCCCATGCTCTTAGTTTTCTGTTTTATTACAGAGAAAATTTGTTAACAGTTAAACATGTCACATTTTCCTTAGAAAGTCCTTGTTCATAGTGTAATAATAGTCACCCATTTTCCCCTTCCCTAGGTAAGTAACATTTAATTCTTTAATGGAATTGGAGATTTTTTGGGTTTTTTTTGGAGTATACTTTGAGGTGAGAGGTTACTATACAGTTATCCCTTGGTATCCATAGGGAATTGGTTCCAGGACCCCTGGCGATACCAAAATCCATGGATGCTGGTTCTATACAAGTCTCTTGTGTAAGATGGTATAGTATTTGCATATAACCTATGCACTTCCCGTATACTTTAATCATTTCTAGATTACTTATAATACCTAATGCAGCGTAAACGCTATGTAAATAGTTGTAAGTATAATGTAAATGCTATGTAAATAGTTGCCAGCACACAGCAAATTCTAGTTTTGCTTTTTGGAACTTTCTGGAATTTTTTTTCCTGAATATTTTCTATTCAAGGTTGGTTGAACCCAAGGATGCGAAGCCCATGGATGTGGAGGGCCGACTGTATAATGGCACTTTCCCAAACAGGCAATTTCTTGGATACCATATGTTAAACAGTCCATTACTTTCAAATTAGTTTATGATCTTTCTTCTCTCCTTCATTAGTTTTTATGTATACTAGGGTTTCTTAGGGCTCTCTTCTGTACTATTATCTATCCAATATTGCGTCAATTGCTGTGGTTTTATAACTATTTTAATATCTTGTGGGAAGTCCTTCTTCACAGTTCTTTTATAAAATGCCTTAGCTATTGCATTGTTTTGTCAAGTAAAAAAAACTGCATTAGAATTTTGTCTGGGGGTTCCTATTTAGAAACATAGGATGTTTCTAAATTCAAATCTTTTAAAAAATATTACTTAAGTCTTGAAATCTTCTTCATCTATTTTTCACAATTCAGTTTGGTATTTTGTTTTTGTCTGTTGCCATTATAATACTTAAACTTTTTTCTATTATATTCCTCTGATTGGTTATTGCTGGTATGTACAAAAGCTATTAACTTTTGTCTATCTTTCTGTACAGCTTCATTGAAATAATTTAACCTATGAGGTTTTCCGTTGATTTTATTAGCTTTCTATATACATAACTATATTATCCGCAAATAATGACAGTTTTGATTCTTTTCCAAATAGTTATATTTCTTTTCTGCTTCATGTGTTTTGCATTGGTTAGAACTTCCAAATAACATTAGCACACATGTCTTACCCATGATTTTAATGAGAATTCCGCTAGTGTGTTACATAAAATATTACTCATTGGTTTAAGATAGATATTTTTCGGGACTTCCCTGGTGGTCTGGTGGTTAGGACTCCATGCTTCCACTGCAGGGGGCACGGGTTAGATCCTTGGTCAGGGAACTAAGATCCTGCATGCTGCGTAGCACGGCCAAAAAAAAAAGGAGATTTTTTTTCTGTTTTTTTCTTTTGAGGAAGTGCCTTTCTGGTCTGAGTTTTCATCTTTAAAAATCAGAAACGTTGAATGTAATTGAGTATTTTGGGGTCATCTATTCATATTATCATGTGATTTTTCTATCCAAACTTATATAAGAAGACATCCTTGCATTCCTTTGATATATTCTTCTTGAGGAGTGAATGATTCTTTTAATATATTGTTCAATTCTATCTGCCAATACTTTAACTATAATTTTTGTATCATGTTCATATTTGAGATTGGTCTGTAGTTTTCTATTTTTAAGCATAGTTTTTGTTAGGTTTTTGTATCTGTCTTAATTTTATCAAATGGATTGGGTAGCTTTCTATCTTTGTTCTATGGAACAGTTTACATAAATATTTATTCCCTAGTAATATGGAAGAACTCACCAGTAAGATCATCTGTTTTAAGATCATTGTGGATGTAATTCTTTGAAAACATTTTTCATTTCATTAAGGTTGCCTAGGATTTTTATAAGACGTTCAAGTTTATTAGAATCAAGATAAAACTATATATATGTCATATAATCTTATTAAATAAAACCATTACCATATTTATATTTATATTACATATGTATTAAATATTTTAATATCTCTAATCTCTGTTTTTCTTTTTCTCTTTTTAAAATAAGGTTTTCAAACATTTGACATGTTTAAAGAACTAGTTCTAGATTTTCCTGTTTTTTAATTGTTTAATTTCTAATTTTATCTTTATTTTCTTCCTTCTGCTTCTCCTAAGTTTGTTTTATTATTCTTTTAATTTGGGGATTATTCATTACATTTTTTTCCTTTTCAAATGATGGAAGTATATGAGACTCTGAATTTACTTCCAAATACATTTTAGGCTATATTCTATAAGGTTTGAATGCGAGCCTTCTCATTTTTATTATTTTTTAAATAGTCAATAATGTTAGCTTTGATCGCCTCTTAAATCTATTATTCTTTAGGAGAATTTAAAAATCTCTGAGTGATTGGATTTTATTTATTCATTTAATCTTCTATTATTAATTTCTAGTTTTATTGCTTTGTGGTCACATAAAACAACCTTTATAATTTCTGCTTCTGGATTTTATATATATGTTTTCTTTGTGAACTAGTTTATGATCTATTTTAGTAAATATCCTATGAATCCTTGAAGAAATGAGATATTTAATTATTTAAGGCATAGTTATTTCATCCAAGTTTAATTTTTAAATTGAGGTATAATTGACATATGACATTATATTAGTTTCAGGTGTACGACTTAATGATTTGATATTTGTATATATTGTGAAATGATCACCACAATAAGTCTAGTTAACATCTGTTACCATAGTTACAAAATGTTTTCTTGTGATGGGAACTTTTAAGAGTTACTCACTTAGCAGCTTTCAAATATACAATACAGTGTTATTAACTATAGTCACTCTGCTGTATATCACATCCCAGGACTTAACTTATTTTATAATTGGAAGTTTGTACCTTTTTACCCCCTTCACCCGTCTCACCCACCCTGCTCCCCCTACCCCCACCTCTGACAACCACCAATCTGTTCTCCGTACCTATGAGCTTGTTTTTTAAAATCCAAGTTTTATGTCATTTATTTTTTTTACAGCTTGACCTCAAAGACAGAAACAAATATTTTAAAGCCTCTCAATACCTGTCTTTCTGTCAATTTTTTATATATGTATTTTTCTCAGAATATACATCTATACTGATTTTCACAGTATATATATATATATTTTTTTTTTAAAAATATTTGTTTATTTATTTATGGCTGTGTTGGGTCTTCGTTTCTGTGCGAGGGCTTTCTCTAGTTGTGGCAAGTGGGGGCCACTCTTCATTGCGGTGCGCGGGCCTCTCACTGTCGCAGCCTCTCTTGTTGCGGAGCACAGGCTCCAGACGCGCAGGCTCAGTAATTGTGGCTCACGGGCCCAGCTGCTCCGTGGCATATGGGATCTTCCCAGACCAGGGCTCGAACCCGTGTCCCCTGCATTGGCAGGCAGATTCTCAACCACTGCGCCACCAGGGAAGCCCCCACAGTATATATTTTGATTCTGTTATTAAACAACTAAAATTTTATGACCATTATATCTCAAAATTGAGAGTACTTTTTATTAAATAAAAAGTGACATTTTTATTCCACTTTATGCTTTTGGCATGTTGGAAGGTTAGTTTGCCCCAAATTATCACTTCTTACTTTTAATTTCTCTATGTTTGTTAAGGATAAGATAAAAAGATATATATACATGTCTTTCTGTTTTAGATGTATCTCTTTATAAGAAGTATATCATTGGATTTTAATTTTTAACCCAGTATGAGAGTCTTACACTTTTAATAGGGGAATTTAGCACATTTATATTTTTTTGTCATTATTGATATATTTAGCCTTAACCTCTTTTATCTTAATCAAAAAAATTTTAAATGTTTGCTTGTTATTCACTTTCTGTCTTGTGCTACACTGACAGGGTTCATTAACTTTAAATTCTCCCAGATTCGAAAGGTGTGCACCCTGTTTTTAGTGTCACTAGTAATTATCTAGTTATTAAAGTTTTCTTCAGATTTACATCCTGTAATTATCAAAGTGAAGAGAGACAGTGAAAAATTTAGCATTTTTACTATTCTTTCAACAATATCTCCCACATGCTTTCAGCCTTGGTGAACATAACTTTAGGTTTGGGATCCAAGTTATGAATGTTTACATTATATATCTTCTCTTTCAAAGAATGATTTTTGCCATTTGCATTCAGTTGCATAACCATATTTAACAGTTTTTTTTTTTACTTTATTCTAATTTAACTGGTTTTAATTTTTACCAAAAGTTCTTTTGTTGCTGTGCTGTCCCATCATTAAGCCTTCAATTAGGAATCACTTCATAGTATGTGCCTTCCAGAAAATGATTCAAAAAGGGTGCTTTTGTTTTAACTCTTTCAAGTTTAAGAATGACTTTCTGTTACCTTCTGCTGGGGACCGAATTGTGTTCCCACCTCCACGCCCCAAAATTCATATGTTGAAGCCCTAACCTCCAATGTGAGGGCATTTGGAGATATGGCCTTTAAGGAGGTAATTAAGGTTAAATGGAGTCATGAGGGTGGGCGTCCGAATCCAATAGGACCGGTGTCCATATAATAGGAAGAGACATCAGGAGTGAATGCACACAGTGAAAAGGCCATGTGAGGACAAGGTGAGAAGGCCATTGTCTGCAAGTCAGGAAGAAAGGCCTCACCAGAAAGCAACCCTGCCGACACCTTCATCTTGGACTTCCAGCCTCCAGAACTATGAAAGACTATGTTGTTTAAGCCACCCAGTCTGTGGTATTTTGTTAGGGCAGCCTGAGCTGACTAACATACCTTCCACAGACTGAACACCATAAAAATCATTGGGTCACAGTTTTTTTTTCATAGTGAGTTGTAATCTCTAAAAGGTGGCATGGAGAGAGAGTGGGGATAGGAGAAGTATCTGGCTATTTTAAAACCAGTGCTTGGATCTGGAGGAAAGCAGTCCAGTTTCCAGATACTACTGAGCTAGGTGGCCGAGGGTTTGCTTTCTTCCAGCTTTTTTTTTTTCTTTCTTTTAGGAGACAGGAGGAGCTTGGATAGATGTTTCTTAATTCAGCTCCATCAAAATTATAAGTAGTACAAATTCCCTCCATCCTTCCCAACTCTAACAAGGTGGTAAGATATTAGGTTTTGCTGTAGTGTGTTCTCATTCTTTTCTTAGACTTCATAGAAACCAAAAGATTGAGGTAAGATTTTGCAGAAAAACTTCTACTTTTGATAACCTTTATAAAAGATGACATTTCTAAAGTCTCTGTCTCTAGGGACTAGTTTTACAATTTGTAGAAGTTACATGGAACAAAGAATTATAGAAATAAACCTACAATTCAGACCTAGTAACTGTCTTATGAAAACCTCTTTTCTAGAAGACAACTTGATGTTCTGAAGGGCTCCAAATAGCAGGCTATCGAGGTATCTGAATACTCCACTAGAGTGAGGAAGCTCAGAAACACAACTTCTGTCTTGAGATTTGCATCCTCACAATAGTATTGAGGACGTTACTAATGTAGTATCCCAGTGAACATCCTGGGCCCTGAACACCAGGACAGTGGTTTATCTTTGCCATGGAATTTCTAGCTGCGTTTCTGAGAACAAAGTGCTAACAAAGGTATGGTAAGTCAGGGACTGGGGTTGTTCCCTTGATTTTTGTTTGTTCAATCCTTTATTCATTGCCAAACAAATATTAATATTATTGTGCAACTATTACAAACAAACCAGGCACAGTGCTAGGTGCTGGGTAATATGGCTCACAGAAATGCCATAAACAAAATAGATAACCCGTGTGGTTACCTTTTCAGGGGAGCTTTCAGGTGGGTCCTCGGGGCTGCAGGTGCACCTGGGGTGCAGCGTGTCTGTGCACTGTGGGAATTCTCCCCCAGGAACCCCGGTGGTCACAGCAACTAGGTGGAAGTTTGGCGGTAAGTGTGCAAATTTGGCTGCCATATAAAGAAGCACTTTCTAGTGATTAGGCTTGTTCATCAGTGGAACAGTCTTCTTTTTGGGGTGGTAAGTTCCTTGCCACTGAGTGATTCAAGCTGAGGCTCTCAAGGATACTGTAGATGAAGCCTCAGAATTCACCATCTAGAACCATAAGCTCTTTGAAGACGGGTCTATGTCTCCTTTGGTTTTGGAACTGGTGTCTCCCAGTGTCTGGCACATAGCACATATTCAATAAAAGCTTGGCAGGTAAATGAATGGGTGGATGAATAAAGTGGAAGAGAAGCTGCACTAGATGATCTCCCAAAGCTCCTGTAACTCTGAGATTCAGAGTTTCATATTAAGTCAGTGCCCCAAAGGGGCCCAAAATAAAGCTTCTCACCCTCATCTCAAAGACTGGCAAAACTTACCGTGCAAGGTGGCTGCATCCAGGGCTCTCCGTCCACTTGCATTGGCAGCAGCTTGTTCGTCCTGGAGCCCCGAGAACAGAGAGCACAGTGAGCTTCTTGGAGTCTGAGGATGAGGGTTGCCCCCACCAGGGAATAGAAGTGGGAAGACCTGACCTGCCCACCTAGGAGTGGTTCTGAAGACTCTCCTGGGGGGGTGGGGCTTGCTGAAAACAGATTTCTGAGCCACGTCAGGGGTCCCGACTTGACAGCTGTGGGCCAGGCCCAGGGGTCTGTGTTTTAATAAGCACTATGGATGATTCTGTTGCTTTGACCCCCAGACCCTACTTTGAGAAACATGGCCCTGGGTGAGCAGTGAAGTCCACAGGAGTCTGGGAAACAGCGGCCAACAAGTATGGCAGCACCACAGCTGAGTGGACCCTTAGTCAAACGATCAGCCAGAGGGCCTGTCCATGGTGCCAAAACGCCACTGTGAAATGGAAAAGGTTATGAAATGGGGAAAGGCCTGGTTTCAATGTTGAGTGAGCAGTTGCATCATGTCAGTGAGGTAACGTCTCCCACTTAAACGAGGTACAGCTCAGGTCTGAGTGTGTCTTGCCTTGCCCCCAGTCCTAAAGCATCCCCTCTTTTATCTCCTGAACAACAGTAGACGCTGCGGTTGCATGGACTGTGGACCTGGCTTAGCTGGGAAAGGGGGTCATTGGGAATGTGATCCCCATGGGTAGGCAGAGGAGAGAGGAGAAAGCGTTGCTTTCTTGCTTGGGTCAAGGCGTCTTTGGCATATGGATTATTAAAGGAGAGAGATGAGGGAGAAAAGGCAGGTCCTTTCGGAGGCCTCTGGTCTGGGCGAGCAGGGAACAGTTGCCACCCACTGGCCAGAAAGCCCTCACCTGGGTTTGGCATCTGTCCTGTTTCTGAAATTATAAAATGAGGGAGGCAGGCTACGTTTCTTTTTTCTTTTTTTTTTTTTTTCAGGCTGTGTTTTGATGTAGATGATTCTCCGACTGACTCTGAGGATATTTAATAACAAGAACCAATAAACCTAATAATAAAACAAATAAGAGGAGAGAGTGGCATTTTGGTTTTGGGGAGTGCAGAGAGTATCTGGGGAATGCCCAGGAGGCTAGGGCTTCTGACTCACCTCCTCTATTTCTATCTGGAAACAGAAAATATCCTATCTCTTATACATGTTTTTAAAAAATTCTTCAGAGACCAAATTCTCTGGTCTACATATGTTATGGCTTAGATGTGCTAATGGACTGGACCTACTCAGTGTTAGAGTCATGGGGAAAGGACAGAGAAGGAACTACAGAGGTTAACCTGGAAAACAGGGGCCCCAGCACAACAACAGCCCAGCGAAGAAGAGAAGCAAAGATTTGGGGAATAATTGAAAAGACAGAGGAGACACAGAGAGGGAATGAAGAAAGGGGGTTAGTGGGATAGATCAGGGAACCAGCTCTGAGGACCTTTCTGAAGGATGCAGGGTGGCACTGAGAACAGCGTTTCTCTGAATGTGCTCTGAGGACATTCACCCAAGAGGTTAAGCGATAAAAGGGTTCTGTGTTTAAATAACTTCGGGAAACCTGCATGTGGTGGTCCCCTCCAGGAGATCCCCAAGACACACGAATAGATTTGATCTATAGAAATTAAATGGGAAATGGAAAGGAATAAGGACTCCTGAAATAATCAGGTGGAGAAAAATCTGTGACCAGTTGCATTTATTAAACAGAAGCAACCAAAATCAGAAGATCCCCTCCATTAGACCCCATCTATTCAGGAACCTGCAGTGGCTGACCTGTGTGATCCATACTCTAGAGAATTGTCATCCTCTTAGTCAGTTATGACGGGTTTGCTGAGGTTGATGGTTTAGCTCTACAAAGGTATATGGGATTGCTAACTCTAATAAAAGTATTTCTAAGACCACTATCCAAGAAAGAGCAGAGTGGAGCACAGAGCCTGGTTTTTGTTAAAGTGTGCCCTCTGGCATGGCTTGAACAGTTCAACTTGTAAAGATAAAGAAGGCAAGGAGTTGGATATCTGGTTCTCTGGACCTCATAATATGACAATCCTATTTAGAGAATCTCACCAATTCATTCTAAGAGAACAGCAAACTGGTTGTGGTGGGACCCTTTAGTTGATGTCCTGGATGGTTGCATTATACCTGGTTAGGGAAGTGGTCTCCAAAGACATTCTTTATAAATGTTATCAAGCTTCTGCCCCACCCCACTCTCTCTGCACTGAAATCTAAAGATGGCTTCCTAGTTGTTATCTGTAAGAATATTCAGGGAGGTGGGGAGACTGGGGGGCTGCTGGGTGATGAGGAAGCATACCTGATGGAGACAGAGGAGCACTGGGCCAGCCTCCTGCCTGCACTCTTCAGGCCAGTGTAGATCTGCCCCATTTCCATGGCTCCCTCTAGCCCCACCACTTCAAGAAGCTGGTCACTGAGGTCTGTAGAGTGAGACAAGCAAAAGCAGTGCATACACATCTCTCTGTTTCCCAGTCTGGTTTGGGCCAGAAGGTCTGGTCCCTAGATGGCCAACCCAGAACTCTCAATATCCCTTCATCTCCTACCAAACAGCATTTTCATCCTCATTCTGAATAGGGAATTTCCCCAGAAGTCAATAAATGTACCTTTTCATAAACAGAAACCCGGTTCTAGTAAAAAAAAGGTTTTGATCCAGAAGGTTAACATGCATCCAATGAATAGGCTGACATATCCAGAAGCCTCTTCAAATGGAGAGTAACATAAAGGATGAACCAGCTATTTCTGAACTACAATCCCCCAGTGCAGCTAAAGACACACTGGTTTGGGATTAGGATAGGAAGGAATGCTGATGAAGGTCATTAGCCAGAGTTGGATCAGGTTTCTCTTCCCTGAATGTGTGAATAACATCTTGGCCCTACTGACGATGACTGATGCTTAATTAACTTCAAATTTGGCCTGCGGTAAGCCAGTGGTGAGCCAACCTCCTTGGACATCCTTGGGGAAGTCAGTGACCTCTTTCAGGACACCAGGTTCCTAATCTAAGCCAAGGAAAAGAATATTTCACCTACACCAGATTATTCTGGGTCCACAGTACAAAAAGAGGGATAGAAAATACGAGTCTCAGGCTCAGAGTCACACAGGATCGAGGGCTTCCCACAGGGGCAGTTGCTTCTGATTCAGCACCTAGAAGAGGTCCTTTTTTTCAAAGTTCCTGGGGCTTGGATTGTGCCTGTCCAATTTCCAGGGAAAGCAACGGCAGGATTAAGGTTTGATGGTGGGCCCAAAGACTCATTTTTACAACACAACTTTTATTTATTTAAAACAGAAGCAAATAAAAAGGCAGATTCTTTAAAAGCTTCCATTCCTTCTTTGCCTACTAAGGCAGGGGAAATTCTCTCATAGGTTGTGGCTAATCACTAACATCCTATTAATATTCACGAACTAGAAAATTGTTCTATGTTAATGTTTCTGCTTATTTGACAGATGGCTTCTGTCTTCTAAGGTGCCTCCTGATACAGTGCGATAATGTGTATTAAGACTGGCAAGGAGATATTTGGGTTTGTCTTTACTTTTTTTTTTTTTTTTTCCACACACACTGTATTTTATTTTTACAAGAGATAAATAAACTGACACCAAGCATTGTGTCTTTACTTTTTTGTTTAGAAGACTGTTGTTTAAAAAACAGTCTCTTGACGGATATACTTCTTTTTTAACATCTTTATTGGAGTATAATTGCTTTACAATGGTGTGTTAGTTTCTGCTGTATAACAAAGTGAATCAGCTGTACATAAACATATATTCCCACATCTCCTCCCTCTTGACGGATATACTTCTAATGAAAACAGTTAAACAAACTATTGGGCTGACCACAAATGTGTAAACTTCGCTGAAGTCTAACCTAATGATCACTAATGGACATCAGCTGCCAACAGAGACAAAAACTGCATTAGTCTCTCTACACCCATGGTTTTCCCCTCTACACCCACTGACACTCCCATTCTCCTTCTCTGGTACTCCTTTTTTCACAACTGTGAAAAGATACTGTCTCCTTAAACCCTCCATCTCATTTGGATTTGGAACAAGAAGCCATGAATGGGCAAAGTTTGTTTAGGAGAACGCTCCAGGCTCTCTTAAGGAACTTAGATCCAGTAAACAACAAATGTCTAAACCTCTAGTCACTTAATTAGTTCCCTTCTTACTAAAGTGTGTTGAATAACCATTGGATAGTTTTAGCTTAATGTGTCATTTTACAGTGTCTGTGAAATCAATATGGGTTGTGAATGAGAGAGAGAAGAAGAAGGAGGAGAAGGAGAAAAATGAGGAGGAGGGGGAGGAGGGAGGGGAGGGAAAGGGAGGGAGGAAAGACGTGTAGGGTGTGTTTAGGGGTGAGGAGAGTGGGGGAGTCATACTGGGGTAGGAGAAAGGAGGAGGAAAGAGAGGTAGAACTTTTTAGAAGTTTCTCTGTTGGCAGAGACACAGATGTCTTGTAAAATGTTGCTCTCTGTACCAGGCTTTGGTATCTGACAGTGCTGTGATAGTTCAGTGTTTTCCCTCCTTGAAACATTCCCTGGTAACAAAATGTTCTAAGAAGCAGGGGACTTAATAGACTCAAGTGTTTCAGCTTTTACAATGTCTTGGTCTTTTAACAAATTTTCCTGTTGAATGGCTTTAACTCGAAAAGTTGTTATCACTTCCCACACATTACCTTGCAGCTATTACTTCCCACACATTACCTTGCTTCCTGGCTCTAGAAGAGACATAATGCAGGCTGATCTCATCAGTATGGGGGGTGGGTAGGGGCAGGGGTTTACACAAATGTGGGACTCGGGAGATAAGTGCAGGGGGAGGGGCTAGGATCTTCTATGTTTCACCATTCGGCCTTTGAATCTGTACTCTGAATCTTCCCCGGCATGAAGAGGCTAGAATGACTCCTGTTTACTACTGAAGGAAGATTTGCTGGCTCTTCTGTTTCTCTTCCATTGCCTAACTGATCTTTCAACTTCCTAAAATGCCTACCAGGAAGTTCTGCAGTAAAGAAATATATTCGGGCTTCCCTGGTGGCGCAGTGGTTGAGAATCTGCCTGCCGATGCAGGGGACGCGGGTTCGAGCCCTGGTCTGGGAAGATCCCACATGCCGCGGAGCAACTAGGCCCGTGAGCCACAACTACTGAGCCTGCGCGTCTGGAGCCTGTGCTCCGCAACAAGAGAGGCCATGATAGTGAGAGGCCCGCGCACCGCGATGAAGAGTGGCCCCCGCTTGCCACAACTAGAGAAAGCCCTCGCACAGAAACGAAGACCCAACACAGCCAAAAATAAATAAAATAATAATTAAAAAAAAAAAAAAAGAAATATATTCAACTTTGTTTCCCAAACTTATTGGACCATGAGACTCTTCTTTTGTGTGATACCTAGAAACAGTTTTATAGGTATCCCTGGTAGTTTTCTTTGGAACACATTTTGGGAAATTCTGGCATCACTCAATTCCCTGTACTTCCTCTAGCACACAGATACTTATGCAGAAACTAAATCTGGGGTTAAAATGAAACAGAACAGAGCACAAGTTGATGTCCAGGCACACAGAACATTTAATGTTCAGAACTTAGAATCCAAGATCAGGACATCTGATATACCACGTGTCTGCTTTACCTTAGGTACCAATGACTCAGAGTGTGGTTTGGCAATTCATATCATCTCCATATTCTCTCTACATTCTTCAATTCGTTTGTATTTAAGATGGAATGTCCATGTACCTTAGCAAAACAGGAACTCATTAATTCACTCACTCGATCATTCAACAGTTACTGATGGCAACCAAGTGCCAGACACTGTGTTAAGAACTGGGAATGCAAAATGTTCAACTCTTGAAGGACTCTTGGCCAAGAGGGAGGAAAAGCGTTAGGTGTAGAAAATGTTGTCAGTGAACTATAGGAACGAGGAGGCCTGAGTAACCGATTATGACTGGGCAAGGTATGGAAGGAAGTGTCACAGACATTTAAGGAAGGTCTTGAAAGATGAATGCCAAGGTAATTTGCTGGGTTAAGAAGGAGAAAGAGGAAGGACATTCCAGGGACAGGGATGATTGCGTGTAGGACTGGATAGTCACTGGATGCACAAGGAAATTAATTTATCAATAAACTCACTTGGCAATGTCATTGGAAAATATAAAAAGTATCTCTCCCTAATGAGAATTACTATCTAGAGATTTTTTTTTTCCATAGAACTATGAAAAGAGGGTCTCTGGGCTGGGCACCAACTTGTTGCAACCACAGAGCTAGGTCTTTCAGCACTGCTCCTGGTAATAAAGTCTTGTGCAGTGCTCTGTGTGCAGCAAACACTTCCTCCAAGAAAGAAAAAAGAGGAAGAATGGGAACATGGGAACAGGAGAATGTGGAAGCAAAGGCGGAACAGCAAGGACAGCGATAGCAGTTCCAATCTGGTACACTTGATTCAGCCTCCAGTATGGGATTTTATAAACGCACATCTGCTCATGTCACCTCCACAGCAAAAACCCTTCAGTGGCACCAACCATGACACCAAGCACTGGGAAGGGAAGATGAAACGTGCACGCTTTCATACCTATGATCAGAGTGTAAACTGGCAGAAAAGTTTTTAGAAGTTTGGTAATAAATGTCTAAAACTTTCACACTGTTGATTCATTTCTTTCTTGATATTGATCACAGGAAACCATTGAAAAAATCTAAGTTCATACAAATATGAATATTGTGGCGTCATTTATTACAGTGAAACTTCCCCTCCCCCATTTCTACCTATATGAGAATAGTTAAATTATATGGTATCAAACTATAGAATTTTACACTGCTATTAAAATGTTTACAGATTGCAAAAACACTAAATATGTATATGTTATAACTTTAAGTGTGAAGGCAGGATATAAACTTACTTCCACAGCATGTTCTCAACTATATAACAACATGCATGGAAGAAAAGAACAAATTTTCCTAAAATCTTAAGAGTTGTGAGTTCTGTGTAATTAGATTAAAGGTGATTATTATTTTCTACTTTATGCTTTTCTAAGTGTTTTGCATGTCCTATAAGTGTATATCACTGTTATAATTTAAAAGTCATTTAAAAAACCTATCAACTGCTGTTCATACTTGTAAAGATGTTAAGTTCCCTGGCTTGATGATGCCCAAGACCCACCCCCATCTGACAAGAGGCTGCCTCTGTACTGTGATTTCCTGACATCGTAGGGATAAGTTCCTGCTCCAGACATACACAACAACACTTAGCTCCCCAATAAACCCTACTGTTTCTCTCTTTTATGCCTCTACCCATGCCGTACCCCTGCTTGAAATGCCCTCTTCCACTTTTACCTGCTCATCAAAACCCAGCTCAAGCACCGTCAACTTCAAGAAGCCTCCCTGGACTTCCATGCCTGCAGTGTGATTTAGATATTCCTCCTCAATCTTTCCCAGGTAGACATATATGGTCAAAGAAAGAACAGGGTGGTTGATGTGTTGCTGTGGGCAAGAGATGGGTGCAGTAATTACTGTACCACAGGATCTAGGTCAAACAGGGAAGGAGATGATGGACTAGGCGAAAAGGGAGAAGCCAAGTGAGAGACTTGATGAGTTCCAGGAGCAGGTGTTCTGAGACGGTGGGAGAAAGGTTTGGGAGGATGTGCTGTGAGTGGCGCTAGGATGACAAGTTCTACCTGTGGCCCCAGTGGTGGGCAGCTGAAGGAGAGGGTGGTGATAGGGATCAGAGTCAAGGAGAAGTGCGGCTAGGTCAGCAGTTCCTCCACTTTGCTGCATGTTAGAATTACCTGCGGCGGGGGGTAAAAATAATAATACCCAGGTTGCCCCCATACCAGTTAAATCAGAATGTGTGGGCCTCCTACTGTAGAGCACAGGGAACTGTATTCAATATCTTGTAATAACCTATAATGGAAAAGAATCTGAAAAAGAATACATATATGTATATATTATGTATAACAGAATCACTTTGCTGTACACCTGAAACACTGTAAATCAACAACACTTCAATTAAAGAAAAAAAAAAAAAGAATGCATGGGCCTGGGAGCTAGGCATCAGTATTCGCCTAGCTGATTTAAAGATTCCCCAGGTGATTCCAAAACGCAGACAGTTTGGGAACCGCTGGGCTAGGTTATTGGGTAGATCATCCCCATAGGCCAGCGGTTCTCAGAGCGTGGTATCAGCATCACCTGGAAACTTGTTAGAAATGGAAATCCTCAGGCCTCACCCAGATCGACTGAATCAGAAACACAGGGGGTTGGGCCTGGCAGTCTGTGTTCTAACAAGCCCTCTGGAAGATTCTGAGGCACACTCAGAATCAAGTTGGAGAACTCGAGCCTTAGGCAATAAAACTGCCAAAAACATACGCAGGAGTTGAAGAAGAATATAAACAAGTTACTTCCTGACTGCTTTGATCCAGAGCTTCTTCACTTGAAAAGGAGACGTTAGGAATAATAATACTGACCTCAAAGTGTGGTTATGAGATTAAATGGCAGAGGTGTATGTGAAAGTGCCTGGCACAGAGTGGGCTCCAAAAACATATTAGGTTCGCTTTCCTTTTCTGCCACATTCACCCTGGCAACTCCCAACAGTCTGTCTGTCTGTCTACCTTCTTAGAGCTGTGTACAAGAGTCCAGACCATAATAGGTTAAAACATCTTTAACAATCTTCAGTGTTCCTCATGGCTTCACACCTCCACACAAAGGCCGTAAATCCAGGTGAGCTTTAGATGAAGTGGGCATCCTGCTCCAGCTGTTTTTCTTTCTTTAAACTCTTCCCTGACTCTGTTCCTTTTCCCACTTCTTTGATCTCAGCCTCATTTTGCTTTTATTTCTTTAGACCTTCCCACAGTCTGGAGGAGGGGGTGGAGCTCAGTGCCAATAGGTAAAGGCTGGCAGAGCGCTCCTATTTAAGGGGCACATCTTCCCTGTTTAAACCCTCTGGAAGCCCAAGGACAACATCTCAGTTCTTAGTGAGGCATGCAAGGTCATTCGCTATCTGGCCCTGTTCCCAGCACAGGTATCCCTCTGCCTGGAGAACTCCTGTTTACCCTCCCGGGACACTCCAGGAAGTGTGCTTTTTCCTTCTCCTCTGCTCAGTGGATCTCACCCAACGACAACTGGACGCATCACTCTCCCAACCCCACTGAGAGTTGAAGGCAGGGATGTGTTCTTGTTTTGTTTATCTTTGAATCCTTAGCAACTAGCCCAGCCCTTGGCATATAGAAGGCTCCCAATAAATGTTTGTTGAATAAATTGAATAAGATACATGCTTTAGTGCCAAAGACCTTGACAGGTTTAGCCTGAAAGAGGAAAAATATAATGATTAATAATAACGATAACAACTTGCCTAGATTAAACTGGGTAACAGGTTTTCCACGAATTAACTCATTTAATCTGCATATAACAGATAATGATGACCCACTCTGGTTTTCACCTCTCTTCTTTAATGCATAATTTTTATGTTCATACTCATCTTGGCTGCTGGTTCACATTAATGAACATTCAGTCCTTTAAGATGTAAGGGATATGACGTGGGTGTCATGATTTGGGCTCCTCGCTTGTGGTGCCCTGGAGAAGCGTGGGAGATCCTTAGCCTAGCTGGGTGCTTTGCTACCCTCAATCTCACTCCCACCCTGCTTCCCCTTCTATCAGCACTCCAGGGTTCAGGTCTGAGGGCTGCAATGGGCTACCCCCGGAATCAAGCAACCCTCAGTGGAGGTGCTGAAACCCTGACTATGTGATGGCACCCAGCAAGTTTCTGAACCACCCCATTCCAGTGGTGAGGAAGGCCGCCCCATACCCTAGAGCAGCTGTGTGACATAATAAAACATGTGGGCTCTGCCCCTTTACCTGGGTTATAGCAGCACAGGTGGACTGAGGTGTTAGGTGTCTGTGCTTACTTTGGGCTAGAATCCTATCAGTTCAGCAGGTAACACCAGTCAGCTAATGCTGCTCTGAAGCTTTGACTGACAGGGGTATGTGTCTGATTAATTCGAAATGCAAAAATTTGTCACTACTTCATACGTGGCCTCTGACAGACAAATATGGCATCACAGGGATAAAGGAAAAAGCTCAGAAACTCTGCACAAGTTCTTGAGTTTGGGGCTAACAGCTCAATGGCTGTGTCCATACAGGGCAGGGCATTTGTTTTCTCTGAGTCTGTTAGTTTGCTAGGGCTGCCAGAACAAATCCCACAGGCTGGGTGGCTTAACCAACACAAATCTATTCCTTCACAGTTCTGGAGGCTGGAAGGCCAAGGTCAAGGTACGTCTTGCACCTTGCAGGGCTGGCTTCTTCTGAAGCCCTTCTCCTGGGTTTGCAGATGGCCACCCCTGGCTGCCCCTTCACACAGCCCTTCCTCTGTGCACACGCATCTCCGGTGCCTCTCTCTGTGCCCAAATGTCCTCTTCCTGTAAGGACACCAATCAGCTGGGAGTAGGGCCCACCCTAACTGCCTCATTTAAACTTAATCACCTCTTTACAGTCTCTGTCTCCGAATACAACCACATTCCGGGGTACTGGGGATGAGGGCTTCAGCGTATGAACAAAATTCCCCCCCCCCCCACAACGTCCCTGCCCATAAGAGGGACAATAATAAAACATACATCATGGGTTATTTTGAGGACAAAAGAAATAAAGAATGTGAAGGTGCTCAGTAAACAGCAATTAGGAACATCCCTTATCACTGGGCTACTGAGAAGCTGGCATGCACAGGGAGGGGCTGTGGGAGCTTCTTACTCACCTCAGAAAGCAAGGATGCAACCTCGCTCTGCCCTGCAGCACGCCAGGTTCGGCCCCCAGGTTCTGGACGGGTGAGTGACAGCTGGCAGACTCGGCCTGCCAAGCCTGTGGCAGGCATCACCTTGGGCTCCTCTCCTGCCTCCAGATTTCCATGGAGATAGGCCACGTGCCCTTGGTGGCTCAGGAACCCAGAGCCCAACATAGCCGGGCACTGATCAGCCCACCTAAGCTTCCCACTGGGTCTGGTCTGTGCAGATGAAAGGCTGCTCCCAGCTAGAGAGCTTCAAAGCCAGCTTAGAAGCATGGTGGCTTGAAAACAGGCTGGGGGTGGGGAGATGGAGATGGAGGGGGCTTTGGGGCTTCCTTGGGCACAAAAAGGTGAGCAAGGAAGGAAGGCTGTAACTTACCTGCCATGTTCCCACCTGGCCTTTCAAAGCACCAGGCCCTCAGGTATCCCAATCATAGCTTATCTGAAGGGTAATCTATGACCAGTGCTTTCCCTAGAGATCCTAACTCAGACACAGCATAAAGTCAGAGGGCTCCTTGCCGGTAAACGGAGCAGGCAGGGGGCTCACTTCCTGGCGTTCTGTAAACCCAGCGTAAAGAACGTTTTACTGTGAGCCAAGCTGTGAAGCACAGAGCACGGGCTTTGGACAGACTTAGGTCGGAGTGCCTACTGTTTGGCGCTCACTACTTCTATTACTGTGGGACAGCCTCTCCGAGTCTGTCTTTTATCAGGAAAATGTAGGTCTAGTAACCTCACTGGCAGGGTTGCTGATGAGGTTTAGAAGTGATGCCATCCAGAGCCTGCACAGAGAGCACACAGAAGGCCCTCAAGAAACAGTGGCTGTCATTGTGATTTTATGTTTCTTTAGAAAGGGTGGTCCTCAGGAAATTGTCTTTGCTACATAGTAAGTGCGTGGCCTTCTGCAGATGGTAATCAATGTAATCCAGAGAAGGTAGTCCAGGAGGAGGAAGAGGAGGGAGAGGAGAAGATGGGGGGGGGGAGGGTAGGAAAAGAAAGAGGAGAAGGGCACTGAGGAAAAGAAGAGCAGATATACCGTGACCTTGAGATTTTAGGGTGACTGTCCCTCCCGGCAAGAGAAGCATCCCTATTTCAACTTTTTTCCTTTAAAACAGGGAGCTTTTACTTGGAAATGAGTTCTTTAGTTCCTTTCCTTTCCCCGCCTTTGTGTTCGTGTGTGTGTGTGTGTGTGTGTGTGTGTGTGAGAGAGAGACAGAGAGAGAGAGACAGAGAGAGAGAGAGAGAGAGAGATACAATCCCACAACGGGCCTGGTGGCTTTCCCTTGTTCCTGGGCTGAGCAATGAGGATGCAGAGGAGGATCTGGAGACCTTACAGGCATGGCTTTGACACCCCTGGTCCAGCTGGGCACCCCTTCTGACGGGCGTTTCCTTTGTGTCCTCGTCACACTGGTTTGCAGGTATCTTCCACTCCCAGGGGTCTGTAAAGCCCCATCAGGGCATAAAAGTGGCCAGAGGGTATTGAGTAGTCTTGGACTCTGGATGATCCAGATGGAAACGGGAAGGAAAAGCAGCCCAGAGCCACTGCTTTCTGAGGAGGAGAGGGGCTGCAGGGTGGAAGGGAGAGGAAATGTGTTGGCCCAGCAGGCAGGGGCCGGGGTTTCTGCCTCTGCTCTAGCTGTCTAGTTGTATGACCTTGGGCTAGTCACTTTCCTCCACTGGGCCTATGTTTCCTTGATCGGGGGTGAGGGCATTCTATCCTTGAGTTTGGTTTGAGCTCTTCCAACAAAGGTGGAGGCTGGGTTTCCTGCCCGGCTGGGTCAAGAGTAGCTTGGCAGCAGGCCTGGCCGCTTCTCACACTGCAGAAGGCAGAACATTCTGTGCAGCCCTACACTGAGGCAAGAGGAAGAGTGAGTTTGCGCTCACAATGGCCATTGTGGCTGGTTCCTGAAAGCCTGCTTGTGCGGTGGGGCCTCTATTCTGTGTGGCTTTCTCTTCCCGGGTTTGGCAGGGCTCTGATGAAGGCTCGGTACACTGGGGGAGGGGGGCTCCTAATCCCCTCCATGCCTAAGGGCCAGGTGCTTCAGAAGGGGAGGGGCAGCGTGCTGGTGGAGTTGTGTGGTGGGGAATTTCCCCGGAAGAAATGGTCTCCTGAAATGGCTCTGAAGGGAGGGTCTGACATCATCATCATGCCTCTAAGAAAGACCAAGAGTGAGAATATCCCATATGGCTTCGGAGGCAGTGGAGCTACAGGAATCTTGACCAGGTGGTCCCAGTGAGGACATGAAGAGAATGACTATTACTGGACACAGACTCCAGGCCAGGCCTAGAGCTTTGTCAGCTTTATTGTTTTTAATCTTTGTGGCTACTCTGTTGGATAGACACTATTATCCCAACATAAAAAAAAAAAAAATCTTGAGACTCAGAGAGGTTGAGGAACTTGCCTAATGTCACAAAGCTGGCATATGGTAAAGCTGGAATTCAAACCAAGGCCGGTCTGACCCCCAAAATAAGCTCTGGATAAAGGACTCAAAGCAGAGACCAAACATCTTGGCATGGTGGGGCCTCTCAGTGCAGGGAAGGGGGCGTGGAGTGGGGTAAGCCTATCCTCAGCTCCTCGCAGGGGAGACTTCTTGTTAAATGGAATGCCGACTCTCTTGGCCTGAAGGTGAAATACTAGTTGGTTTATTATCTGGCATTACTTTGCCCACTGAGCTCAAGAAGCTTCAATTCCACATACAGTGTATGTAATAGAATCAATCAATTAGCGGTGAGATCTTCCAGTTCAACTCAAGCCTGAGTCTCAGGCATGACACACATAAGGTACATTACAGAGAGCGACACCCACCAAATGAATCACAGCTCAGAGGGACGCACATACCCAGAAAGGCAAAGCTAAAGGATAGTTGTGACTTTCTGGTTGTTGAGTCAAGATCAACCAGAAATGGGGAGGTGGGGGAGGGTACTGTGGTGTGAATGGAAAGAATGCCAGGTTTGGTATACTTGGACTTGGCTCTAGTCCCAGATCCACCAATTAGTGTGGCCTTGGACAGGTCAATTAACCTCCCTGGGCTTCATTTTTCTAATTATAAAGTGTCTCTCAGGGGTGTTGTAGGGGACTGAAACGAGATGATGAATGCAAAATATTTCTAGCATATGGTGCTAAATTCAAGTAGGTGCTTAACAAGTGTTGGACGAATTGTCCGGAAAATGGGAAGAGATGGGTGCTGGCTGCAGGCTGGAGGTGGAAAAGACACAGGGCCCTGCTTAAGGCATCCATTCTGCCAACAGCAGCCACTGGTAATGGGGAGGGCTTTGGGGTGGAGGCAGACAGGAGAGGGTTGAGCCTGTGGGCAGAAGAAGCGGGGACCCTGTTGGGTGGTTTGCGGGGAGGGAGGCATCATCCACAGGGTAGTGTCCCCTTTGTCTGTCCCCCACTTCCTGTTGGCTTTTGTCCATTTTTCCTCTTGTGCCACTGACTCCTATTCAAGGCCTCAGAGTTGTAAGCTTGTGTTCTGCACCAGCCTCCTAACTGGCCTCCTTGCTGCCAGTTCCTTTCCTTTTCCTTGAATCCAAACCGCGTGCTGCTCTCTCATCCTATTGCTCTTGGCTTAAAACCCTTCATTTCTTCCCATTATTCAAAGGATCATATACAAACTCCATGGCACATTACTCAAGGGTCTCTACGTTTCCAGTCTTCCCCTTTGCTATTTCTGTGTGCTAATGCTGTAGTCCATGTGCCTCTTCTCTCATTCAGTCCTTTCAAATCCTTTCCGGCTTCAAGTCCTGGCACACACACATTCTATCTTGTTCGTTCATTCATTCATTCAGTCAGTCAGTCATACATCAAATATTTATTGATCACCTCCTAGGTGCCTGGCACAGTGCTGGGCGGCTGGGGATTGAGTCCCTAAGGAAAGCCCTTCCTTTTCTTACTCCCCACGCTCTAACCGTACTCTGTTTCTGCCACTCCGTGGCGCTGGCCTATCATGCCAGTGGTAACATGATCGTTCTACATATATTTCTTATATTAGACTGGGATCTGCTGGAGGTTGGAACCATGTCACAATGGTGCTTGCACCCTCTATGGCACCTGGAGCACTCGGTACTTGAAGGCAGGTTTGAATCAGCTCTACTGGGTATCATCTGTATTCTTCGGCCAGTCACTTAACCCCATTAGCCTCAGCCATAAAATAGATTAAATAATTAAATAGGCAACAGCTTGGCC
Source organism: Eubalaena glacialis (assembly GCF_028564815.1). Taxonomy (NCBI): domain Eukaryota; kingdom Metazoa; phylum Chordata; class Mammalia; order Artiodactyla; family Balaenidae; genus Eubalaena; species Eubalaena glacialis. The sequence goes on along the minus strand of NC_083721.1, from coordinate 82,519,567 downwards.
CATAAATAAGTGCTCAGTAAACAACAGCCCAATACATATTTTTTGATTAATTAAGAAGATGAAGCACTTTTGCACGACTTAAAAACAGATCAAGAAGCACAGGCTGTGCAGAGCGTGTGGCCAGTATGGAGTTTTGCTGTGGGCTGGGTCTTAGGAGGTGCCAGATATTAAAGCTGCTGCAGGGGAACAGGAGTTGGTGGTGGGTCAAGATGGGGCAAGCAGAAGAGGGAAAATCTAAGATGTCTAGGCCTGCCAGACAGCCAGTCTAGAAGTTTCTTTTGCATGTGAAAAATGAAAGTTTCCTTGGTTCTTTGGTTCTATTTTGAGCAACAAACCTCCTAAGGCAGGAATTCAGTTGGATTTTACCTCCAGCTTGAACCTGTATGAGCAAGTTTCCCTCTGCAGACGTGGAACAGCCTCCGGAGGCCCTATTCTGCCTCGCCCACCCCTCCCAGTCTTGGCGGGGTGTGGGGGGGTACTCAGCTGGAGGCAGAGTCCTCCTGATTCACAAGTCAGCTGGGGAAGAATGAAGGATCGCTTCACTTGAACTTCTAGTAAATGCGGGTTGGGTTAGGGACAGGCAGAAATGGGGAGGCTGGGGTGGGTGGTCTGGTGTGTATAGAAAGAATTCCATGTTTGAAATACTAGGACTTGGGCTCTAGTCCCAGGTCCTCCAGTTTGTGTGACCTTGGACGGGTCAATTAATCTCCCTAGGCCTCATTTTTCTAATCTATAAAGTATCTTCTTGGCATCTTCAGGGGCAGCAGTCAGGCCCACCAGTGCAGTGCTTTTCAAACTTGAGTAAGCATTCATCACCAGGGGATCTTGCTGACAGGCAGATTGGGCTTCAGGAGGTTTGGCCTACATTCTGACACTCTCAGGTGATGCCCTTGCTGCTGGCTGTGGACCACGTGAGGTTCTAGTGCAGGGATGGGCAAACCACGGCTCGAGGGCCAAACCCAGCCTGCTGCTTGTTTGTGTAAATAAAGGGGGACTAGGACCCAGCCATGCCATTCGCTTGCGTGTGGTCTATGGCCGCTTTCACGCTGAGTGGTTGGAGGTAAGCAGTTGTAGCCGAGACTGCATGGCCCACAAAGCCTATTTTAAGAGTTACTATGTGGTCCTTTACCGGAAAAGTTTGCCAACCTCTGCTCTAGTGGACAGAGGGCTGGCCTGTGTGAACTAAAAGACCTATATTTCAGTCCGGGTTTGGCCAAGGGCCAGCCACTTCACCTTGCTGGTTCTCCCTCTCCTTATCTAGAGGACAAAAGGATCTCTAAATTTCTAAGAGACCAGTGATTCTGGGATTTCAATACTACATAGAAAACACCACAGTTTCTACAGAAACAGGCATCTGAGAATCAGGTTGTGTGGCCTTGATTTGGAAGCTGCAAAAACACACCTAGCCTAACCCGCAGAGTCCAGCAGGCAACGCTGACAGGTACGGAGGGACTGCGTGATGCAGAGGCAGCTGGGAACACATAGGGGCTTGGAGAAGGGACCAGTGAGGATGGAAGGCAGACCTTCTGGCCTCCTGTACAGGCTGATGCTGGCACAGCAGCTCTGGAACATTGCTCACGAGCATCACACACACAAATTTCATCCCATCAAACACGATTCCCTATCTTACTGCTCCAGGTGCCCCTGACCCTGGGTGCTTTTGGTCAACCAATACTAATAAGCTCTTTCAAGGTCTCAGAGACCGTGCCAGGCACAGGGATGTAGAAGGAACTATGATATCTGGAGCAGAGGCGCTCACATTGGGCGGGAGAGACACCATGTGAGTAAATAATTACAGGAGAGTTCCATGAGCCGCTGTGACGGGAAATGCGTGACTCTGGGTCTCTAGCTTGGGCAACAGGTGATGCCATCAACAAGGCAGGGAACGTGGGGATGGGCAATGGGCTTTAGGAGAAGGGGGAGGGTGTGTAAAGAGGGAGAAGAGAATGCCTCATCTGGGTTTGGGGCATGTTGATTCCAACGTGGGTGCTTGAGGGACTGAGTGACAAAGCTGTGATTTCCTGTGAAAAGCAGAGCAGAGTCTCTCTGTAGGCCTGCCACTGTTGCAGAGGAATGACTGGTGCGTTGCCATGGTTACTTCCCAGTGCTGAGGGGCGTCCCAGTGCACACCCCCCAAGTGCCCCTCAGGCTCTTTAGGGGTCGCTAGCCTTGCTCCATCTCAGTCCCTAGGTGAGACCTTGGCCAGAGAGACCTCTGTGAAATGCACACTTTTTAGGAACATTTCTATTTTTCAACCCGAATGAGCCGTACATGGCTGGCGATTGCTCACTACGACTGTCTTTCTGGTCAGATCTCCACCAAATGGGAAAATTGGGAACATACAACCCTGGACAGCTCCTGAACCCAACCAGCCACTTTCTGTTATGGTTTCCTACAAGTGAGGAGAGAGCCCTGAGAAGCAATGAACTCATGTACTCATGATTATCCTATTGTCTCATCTGAGTTCTGGCTCACCACCCGGGAGGGTGGATCTATGACGGCTGGATGGCGTCCCTTTATCTGGCTTTGGGATTCAGGGTACGACCCATGCAATTAGTGAAGATCCACATGGGCACACAGGCAGATTGAACCCCCTGTGCCCACAAAGTAGTGGTGTCAACTGACTTTGAAGTGGGAGGGTTTTCCTCTTCCCAGGTAAGACCCTGGCATCTGGGTGGCAGATTTGATGACTGTATGCTTTTGCCAGGAGGGCGTCTGTGTGAGTGCCTGCTATTTGGTCTGAGTTCCAGGCTAGCGAGCCTATCTGTGAGCCACGCAGTGGCTGGCTGGCCTTGCTGGGGTGCTGAGTAGCCATGCCACTCTCCCCCTTAGCACTTATCACAGATGCTAATTACATGCCTATCTGTGGGATTGTTTTACTGAGGCTTGGTTCCCGCACTCCCTAATGGCTGCAGGCACTAGATCTGGTTTTGCTCATCAATGTGCCCTGGTGCCTGGCATTTGGTCGGTGTTTTAAAGGTGTGTGTTGAATAAATGACAGAAAGCCTGTCACTGCTGCTGGGAAACTGAATCAAAATGTATATCCTACCAAAGATCTCCCTGTTTTTGTTTACCAGGAATTGCAAAAATTATTACCTAGGGGAAGTCTGGGGAGATTTTGCCCTCTCTGCTTAGAATCTTGTCTAGGACACCCTGGTTTCAGTTCACACGGGGTTGACTAAGAAACCTCACTGAGGGTAAGGTAGCCAGCTCTGGGTGACACAGCCTCAAGGCTGCTGCTGGCTCAAGGCTGAAGGCTGGATGGGGGCATACACAGAGCCGCAGAGAAGAGTCTGAGAACATGTGTAGGAAGTCTCCGCATTCACATCCAGGGTGGGGCTGGAGAGAACCAATGGCAGAGCTTCCAGAGCTTCGCTCCCTAGCCTGGGGGTGGGGTGGGGGGGGGGACTGATCTAGCTTGTGCCATGCATGCCCTTGGTGCTTCAAGGCTCGGCACCCTTACCCTCACCTGGCTTCGCCGGACAGCCGCTCAGGTGGAACCTCCACATTGGCAGCAACAGCCAAACACACTTAAGCACAGTGCCAACAAGTAACCCTAGAGTTGTGGGCTGTTAGAACCATAGGTAATTTAAAGATAATCCAGACCAAATTACTGAAGCAGAAGTAAAGAGAGTGAAGTTCTAAATTTGGCCCTTTTCTCACATACTAAATACTCACCACCTTCCACTGATCACTTAACAATTTTTCTGATTACTATTGATCAAGCGCTCACCACGTTCCAGGCATTCCGCTAACTGTTCTGCATGGATGATCTCATTTAACTCTCAAAACAAGGTGACTATGCTGATGGAGAGAGATTATAATTGTTTCCATTTTGCAAGGGTTGAAATGGAGGCTTGGAAAAATGCAATGATTCAACTAACATCACATGGCTGGTGGTGGGGAGGTCTGGGTCTTCTAGCTTCTAGTTCAATGGTCAGTCCCTTACTCTACACTGACTCTCAGCTATAAGTCCTCCAGGCTATATTTGAATTACTTATTTGAAGACAGCCGGCACATCTTACTTATCAAATAAGTTTCTAATGGTTCCATGAAACTAAATTCTCAGTCTCACAAATACTTGCATCGAACTCTAATAAGACTATTTTTTTTTTTAAGATTTTTTCACTGAGGGTCTGCTCCTGTCCAGCTCCAGAATCTACTGCCCACTGTGCTCACAGGCCAAAGGCAAGATTCCTTCCCCCCTCTCTCTCTCCCTCCGACAAACATTTCTGTAGAACAACCTGAGCCAGGTAGGATGTTAGGCTTTGAAGGGGACACAGAGATGAAGAACACATGCTCCCCATTTTCCAGGTACTGGCAGGAGAAAAATATGATGAGGATACACGTGCCTACGAGACAAGGCAACCCATAATCAGTGTACTGTCAAGACAGAAGCCCAAATTAAATGCTCTAGGAATTCGGAGGCCAGACTCACTTCCAGAGGTGCCACCATAGGCTCTAGGAAGGAGATGGCCCTTGAGGTAGGTCTTGTAGGAGGAGCAGAATTCCAACCAAGTGTATATGGAGCCTTTCCTTGGACTGGAACATAAATGCTTCCTGTTTTCTGAGTGTCTGGCTTGTGCAGAACACATAGTAGGACCTCAAATAAATTTTCTAGTTGGACACTAGCCACTTGGGGCTAGGCTAGGAATCAGGGACTTGGTTCTGATGTGACCACTGGACATAAATTGTATAAGTCCTATTGCTTCTCTGGGCCTCTGTTTTTCCCAACTATGAAATAGGGACATGCAGGGGAGTGGGTATAACCTTGCTCATGGGTTTCTGGTTAGGGTTAGGTTAAGTTAATATATGAAAAACTATCTGCAAGCCAAAATGAAGTATAAATACTTGTCACTATTCTTACTGGTATTATAAAAACTAAAAAGAACCATTGCCCAGGTACCTCTCATTTATCCAATAACCTTTTTTGGACTAACTACACTGGGTCAGGCACTGGGGAAAAGATGAATAATATCCAGCCTCCATCCTTGGAATTTGAAAGGTCTAGGAAAGGAGGCAGTAGGTACAATTTATGGTATAGGTTTAATGTGCTAGGGCAAAGGCTGGGCTGGAGTTTGGCAGGATCTCTGCTCTTTCTTAGTGATAGTGCAGATAGGTGGCAATGCTGAACCTAAGAACTTCAAAATCAGGAATTCAGCTGGTATGCCCCAACATAACATAGCGTTAAAGGTGAGGAGAAAATTTATTTTAAAGTTTGAGCTTATACTATGTTCCAGGCACTCTGACATCCATCATCATGACAAGCTAGGTATTATTATGCCAATTTTACAGATGAGGAAGCTGAGACTCAGAGAGGTTGGGTAACTTTCCAAGGTTTATAAGACTAGAAAGTATAAAGCCTAAATTTAAACCCAGGTCATTCAACTGCAAGCTTGGTGCTTTTCCCAGGACCACTTCTTGCTTTCTAATCAGCCAATGGTTTTATAGAACTCATTCCATGCTCATCTTGATTGACCTGCTTTCTTGCCTTGCTTTTCCAAGGAGAAAGACTGACCTGTGATGAGATTTGACAGTAACATTTTCTGTTGTCATTTCCTTTAACACTTCCTATGGTAAACCCCCTCCCTCCCACTATTCTCTTCTGACCTCTCCCTCACCTCCAAGCCCAGTGAAACTGCCAAGGAATAACGAATTCCAACAAATAAAGAGCCTGCAGAGAAAGATCCCTACCTTCTCAGCCACTGGCCTATAAACTGAGACAAAACACACCGAAAGAAGGAAGAAACCTGCCATATAATTCTGTTCAAGGAGTCCACTAGACCAAAACCTGGCCATGCCTTAATTCTGTGAAGCTGTAAGCAACCTATGCTCTACAGGAACCTGTATGATTGGCAGATTCGCCTATTTTACAGATAATGAAAACTGAAACCCAAGAAGTTGAAAGGACTTGCCCAACATCATACACTAGTGAGAGGCAGAGTCTGGACTGGAACCCAGGACTCTTGACTCCCAGGCCAATGCTTTTCCACTTTTCAAAATGGGTTGCCTCTTTAGCGTTTCCTCATTAACATCTCATCTTAAAGGAGATCATGGCCCTTTAAGAAAGAGCTTGCACTGTAGGTTCGTTCTCTGCAAAGCCCAGAAGCCAAGACTCCCTCCTCAGCCTCTGCTCTGATCAGCTCCTGTCCTCATCTAAAGAACAGGAAGTAGCTGCATTTTTAGCTCTGAAAGCATATTCTTGGGGTGGGAAAGGGGGATTTGGGGAAGAGAGTTCCTGTACATGATGGTCATGAGCGATCAGCAGACACATTACTCTTGCTTGAAGAAGGGGAAGATACATGGTAAGACATACAAGGGAAGATGACGATCGTCCTTGAGCCCCAACCAGAACCCGTCCTCAGCAAGAGCGTCCCCCAGCCCCTGCCTGAGGGGAGGGGGATTCTGCCCTGATTCGGCTCTGCCTGGATGCCAGAGTGGCGGCTGGGGTGGGAACACCGGGGTGGGAAAGTTTGCAGGAACTTTCTACAACTTCCAATGCCTCCCCCACCCTCTGCTGGCACCCACAACTTCCCCTGCCAAGGGAGGAAGGAGGAACACATTATTCAGTTTAATAATTTATACAAATTGAAAAGTTTACTCTGAAATAAAGGGGACTTAAGAGGGAAGCAGAGAAAAAAAAAATTCCCAAGTCTTCTCTTAAAGGACACAGGTGTGGAGATTACCCCTCTTGATGACCTTGCTTCAGAATACGATAATCTGACTGTTTAATAGGTAGGTCTGGAATAAGTCAGTAACAACTCCCTCAATGGTTGGCCAAGTTTTGTCTCCTTCTACTGGTGGGATCACATCCAGCCTAGGACATCAAAGAACCCAGACCCAGATTCCTGGACACTTGTCTGTGTCAGTGGTTCTCAAACCCCGCAGCCCATCAGATCATCTGGGGAGCTCATTACAAAGTTAGATTCCCAGGAACCAACCTACAGATTGATTACGGAGCTCTGGGCTGGGGCCCAGGACTTCATTTTCGATAGGCAGGTCTGGTTTAAAAATCAATGGTCTGGTCAGTCCCATCCATTCAGTCATCAAAACTTTTATACCAGATGCTGGTTTTACGGCAAAGAAAACCAACATCCCAAAAAGTAGGTCAGTGCCAGCGCTTGGATTTGAATCCATTCTCCTGCCTCCTCAGGTGGGGTCTTTGCCAAAGCCCTCACATACGGCTTCTCCCCACACCCCTACCCTGGCTCACCAGGCCACTCAGAATCCCTGCGGATCAGCGAGGCCTGCTCATCCGATCCACAGAAGAGGCAGAGCTGCCAGGAACTTTGATTGAGGCCCGTCTGGTTCGCTGGTGGCAGTGGCTGGTAAGGGGTAGGGCTGAAGGTAGTTTTAAGGGCACTCTCAGAAAGCTGTGTCCTGTATCATGGTGGGTAGTTGATGGCCTCTAAGGCACACTACCCAGTTGTTCCAGGCAGGAAGAAGAGTCAGCTCATGGCAGGGTGGCAGAGGCAGAGGGAATGAGGGGGCAGTAAAAGAAGATGAAGTCTGGAGGTGATGAGAGGCCAAACCATCTAGGACCCTCTAGGCCACATGAAGAGCTTTAGCTTTTAATCTGAGCCACTGCAGGATTCTGAGCAGGAGAGTGGCATGGACAGACATATTTTCCCAGGGGCATTCTGATGCAGCGGTGAGAAGAGACTGTAGAGGGTGGGGGAAGAAGCAGGGAATCCAGTTGGGAGGGTTTGCAGTAATCCAGGGGACAAGGGATGGTGGCTCAGACCAAGGTGGTAGGAATCTTAGATATTTTTAAAGAGTAGAGCTAACAGATTTTTGGATGGGTTGGGTATGAGATATGAGATAAAAGGGAATCGAGGATGGTGCCAAGTGTTTTGGCTTAAGCAGCGGGCAGGTTCGAGTTATCATCAACTGAGATGGAGAAGGCTGTGGGTGGAGAAGGTTTGGGGGAGGGACGTCAGAGATCAGTTTTGGACTTGCTGAGTCACTGGCACTCACGTGGTATTTAAATAAAGTCTCACTACTTGATGAGATCATCAAAGAAGTGAGTACAGACAGAAAAGAGAAGAGGGCTGGGGACCCTCCCGCATAAAGAGGTTAGAGAGAAGATGAGGACTCAGCAAAAGAGACTAAGAAGGAGTGACCAGTGGGAAACCAGGAAGGTGTGGAGTCCTAGAAGCCGAGTGGACAGTGTTTCCAGGAAGAAGAAGTGATCAGCTGGGTCAGATGCTGCTGACAGATGAAGCAAGATCAAGATTGAGAACTGACTATTGGATTTAGCTACTGAAGGACACTGGTAACCTTGACACAAACAGCCTTTGACTCCTAACCTCATGGAGTCCCACAGTTTGACTACTGACTGTCATTTAGGGCTCCCTTATTGTAACTTTTCTCTTCTCAATTAGGTTATTAAACATTGCAGCATCAGGGATGACGAGTCAGTGTATCTCCGAGTCCTTGTAAGGCTGTAGAAGCTTCTAGAGCCTGCTGTAGACCCTAATATAGTTTGCTGCCAGACCCGCCTGAACATCCCTCCCACTGACCTAGAGCAATTTTCCTCATGCTTGGCTTACCTTGAACGCAGAATTTCAGTTCCTTGGGGTCAGTGACGACCTTCCTGCTTTCCCGGATCACAGCCCGGTTCTTCTTGGTTTCTCCCCAGAGATTGGTGCCACCGTACATGCTGGGAATGTTGAGAATAGCAATGCCTTCAAGGAAGATGCTGCTCAGGTCCACCCCAACTCCGTCACACTGAGGGGCAGGAGAAAATTTCATCCGTTAGTGTCCTCAGTATATCCCAACCCAAGGTGGCGCGCGCGTGTGTGTGCGTGTGTGTGTGTGTGTGTGTGCATGTGCATGTGTGGTGCGGGCTCTCATGGAGAATGTGAAAGGCCATCAGCCACCAGCCAGCCTCTGTCAGAAGCTGAATCTTGGGCAACGTTGCTCTGGCCTAATGGTTTGGCCACTGCAGTGGGATGAGGGAGGTCCAGTCCTGGTCAGCTCTGGGGAGACAGCACAAAGCTTCAGGAACTGTCTATAGATCTAGAAGGGCTTTAGGAATGGTTCAGAAGACAACTGCAAACTGTTCTCCAGTCCAACCTCATTATCATCAATCCTGCCCCTCCCTAACCATTGTGAAGATCTGGTGGAGCACTGAGTCCAGAACCTAACATAGCATATTCTCAACAAATGACAGAAAAGTTTCATTTTACCCCTTCTTATTTTACCCCTATTGTGAGAAGTATAAGACTTTAAGATTTGGATGGCTTTCAGAATTTTCCTGTCTCCTGTATCTCTATCGTAAGTGCAATTTTGGCATATGTGCTTGCTGATGTAGCAGAGTTTCTTTATCTAGTCTCTACCACCCACATCACTGCCAGGTACAAAAGGCCAGTAGGCTCCAATCTGCCTGTCTCACATATCTATAAAGTCAGCCTACTTTGGCATAATGCTTACCAATGCAGCAAAAAAGATATTAGCTCTGATCCTCGTTCCTCAGGATTGGAGGTAGTTTACTTCATTTACAGAAGAAAACATTACCCAGAGAGGTAAGCTAAGTTATCCAAGATTGCACAGTTGATAAATAACAGAGCAGGGGTTCAAAGTTGGGGAATCTGACTACAAAGCCCAAGCTCTTTATCTTGCTTATTGTGAGGCAGGAAAAAAATCAAAAGCATGCAACAAAAATCCACTATCTTTGAGGTTACCAACAAATCCAAACTTCCAGAGATTTCTTAACAGATGAGTAATAGAAAGGTAGGGCTTGTTGCCATTCATTTTGGCATACTTCCTGATTTCTTTGCAGCTCTCAATTTATCGTATCTTATCATCCCTATGACTTGTCTCCCCAGCTACAAAACGGTAGAGAGTGAGCTTCTTTGGTGACTGGGAATTCCTTTCTTTATTAGGAAGGTCTGATTATTTGAGAGGTCTTTTAATGTTGAACCTGATTCTCTTCCTTCCTGCTTCCACCCATTGGTCTTATTCTCCCTTCTGAAGTCAGACAGAATGAACCTCCTTCTTCTCCATGGAAGTGCCCACTGGGTACACGATGATATGCATACATCATCATCAGCATCATCATGCATATGCATTAAACATTGCCATTTGCCAGATAGGCTTTGATACGCATCTCATTTATTACCTTCATAATAATCTTATAAGTTAGTTACTAGGATTACCCTCACTGTACTTTTGGGGAAACTGAGGCACAGAGGCAGTTAAGTAACTTGCCCAAAGTCACACAACTTACAAATGGAAGTACACAGATTGATGGCAGGCTGTCGGAGCCTCAGTCTTACCCACTCCTTTCTCTCTCCTCCCTCTCACACCACCATTTAGTTGTGCCTCTGGGTTGAGCACTGTCAACTCTCTGGCTCCTCCTGTGGGACTTGCCCCGTTCTGTACACACTACGGTTTGCTACTGTCCTACTCCATAAGGTCCTGGCACTGAAAAGAACACCAATGGCAGAATCTGATGGCACAGGCGGCAACGGCACCAGCACTTCCTGGGTCTGGGATCCCCTAATGTTATCACGCCCCAGAAATGAGATAATGTGGGGAGCCCATGTAGAGGCTCAACATGTCCCCCATGATCATTATCCTTAGTGTTAAATATGATCAAGTTTGCACTAGCTCTTTTATGAGCAGCTACATGACGACTGAATCACTTCAGCTTGAGTGGGTGGTCATCTCAGGCACTCAGGCCCTCATCCTATCATCTACTTCTCAGCCCACTCTTCCCCATCCTGAACTTGTGTAGGTATTTTTAAATAACTTAGAGGGTTTTGCACTTATTTAATTTCATCTGACTTTCAGCCCAAGCCCCCACCAGTCCATCTAGTTTATATTAAATCTTCATTCTGTGACCCTATGCAATAGCTCTCTTACCATTTGGAGATTAAGTCTATTAATACCCATATATAAAGGGCAAAACAGGGAATAAGCCCTCTCCTTGGTCAGTTTAACACACCAGATATTGTGCATTAAATGGCCCTCGGGGTGTGGCTGCCTTATCAGGGCTGCATCCTCTGAACAGGACTGCCACCCAGCCCACTTTTCACTACAGTGTGGAATCATGGAACTCAGAGATGAGAGGGACCCAAGAGAACATGTCCTATCTTTCATCAGTGAGGCCCAGTGAGGTTAAGGATCTTGCCTGTGGTCACCCAACTTACTAATGGTGGAGCTAGACTAGTATCCAGGTGTTCAGACTTCAAGTCTGTGCTCTTTCCACTAAAACATAAGACATTGTGCTGAGATCACATAGCATTTCCTAAATAACCACCCTACAACCTCTATCAGAAAAGGAATAAGAGAACTCATATTAAGCCACTAATATCTGTAAAGGGCAAGTACTTGGTTAATACTTTATTCCAGAATTTTGCCAGGGGTTGGGATGAAGTATATCAGTCTGTGGTTTCCAGAATGTATCCTTTACTAATTTTTAAAAAACTGGGACATTTGTCTGTTTGCCTCTCATTGGATGGAACCCACTGTGTTTTCTGGATTTGTCAAAGTGGTCCCCGAATGCCATCTATAGGTTTGTCCAGCAACTTGGATTCAAGTGTGTATGTTTTCCAAGGCCAGTTAGTTCTCTATTGATCAGCTTTGGGCTCTGATACCCACCTTTATCATCTGTTCTTCCATTTTTGGTTAAGGCTACTCTCTCTCTGGAAAAGATAAAAAAAACTTTTTCGGAATGTCAAAGTCGTAAAGAGGTATGCTTTCCATGTTCTTTTTTGCTTCAAACATTGTCTAACATTCTGCTTGGCCTTCAGCTTGTCCAAAGCTAGGCTCACAGGTCTGAGTTGCCTTGTGCGTTTACACCTGGTTGCATGCTCACACCCTGTCTGTGAGTACGTGTACAACCCTCCAAAAGCATGGGCTCAACCCAGAGTTCCTTGTTGCTGTCATGGTGATTCTTTTTTTTTTTTAAGCTCTTTGCTGCTTTCTTCTTGATCGAATTAATGAACTGTTAAGAATTTATTTTGGAATATCTTCCATCCTTTTGTCCTTTATACATGTATTCTTTTTTTAAAAAATATTTATTTTGTTGCGCCAGGTCTTAGTTGCGGCAGGCGGGCTCCTTAGTTGCAGCTCGTGGGCTCCTTAGTTGTGGCTCGCTGGCTCCTTAGTTGTGGCACGTGGGCTTCTTAGTTGCTGCATGCATGTGGGATCTAGTTCCCTGACCAGGGATCAAACCCGGGCCCCCTCCATTGGGAGCGAGGAGTCACATCCATTGTGCCACCAGGGAAGTCCCCTTACACACATATTCTTATTTAGGGATTTATAAATAAGTCAGACTTATTCTCTGACTTATTCACTGGGTCAAACTTTTCTCCAAACTCTGAAATTAGCTTTGCTCAACCCTGTGCCCCGCATTGAGTTCTTGAACCCTTATCACCTCCTAGACCACTCAGTCACTTTCTCTGTTGGTTGTAGTTACTTCTGCATGACCTCAATTTATTCATTGTTGGCCAAAACGCCCCCTCCCTTCCAGAGGTAATAATAATAATACTAGCAGTTATTTGACAAGAGCTTCCTTGTGCATTGTGCTGGTCCTTCCCTTACATTCTCTCTTGGGATGCTCACATGAACACTGTGAGGGAGGCACCATTGCTACCCCCAAGTGACAGGGTCTCAGAGGGGTTAGGGTGCTGGCTTAAGGCTACACAACTTCCCCTCTACAGGCTGGCAGAGCTCGGTTGCAAACCTAGGCAAGCCAGATGCCAGATTCTACTCTGGAGATGAAAGAGTCAGTGCAGCAAATTGGGACTTTTGCTGATGCTAGACTTGTCGCAAAATTAAACTTCCAGCTGTTGTTTGAATAATTGAAATCTCCCACTACTACTCTGTATTGTAGAGTACTTAGAGCAGTGCCTGGCACGTCAATGTTGGTATCAGTATTATATTTTGCCTCTGTGCCAGCTTTGTGTTAAAAAAAAAAAAAAAAGTAAACCATTAGCACAGCACAGTCCTCGGCACACGGTGTTCCATAAAGTCACTTTTCTTCCCTACTGCTGTTTTAAGTGTACTCTGTCCCCTCCATCTCTAGTCATAACAAGCTAGGAGTGTTAGTTATTAACTTGGTAAGCCGTTAACCTCTCTCTGGAAGAGCAAACAGTCCTCACTCTGCTTTATGATGGAATGTCCCCTTCCCCCACTATCTCACTGAGTCATAGGTGGACTGGGGCGAGTAGAAGAGGTGGAGGGAGCCTGGGGACTGTTGGATATAGCTGCCCCCCACCTTTGGAATGCACCTATTTGAAAATTGAGAGGCAGTGCCTTGTCTTGGAAGGAGCATGCCTGGGCTTAGAGACAAAGAGATATGGGTTTAAATCCTGGCTCTGTCACTTGCCAGCTGTGCGATCCTGCATTGGTTCCTTAACCTCTTTGAGCTTTAATGTGTCATCTGTAAGATGGGGTGGGGATGGGGAAATAACATCTACTTCGAGGGTTTGACTGGTCTCTGGAAGACAGCAGCATTCCAAAACTGTCTGCATTGTTATTACAGTTAATAATAATACTACCTGTGCCATGAGGCATTTTTCAGCCTGAAATCATTCTCCCACTACCTGAGATCTTGCTGGAAGCATTTTAATGGCCCCTTGGCCCAACTCATGCTAGTGGGAGCCTTGCCTGACCATACCCGCATGCCCATTTTCCACGCTTCTTGGCCTAGACACCACACACTGATTTCTTTCAGAACCCCAGGGCTGCTTAAGGCTCGGGAAAGGTAGAAAGTTGCCCTGCTGGATCTGGGAACGTGGAGCCGAGAGAAGTACACTGTAGGCGTAAATGGAACACCGGCCCCAGGGCCGCTCCCGGCGGGTTCCTGAGCTAAATCCTCCACTAGTTCCATGACGTCATGGGGCCCCCTCCCCCTGCTGGGACCCGGGTGGGGGGCGCCTCCTGGGGAGAGCGCAAGGAGGACGGCGGTCCCTGTACGCACCATCGGCCGTCGCTAACCTAGGACCGGGCTGGCAGGCTCGCCCCTGAGCCGAGGCTGCGCTGCAGCGGAACCCAGGTATTTACAGCCGGGTATGGGTCGAAACAGAGAGCTGTTGTCCCCGGCTGCCTGGCAGCAAGCTCGCACACGCCCCAAGTTGTGCTCAGAGTGGGCGCGGGCTGCGAGGTGCCGGACGCGGGCCGCCCGGGTCCGAGGCAGCAGCGCTGCAGGCGCGGGGTGGGGTGCACCCAGGCCAGCCCGGTTCCTGCCCGCCTGGAAGCCGTTCAGGAATCTGCCGGAGCCCAGGCCGGGAGCCGCCCGCGCCCGCCTGCTCCAGGCCTTGCTGCGCCGGCCGCAGCTGTCGGCAAGTTCAACAGTCGTCCCCACTTGCGACGACAGTACCCAAAGCTCTAGTGTCTTTCTAAGCCAAGGGATGGTTTGTTTAGTGGAGGGCCGGTGGGTAGTCTTATTCATGCCATTCCCCCAACCCCCTCCCCCATCTCTCAGATCCTTAAAATCCCCATAATTCTGGGCAGAACTAGGACCCGCCAAGTTCTCCATGCTCTCTGAGGGGCAGAGAGCCGAGGAGGTGAGAGAGGGCAGTGGTGCTTCCCTGCCCGGGCCTCGGTCTTTTCCGAGACCAGGGTGCGTACCTGCCGGCCTCGGTGACCTGAAAAAGGCGGCGGATCTGAGTGAGGCCGCCTCCATTTCAGCCCGGACGATCCTATTTAGGAAGGTCCTCAGAGAAGGAGATCCCATAATTTATTTGATGACCTGTTTCAGTTTTTAGCAACTAGGAAATTCTCCCGTCTTCTAACCTCGATTCACGGTGCCACAGATTACGCTGATTTTCTCCAGTTTAGAACGCAGATTGTTTTGTTTCATACTCCTGCCATTGGGCAGTGTCTGCTCTCTGGAATGACCTCTTCCAGGCCAGATTATAAGGTGTAACCCAGGCCTCGATGCCTCTGGGGGCATTTGTCCCCTTTCAGCTTGAAATTTTCTTTCTTGGGTTCCCTGCCTCTGCATTATCTTGATTGTCTCTCCCATCTTTGGTGACTCCTTCCTGGACTTTCTTTTTAAAAATCTTTCTATTATGGATATTTTCAAATATGTAGGAAGATAAAATAATAAATCCCATGTACCCCAAATCTCAGCTTCAGCAACTAGCAATTCACAGCTAGTCTTATTTCAACTCTACCCCAGTTCATTTGAACTATTTTATAGCAAATCTCTGATATTCTATCATTTCATCTATAAATACTTCTGTATGTATCTCTAAATGATGACTCTTAAAAAAAAGAATTATCTCAATTCGCTTATCACTCTTAAAAAGTAACAATAATTCTTTAACATTGATAAATAGCCAGTAATTGTTCAAATTTCCTCAACAGTCTCATTTGAAAAAAAAAATGTTTTGTCTGAAAGGTCTACAGATTAAATTTGGTTGATATGTCTTTTAGGTTTCTTCTGATCTATAAATTCCCTGTTCTTTTTTTTTTTCTTGCCGTATAATATTTATTGAAGGAAATGGGTAATGGGTCATTTGTCCTGTACAGCAGAGCAAACTTTAACGTGCATACGAATCACTTCAGGATGATTAAAATGCAGATTCTGATTTGGGAGGTCTGAGGTGGCCTGAGACCGCATTTCTACATCCTCCCTGGTGATACTGAGGTTGCATATATGATGGACCACACTTTGAGAAGTAAGGCCATATAGCATTTTCCAGATTTTGGATATTGCTGATTGCATCTCTGAGGTGTTTTTAAAACATATTCCCAGCCTATCTGGAGGCTTGATCAAATTCAGGGTTGACATTTTGGCAAGAATACTCTATCAGTGTATTTCCTATTGCATCTCATCAGGAGGCAGATAGTTTACTTGTCTCATTTTTTGGTGATGTTCAGGTTGGTTAGTGGGTTCAGGTGTCGTCAGCCTGACTCTTCCATTATAGAGTTCTTAATCAGTGGATGATGATCCTTGTCTGGACCCATTATTACAGTCCTTTAGTGGTAGGATACACTTGAGGACACCCTAGCACCCTTTCTGTGCTCTTCTTCCAAATTTCTACAAATGCCATTTTCTCCATGAATTCTTCCTTTCCATTCTCCAAAAAGGATCTCTGTCTATCTCTCATCTCTGCATCTGTGTTCTCATGGAATCAAAGACCTTAAGAGTCTTGAAAGATCATTCAGTCTAATTACCTCATTTTATAGATGAGAAAAATGGAGGTTAAGGAGGTAAAAGGAATGGTCCATTGTCACATAGCTAATCAGAGTCATCAGATCTGGAATTAGACCTTTGGTCATTTAGATTGGCAACCAAGAGGACATGAGTGATTTTGTAAGGAGGAATTTTGGCAGCTGGATGAGGGCCAAAGCACAGAATCTTAGAATGGTAAAGCCAGATGGAACATTAGGTTTGGTAATGTCTGATTACCAAAATGAGAACAATGAGGCCTAGAGTTGGTGAGTGACCTTTCCAGATCACACGGCTGTCTCTTGCAAGAGTTAGGGCTTAATTAGGGCCACATATATAGGCCACAGAGTTGGGCCTACTTGCTTCTGTTTCTGCTGTACTCACTGCATAAACTGCCATGCAGCTCTTTTATGCGTATTAAAATCCTACCCTTCCAGCTCAAAAGCTAACTCCTCTCTGAGGCTTTTTCTATAGAGGAAATTGCTCTAGCTAGAAATTGATGTTCCCCTTCTCTGAATTTTCATGGCATTGTTTTTCTGTCGTATATGGAATGTATATTCTGCCGTAGATCATGCATATTTGCCTGTCCCCAGGAGATTTTAAGCTCCCAGAGGGGAGGGACCATATGTTACATGGCTCTGTGTTTTCCATAGTTGTGGTATGTCTTACCCATTTCAGAAGTCCAATATAACTATTTTTTAATTGGAAGAATGTGTACAGAGATCCCCAAACAAAAACCAAAGTGTTCCTTAAAGAAACCTGACAAGGTTTTTTTCCTTCCAGATGAGTTCCCGCAACTTCCCAGGATGAGTATATTGACCGAATAAAGTGGACTGAATACCCAGATTAGGGAGAAATACGGAAGGTTAATCCAAGTCTGCAAGAAATGGTCCTCTGATCACAGCTAAGGGAACTCTATATCTGAACAGCTGGTAATAAGAATAGGACACATGGGGCATGATGTATATGAGACAAACATTAAGAGACAGAAGACAAAAAGCACTCATTCATCCATCAAGAATGTTGGGAACCTACTTTGTGCTAGACCCTGGGGATGGAGTGGAAATGGGACACAGTCCCTTTCCTTAAGGGACCTCCTGCAGGTCAACGCTAGAGGCAGTGATATCCTGCTAAATGCTTAACAGCAGGATCTCCAGGAAAAAAAGAAGCTCTGATCATGGTGTTCCACAGTGTAAATATTCCCACTATGGCAAATTTCAAGCTACAAATGTGACATCACCGAAAGCAAAGGTAGGAAGAGATGTGCCAGCAAGCAAGCTGGCCCCAGCATACCACTGAGAAGGCAGTAGATATCTGCATATCTGCAGGGCCTATGGCCAGAACAGAGGAATTTATTGGGAGCGAAAGAAAAGCAGTCAGGGCAAATAGTGCTGTCTATTTTCCCTAGAGAAGAACTAGAAAGAATGTTTTTAGTGTCAATAATCTGATGTGTATCCTGAGGGAAGAAAAGGGAAGAAATTGAGTGGTGTTGATGAGTGGTGATAGCATTTCTAGAAAGACAGTCTGGTATTATCTACATTAAAAAAATTTTTTTTGGCCTGGCACGTAGCTTAATCTTCCAGAGCAGTGGCTTCCCCTGCATTCAGAGGAGCTGTCTTATAGCATTTTCAGAGCTCATGTCTTGCTGTGGGCAGTTAGATACTAATACACATGTGTTATATGATAATATTAATAGATACAATTTATTGAGTAACTATTATGAACCAGGCACTTCATATATTTTATGTCTAATCCTTACAGCCCTGCAAGGTTGGTATTTGTATCCTCCTTTTTACAGATGAGGAAACACTGAGTCAGTGAAACTGAGGAAGGTCCTTGTTTTCCCAGTTTATCCAGGTTTGTGGTGGGCTTCATGAACTTACAGGTTTCCTACAGAAGATGCAAATGACAAGATCAAGAAGACAGTCCAGCTTATAGAGCATATACCTGAGGCCTGTGAATTTTGTGCTTTGTTACCTATGAGACTACTTTTGGAGACTTCTAGATATAAGGGATTTGATTCTTCATTTTAAGGAGGACACTGGAAAAAATGGAGTCTATCAAGAGAAGAGTGGTCAGGATAGTCAGGAGTCTGTACATCAAGTTGTATAGGAACTGGGGACGTTGGCAAAGATCAATAGGAGATGACATGGAAGATAGATTTCAGCCCTATGAAGGGCAGTCGTGTGGAGGAGCAGAAAGGCATGTTCTGTGTGCCTCCAGATGGTGGAAATAGGCCCAAAGATGGGGAATTCAGTCATGCATCCCACAAACACTTATTGGGCCTCTATTTTCTTCCAAGCATTGTGCTAAGGGCTGACAAGGGAAGGATATGGCGATGAAAGGGACATACATCCTTGTTCAACATCGTGAAGAACTTTCTGAAAGTCAGAGCTTTCTAACAATGGAACAGGCTTCTGGAAAAGTAGTGAGCTTCCTACCCTCGGAGTATTCAGGCAAAGGCTGGATGTGTACTTATCAGAATGTGCCAGAATGAATCTTTTTGTTGAGCGGTACATGGGACCAGATCCCCTTCCAGTTCAGAGATTCGGAGTCTTCATTCAGCCTTGCTTCGGCAGGCTACAGTGCTGTGCTGAAAAAGTGTCATCACGGTCCCCCTCCTACCGCCCGTGTCCATCTAGCTGCATGCTCCGCGTTCTCTGACACTGAGTGGTGGCGGGCCAGTTAGACTGGAAAGTGGCTGCCATCTGTGACAGGGATGATGGCATTTTGGCGGGTTTGTGTGGGCTCCAGGAATGCAGCATTGAAGCCATGTACACACAACCTGCTTAAGAACATCCCATGGGCAGAAAATGTTTTCTTCCTCTTCATGCCTCCTCTGTTGCTGTGCCAGGCGGGCACAATGGTGCCTTTGAGAGGGGCAGCTGGAAGGGGGTGTTGGCAGGGAGGCTGGAAGTAGAACATTGCAGCTGAGGGGGAACCAAATTCATTTCCAGGAGCAAGCCTGCCCTGGATGCCAGTTTCCAAAACAAAACTGCTGCTTCTCAGAGCTCACGGTGGTGGGTTGCCTCAGAGTTGGACAGAGGGCAAAGCCGTTTCCTATCCGCTGCTCCATCCTCCCCAAGTTAAAAAAAATCCTGGTGTGTTGAGGCATTCTTGCTCTGGATGCAGATTCATGGGCTTTGCTGTCTGTCTGGGGAGCTCAGACCAACTTGGGGTGGATGGGGCTTTCTGAAGGGTCAGACTTGCTTGCAGATAGAACGGGGCTGATGGCCATAGCGGCAGGTAGGCTTCTTGGCCACCAGAGAGGGCTCAGGATGGAGACCCTTCCTTCTGCCTTTCAGAGTCACTTCTTCTGACCCCCTAGCAGCCCTGCACCCTTGCTGCCAGATGGGCTCTGCCCACTCACCGTCTTCACTCTCCTTGGTGGGAAAGAGGTGGGAGAACTCTGGCATTTCCTGTCCTGGGTTCACAGTTGTCCCAGACCCTCGGCTACTTTCAAAGTTCTCAGCAACAGCTCAGAGATGGGCGTGGGAGGTCTTCCCACTCACCTCACAGTTAGGAGAAGGCCTGAGTACCGGACTGCAAGCTCAGCCGTCTCCCACTCTGTGTTGCAGTTGGAGCAAGGTGGGTTCCCTTTTACTTTGGCGGCTTCCAACAAAAAGGTATCACTTGAGTCCGGTCAAGTAGTAATTTCTGTTAGTGTTCACACTAATTATGGGATTTTTTTACACTTGGGTTCAAATTGTACAATCAATAACTAGAGAGCAATTACTTCATTTCAGGTACTGGGGAGACAGGATGAATAAGATAGAGGCCTTGCTTCAGACAGCCGACTGCTTAAGAGATATGCCAAGTTCTGAATGGGAGCCCCACCACCAACTCAGCTGACACATACATTAGGGGGAAAGCAGAGGTGTAATGCAGAGGCCAGCTCCTACCGGGAGGGCTGTGGCATTGTGGGAGCATGTGGGCTTTCATCTGATCTGATCTTGCGGTACTTATCTTTAGGAGACTCAATTTCCTTGAGTAAATAATACACACCACGCAGAACTGTTATGAGGATTAAACCCGACAGTGTACCAAAGTGCCAGGACAGAGCTTGTGGCCAGGTGAGTGCTCAGGAAGTGACTGCTGTTGTTATTAACTTGTGGATCCCAATGGACTTGAGATACAATGTGTATGTGCACACATTATTTAACCGCTCCTTTGTTAGGTTATATGCCCTTCCTGAAAGAGTCAGTTCTTCTCCTTTCTTAATTCCTCTTCTATAGAATACTAGCATCAGCAAGTTTACGACCTCACTAAGATAGATAACCAAAGACCTATCCACTATAGCCAATGAACATATTTGTATGTAATATTCTCTGTCTGTTTCATAACCCAGTTGTAGAAGCAGAAAAGGATTGGAATAGTTCTCATCCAAGGTCCCTGAATCTCCTGAGTGTAGAGATGAAGATCATGAATTCTTTTCAATATTCTAAGAAGTCTAAGAGAAATAATACATTTCCCACTGACAGGGCCTCACAGGTCATTATTATTTAAAAGATGCATTTGTTTGGTAGACATAGCTTGGGGAAAGTTATTCTTTCACTAAGGGACCTTGGTGGGTAGAAAAGTTAAGCTTGTTGGGGCAGAGGTTAGCCAAGAGATCGCCCAGGAATCTGTGTGGGGGTGCCTTGTAGCCCAACATGCTGAGTCATGTGACCCCAGCCTCAGTCTCCTGAGACCTCCTCGGGCCTCATCTATCCACTGTGCTGCATATACCCCTGTCTGCTTTGTGAAAATGTAGGCATGAGAATTCATCCCTAAAAATTATTCTGAAGTCCTTGGGAGACACAAAGCATATGTAGCCAGGAGTCTGAAGACAAAGAAAATCAAAGCAATTCACAAAGAACAAAGGAAATGGAAAAGAACAAGAAAATAAAAGCATATGGATGAATGGAGGCTTGAAGTGAAATACAGGGTATGCATGTGTAGGGAATAAAAAAGAGGGTCATTTAAGAGAGAAAAAGTTATGTGTCAGAAACTGTAAGCAAACAATGGGATTTTTAAAGAGGAACTGACAGAAACAATTTCTTCGTAGTAGGCTGAAAGATTTTAAGGATCAGTGAAGGAAACTTATAGTCAGTGCGTGGCTGAAAGAGGTAGAGAGATGGAAAGGATGGAGCTGTGTTTAAAAATGGATAAAGATTTAGGAAATCAAAGAATCACAGAGGTCCTCCAGAGGCCTGCTTTTAAAGATACAAAGGCTAATATTATTACAGGATTGAAATAAGGTCAACATTAGAACAGTACTGATCCCTGATTGCTGAGACTGTGGGTTACTTTTCCTTTTTGCCTCTCTATGGTTTAAAATGTTCTACCATGGATTTGGATAGCTTTTATAATCAAGAAGAGAATTTAGCACACGTAGTAGGAGGGAGCAGGAAGAAACTGAGGTGGGGTATTTGGAGCAGTGAGAACTGTAGGATGGGCAAGAAGGAGAAATCTGAAGAGCAAGAGCTGCCTTGGGTGGCCTCACAGTGAGGATGCTGCTGGAAAGATGGAGCCCCTGGACTTGATGGAGGAAGTGAATGGACTCCAGAGACGGGAGAGGATGTCCTCTAAGGCCCATTCCAGTCTTTGACTCCAGGGTTTGATGCATGATCAGGTTGCCACCTTTTGTTTTCTAAGAACTCAAAATCCCCTGCAATGCTCTCCTCAACTTTCCCTTCCCCATGAATACGTTTTCGTTTCATCTCCCCTGGAATCACTGTGGCTGTGTTGATGGGCTGAGCATTTGGCTAGTTCCCACCTTCATTACTCCAAGCTCTGAAAGGCTCTACCTGCCCAAGCTGAGAAGGTGTAGATGATGCCAGAAGAGGCCAAGGTGCTTGAAGTTCTCTTCCCTCTAATTGAGGAGTGTGCAAAATTGCCAGTGGATACCAAGGCAGCCATGGGTTCTTTCCTGCCACTGACTGGCTGGGTGAACTTGGCCAAGCTACTGAACCTGTAAAGTCCTTGTTTTCGCTCTTCTGAAAAATAATGACACTTGACTGGATTGGAGTAGCTAAAGATATCTGCTCAATCTTAAAGTAATCTGATTCATTATTTACTCAGCTTCTTTACATGCACATGGCTGTGCTAAATATTAGTTTTAGAATTTAGGATTCTCATAGACAGGGCCCATCTCATGATATGGCTTCAAGATCCCTAGTACTGTGCCCAGCACATTGCCTTTTGTAAAAATCACGTTTAAAAAATTGAGATGAAATTCACCTGACACAAAATTAACCATTTTAAAATATATGATTCAGTGGCCTTTAGTACTTTCACTCACGCTATCTTTTTGAAGTGTTAGAATAACACAATCTTTGAGGTTGGTTCCGTTTTGTTTTAATAAAACAGTGCTGCACTGCACCTCCATGCTCATCCCCTTGTGAACTCACGCACAGGAAACTCTCCAGGTCTAGGACGTGAAGAACCTGCTGGGTCATTTGGCCTACAGGTGCATTTTCAGTTCAGCATTTGCCGTCAAACTGCTCTCCAGAGTGGTTTACCACTGCTGTCTGTCCCCCGGCAGTGTCTGAGAGTTTCCATTTCTGCTCCTTCTCCCATCGTGGGGTGCGATATTCCCCATCGTGGTGTGGGAGCCCCACAGCACAGAGCAGGTAAAAGAAATGAACCAGCTTCGGCAACGTCACCACGGAGAGATCTCAAGAACTAATGGTGAGTGAAAAAGGCAAGCTGCAGAGCACAAAAGGGTTGTGGGAACTCGACTCCATCCAGAAAATTTTATTTTTTGGTTACAAAGATACTTGAAGGGAATACAACAAAATATTGACAAACACCAATTCTAAGTGAGGGGGAAATGGGAGGGTTTGATCTAAAAAGTTCTCAAAACCTTGTTGTATTAAAAAAAAAATCCTCAATTAAAAGGGGGGAATTGATGTGCAGAGATTCCCAAAATATACTGGGTAACAGATTTTTTTGAAGCAGCTTCCACATTTGGACTCACTTTTCCCCATGCAGAGGTTCATATTAGTGGAGCTGGCTAGCCTTCCCTTGTGAACATTGTTTAAAAGTAGATACAATATCAAGGAATTTTGGAAGTTCTTATTTTTAACCAGTAAAATGAAAAATTTCCACAGCTTGTAATAAAATAAGTGCTCAAGCAGAAGCCTGCCTCTTTTGCTCCATGTAACTACAGCTCAAAACCTGTGCAAGGCTATTCTGGGCCTGGGGTGCAGGAGGTGACTCAGTGTGTCCCTCCCTCACCCTTCCCCCACCCGTTTATTCAGGTAAAAGCAGATTAGAATAAACATCAAAGGCCGCTTTGGAAGGGAAGGGAAGTCAGAGACGTTGAGACCAGGGCTGATGACAACCATGTGGGTGACATGCTGGCTTCTTAATTAGAGGCAACCGCAATTTATGAGCACCCATTTCCCAGGAACAGCACTAACTTTCACAGCTTCCTTTGTGTGCCCATGGAAGAAGCATTTAGAGCATGCATTCGCAATATATATATTTTTTGCTCTCTTTTTCATAAATGTAAAAGTCTCATGCCTGCTTTTAATGTTATCTGAAATGTGAAAATAAATAAATGTATGTGACTACGAGCAGATCAAGTATACCTCATACCTGTGAGAATCTCTGCTCTAGAATAAAGTGCCAGTACTGCCCTGAAACTCCCGAGTTTTGGGCAAATCTGGATTTGAAGCCTGACCTGACCACTCAGAGGCTGTGGACCTCAGGTGAGCTTCTCGCTTTCTCTTAGCTTCTATCCCCATCTCTGGAAAGGTGATATGATACCTGCCACTTGGGGCTGCTTTGTAGATTCTGTGAGGCAGTTAGCAACACTGCCAGTTAACTTAAAAAAATAACAAACCTGAAAATGTTAATCCGAATAATAGCCTTGGGAAGTAGGCTAACCCCTTTCTTCCCATTTTATAGATGAGAATACTGAGGCCCAGACAACACACTTCCACTGAGGAGGGCTAATGCTTGTCCGGGCCAAGCCCCTTTCACTGAGTCCCCCCCAGCCAAGTATCTGCAGGTGAACAGTAGATCTGGAGTCACCTTCTCCCCAGCCTTAGTCTTTGACCCCTAAATAGTGTCTAGGGTGATTGCTCATGTGGCTCCTCAAGGCCCCAGGATCCAGTTTCCTTAGCACTAGTTAAGTAAGTATTATATTAACCAGCTCTTCTTGTATGTTCTGTCAACTGGGCTGTAAGCTTTATTTCAGAGAAGGGACCAAGTCTTCTAGGCCTCAGTAGGCCACAGGCCTCTGAAAAACAGGCTGTATTCCTTGTGAGAGACTTTCAATGGAGACCTTCCCTGCATAAGCTCATTTTAGCTTTAAGTTTCACCATCCAAGTTTTACCAAGGTGACACACAGACACGAAACTAGAAATAGACTTTCCTATCTGTTCCCCTGAACCCCTTACCTTTGTGCCCTTTCTCAAGTCGCTGAACCTCTCAGCCTTAGGTTCCTCAACCATAAAGTGAGGACATTAATATCTTCCCTGCATGTTCTGTGGATCAAAATAAAATGAGATGCTGTGTGGGAAAACCTTTGGTAAACTTTAAGGCAGTTTCCCTCTCTGACTCTCCTCCTGTCCAGCCTGAGCCCCCTCCTTCCTCAAATGAGCGGTAGGACTGTGCCCTCTGTTCTCTTAAAGCATTTCTCAGCAGACCTGCCCAGCTGCCCCAGCTGAGACGGGACCAAGTGGTCTCACATTCAGTAAAGGAGGAAGAAACAGTGCGTCCATGCTGAAAAATTCGCCGAATTTCTAGTGCTTGTTAGGTCAATCTCTGTTTACTGTGTTCTAAGCTAAACTCCTTCCAGGATGCCTGAAATCTCCTGTCTTACAAGTTTTCAGCAATGAAATCTTGGTCAAGTTACTTAATGTATCTGAGCCTCAGTTTCCTCATTTAACAAAATATGATAATACTTGCCTCACTGGGTTATTGTATCAAATGAGGACACATTACAGTAGGCAGTCAGAGCCTGTGATTTTTTTTCCCCTCTTCCCTCGTTGCTTTTCTCTCCCTTCTGTTTATCTTTCTAAACCTCCGTGCCTCAGCTTGCTTTCTGTGACGAGGGGATAAGAATACCTGGCCTACTTAGCTCCCTGCTTGTTGTGTGACTCTGGAATAAAGGCTGAGGTAGGGCTTTGGAAACGATGACATGTAGTATAAATACCTGTGTGGGGTTATTCCCTGGATCGCTGACCTTGAACTGATGAGTGTGCTGGTTCTCCCAGGCCTGGGCTGTTGTGTGCAGTGGCCACATGTAGAAGGTCACTTAACATACCTTCTCTTACTGCTCTTCCTGAGGCCCCTGATGCTCTCACGTCTACCTGTGGTGCCCTGCAGCCTCCTAACACCTGCCACTCACACGCCTCCCCCTTCTGTCTCTTTCACCTCCTCTGGATCGCAAGACCCAGGACCGTCCACCCACTGCTCCCTGGATACAAAATGATGCCTGCCCCAAATCCTCCGGGCTGTCAGAAGCCGCCTATCATATGAGCCCCCCATCCTTGGCCTCATGAATAAATACTAAAAAGACTCATTATGGAGAGCTAAGGAAAATAAGACGTGCTCCCAAAGCCCCCAACGGCCCACAGTGTGAACACCCTCCCCCGCTGCAGAGGCCACCAGCCCCCTCTGCGGTTGAAGAAGAGCCACTGAGTATTGGACTCAGAGGGGCCCGGGGTGCTGCCGGCTGGGAGCTGGGAGGGCGGGGCCCACAGAGGCAGGGGGGCTGAGCTGCTCTATTCTGGGCACAGTTTCAAGGCCAGCTGCAGGGAGAACAAGCAGTCGCTGTGTGTCTGCAGCTGGCAGCGGTTAGGCCAGGGCTGTCCCTCACTTGGGGTGTATTTAAAGACACCCCAGCAGATGATCATGCCAACAGCAAAAATGCACACATAGCTCCAGCCGCGTTCAGTCTCCAGCCCAGCCCTCTCCTCCTTCCCTGAAGCTCCCTGGCCGTGGATTTACGTATCCATAGAGGATGGCGGGCTCCTCAGCCTTTCCCCAGTGGAGGTGGTACCACCTGGGGACATGTGCCCCCGGCTCCTGGGCCTCTCTGTCCTCTGACTGAGCCGGCTAAAAGTTCAGGGGATTAGCTGGGGCGGCTCCTCCCACCCTGGGGTTGGTAACCCGGCAACCGCTGGGGAGAGGCAGGCAGATGAGTCAAAGAGAAGCACAGAATCTCTGGCTTTGTGTTTTGTTTGTGAAAACTCCCTGTGAGCGCAGGGTCCCTTCTGCAGGGAGTGGCAGGGCTTTCCCACACTGCTTCAGGCGAAGTGCTCCTCCCCCAAGGGATGCCCGGGCCCCCCTTCACTGCTACTGCAGGCTTAGGGACAAAGCCCATGGGCCGAGAGGAGCCCATCCCCGCCGAACTCTCTGACCGCCTTTCACTTGTTTTTCTCAAGTGAGAACAAGACTACAGGCCTGAATCCCATGGGAAGGGGTTGGGGGGGGGCGGTGCGGGTTGGTAAACTGAGAACTATGGGCAAGGGACCCGATGGGCCTGAGGTCCAGCAGAGCAGAGACAGCAGGTGTGCAGAGAAGTTTGGGCTTTCAGGTGGCCAGAGACCAAGCAGACCTTTTCATAGAAGTGACAAGACCTCACGAGAGCAGCCCAGCAGATGCGGGGTGAGAGGTGGGAAGTGGGCAGCTTATCCGCCGGGAAGGGAAGCTGCCAAGCTAAGTGTCTGAGGCAGGCTGCTCCAAGTGCCGGCAGAGTTAGGAAAACACGAGTGCACCAGCGGGATCGTCTGTGTAATTGGAGGGGCCTGGTTCAAAATGCAAATACAGGGCCCTTTGCTAAAAAATCATCAAGAATTTCAAGACAGTGTCAGAAGAGCATTAAACCAAGGGTCCTTCTGAGCGACTGTGCAGGTTGCACACTCATGAAGCCGGCCCTGGGTGCCTGTGAGTCAGCTCCTTGAAAGCAGCGGCGGGCGAGCTGGGGGATGTCTGGCCACCTCCGGCCTCAACCCCAGACCCCTCAGCCCTGTGGCCATCAGTTCCCAGACTTTTACCAGGCTTGGGACATTGCCTCTACCCTCACAGCAGCTCCTTTCCCTGCGTGGGCAGCACCTGTCTTCACCTCTCGGAAAAGGGGAACTTTCAAGGCCACAGTGGGGAGAGGGCTGAGGGCCAGAAGGGACTGCGGCCCTGTGTCCGCTGGGCCTCTAGGTCTCAGAGCCCCAGGACTCCCTGGACGGGCCGAGAAAGGCAGGCCCCGTGACTGGAGCCTCCTGGGAGTGAGGCCGTGGATGTGTTGGGAACAGGATGGATGTACAATGGACTACACTTGGGATCACCTCTTGAGGATGCTACAGGACATGTCCTGAGGGTGTGTAACAGTCCAGGAGCAGAACCAAGGTCCAGCAAGCCTTGGGAACTCACCTCCAACTCTATGTGGTCGTGGAGTTTCTTGCAGGTGGCTGCGAAGGTCTCTGAGGTGCCGAATTCAAAGTACCACAGCTTGTTCTTCATCCTGGACCACGAAGCAGAAAGATGGCTCAGTGTTCTGTGTTTGAAATGGTCGTGTACAACAGCTCTGCTGTCGGTGTCCCCAGCCTTATGTTTTCAGCACTTGTTAATCGGATCAGGGATGGAAAATTTTTAACCAACCGTTCTTGCTATGAACTTAGAGAAAAACCCATTTATTTCTTAGACATCATGGCTACTCTGGGTGAACTGCCAACAGATCTATGAAATTCCTGGTCAGAGCAGGAGAAAGGCCTGCTTTGCCTCCGTATCTGGATCAAGGGAGGAGTTCCATGAAAGTCAACCAGAGGTGGCAAGGGACAGCATGCTCTCTGGTCACTGTCCTTTCTACTACTAACGCAGAGGAACTTCAATAGTTGGGGTACAAAGGGACGATCAGACAGCCCTTTGAGACTTGAGCGATGTACACTCTCAGGACAGAGGGGGAACAGCCCAACGTTAAACCAGCTAAAATGTGTGCTACTTTGCCTGTGCTTTGATTGGGAGAAGCAGAGTGGAGAGAATTGGACACAGATTTGCAGGCAAGGTGGAAAGAGAAGAAAAAAAGTGAGTTGTTTGCTAGCAATAGTTCCCCCCACTTCTTTCTCAACTGTGTTTGCTTAGGCTATGACAATCCTTGTTCTGTTTGCTTCAAAGTAAGAGCTCACTATTTTGAGCTTTAAAATTTTTCAACATTTTCCTTATTGGGGAAAAAAAACCCACAATGGGGTTCCCACGCAGCTGGGAGCTTTGCGAAGTCAGATGGTGTGTCCTGACACTTGGTCGTTTTGATCAGATGGGCTCACCAGGAAGTGTTTCTGAAGATATTCCATTCCTTCCATGCCAACTGTCATCCCCTCATCAGGGGCTGGCTAAGAGAAGGGACACTGTCCAGTTTATAAGCTGGCAGATTCTGCTGAGGAAGGATTAAACAAAATCACATTCTTCTTGGCACACTCTTCAGGAGAGGGGATGCCGCTTTGCGTGTTGCGGATCCTCCATCCTCAGATCTGTGGACTAAGAGGAAAGGAGCATTCTTCAAAGGGAAGAAGGCTCTTATTTCTTCCTAGTATTCCTTAGGTCATACTGTTTAGAATAACAGACAAAACTTTTCCCTCTCTATTTCTCAAAGAGTCCACCTAGAACTTGAAGATGAGACTGTGTCCTCCCATTGCGTGAAGATTTCTAAGACCTAGTTGGGAAGGTTTCTGACTCTTGGTATGCAGGAGAAGAAATGACAAATGATGAAGGAAATAAGAATAAGCAAGATTTATGGAGTTATGCTCATGAAGAAAGTTAGAAGGACTGGGTGTGCTTTAAGTAGACCAGTGCTTCTCAACCAGCGTGCTGCGGCACAGG
Organism: Eubalaena glacialis; assembly: GCF_028564815.1. NCBI lineage: Eukaryota > Metazoa > Chordata > Mammalia > Artiodactyla > Balaenidae > Eubalaena > Eubalaena glacialis. The sequence continues at coordinate 82,490,628 of NC_083721.1, read as the reverse complement.
TACGCCTGAGATACCAATCTCCTCAGCCTTCAGGGTGGCCAGGTTGGGGTCTGGGGCAGGCTGAGCACCCACCCTCCCCATGCCACAGCTGGCATTCTCTTCTGTGTGAGAGAGATGCCAAACAAGTGCTTTTGTTTTCTATGCCTGCTATGATATGCATAGGAAACACTGCTCTGATCACTAGTTCTCTGTATGCACAGTAATGTGAATACAAACTACCTGAGGATTTCACTGAAATGCAAATTCTGATTCAGTCATTCAGGATTTGGGCATAAGAATTCCTTGTTTTCTAATAAGCTGCTAATGCTGGTCCAGGGATCACACTTGGAGCCGTGAGGATCTGGAGACTACATTTGTGGTTCTGAGACATTAGTATTCATAAGAATTACTTGGCGAATGTGATTAAAATGCTAGTTCCTGGGGTCCAATTTGTAGAGATTCTGTGTGATAGCTGTGGGACGGGGCCCAGGAATACGCATTTTTATGAGTGCCCAGGTGATCATTATGCAGGTGGTCAGCTGTCAGGACTTTGAGAAACATTGCTCTAGATCCCAGTGAAATGACAGCCAAGGAAGAGGACAGACCGATTAACCCTGAAAGAGAGGATTCCTCAGGGAGGACAGAATGAGGGTCAGTTCCTTTCAATAGACTGTGATGGCAAAAGACCCAGTAATAGGAAAAACACAGATTGTCATAAATGTCAAGGTTGAGGATGCCTCTCCAGCAGTGAGAGCATCTCTGCAGCCAGGAGACCCGCATTATGATTCCATTTTCAAATATCACTGCTGGTCTGAATCATGACTTTCGAAAGTTATTGCCAGGAGATTTAGAGTTTTAATAAAAATTTCTGGAAGCCACAAGCTATTTTTGCCCAGAAGTGGCTCTTCTGATGACCTAATAAGGTTAAGAGGTCATGGTTAGGTCAGTATCGCAGAATGACTGAGAGGATCAGACAGACTGCTCTTCCATTGCTGGTTAAGTGTCCATTGCTGGCTGTGTAACCTAAGCCTCAGTTTCCTGATCTGTAAAGTGGAGATAATAAAAAGATCTGCTTCAAGGGGTAGTTGAGAAGATTAAATGGGATGACTGCAAAGTACTTCCCATAATGCTTGCTGCATGATAAATTCATCAAGACTGTCAGCTACTTACTTATCAGTTATAATTTCAATGTCTTTTGAGTTGGCATGTTTGGATAACATAATAAGGTTAAATGACAGATCAGGTTGGGTAGCCGTAGACATTATACATTCAAATTTTTCTGGGACAGAAAAATATGTGATCATATTTGTCAGATCATGTGTCTTGACTTTTGGTTAAAAATACATGTTCCCGACATGTCTAATCTAATAGATTTTTTCCAGAGTCACAGACCACACCCTAATCCTTGGTTAATTATCTTGACTGGTCACATGATTGTCCAAAGACATGATGTTGATTGCAAATATGCCTTTAAGAAAGTGCACGTCTGGTGTGAGACAAAGTAGTTATCTATTCAAGAAATATTTGTTGTGCCAGGACTAGATAGGGTGCACTAGGTGCAATGAAGAACAAAACACAGCACTCCACGGGCCAGACACCTGGGAAGGGCAGCCAAGGAAACAGATCATAGGGTCGTGTGCTAAGCACTGGGACCACCTAGGAGGTGGGACATCCAATGCTTAGTGGGACCACCACTCATCCTAGGTGGGTGATGAGTTCCGAAGGATGTGGAAAGGAATAGGGAAGGTGGAGGAAGAACATTCTAGGCAGAGGAAAAAGCCCAAGCAATGGCACAGGGTAAGAGAGGGCATAGACCTGCTAGAGGGGATCTGGAACTCAAGGAGGGGTGGATTGGCCAGATAAGGCTGGAAGGGCAGATAGGAGCAAGATTATAAAGGCTGGGATGCCATGTTTAGGTGTTTGAGCTTTATCTTAAAGTCTATAGTGTGTCATGGGCCATCCTTAAGTGGGGGTGGAGATAGGGGGTGGCAGTAGTGACCTGAACAGACTTGTGCTTTTTAAAGATCACTCTGTCCCAAGTCTGGAGAGTGGACTGCAAGGGGTGGGTACAGACTGGAGGCCTGGAGAATGGTTTTTAGGTGGTGTAGTAACTCAGGAGAAACCCAGGAGAGAATTGGGAAGGACCTGAACAAAGGTAGTGATAGTAGAGCTCAGGAGAAGAGAAGGGATTCACAAGCTAAAATATAGGAGGTGGAATTGACAGGGCTGGTTTGTTGTAAGGAGTGAGTAAGAAAGAATAGTCAAAGTGACACCCAAGTTTTTGTCTGAGATGGCATGATTGATGGCAGGTGCTGTTCACTGAGAGAGTGGCACAGGAGATCAATTCTCCAGTGGCAGTCCTCTTTGTAATTGAAGGACAGCACTTTTGTGTTGTGGCTGATCTGTCCATCCATCCATCCATCCACCCACCCACACATTCACTCATCCATCCATTCACCCATCCATACATCATCTGTTGAGCCATACTATGGACCAGGCACTGTATAAAGGCCTGGAGATAAGTGATGAGTAAGACAGGCAGGATCTCTGCCTCACAGAGTTTACATACTTTTAATAGCGTCCCCAAGATGCTAACCTCTGCCCCACAGGGAACTATGTGTTCAAAATCTGACAGCTTTTGGGACTTCCCTCGTGGTCCAGTGGTTAAGACTCCGCACTCCCAATGCAGGGGGCATGGGTTCGATCCCTGGTTGGGGAACTAAGATCCCTGCATGCCGCTTGGCGTGGCCAAAAAAAAAACAAAGACAAAATCTGACAGCTTTTATTTCTCCTCTTTTAACTCGGGCACATTTTAGTTAGAAGTAAATACATTCTATTCCTATGGTTCTTTGGTTTTGCACTCTGCTAAACATTTCACGTGTACTATCACTTTCGATTCCCTGAAGAGCCTTGTGAAGTAGGTACTATTACTACAAGTCAGGGAAGACTTGGGGGAGAAGTAAGTTGCCTAAGGCTGCAGAGCAAATAAGTGCGGAGGGGACACCCAACCCTGACTGTCGGACCCCAGAGCCTGTGCTTTGCTCCCCTGCCACGGTATCTTCTCATGCTTTTGCATGTTGTGTGGTGTGGTGTTGTGTGCTCCTATTACACTGCCTAGGCTGCCCTGGTTGTCCTTCACGAGGCTGTGAAATGGATGCAGGTGTGGGCCTGGGGTGTTAGTGGCTGCATCATGCACTAGGAAATGCTGTCTGATGAAGAGTGTGTGTGGCCCCCCGCCCCCCTCCCCCAGGTCCCAGTGGCCAGGGAGGTTCTAGAGGAGTTTCAATTGGATTTGTCACAGGAACCTCCTGGTCTTGAATCTACACAGTCTCAGAAAGTCAGGGAGACCAGAATTGATCCCTAGAAAAGCCAGATGCTCCCAGGACACGCTGCACCTTTCATTCTCTCTGCTCACCCAGAAATGAGGCAGAGGCAGTGCCCTTGCACCATCTCCTACACAGAGTGAAACAGGGAAAGCTGGGAGACAAACGTAAATTGTTCCTTGGGTACCTCCAACTTCAGCTTCAACGCCGGCCAATTTTGGCCACTCATAACAAGAGAGGGTAGTGTGGCCTAATGCAAAGACCCCACGATGGAATCGAGGAGCCCTGCCTTCAAATTCTGACTCTGCCTTTTATGGGTTGTATAACTTTGAGCATTTTTTTTACTTTTCTGAGCCTCCTTACTCATAAAATGGGTAAATACCTAATTCACAGAATGTTATAGATACTGAATGAGACATGTAAAATCATCTAGAACAGCTCTTGGTCTATAGGCCCTCATCCCCTATACACATTAAAAGTTTGTTGATTGAATGCCACCAACAGCCTGTCAATAATCAAAGTACTATCTTCCTAATGAAGGTCACATATCTTGTTTCTCAGAAAAATTGCCGCTAGCCTTATATTAGATAATATAGAGGAGGATTACTTTGGTTGCCTCTGTCCTGGCCACCAAAATGGTTGAAAGTACAAAGGCTGGGGCCATGGGGGTAGGGGCAGAAGAAGGAAGAGACTCCTCTTGGGATAAAGGTTGATCAGGTGGAGATGGCCCCCAGAACCCTGCATGACTGAGGCCCACTAATGGTGGGCCCTCAGGTGGAGGTTGCCTTCAGGCCAAGTGACACAGAGAAGACAAGACAGACCCTCTCTTTGTATATGTTGGGAGGTTGTCGCCAAGGACTTCACTGGCAGGCCTATCTGAGGCCGGGTTCCCTAAAGGTTTCTCAGCTGCTCTGAAAACAGGAAGGAAGGCAAGCTCCCAGCCTACTGTCATTGTGTACCGAGACACCAGGGAGCAGTAATCTGGATTCTTTGGTTCTGTCTACACTGGCAGAGCAGATTCGTATAGCATATAATCAACAGGTTATTTGTTGATCTGGAAGTAGAGAAAGCCTCTCATCAGGGAGGCTTTGGGCTTTTGGTTTTGCACTCTGATAAATATTTTACATATATTATCTCTTTCCATTCTTGGAAGAATCCTATAAGTAGGTACTCTTGATACAAATAAGAAATTCACAGGTTGAAGCAAATTCACCTCTGCCTCATCTTCTCTTTTCCCCTTCCCCTTTTCCCTCTACCAGCACCAGCACCTTTCCAAAGCCTTTGGTAAAAGCCAACAGGCATGTCATACCCTGTAATTTGACAAAGCCCCCACTCTTCCTGCTAAGTAGACAGCCTGACTGCCAGCGTTCCTCTTGTCTTTTGAAGATGTCTCCCCCGCCACTTTACCCTTAGCCCTTGCTGGAGGTTTGCTGCTGCTGCATGGGGCACTGGTTTTTGTCTGTTTCATTTTCAGTTGTACAGGAACATGGCATTTGGAATCCATGAGGCTAGGGTTCATGCCTGGCTCTGCCACTTCCTGGTTAGACAAGTTATTTCAGTTCTTTGACCCTTCATTTCTTCTTCTACAAAATGGGAATATTATTTTCTACCCAGCAGAGTTGTGAAGCTCACGTGGCAAATGCAAAGCACCAAGCAGGTGTTTAACACATGGGAAGTGCTCCCTCACTGTTCTGTCTTGTTGCTAGGAGACACACTCACTGGGAGACTCGTTCCCCAAAGGCTGCAGGGGTAGGGGCAGGAGCAGTGTGCCAGTCTATCCCAGGCAGCCAATATTTTTTGAAGAAAATAAAACTAACAATGTTTTAATGACTTCTGGACTGCTTTTTCTGCATCCCTCTTCCTGAGTTTTTTTTGGCCCACCATTTCTTTCCTTCTCATAATCACCTTTCAGCTGGAGATGACTAATCCTTAACCAGTTGTCCTGAGGCTGGTTTCCAGGTCCACGAAACTCCTAGGTTCACTGTCAGGGTCTAAACTACCCCGGTGAACCTGTTCTTGAGGCAGAAGCCCCTTGTCTGGGCTCCAAGGGACTCTCAGTCACATGGAGGAGCGGCAAACAGCAGCAGCGACACCATGGGTTGATTCTATTTCTGGGCTTTCTTAATTTCCCCCTGCTTTCTAAGAAAATAATATTGATTATCAGTTGAATCTTTTCATTTGACAGATGAGGGGAAAATGAGACGAATTAAAAATGTTCTTTTATATTTGTCAGCAATTTAGGGCTGGATTCAGTCACCATCCTGACAGCCTATGAATAGCCTGTCTTCAAGGATGTCCACAAGAAAAACCAAGCTAGCTGCTGGGCATTTTCACCAGCAAAGGCAACGAGCTTCTGGTGGCCCTTTTCTGATAATCTAGGAAGTTTTAAGGGCAGGAGACTTTTGAAGTCATCAAAACATGAAAACATTTCTTTGGACGTAGAAGGCTACAAAGAAGACACTAGAGCTATTTCTAGAAATAGGAGCCCTTGAAGTGAAGGTATTCCTCTTTGTGGTTTGGACTTTGATAATCAGGTTCCCTGAGTGGGTCATGACTCAATCAGTCAGTTAGGCCTCTCTCAGCCCAGGGAAGCAGACGCTGCCCACATGATGGTGCTCTGTGTTGTGTTGAGGGAGCCGAATGATATGGGGGCCATGCTGGGCCAGTGGGCAGGAGACTCCCCTCCAGCCCCAGTTCTCATACACACTAGAAGGTGATACCGCAAGAGTTACTTGGGGACTCCCAGACTCAGTTTCCTCATCCTATAATGAAGGGCTCGGAACGATGGATTTCTGAGGTTTCTCCAAGCTCCGTGAACAACTTGAGATAACAGGATACAGGGCAGGGTCGGAGGGCCCACGTGCACCACAACCAGTGCCGTGTAGAAGTGTGGGCCCAAGTATTGCCAGAGCTGCCATTTTTTACAAAGATGCCAGAAATGTGTTTTTATGTAAAATCTCCTGATTATTAAAGTTGGCAACCAGTTCAACTCTTTAAAAGAACACTGTATAGGCCAAAAACTACACATCCAGGGAGAACTATGCCTAGCCAACAGGCTACTTCAGTACACTAGCTATACATTTTCATAAGGTTCATCTCAACTAAAAAACAAAAACAAATGATCTCACTTAATACCATGGGTTTGCTGGGTTACTGGTGGTGGTATTGCTATGACTACTAAAGATAGTAGACTGGTGCCAGGTTATTAAGGAAAATAGTAATCTAGCACAACCAGACAGGTATGATAGCAGCACAGGAAGGGCAAATGCAACTTGAGCTGGATGACGACTGTTAGTAATAATACCGAGACTACTTTATCTGTTAACATTTTACATTATTTGAATCCCAAGTGCTTTTGGACGTTTAGTAATTGTGTTAACTAAAGTTTAGATCAAAGGTTTCAAAAAGAAAAATAAAAGCCAAGGTAGGTAGGCTTAGTTCTAAGGCCAGGATGTCCAGTCCTGTAAGGGACCAGTGACTGTCACCTCACAGGTGCTGCAGAGACCATCTGTGTTACCTGCACACCCAGCTGCCCTGGCCCATCAGAGAGCTTGTCACCACACGGAATCCACCCTGCATGCTGTCCCCTGCTCTCGCTGTTCACTGGAATGGCACTCGGTGACCTGCAGGCACAGAGCTGTGGATGGCAGGGGCTCTTCTAAGAGGAGGCGGTGACCCCTTTGGTACAAGGGAGAGTGAGCCCCCAGCAGTCAGGAAGCAGGCTTTATAAATAGCTGTTTCTGTTCTCTGAGTGTGACTCTTGTGCCCGCTGTTCCTGCCAACAGATTTGTCTTGGCTCAGCTCAAGGGGCGAGGTATTCCCTGGCTTTTTTCCATACTGGGGACAAGACTGGTGCTCATGGCGCTCAGAAAAATCTAGGGTGGTGAATGGACGGGAGGACTGGAGACCGGAGTCCAGGAGCGGGTGGGCAGAGGTATGGGGAACAAGAAAGAGGGGAGCGCTCAAGAAGGGTCTAAAGAAAATGAAAAGACCAAGAAAGGAGGGAGAAACCCGCCTAGCATGTGTTTTATAGTATATAGATCGAATCCTCTTTAATAACCTATGAAGACACTTCTGAAGTCATTTTCATGTGTGAAAAGTTACCTGCAAAATCACAGATGACAGAGTGTTTGCACTTAAGGGAACTTTGGGGTCCAAGGATTCCCAGCCAGGAGATCACAGGTTCCAAGGAATATTCCAAAGTATGGGAGGAGTCCATGAGTTGCTGTCAACATTTCTTAATATGTAATAGTACTTGGGCATTTACTCACAACAAAGACTGCACAGACTAACTAGTGGGTTAAAGTGTTTTGTGATGTCAAATGGAATAAAATCAATTACATCGGTTACTCTTGGCAACCAGAGGAACTGATTGAATGGCAAATGGATATTGTTGATTCATAAAGATGGAAAATGAATGATTACTTAGAACAGCCTTATGGCTGACAGAAATCTTATTCAGTATGGCACCCACGGTGGGGGGCTGGTGGTGAAGAATAAATAAAAATAGTGCACTATTGGATAGGATCTGGGTGCACGCAGAATCATCACTCCATACCAGCTCTGGATGGTGCTTCCTTTCTAAACCATAGCAGCCTTCTCAGGGTACAGATTAGGTAACTGAGACCAGTCCTCAAGGATGCAGTGGCTGGAATTCGAACCCCAGCTCCCAACTTCCCATCCTTATCCCTTACGTTTCCACTCCCCCCGCCCCTCCTGCGGCTATGCCCCAAAGGCATCTGAGAGAAGTGGAAAGGTCAGCCAAAGCCACAAGAGCTGGTGACTGCAAAGCTGCGGGCCATTCTCATGCCTGCCTGCGGGCTGGCTTTGATCGCATCTACTGCTCAGGCCACGGGAAGGCCACGAGCTCCAGCTCGAGGTTGGCCGGCTCGTTGCTCAGGACCCCGCGGTGCTTTTCCCCACAGAGTGTGCAGTCTGGGTCTCCCTATTGGTCTCCGGTCTCCACTCTTGCCCCAAAGTAACAAAGGGCCAAACCCACTGGCCTCATCCAGAGCAGTCTCTCTACCCCTTCAAGGGTAATTCTAAGCTGCAGAGAATCTGCTCCCCCTGAGCAGTGACCCTTCTCTTGCACACAAGACAGTTTGTTTCCGTGGACTAGGGACAGAGTCTCCTTTGGTCGGCGCTCCCGAATTCTGCCCGGCACCCGACAGTATCTCCTGCTAAGGGCAGGACTCCAGCACGAAGCCAGCCAAAGTCTGAAACTGGACCCTCCCCCAGTGCAGCACCCAGAGACACACCTGTGTGCAGGCACACACCCAGGCCCAAACAGGGAGGCTTCTCTCAGGCTCTCCATCCACGGGTACCGAGCACACTCACGGCCTCTGATGCTCTGAGGCCCCAGGGTCTCTCCAAAGCCCGACTTGAGAACCGCCACAGTGATGGGAATGCCACCACATGGTCCTGCCACTTTGGGGGTGACCCTCAGGAGAGACAGCTGGTGAGGCAGCTAGGGTTTTCCTCTCCTGAGGGCCTGAGTGTCTAGAGTGTCTTGCAGTCAGTATCTGTCCTTGCCAAGAGAAAACAGCTACCTTCCCCCATCCAAAAACGTAAAAATAAAAATAAAAATAAAATAAAAATCTCACCGAGTTTGGCTGTTTTTAGCAATCCTTTCTCCCTTTGAAGATTTATTTGTGGAATGAAAATCCCCTTCAGGCCTATTTGGCTGAGGCTACAGGGCTCTGAATAAGCTCGATCGCACAGTTCTCAGACAGCAAAATCCAATACGGGGACAAAAAGCAATCCTGCTCCCGGAGGGAGAGGGGCAAAGGCAGATGGGTGTGGGGTCTCTAAGGTTCTGTAACGACTGCTTAGCTGTTGTACAGCTTTTTGATTCCGAGCTACGTTTTGCCAGCACTCACACATCCATCAGCCCAGGAAGCTGGTATCTGAAGGCAGGAAGGGATGGTTAGGGCCGAGGTGGGGAGGACGGCAGATTAGAACATAGCCCTGAACACCTGGAGAAGGTAGGCTGAGGAAGCCCTCAGAAGCTCCTGCTGAGGAAGGCCACTTCCTGGGTCCTGAGCAACCAAGGTTAGAAACTGAGGAACTGTCTCGGGGAGCAGGAGGCAAGCCCCCAAAGTAGGTCCACACCCTCATCCTACCATAATTCACGCTACCAGCATTCCCAGGGAGGCCCCGAGAGAGACGGCAGAGCTTCCCCTCCCTCTCCATGCCCTCCACTCCAGCTCACCCCCAGCTGTTGGGAATCCCTCAGTCCCCACTTATCCAGTGTCTATTTTGTGCTGGACCCGCACTAGCTGCTTCAGGAGCCAAAGGGTCCCCTCACGGGGTCCTCACACCTGTCTTCTGTGGTGGGTGCTATGTGGTTATTTTGCAGATGCGTTTGGGGCTGTTGTTTCTTGGCAAATGCACGGCTGGCCTCGAGTGGTATCGTGGTGTCTGAGGGGTGCTGGTTGAATATCTCTCCCTCCCACAACCAGCCTTTCTGAGCTTGAGGCGCTGCCCCATTTGTGATAGGTCAGGTTACAAAAGTTCCATGCTTAAGCCAGTTGTTTGTCACTCGGAGCACATTTTCCCATAGAAACAATGTTATGTTGAGATTGGGTTCTCAGAGTAACTACCAAAGGCGATTAGCCTGTTAGGTATCCAATGTCTAGTTTTGGACACAGCTGGGTAGAGCTAAAAGCCCTGGTTAGAAGCTAGAAAGGCCTGGGTTCCAGCCCCAGGTCAGTTACTTACTTGCTATGTGGCCTTGGGCAAGTCATTTAGTCTCTTTCCCTTAGTTTCTTCATCTTTGAATTGGGATGATATTCCCTACCTTGCAGGGGTTGTTGGGAATATTAGTTGAGAATGTATACGTGGGTCCTCTGACATACACTCAAATAATGAAGCAATACAACTCCACTGCCACGTATAAAACTGGCTTTGTGGCCTCATGGATTCTGAGTCCCAACTTGAAATACAAATGGCACGTCTTTCCTGCTGAATTTGGATTGGAGAATATTTGCTTTCTTCAACTTCCTGGAAAAGAAACATGGGGACTCTTCCACCCTAAAATCCCTGGTGGCCACCCTTTAGTCTGGGCTGGAGTTCTGATTAGACTGGGACTGGAGTTGCCAGAGGGAAGTAAGAAGCAGAAGAGGTAGGAAGGGGAGGAAAGGGCACGACTCAAGTATGCATCGTATTTCTTCCTTTGGCTTTCATAAAACTGCACGATGATCTGGTTACTTTCTCCGAAGTTTCCTGTGCCTTCCACACCATGAGCCAGTTGGATGCTTCCTGGTCAGAATTAAATACAGAGTAAGGCAGTTTCCTCCTTGCTCCCTCTACCTTTTAAATCATGAAATTGTTTGCAAGGCAAGTCAACAATTCATTTGATGGGGCAGATACCTGAATAAATATCCTCTTCCCATCTTTATTCCATCTTCTTCCTGTGCTGCTTTGAAAAAATCTTAAATGGGAAAGCATCAGCCAGAGCCTCCCTCTGCCTGAGAAGACTGCAGTATACACCGCCAGCAAAATCCTTTCTTTTTTGCCTTTTTGAAAATCTCATCCGTATGCTCTCGGCTTTGCTTCCACTCGGACGTTTGTGACTTCTTCTACTTATGTACACACTCCTAACACCTATTTCAGTGACGGTGATCATGTGAACTTGTCACCCTGACCTAGCATGGTGTTCTGGCTGTGTGTTCTACCCACCACATCTCTGCTGTCTCGGAGGTCATGCTTGTCTCCCCTGTTCACTTTGCCCCGTCACCGTGCAGTTGGCAAACGTGTCCCCACTGTGGATGTGACCCCACTGCCAGTCCCTCGGAGAACTGCTTAGCACCCCCTTTGCCAGGCCTCATATTTCTAGCTCACACCTGCTGCCCCTCTGTGGGTTGTGATTTTAGAGTTTCATTTGAACATTCTACTTTATCCCCTTTAAATCTCATTTTAAAGCTCTCCTGTTTGGTCTTCAAGGCTCCGGCCAAAAATATTTTTCTTGGTTTATGTGACAAGCTCCCAATTCCTTGCCAAGGGGCCTGTCATTCCAGCATCCAAATCCATGGTCCAGAGGAATAGGCGTTCTCAGCTCAGTTACAGAGCAGCTCGTGTTCCCCATACACGCATGCCTGTTTCTTCTAAAATCTTGACTAATGGCTGAGGAAGAGACTAGAGCATCACCTCTGCCCCATGTCCCTTAGTTTCCTACCCAAGATACCAGAGTCACCAGAGATACTAACCAGGATTTCTCTGGATGAGTGACTTGTTCCCACACCCATGGCCAGAAGGGAGAAATAGTCTATGGGTTATTTGAGCATGTTTACTCCTTTTTGTCTTTAATGCAGGGGTTTTCACCAACGTGAATTCAGCAAAATATTGGTCTCACAAGACGCTCTGGGGTATGGGGATTCTGTGGTCAACTAAATTTGGGAGACTAAATAATTTATCCTGCTTTTGCACGGTCTCAGTAGGTTAGAATCTACATATACCAAAGGCTCTACATTATCATACAGAAAAGAAATAGATTTAACTTTGAATTTTCCCATGATTGAGCTCCCCTGTCTTCCTGTGCCTCTCCTTTTAACATCCCGTGGAATGCACTTCAACCAATGCTAATTGCTTGAAGAAGACAACCTGATTGTGACTCCCACAGGCGCTCATCAAACCTCATGATGATCCTGTTAGCTGTTCTACTTTCCCTTCTCCAGAAAGTCCAAATCTATCTCCTTCGGGTACAATCTCATACTTTAATTTTTTTCTCCCCAAAAGGGATTGGGCCTTCCCTCTTTATTTCTATGTTATATCTACTTATTAATCAAACTCTGATTCTGCTTTATGTTCTCTTTGACCTTCTGAGTGCCTTTTCTTTCTGGATCATTTCTTTTAGGATATCTAAGAACCCTTCATCAGTGCAAAGACACTGACCTCTTAGGTTTCCTCAAGCCTATTCATTCTCTCCTTCGGTAGGAGACCAGTTTACATTTGCAACACCAATAATTTGTGACCATGGTGGAGCAAAAAAAAAAAAAAAGTAATTGGCCCCCATCATATCCCTAAGTTTATATTTCCTGGGCATCAGTGTGACAACTTGGAGGCCTACAGATCTTATGAGGCTTGGAAAGGTGTTTGACTTGCACAGTGGTTTTTAAAATTGGAAGATATTTTACATAAACACCTGGAGCCCAGCTTCTCTTGAGAAATCAGATCTGTTAACACTGGGTTGCTTTCCAACCTGGCAACAATTGACCAGAGCTGAGTACTGGCTGCTCCCATTACACAGGGTATATGCTCTCCACTTTGCCAGAGTTACCACCACTCCTTAAAGCCTTATATGCTCCCACTTCCCTCATTTACATTAACTGCCTGTCTCTGCTGACATTTGGATTTGTGAGCCCCTCATATAGACCTCTGTAGTTTCCTCCTGGGAATCTTCCTAAAACTGCCTCAAAAGTGTCTCTCCCACTTCCTTCCCAATCTGATCCTTTCCATCTGTGCTCTGGTACCTTTGGTTATGAGTCCTAGTATGTGTCTGGTTTGAAGGTCTGACCAGCTGCAGGACAGTAAGAGCTGAAGCTGTTGGTATTTGTAAAGATCATGTGCACAGAAATGAAATATCAACCCAAGCCCACCTTTTTGGGGGAGAATTTTTTTCAGTTGTTCGATGTTTATAAATCAGGTACAACCTGGTAAGTTATCAACTATTCAGCAATCATGGAACACCAAGTAATGAACTTGTCCTTTAACTACTGCAGAAGTAGCTTAAGTTCATGTTTACCTTGCCCCTGAATTTCCCACTTTGCACCCATGGATGGTTATTATGAATGTTAACATTATACTATCAAGTCTTGATAATTAAGGGACAAGTTATCCAGTCCCCAAATCTCTTCTTCTTTTCTAACCCATTGACTTACTGTTGGTCATTTAATTTTTCTGTAGTACACTCATCTCCAGTTGGGTGGGGAACACGATTATAAGTACAAATCATGAACCAGGCCATCGGCTCAAGTTGGAGGGCATCCTGGTGTATTTTCCTCACCCCCAACCCTGCAAGTGTTTGCAGAAACCCTGATTATAAGCAGCCTCCACCCCTCTCCCTACCCAAGTTCAGGGACGAGGTGGGACAGAAGACAAAAGGGAGAACCTGATTAACTAGAATGCTCTGTGTTGACGGCTCCAATAAAAGTTTCACTGAGATTAACAGTTCGGGGTTTTAATTTATCCATGACATTCCTACCACCTCTTGCCCTGTGGTAACCCAAAGCTGGAGATTACAGACACACTTTCAGCTAATTGAGTTCAAAGGCAAGGTAGGGTACTTGGCTTGATTGGCACTTTGGAATGCTCTCCAAAACGGTCCACTTTCAAGATTAAAGGGACTCTTCATTCAACAGAATAGAAAACATCTTGTTACTAGACAGTGAGGAATTTCAACCTAAGTGTAGGTTCAATAAACATGAATATTCAGCAATTATGTTAAGTCCCTGATACTTTGACAACTTGAGGGTATAAGTACACTCTTGGAACGAGGAGAGCCTCTCATTCATTGAAGAACATTAGAAGATCGGGAAAAGGCTTTCTTAGTAAAATGTGAAGTGGTAAGGCAAAAAAGACAAAAAACAAAAAACAAATAAAAACCCCCACCACCACTCCTACAATCTTCAAAGTAGAGATCTGTAATCTTCAAAGTAGAGCTCTGAAGACCTCTCTCAGAGTGATGTTTGTAGAAGGGATGCTTATACTGGGAAGGGGGTTAAAACCTAAAATCCAGTCCAAAGCTAAGATTCTATATGTTGTTATTATAGGTAAGAATCACAACACTATGCATTTAAATGAGAGATTCTGCCATGTACTCACATATATACTGCTGTATGTCCTCCTGACAAATTCCTGTATAACAAATAGCATCACACCAGCACCTGAAACATTTCAAATCCATTTATTTATCTACTCTAATTCTCATAAGCATCTTGTGAGAGCATTGTAATTTCCATTTACACACCAGAAAATTAAGAATCAGAGAAGTGACTAACTCGTGAGGGATTAGCATCTACATTTCACATAAGGGTGACACAGCCTGAGATATGGAGTTGTAAAGCCATTTGCTCAGGGTTTCTTGAGAGATAATTCACTTATTTCACTAAAGAGAGTTACTGAGTTTCCTAATAAGTATAGCAAGAAGATGAATTCAGAATTTCCTTTGGCCAAATAATGAATGCAGTAAAATTTTCTTTAGCAGATGTTGATTTAAATGAGGAATTAATCACTTGAATCTTTCTTGAGAGTATCTATTACTCTTCCAAACTCCTTTTAATAAAACTTGTGCAAGTATGAAGAGTTTAAGGAAAATATATTGGAATGAATACGCTAATCACATCAGCTCTAAATATAAAGATGGACTCTGTATCACAGAAATGCCCTTATACAAAAGGACAGTAATTCTCCAACGTTTTAATTAGTAAAGTACGATTAAGGGTGAATAAGATCTGATATTCTTTTCTCTGGAGCTAAAAACAAACAAACAAAAAAACACATTCTGCTAAGTTTAAAAGCCACCTAAGTCAACTTCTGCATGAGAGAATCTGAAATTGTGGTGGCAGAAAAGAGAGAATGACTTATGGATTTTTTTTCAAAATGGATTTCTACTTCCACAAGCAAACAGCATGCATCAAGGTTCAGAGTTTGTACGAAGTTGGTTGGTTTCCATAGCTTTTCTGGCCCTGATATGTACTAACTCCCCCAGGTTAGCAGAGCTGGTTCCCCTTATTTCTATCCTCTTCTTTCCGCTTCCCCCTGGGGTTACCTCTCCTCCTCTCTCCCTGGGTCTCTGTCTGATTTAACAGCCTGCACTAGCCTAACCCTTCAGCAAGGCTCAGTATATAAAGGTCCCCGTGTTTCAGGAACCCTGACATTTTGGCTCTGGAAATACTTGGAAGAATAATTTATTCCTTCATTGATATTTTCAACATTGATATTTTCAAAAAGCATTTGCTGACTCACTACCTCACCATCCACCCGCTCACCTACAGGATAAATTGCAAACTCCTGTGCAGAGCACCGAGACCCTGCTGTAGCTGCCTTCCACCTCACCTCAGAGCCACTCTCCTTTCCTCTTGTGTTCCCGTCTTCTCACACTTCTGCCCTTGGCCCAGCCTGCTTCCCTCCTCCTAGCACACACCCAGCTCCTGTCCTCGTGAATTCCCATTTCTCTCTCAAGCTCACGCTCAAACGTAACCTTCTTTCCAAAGTCTCATCCCACTTTCTCAGTTAGGTGCTCCCACTCATTATTCATGTCCCCTTGTTAAAACAAGGCTCACCATATTATATGGTTTTTCCATCCCTTGTGAGGGTTTGAGGGAGGGTTGGTATTGGGAGTTAAGTTGTGTTCCCCAAGAAGATCTGTTGAAGTCCTAACCCCCAGTGCCTCAGCATGTGACCTTATTTGGAAATAGGGTCTTTGCAGATGTCATCAAGTTAAGAGGAGGCCATCCTGGATTAGAGCGGGCCAAATCCAATGACTGATGCCCTTATAAGAGGAGGGAAACTTGGACAGAGAGACACAGAAACACAGAGGGAGAATGCCATGTGAAGACAGAGGCGGAGATTGGAGTGATGCAGCTACAAGTCAAGGAATGCCAAGAATTGCTGGCAACCACCAGAAGCAAGCGAAGAGGCATGGAACAGATTCTCCCTCAGAGCCTGGGAAGGAACCAACCCTGCCGACATCTTGGTTGCAGACTTCTAGCCTCCAGAACTGTGAGAGAGAAATTTCTGTTGCTTTAAGCTACCCAGTTAGTGGTAATTTGTCACGGCAACCTTAGGAAACTAATACAGTTGCTAAGAGCCTCTATATATGCTCATCTTCCCAACTAGGCCCACGGACTTCGGCAAGTAGGGCCTGTGGTAATCCATCTTTCCTCTTGGCCCCAGCACCATGCTAACAGAATAGATGCTCAATACGTTCTGGCCGAATGAGGGCATGTGCTCAGCACCACCCTTCTGGTTTTAAGTCAGTGGATCCCCAAAGGGTTCAGACCCTGCTCTGAGTGAGCAAGCTTGTGAACGAGGTAGAGAGAGTTTGGTGCCAAAATGATGACTTATAGAAGACAAAGAGGAAAAATCAAAGTAGGAAAAAATGTGTCAAAAACCTTGTAGATGGATTCTAAGAAAAAGCAGAGGCCAGGGCTGGGGGTGGGCAGGGAGGGACTCTTCAGAATATTTTAGAGTGCATTTTGAAACAAGTGCTAGGTGATGATTAGGTCCCAGAAGGAGATGTCATCCTAGACTGAGAAATTAAGGGCACTTGGGGGAAGGTGGGAATAACGGAGCAAGCAAACAGTAAGACTGCCCCGGTGTTTGGGAAGGAGAACTTTATAAAGGGCCCTGAAGGCAAAGCAGGTGCATTTAAATTCTATAAAATGGGACGTGGGTTGTAGCAGCAGATTCTCATGGGGCAGAATCGCGACAAAAGCCACGAGCAGCTCCAGGTAGGGTGGGCCTGAGAGGGAAGAGCATCAGCATGGGCCAGGGGGCTGCTGAGGACATGCTGAGGAGCAGTCATCTTGGGGCCCAAGTGGGAACTGAGGAATAAAGTGGGTGAGGGGTCTCTCAGGGACCCCTGGTCATTGGTGGGGTGGAAAGCAGGGGCTCCCATTTGGTAGCACAGTGACTCACTCCTGGGCTCAGAGAAGATGATGTGTTTGTCAGCCCAGATGAATGAGGCTGTCTTCTGTTTTTAGAAATCTTTGCAAGACATTCCACAATACTTCTCTCAATAACTCATTTTAGCCTTTAATATGTCTCCAAGCCAGGCGATTCTTCCTCCCATTCCAAACGGCAATTCCTCACTTTAGAAGTACATTCTTCCCCTCGCATTCTTTCCTGAGCCGAGAGGAAGAGTAAGGAGGTGTGGTCACTATTTCCTGTTGTGAATCCTTCACACCCTTGAGGCCCATTCCCAACACATTCTCTGCTTCTCCTCTCCAGGAAAAATGATTTTTTAAAAAAGTTTTCTCATGGGCCTTGTTAATTGTCTCTGCGGCTCTTCTCTTGTCTCTTTCCTGAGTGCGCCTTTGGTCATGGGGCACCAAACTGGGCATTCAGGGAGGCAGGAAGTGTAGTGGGTTGAATGGAAGCTGTGGAGTCAGACAGACTAGGTTTGAATAGCCACTCCCCTAATTAGTTGTATGTTCTTTAGAAAGTTGTATAATCTCTCTGAGCCTCAATATTCTCATCTGTAAAATGGAGCAATAATATTTATGTGCTCCTTGGAGAATTGTACCAGTTAAAAATAATACACATAAAACTCTTGAAAGCATTCAATAAATGATGGCTCCTATTGTTAGTATGAGTTGGAGCAATGCTGATTATATTGGGCTTATCACCTTCGTGAGCACTGCAATACAGCCTGATAGTCATGCATGCTTAAAAAACTACACCACTGCAGAGTCCAGATGGCAATTCTTGCTACCTCTGATGGTCACATAAAACACAAACTGGTCTTTTTCAGATATAGCAAAACTATGTACAGGACCAGGAACTGTGCTAAGAGAATTATATCTTTTTATTTGCTCTCCACAAAAGTAGAACTGCATAACATATCAAGTAGTTATTTCATTTGCAAAGGGACTTGAGTAATACCATCTTTAAAACTCTCATATTAACTGAACAAAATCACTGGAATTTTTTTAATTGGAAAAGACAATAAAACTCCCACTGCAGATAAACTCACTCCAATCAGCTCCTTTATATCATTTTTCTTTTATAACCTGTAAGTGCTACTGGGTTAATAATGTTTTAACCCAGTGTATACCATGTGATCTTAAGTAAATAAGATTGTGCAGCAAAGTGCTGAAGGAAAATACGTTAGAATGCTAATAACGTTTACTTTTTTGGGGGGGGTACAATGTGATTTATTTTTCTACAATAAGCCTTTATTTGAATAAGGAAAATTTGTTTAAAAAATAGTACATAAAACTTTATAAGGACATATTATCATAATTATTTTAAAATATGTGTATCAAGTAAACTGCTGGAATGCACAAAATTGGCAATATTATGTTTTTGAGTGATGGGAATATGAGTGATTGGTTTTTCCTTTAACTTTTCTGAACTTTACAAATTATTTATAATGATTTTGAAATATACTATGATATCATACTATATGATATATTATTAAATTATATAATGATACCTGTACTGTTATTTTATTGAAGATACTCTGTCAAGATAAATGAAAAAAATGTCATGTTTTTTTGATGACTCCTACCCTATGACCAATAGATATTTACCTGTCCCTCTTAGAGAATCTCCAAATCTCAGAGTTTTAAGGGCTTTTCTGAGTCATTTAACATGACTATTATCTATGTGGGTTCTGTCTTTGTAATAATAAGAATGTTAATAATAATAATAGCTGGCATTGACGTGCCGAACCTCTGTAACAAGCATTTTAAATGCACTGTTTCATTGGATCTTCAAAATAATTCTACGAGGTAAGGCACTTGTGGTAGGCGGAATAATATCCTGAAGATGTCCATGTTCTAACCCCTGGAACCTGTGAATATGAATATGTTACGTTACATGGCAAAGGGCAATTGAGGTTGCAGTTGGAATTTAAACTGGCAGTCAGCTGACCTTGAGGGGTGAGATTATCCTGGGTTATCCGAGTGAATCCAATGTAATCACAAGAATCCTTTAAGGGGAAGAAGGAGGCAGAAGAGAGACTGTCAGAGGGATGCAATGTGAGAAAGACTTGACTGGCCATTGCTGGCTTTAAAGATGGAAGGCGGCTATAAGCCAAGGAACGTGGTCAGTCTCTAGATGCAGGAAAAGGCAAGGAAATTTATTTTCCCCTAGAGCCTCCAGAAAGGAATGCAACCCTGATGTGACCTTGATTTTAGCCCAGTGAGACCTATTTCAGACTTCTGCCCTCCAAAACTGTGATGTAATAAATGTGTGTTGTTTTAAACCACTAGTTTGTGGTAATCTGTTACAGCAGTCGTAGGAAACTAATACAGTATTATATTCCAATTTTACAGGTGAGCAGACTGAAGTTTACAAGAGTAGCTTGGTCAAGATCACATACAAGTGGTTAGTGCAACTCCAGCATTTGAATCCAGGTTGTCTGATGACAGAACCTGCCCTCCTGGGCACTTGGCTCCACTGGAGCTCCAAAATGATTGTCCAGCGCCTGCTTGGGCGTAACATGTGAAAACTCACCACACCTGTTCCCCTACCCATTAGCCCCCTGCACTTGAGGATGGCCTTAATCAATTCCTTGGTGGAATTGATGTCCTTTATATGGGGCTCAAATTGGTCTACCCAGTCACTTTTCCCATTGATTTTTCACTCAAAATAACCTAATTCCTCCTTTATGAGAAGCACTTTTAAAATATTTGAGGCCAATAATCACTTCTTCCTAAGTCTTCTCTTTGGGTGAAACAATCCGCAATTTAGCCCTTCCTTATAAGACATGGTTTCAGATTCCAGCACTTTCCTGACCTCTCTCTTCTGGAAAGCATCCAGACTGTCAACACCCATTTGAGGACCTAGCCAGTTCCTACCTTACTGTCAATGTGTGTACTTTGATTTTCTTCCATGAGGTTATCATGCTAACCTTAACCCTTCTGAACTTCATCATATACTATATCTTGAGCTCTTTGATGGAAATATTTCTAGAGAGCAATCAATAAATAAATACTGATAACTTTTGGAATATCTGGCCTAAAGACTTGAAAACAAAGCTGGCTTTCAAGTTCCTTCTGATATCATCACAAACTGATTCCACTCTTCGTTGACATGAATCATACCTGGCAGGATACGTTCCAGCCTGGCGGGGGCTAGAAGAAAAGGCCTGTTAAGCTACAGTAAGGAACTGTTCTGGCGAACAAGCAACTTTGTAAGGAGCCTTGAGATATCATAGGCTGCTCGTGTGTACCAGTCTGAGCAGTTGTGCTGTCTGTTCCAACGTGGACTGGGGAGCCAGGGGGAAAATGAAGGAAATGTTAAGAGTCCATGTGATTTCATATCATTTAAAACACTGTGAATCTTTAGAGCAGAGACCTGCACACAAAGATTAACAGCAGCCTCCTAAAATCTCTGACCATCCACAGCTTTAAATGATCTATGTTGCTGTTCCCTCGTTCCTGCAAATAATCAAGGGCTGACTGTAAACAAATAAGACAGCCAAAAAAACCCTGGTCTTCAGCAGTTGCGTGATGATGAACGCCTGGTGAAAAAAACACGAACCCATATTTCATTCATTTCACTAGCTGCGTCTCTCTCTAGGAGGGATGGGGGATAAAACATTTTTGTGGGCTAGTGTAGAAACATTTGACTAATTAAGTAAGTGGTTCTGTCAGACCTGACTTGAAGACTTGAAGGTACTTGAACACAAAGCATAAGGTTTGCATTTCCTTTATAAATACATAGGGGAGTAAGAATAAAAACAGAAAATGCCATAATCAACTTCACTTGGGGCTTTTCTGAATCCTACATGTTTGAAAAAAAATAGTTTATATATTAAATATATATTGAAGCAAACAGGTGCAGACAGTTTGGACTTCTGAGTCCTACCTAGGGCAGGTCTGTCTTGGGCTGCTGAGTGTTAGATAAGAAGAAGCAAACCCAATTCAGGCACAGAATGAAGATTTTAACCCTGATGTATCTGCTGCTGTTGTACATTTATGCTTTGGGAAAGTCAAAAATCTGGGCCGTAACACTGGGCTCCCTCACAGGGCTCCTGGAAAGAATAGCTTAGAATGGTCTCATTTTCAGATACAAAAAGAATATCTTAAGTAAATGGTGATACAGTTTGTGCTTGTGATTGCAGAGCATGCTACAGGTATTCAAGAGAGGAGGCCTTTTTGCTTCCAGAACTGTATGGCTTGAGCTTTGCTGGCTTCTGCTTTGCCTCCCACAGAACATCTCTGTGTCCATCTAAAGTGGGAGAAGAGATGCTCGGAGGGTGAGGGGAGAGCGAGCATCAGCGAAGGAAGGGGAATCACACCTCCAGTGTCTGACTGCCCTGGGCCACCCACCTACCCACCAACTGTGCACTCCATGGCCCCAGCTGGTAAGCCCAGATTTTCCATGGAGCGCATGGCACCTGTCCTGCAACTCCCCCTTACTCACTCCCACCCTGTTCCTCCAGTTATAATGTCAACAGGGGTCTGTGACCCCTACCTCTAGCCTGAAATTGGCATTTGGACTTAAACTCCCTGGTCTTCAGACCCCAAATCTCTGCCTCTTGAACACCCATGGAGCCAATGAAGGGAATTTTTACTACAGCTCCAGTCTGTAGAATCCAATCCAATCCTGGCTAACTGGTGCCATCTTCCCACCCCCTAAGAGGATTTGGACAGATACAATGTATCACAGCTGGCATCTCCTCCAACTTTTAGCTGTCCTCCAACTTTTCAGGTCAAGGGCCATGTCAATGAAGCAAAGACTCTATAACTGAATCCCACTTGCCACTCCACCAGAAAAGCCTTTTATTGTCAATGCCTTACTGGCAAATTTAAGGCAATGCTTTCCTTGTGCTTGTCATTCAATAATATGCAGCAACAAATATTTACTAAGAACCTACTATGTGCCATGCACTTACACATTATCTCATTAAATACTTATAGCAACCTTGTAAGATTCAGGGGAGGAAGCAAAGGATTAAAGAGATTAAGTAACTTGCCCAAGGTCACATAGCTAGTAAGTGGCAGGGCCAAGTTCTGATGCCAACTTAGACTATACCCTGCTGCCTCATTCTATAAATACCTATTAAGGGCTTAGTTATTTGCAAGATGTATTGCCAG